>NW_026526732.1:114566610-115166610 GCF_024362965.1 Panthera pardus | reverse complement strand
TTAAGCCAAGTTTCTGGGTAAGTTTTCATGCAGCAATAGTAACTAGAACAAACATTTTCAGGGTTCTTGATCTATCCTGTCAGACTGTTTTCCGGGCCTCTTGGCACACCGTGGCCTCCCACCCAGATCTTACGAGAGCTCCCAGCTCACCGCACATTATCCACACTGACCGTTCACCTCTTGTTTTGTCTTTTAATTTTTGAAATGCTTATTCATTTTTGAGAGAGAGAGACACAGAGTGTGAGTGGGTGAGAGGCAGAGACAGAGGGAGACACAGAATCCGAAGCAGACTCCGGGCCCCGAGCTGTCAGCACAGAGCCCGACGCGGGGCTCGAACCCACAAACCGTGAGATCATGACCTGAGCCAAAGTCAACACGTAACCAAGAGAGCCACCCAGGCGCCCCTCTTATTTGTTTTTAAGTTTTTGCTATGGAAAATGAATATGCACAATGGTGAGAAAACGGTATACAAACCAAACGCCCATGTGCCCATCACACAGCTTCAGTGCTTCCCACTTTTATTTCAACTCTTACCCTTCCCACTCCTATCTCTACCAGCAGAGAAGTTATATTTCTACTTACTCTTCCTCAATTAAAGTATATTTGCTCCCTTGGTCACTGAAGACCATTGCTGGAAATAGCTCGGTGAGACAATCAACGACAGAGTAGAAAAGATCAGAGCTACTGCATATACCGAAGAGTTACCATGAGCGAGGCACCATTTCGTTGAATTCCCTTTTTTTTAAGTTTATTTATTTCTTTAAATAATCTCCATGCCGAACACGGGGCTCAAACTCAACGACCCTGAGATCAAGAGCCACATGCTCTACCCACTGAGCCAGCCAGGCGCCAGAGTTGGGCACTGTTTTAAAACCCACCACCTATAATCACTCATTTAAGCTTCACAGAAACTCTAACAGGTAAGAGGAATTATCATCATCCTATCTTACAGATGAGGAAACAGAGGCACAGGAAATTCAATGACTTGCTCCAGTCTGCACAGCTAGCTACAAAGGGGGAGAGACAGAAGTGGAACCCGGGCAGCGCTTCTCCAAAGCAGGCTCTCATCACTCTACGGCGTCACTGCTCTTGAGAGAGACTAACTTCTGTGACTGATTAGAGGCAGTCAGGTCGTATGGCATAAAAATGATTCTCTGCTCCACCATTACCCTGGTTACCGGGGAGAGATTTGAAAGCTGGAGATAATACGTGCTGCCATTTGACCAGATGGCTCAGACCAGACGGGTTGCTGGTTTACGTGTAGAGCCCCAGAAAGAAAAAGCCAGGCCAAAGAAGAGACAAATGTGGCATAGCCTAACAAGGTCAAGGTTCCTACTGCATATGGAGCAGGTCTTGTTCATATTAAAAGGGAAAAATACAACTTCTGGATTGCCCTGAGCGTGAAGCTGCCTCAGAGATCATTCCTCAGGAAATCATCGAAAAAAAATAACAGAAATTCACGAGCAGCAGTCAAGTGAGGAAAGAAGCACGTTCCGATACTATAAGCCTCAAAAAGGTGGTCCAGGAAGGACACAAGACATGGGAGCCAAGCAGGCCGGCATCTTGGGAGGCTTGCTGACCGCACCCCCCCCAGCTCCTTCTCGCAGGGGTCACGAAATGCTAAGCACTGGCATCAACACTCAAATCTGCAAAGAGCCGGTCTGTGTGGTTATCTTTATCTTTTCTGATTGCAGGGAAAGAAACTCGCTGCTGGGGAGAAATTGGGTGAGACATTCCACTGGAAAGCCACGGATGGGAAAGCTCCAAGGACCGCCTTCTGAATTGCAGAAGGGATCCCAGGCCTGTGGAAATGGAGTCCAGCAGGTGGAATGAACTCTGAAATAGCAACACGCACAGAGCTCGGGGTTTCTGATGAAGAGGGCCCAAAGCCGCAGCTGAGCCCCCCTACCATGCCCACAGGGCGCAGAAAAACAGGAAACACCCAGCCTGCCAATTATAGCACTTTGGGGAAAACAAACTGGTCTCAGATAAGGTGGGAAGGCAGTCACGAAGTCACCCACACTCCGTCAGAGCAAATAGGGGGTTTGACGGAGCTGCCCGAACTTGAGCAAGATGAAAAGAATCAGCCCTGGCAAGGAGGCACCGGTGCCTGCGGGGCTGGGGGTGGAAAACAACAGAATCTGATAAAAGACACACACCACAGCCTGCATGAACACTTAACTCCAGGAAAAGAAAGAATCTCCCTTACCAAAGTCTCAAGGACAAGACAGAACTGCCCAGCGATCCACAAGAGAAGACCACAGACAACAGGGATAGAAAGAAAAGAGCAAGTGATAGGATACCCATGTGAGACATCCTCTTAAGGCTCAGCTCAGGAAGGCTGGGACCACATTCCTTTGTGTGGTTCGAGCTCCAGCCTTAGGAACCTGGCTGAACCCTTCCGAGAGAAGGCAGCTATTTGAGTGCCACTGTAAATAGGTGCCAGGTTCTTTTAATGTATTAAACCGTTTAATTCTTAGAGCAACCCTATGAGATAGACACTATTATCACCCCATTTTACAGATAGGGAAACTTCGCCCAAAGGCACACAGCTAGCAAGATGGTCGGGATCCAGATTCTGTCCTCTTATCTATCGTACTACTCACCATCGTTTACTCAAAGAAAGAAAAAAAAAAGTTTTACTCTTCCTCTAGAGCTGGAGAAGCCCATTTTGTTTACCAGGTAGACCGGAGAACTAACCACAGGCTGCCCTGCCTGGAAGAAGAATTCTTTGATTTTCCTCTCCACTCCCAGAGTAGCTGGGAAGGAGCAAGGGGCCTGCCGTGTGGTTACATTTTTTTTTTTTTTTTTTTTTTTGCGCTAACCTTACTTGACATGTAAATAACCAGTTGAAATTAACCTGATTTCTATTAAATGTTCAGATCCGTCTCTTAGGTAAGTGAAAATCCCTTCACCAACAGGTTTGGCTTCCTAGGCTGTAGACTACACCCATACATAAAACACCCACACGGGCACACACAGCTTGCAGCAGTGTTTTAACACAGATACAATTATGACTCACAAATAAGCATGGCTGGAGCATAAAGCACTCAACCAGAAGTTACATAAGCATGGATGTCATTAGATGTCATTCTATTAGAGCACAGTAACATGATGCATCATGGACTGGAGATTCAATTAACAGAAGGCAGAATAGGCCATTTATTGTAATGAATTCCTGAAGGGGGGATCCGTCTTGTAATCACTAGTTTACTGTGGGGAGTGTAATATTCCACCAATTAACAATAAGCTCAAAAATAAGCCCAAATATTGCTTCCAGAGAGCCACCTGGTCTACAAACCAGTGATTTAGAAGCTTTCTATCTGGACTCAGTGTCTTGTGTTCTAGAGCTGGCTACCCTTAAATAATTCACACATGTGAAGGATGATGGATTTTTTTTTTTTTTTTGATAGTTCCAAGAAAGTGCCTAAGTTGTATCCAACTCCGGAAAGAAAGGCAAAGACAGGACGTTCAGCTCAGGAACTGGAAGGAAACATGAACCATCTACAGCATGCAGGGCAGCAAAAGCATTTGGCCGAAATGTGACATTCTTCTTCCTATTTAGGCCCTCTATCTTATTTGCTTCTTGATCCTTTTCTAAATTTTTAATGGAAGCATGTACAGAAAACTTGTAAGAAGAGGAAGGGTAGAAGTTGATTATGGTCCTACCACCAATGACTTACGACGTATAAATATGTATTGATTATTATTATGTATTATTAACATTATTGCCTTATCCATGGCACACCCACCTGCTGGTTCATGTAAAGGTGTTCAGTATGAAGATAAAAAGGTGGGGAGTCCAAGTGCCCTCATAGGGAAGGTAGTGGCTGCAAGCTATATGGGTACAGGTAGAACTCCCTCCCCAAAGCATGTAGGCTTGGTGCAAGAAACGATCTCCCGTCCTGGGAGCCTCTGGGGCCATCCCTGAGGCAGTCTTGAGTGTTTAGATTTAATTTAGAGCAAGTCAGTAAGAACTACTACTATTTAGAAACATGATGGGTCTATAAACACGTTAGGTGTGCATGTGTTTAGGGGACAGAAGATGGAGGTACACCCGATTGCCAAACTCACCATTTCACTATCTTGTTTAAAACTGTACAACTGCTGCCCATCATCCAGGGACACTATGGGACCCTAAGTGCCCAGCGATGGAGAAATGGGTAAAGAAGATGTGATACGTACACACGATGGAGTATTACTTAGCCATGAAAGAGAAGGAAATCTTGCCATTTGTGACAACATGGATGGATCTAGAGGGCGTTATGTTAAGTGCAGTGTCAGAGACAGATAAAGACCATTGATCTCACTTACATGTGGAATCCAAAAAAACAAGAACAAAACCAAAACACAAGCACGGTGATACAGAGAACAGAAAGCAGGGGCGGGGGTGGGGGGTGGAGGCAAAATGGTGAAACAGGTGAAAAGGTAGAAACTTCCAATTATAACGTAAATAAGTCATGAGGATGTAGTACAGTGTGGTGACCATAGTTACCGCATTGCACTTTTGAAAGGTGCTGAGAGTGTAGATCATAAAAGTTACATCACAAGAAAAAAAGTGTAACTATGTACGGTGACCGATGTTAACGAGGCTTACGTGGCAATCACTTCTGTTTTACACCTGAAACTAATATGTTATAGGTCAATTACATCTCGGTGAAAAAAATGGCCTATTTGCTGCCCATCATCCATTAGATACAATTTATATGGGCCCTCCATCATCCAACCTCTGCCTTCCTCTTCAATACGGCCTTAGCGCCGACTTCCCCAAACTCAACAATGAACTTCATGAGGTTCCGATCACACTATTTTATTTCTCTGTATCTCTGCTCTTGCCCCGTCCCTAAGCCCAGCCTCGCCCAACTATCTCAAACCCAAACTTTAGGACTCATCTCCACCTTGCTTTCCCCCCCCAAAAACTTATCTGATCCTTCCAGACTAGTTTCCCCCCACCCCAGTACCTTGTACACTGTAGGGATTTTTAAAGCACGCAGGTAAAATGCTCAGAATAGGGCCTGGCATATAGTAATCACACCAGCGTATGCTATGCAGCTACCCCATCACATCCCATACTGTATCAGAAGCACCTGTTTTTATTTCTGTTAGCTACTGATCTCCTTGAAGACTCACAGGATACCTTTTATTTGCCCATCTGGGTCCACTCTACCTTTCTCCTTCCCGCTCGGCTCCAGGAGGCTGGCATATACACTTCACCAAGTGGCTTCCTCCCCGACTGGCTTCCGAGTGATTGGAAAAGGGCGCCGTAGGGTAAGGAGAGTGAGGTCAAGGTATTGATTCCCCAGCTCCCTCCTTGCTAGATTGCCATCAGCTGACTAATGGCTTCAGGACTGACTTCAGCCCTTGACTGAAGACCACAACGTCAGGAAGCATCTCTACATAGCTTGCTAGTCCTTCTTGTTCTCCCATGTTCCAGCAGCCATACCTCCCAGCCTCACCCATGTCAGGGCTAAGGATAGTCATTCCCACTATCACCAGCCTCAGGGGTCTACGCTATCCCATGTGGTTTCCCTAAACTCTGACTACGTTCTCCTCAAATGACTCAATTTGAAGCTCCGTCTATCTTCTGCTGGGGTCCTAACTGCTACGAGGACAGATTCTTACGTGTCTCTGGAGCCTCACATCCAGCACAGCGCTTGGCATACAGAAGGTGCCCAATAATGGTTAAATGCATGAATGTGTCATCTTGGCAGTGTGCCAGGTCAGGCCCAGCTACGTCTGAGATAACAGAATGTGGTGGTAATTAGCTGAACCTAGGCTCACGGGGAGAGAGAAGGAGGTGCTTCCAAAAGCACAGGTAGGGAAGAGTCTCATCAGACTGACTCAGACATAATTGATTAGGACTAGAGAAAAGAGAATAGGGTCTGAATCTTCCTGGTGAATCTAGAACGGAAGTTTGCCTTTGGAATGTGAAGAAGAAACAATTGATGTGAAAGATAAGATATGGAAGATACAAAAAGAATTGTCAGGGGGGCGCCTGGGTGGCTCCGTCAGTTAACCATCAGACTCTTGATCTCTGCTCAGGTCATGATCTCAAGAGGCCGTGAGATTGAGCCCTGCGGGCTCTGTGCAGACAGCACGGAGCCTGCTTGGGATTCTCTCTCTCTCCCCCTCTCTCTCTGCCCCTTCCCTGTTCATGCTCTCGCTCTCTGTCTCTCAAAATAAATAAATAAACTTTTAAAAAGAAAAAACTGTCAATTAACAAGGAAAGTGGAGTTGATGTTAGGGTTTTTTTTGTTTGTTTTTTGGGTGTTTGTTTTTTTTTTTTTTTGCATCTTCACATATTTATGTCAGGGCAATAATTCTCTGACTTGGATGCACGAATGGAATTCAAATAAGCATTGTACTGAGACTTCCCACCTGTCAGGCATTGTGGTAGGATCTGGAGTCCTAGGAATGATTGAGACACGATGTCTATCCTTGCAGAGAGAGGAAGATGAACACACAACCAGGTCTTTAAGGCCACCTGGGAAGCATTATAGTCTGTGGAGAATGCAGACAGACACAGGAAGGGTTACCCAACCCAGTCTGGAGGAGACAATGTGAAAGAAATCCAGAAAGACTTCCTGAGGAGGTGAGCTCTGAGAGGCGTCCTGAAAGACAGCCAGGTGAAGAAGGGCAGCCTAGATTAGGGTGTAATTACAGTCAGCAGATGACAATGTCAAAGGGGTGAGAAGCTCAGGACACACACACCGACACCAAGCCCGAGATTCAAACACTACGGCCTCTTTGGAAACTGTTGTGTTTCACCATAGTTTTCATTACAAAAGATAGCATTAAAACACTTTATAAATAATCCAAAGAAACCAAAAGAAGCTTCCAGAGTGAAAATAGTCTGCTTTTGTCTTGCTATCAACCCCCCTGTTCTTCAGAGGTAAATCCCACTAGCGTGTAGAATAACATTTTGGTATATTAATCAGTGTGGTTCTGTCCTCAGTACTCGTTGTTGATATTTCTGATGTTTTTTTTTTCGATTTTGTTTTCACTCTTTTAGTCACACTCCCGACATACACACACCATTAAAGCAAGACCATGAGGCAGGGGCATTACAGGAATCAAGACGTCACATGGCCCAAGGTGTGAATTCCAAAGACCTGTACTAAAAGTATGTTTGGGAATCCCAATTCTTGATGCTATGTATCAAAATCAAAGCCCTGGCATATTTGCAGCATAAACAGCAGCCTGGAAATCGAACGCATGAGGAAGCCAACTTCTTCACCACCAGAGATAGCTAGGAAGTGGAGTAACGGAAGGGACGTGACATGACAGAGGGTCTGTGTGAGTCAACATGAGGGCAGGACAAGAAGCAACGCCTCATACAAGAGGAGAGTCCACCCTCCTCCCTAGTGAGCAGCAGAGCCACCGGGGACCAAGGCAAAGTCTGCAGAGGGCCATTTGAGTAAGCAGAGCCAAGGAACACTTTAGTTGCTCTTCGGGTTGTCCTCCGGCAGGGACTGTCTATAAACAGCAGCCAGTTGGACAGCCATCAACTGTCCAGCAGATACGGGGGCTGTTCATGCCTTAGAGCCTTGCTCTTTCCAAAGGTTCAGGTCATTTATAGACCCCCAAGATGGAGCCAGGATACGTAAGAAGTGTTGATGTGGTAAAGCAATCCTCTACATCCACACTGGGTGGCCTGAAGACAGCCAGCTCGAGACCTCTTTACCGCCTGGCAGAGGTGACCACAGCCCAGTTGACATTTGTACACAGGTGCAGATTATTGTTCAACACCCATTGGTCATACTATGTAGACTATTCCATGACTTAATAGTTTTAACTTTCAGCACCTGGACCAGTTTGGGCAAAGTAAGTCCCCAATAAATATTTGTTGAATAAATGGGCAATCTAGGAGTGATCTTTCCATGTAGAAGGTACAGACTTCCATTACGCTTTTTAAATGGCTGCACAGTACTCTACGATATGAGGCAATCTATTTAACTATTTCCCCACTGAAAAACATTCTGGAAAGTATTTCTGTAGGTTAGACACAAAGTACAACTGCTGAGCCAAGTACATAGATTTTTTGATAGATATTGCCAAACTGTCCTCCAGTAAGGATATACCAATTTATACTCAGCAAAGTTAAAAGATATGATAGCAAATGTTGACTGAGAGTTTACATTACCCAAGGCAACTTCCCAAATATTCTGCATGGGTTGCTTAGGTTATTCTTTAAAACAGCCCTTTAAGATAGGTATTTTTTGTCATCATTTCACATTTTAGTTAGAAATGGAAGCATAGAGAAGCCAAGCAACTTGACCGAAGCCATGGATTAGTGGACTGGACTCCAGAGCATATGTCCTTAACCATGTGCCTCTCTCGGGAAGGGTATCTGTTTTCCCACATCCTCAGTGATAATAGGGGATTATGCACTCTGTCCATCTCTTATGAGATAATGTGGGTGAACATACGGGATGAGCTCAAACGTGGATGTAAAGGATAAAAGATTAGAGAGTTGATTCCATGTAGTAGTAGACCCAATTTTTACTATTTTTGTGGCTAAACAAAAAGTTCTAATGTCCTTGCTGACAGCGTGAGAGTATCAGAGAGGGATCTGAGCAGCAGACAGCAGAATCCACGCTAGCTTATTTCTACAGAAATGGGTTTATCATTTGCTATCTGGGCTTACAGAATTTCCAAGAAGGCCAGAACCTTCTGGCAAGTTTGGTGGCCACACGGCCAGGAACAACGCCACTGCGAGAGATACCCAACCACACTAGGCGCCTGTCTGATGCCAGGAAGCCTCTTTTCTGCTGCCTGGAGCAAGGGGCAGGACACAGGTGTGTTGGCAAGTCCTGAAAAATCAATCTCCACCGTGGGACCCTAGCTCCCCGTGGGCTGCCGGCTCATCTTGTTCACCCCACCTTCCGAGTCTCTCGTGGAAGCTACTTGCAGAGGAGCCTGGGAATGGATTGTTAGCTTGCTAGCTTCTGAGGTATAATCCAGAAGGGTTTGGAGTCCTACACAAATGGCAGATCCTGCTATGAGCACACGTACTTTTTCTCCCTGAGCATTCAATGAAGTTTTGCCCTCTGTGGATAAGGGCTGGGGGAGGTGATCTATAAATATCTTTATTTTTCCTGTATTTTCCTTCTTGCAATTTGTCCTGAACATGAGGGCAAGGCCATGAGTGAGAACTAGTGGCTCCAGATGGGAAGAGAACAAAGAGCGGAAATGGACCAGTGAAGACTTAACATCCTCAAAGGAAGATCATCGATCACCTATTAATATAGATGTAACAATGGTGGCTGTTAGTGGCATTCATCCCCCCCTCCCCCAGAACTGACTTCTGTGCACTCTCCACCATCCCTCCTGTCTGCACGGCTACCACAGGACCTTTCTGATTCATGCATTCTCCGTAGGAGTCTTTCACAACTACATTTCCCCCACCAAATGGGACTGATCTAGGGATGGGCACCTGACCCAAACTAAGACAATGAGTGCCTTGACTGGTAGCTTTGAATTTGTGACTCAATTTGTGGAACCCAGAAGATATGTAACTGAAGTGCCGTTGGCAGACCTGTCTCTTGCATGTAGAGGAGGAAGCCAGTCTGCACTGAAAGAAATGAAGCCAACCCAAATGAGGAAAGATGGTCAGACAGAGAGTTCCAGGAGGGTTTGAGCTTCTGGTTCAAGTGCTTCCTGAGACTCAACTGCATTACGGCCTTCTTGTGACTTCCCATATCTGACCAAGTTTAAGACACCATCGGTTAAGAGATGCACCACCTTGTTCGCATGTATTTTATGTAAATACACTTGCAATCAAACCATAATGTGCTATCAAGTGTTAGACTCATCTTATTTCAGAGATATTTTTAAAAGTTGTAATGCAAATTTTAGAATCAATGAAATAGTTATTCAACTCTTCCTTGGAGTCTAAGCAAATTCAAGTTGGCTTGCTTGAGTTACAATCACAACTAATATATTATGGACTTACATTAAGTGAGTGTAAGGCAAAGATAAGTTCTGACCCGGGAACATGAAAAGGATATGGAAGTAAGTATTTCTTAAGGGAAAACTTATTTCATGCAAGCGTTATAAAGAGCATAAATTACCCTGGAAGTAATTGCGATCGCCAGTGTCTTCGATGTCCTCATTTGCTCCTCCCGTGTTACTTAGAAGCACCGTAGTGACCCATCTTGAGGTGAAGAATGACTGACAGTAACAACACTTTCAAGCAAGTCAATGAAGGTGTTTTCCTATAATTATTATTTATAGATACAATTTTGAATATTGGTTAGTATACGTGAGCATCTTCTCAAGGTAAAACTTAGAAAGTCCTCAGAACCCATCCTCCTAATAGAATCAAATTGTTTCGTAACAACTAGTGATGAATGAGTGATTCAAACTGAAGAAAGCTTTGAAACTCCACAAATAAGCAAACTCTTCTTTGGTAACAAAACAATTTGGAGACTCAGATTTACCTTCGTCAGTGCAGGTAAAAAAAGGTCCTCTCTGAAGGCTACGGAAATTTACAAACTATTAAAGACGGTTGCCCCGCCAAGAGGAATTTCTGGAGCTAAAAGAGAATTCATTCTTACAGATCCAACTGTCCCGTAGCCCACTTTTACTTTAAATTTGGCTTGTGGTGTTGCTGCAGCCGTAGTGTGAGCTGTGAACTTGCACAGTGTGCCAGATGGCAGTGGGGAGCCCATTAGGTATGCATCACACATCCCGATCAAAACTGAAAGAAATTATGCTCAGATTGAGGAGAGACACTCGAGAGTAAGGCAATGATTAGAATTTTCTGTATTTTTACAGAAGATTTCACATAATCATTGTCCATAAATAAACTCATTCTTATGATCCTGCAGACCCAAATCTGGGATAACTTCCAGAGGAGCTCCTCTCGTGGTCTGGGTCAGAACGTGCACGTCCTCATGATATTCATTAGAGAACGCCATAGAACTGATGCCCTTTCAAGGTTATCTCGAAAAGTCTGAGACTCAGAGTGGAGGCTAATGCATTAAATGTTGTGCCTTTCAGAGGAGGGCTGTTCTTTGATAGGTACTGGAGAGGAAATAGAGGAATTCAGTTACAAAGGAAGCTTATTAGAATCTTTGAGAGAACAGGCTTGATGAAAATAAATGGGAAATGCAGTGCACAAATACTGCTGATAGGAAAAGTCTAAGTAGTATTTTGAAAGGGGCTGAGGGACCCAAAGTGTATAAAATAACATTATCTGATTGTAAAGTTTATCATCTCTGAAATAAGATCTAAGATTGTGTTTGTCGCTGAACAAAATCATGAGATTGTACCATAATCATACATTCCCAGTTATCTGCGGAGTAGAAGACATTTATATTGGGGCTTGTTCTGATGTACTCTCGGGAGAAAAGATCTTCCTTTTTGTTGCTTAAGGAGAAACCATCACTGTCAATATGTCCATGGAAGCCAGTCCCAGCTCTGCCTTGAGTTGCCTTTTTGGCAAGGAGTAAACAAATACGTTTTTCTAGTTCTCGGTTTCCCCATCAACAAAATAAGGCGGGGGGGGGGGGGGGTGGGTGGGAAATGCTCGTCTGTCCCCACCCACTGGGATGCTGTGAAAACAAATGTCAGAAAGAGACATTTCGAAGGGGGAAATCTCTGTCTCAGATGAAGGGAAGAAAAGCAATTCTTTTCTGCCCTATCCCCAAATTTTCTGAGAATGCTAGACTAAATAGTGTGAGTCTAACGGTCTTTGCAATCCAAAATCATCTCTGAGGGGAACCTGGAGGGCTGCAGACAAGCGGCTGCAATAGCAGAAGCACGGAAAATAGTGTTGGTGCCTAAGGTGAAGGTGGCCCTCCAGTTGTGAGGGATAGGGGGTGTGTAGACTCCCTGTTCTTGTGAAGCATGCAGTCTAGTGCCCAAGGGAGCCCTGGAACTGCGCTTTCCAAACCTGCCTCTGCATCAGGATCACCTAGGGAGCTTCCCCCAAAACACCCAGATCTGCCTCTCCCCAGTCTAGTGAATTAAAGCCTCTGGAGATGGTAGACTGGTAGAGGTGATTGGAAGACATCGCTGGGCTTCCCATTTGAACTTGATTCAAGGGTGGCTCTTCCATTATTTATGTTCAGCAAGATGTTGCTTGAACGGAGAATTCAACTTCTAAAGCAAAGCAAAGCAAAACAAAACAAAAAAACCCTTTGATTTAAAAAACCATAGGTCTGATGTGTTTCCTCAGAAGGAGGAAATTATTTCCAGAGTTTCTTTCGTCCATTCAACAAATATTTATTGCACGCCCGTTGTGGCCCTAGGGTCTCATAACAGTCTACACCCATTTCCAACGTGCGGGGAAAGGAGTTCAGCCCCCACCCCGTCCCTACTTCAGATGCCCATCGCGAGCCCAGCTTGTTACCCGTGCTTCTGACCAACCGGCTTATATATACATTGGAAGTTCCAATGACACCCTCCTCGGGTCTCATTAATTTGTTAGAGTACCTGACAAACTCAAGGAAACATTTTACTTACTAGAATACTGGTTTAGTATAAAAGGGTGTAACTCAGAAACAGCCAAACAGAAGAGATACTTAGGGGAAGGTGTGGGGAAAGGGCACAGAGCGTCCATGCCATCTCCAGACCCAGCATTTCCCCACATCACATCTCCATGGGCTCACCAACCCAGAAGCTCTTTGGTTTTCTATGAATGCTTCACTACTTAGTCAAAACTGATGAAATCATTGGCCATCGGTGACTGATTCAACCTCCAACCCTTCTCCCCACCCCAAGGTCAGGGGGTGAGACTGAATAGGAGCTCTGCACCAGAAATGGGGACGAAGACCAAATAGATATTTCTCATTATAAAGAAAAGGGCAAAGTCCCAGTTCTTCTGAAGCTATCATCAACATAAACTGAATATCCAGGCCCGCAGGTTGTTTTTCTAGGTTTTATTCTTTAGCTGAACCAGATGTTCTTCTCATAATTCTACACATTCTTTCTTACTCCACCCCCTTTCCACCACCCTTTCTTCCCTCCAGAAAGTCATTTCTATTTATTTGCAAACACAGATTTTAACGTCTGCTCATCTGAAGTATATTAGTCCCTGCATATCTCTGCCATTGGTTCTGAACCAGGCAGTGCATAAAGCAAGTACGTCTGCATAACATGTGCTTGTTCCCTGGCTTTATTTCCTTCTGTTTTATATTCAATATGACAGGTCAGAAATATGTCTCAGAGCAGGATGTTTATATGTACATACCTTAAGTAGATATGATTTGATGGGCGATGTGGACGTAATCAATCAATCGACAAATATTTACGGAGACATTCCTGAATGTATAAAACAATGTCCTCATTCCCAAGAAGCCTATCGAGCTTCCTGTGAGGGGCAACTCTGAAATTATAACAGAGACCTACCCTCTCCCTGCAGTCATCTGAAAAAAGAAGGAAGGATTTTAAAGGTGAAGGGCAAATTATCTCCTCTTGTAGCCCAAAGCCAAAATGATGACTGCAGCATAGTGAATAGTTCGACATTAGTGTGTGTGTGTGTGTGTGTGTGTGTGTGTGTGTTGCAAGAACAGAACTAGTGGGTTCCTAGAGGGATAAACTTTTCACTGTTCCTGGTGGATATCTCACCAGCTTTGGGCAGGATGAAAGTGGTTAGCTCTAGATAAAATCAATGAAAGGGAAGGCGGTCCTCTGTCCTTTTCACCTTTGTTTTTCCTGCTCCCTCTTAGCTGGGCTTTCTCATTAGCACTGACTCCCATCTTCCTGCTCCCAGAACACTGTTACTCAAGGCCCCACTGTGCATCCTCCCTCCTTACCAGGATATGAAGGTAGTATTTGTACCCACCCCCCCCCCCCTCCACTCATCTATAGGGTGGTTCTACTTACTCCTTGGTGGATGGACCTTTATTCCTACTTGTTCCAGAGCATCACTCCTAAAGCTGGCTAGCCCAAGGGAGAAGATGACCTTCCTATAGAGAGGAGGACCACTGTCCAAGTAAGAATGTGGTCCAGGTAAGAATGCTGTCCATCTAAGGACATTATCCACATAAGGACATTGTCCACATAACAAGTCTACTGGTTTCCCCAACAACATTCCAAGCTCTTATTATTGTACTTTCTTTACCACCAAATTTAGCCTCTCCAGTCCAGATTCTTTGACATTGCTGGTAAATTTTAGCAGATCAAGTAAATTATTCCATGCAAACCAGCCAATGGGACAAGAGTCACACCGAATTTAAACACTCATCTTTTGTCTTTCTCAGGTGTCTGAAGTATTACAGTCTCTAAAGACAATCTCCCCTCCTTTGTTCTGTAGCCCTAAGAAATGACTCTAAGGGGAGGAGTTTTAGGTTAGGGTAGTAAGGATAGGAGATATATTAAAATTAGAAGGATCTTCACCTCATACTATTACATATAGGTCATCCCCAGCACAAAACTAGCTCAATGAAAAAAATTCAGCCACCTTCTTGCAGGTTTCTTCTGCAAGGAGAGAAAAAAAATGCTTCAAGCAGCATTCATGTTTTATAAATTTTCTACCAGAGTTTAAGTTGGAAAGGTTCTCATACAACAATAATGTGTAACTATTTCTCTGTATGTTTCCAACAAAATAACTTCAGAGTTAAAAAAAATTTATAATAAAATCTTGAGGGATATAACTTCAGGGATTAAATATTGACTATTTGCTCTTAAACCAAGGACATATTGTTTTTCTTTGACCTCTTAAATCCTCATTGAGTAACCAAAAGATAAAAATCGTAGTATTTCTGGCATTTCAGAAAAGCTTCTGTTTTGTTTTGAGCAACTTAAGATATAAACAGAAAATGTCATCCTGACCAAAAGCCTATGATCATTTTTTTATGAAGAAGTTGTTAGCAAAGGCATATACCTCTGGTATGTAGAATTTACCTGGTATATTGGTGTCCTGGGACTGCTGTATCTTCATGGCTTAAAAACAACAGAAATTTATTGTCTCACAGATGCTAAAGGTCTGGGATCAAGGTATTGTTGGGACCGTGGTGTTTCTTAAAACAGTAGGGAAATCCTTCCTTATCTCTTCTAGCTTCTGGTAGTTTCTTGGCAATCTTTGGCATTTCTTGGCTTGTAGCTACATAGTCCAATCTCTGCTTTCATCGTCAGATGACATTTGCCCTGTGTCTCTGTGTTTTCATATGACCATCTTCTTACATGACCACCAGTCATATTGAATTAAGGGCCCACTCTACTCCTGTATGACCTCATTTAACTTAATTAATTATATCTGCAATGACCCTATTTTCAAATGGAGTCACATTCTGATGTGGTAGGGGTTAGAATGTTGATGTTTCTTTTTTAGGGGGACACAATTTAACCCACAACACTTGGAATCTGTAATTTTGTTTGAGAATGACCTGGAAACCCGGTATTGTTTTCTGGGGAAACTGGCTACTTTGAAAGTGGTCCACTTTCAGAGCTGTGTGGATAGGCCACTGGGCTCCCCTTTAGAGTGGCATGGGTTGCAGAAGGATCCTTGAATCAAGAGTGTGAATATCTGAGTCAGAAACTCAGCTTTGCCATCTAGCACGTATGAGACTATGCTTGAAATTATGTCTCTGTAATCCTCTGTGTTAGAGAGGGTAAAAATACCTAGGTTTTTCAGAAGATTAAAGACGCCAATGTATTACAGAGGGCAGAAGCACCTAGTCTAGCTGTGTATTGTAAATACATATATTTTAAAATTTCTTAAACAAAGTATGTACCCATATATTACTTGTAAAATTAAAATATTTTAATGTAAAAGCATAAGGCTTTATAATCTATGAAGTACTCACAAATTCAGATGTTTTTACATTTGATAAATCATATCCAATGTCTTAAAATCTTTAATATTCCATCCGAAGTGCCTACCACTCATCTTAGATTCCGTTTGTGCAAATTAGTGGCATTTCAGGCAACTGTCCATCACACTGCTGTGGTTCCACATTCTACCTCTTTCTTTTCTTCCTCTTGCCTTCCACCTTTTACATTTGCTGTTCTTTTACTTCTCCTGTTTGTTTCTCTGAGGGCTTCTTCTCCACCCAGGGGCATTCCCAAAAGCACCAGGATGCTCTAATCCACCTGCCCACATACAAGAACATGTACCGTACAATAACAGGACTAGTGAGCACCTAGGGGGATAAACTTTAACTTTTCATCATGGATATCCCTCCAGTTTGGGGCAGGATGAAAGCAAGGTCAACTTTAGGCAATACTAAATGAAGGGAAAGATGACCCTATGAGTTTCCAAGTATTAAAAGCAAAGACTTAATTAAAAAAGGCTTGCTGGACAGGCCTGAGTCACAGTGCCACCCCTCGAGTGGGGGTAAAGGGGCTCAGCTGCAACTAAATCACAAGGTTCCTGGCAGCAGGCAAACAGCAGATGCTTTCTGTATATCTATACGTGAGTGTCACCCACATACATCATTTATCCAGCAGACATTTACTGAGCAAGTACAGCGTGCTAAGTACCAAGAGACAAGGTTAACTAAAGAAAAAATATCTGCTCTGAAGACGTCCACAGTTTCATGGAAGAGAAAAAAAAAAAACAATAAGAAAGCAATAGATTACCATCATAATTCACATGCTGTGGAAAAGAGGAGACATCTACATCTGCCTGGGTAGCCTGGTCTAATTCACTATGATATCTTACTCAGATCAGAGGTTGGCCAACTTATCCTGTGAAGGGCCAGATACATATGTTCAGCTTCATGGGTTCAACTGTGTTGCAATGACTCAACTCTGCCCTTGTAGCCCGAAAGCAGCCATAGACGATATGTAAACCAATGGGCTTGACTATGCTCTAATAAAACTTTATTAACAAAAACCAAGCTTTGAATTTGATTTACTTTTTCATGTGTCGTGGGATACACTCTTCTTTGGATGTTTCTTCAACCATTCAAAAGTGTAACAAGGATAAAGATCATTCTTAGATCACAGGGTGTATAAAAACAGACCATGCGCCAGATTTGACCTGGAACATGGTGCGCTGACCTAGATTATTGCCATAGTCCCGGCCCCTCCAACACATTCCTCATTCTGTGGCCAGAGGAGTCCTTCTTAGACCAGATCTTATCACGTCATACATTGCCTCAATGACTTCTCGTTGCCTTTAGGATAAATTCCAAATGTCTCCATACTGGTTTATAAGATACTCCACAATCCCCTGCTGAACCACTTTGATTTTTTTCAAGAGGCCATGCATTCATGTTCCCTGCTCCCATGCTATATTACCTGAGCAATTCCTATTCATTCCTCTATTTCCTCCTCCAGGAAGCCTTCCCTAAATTCTCGCTAAGCCCAGGTGAGGTGTCCTTCTGCAGTGCTTTAAGAGCCTCAGGCATTGCCTCACGTCACGGCACTTATTATGTATGATTATTAAATATAGCTATCACTATGTCATTATTATTATTCCCTACTTGTGAGTCTCTGTCTTAAGCTTGATGAAGACAACCTCTAAGTTTATCTGCTTCTCACTTACAGCCACAGTTTCTAAATTGGAGTCTGACACAAAGTACATGCTCAGTAAACACTCTCCAGATGAATGAAAAATATTGCAGGGGGCGGGGGATGTGATCTGAGGAATCTACACGGAGGAGGTGTTCCCTGAGCTGAGCCTTAAAAGATGAGTAGCAGTGTAGAATTTTGACAGACAGTGATGGGCATTTTCAAGCAGAGTAACAGCTGTAGCAGTAACGGAAGTGGGAGAGTCCATCTGAGGAACTTCAGGCAGTTTGGTATGGCTGGAGCCTTGTCGCCTGTTGGAAAATGATGGGAAGTGAGACGGGACAGAGAACCTGAGAAACTGTAGGCTAAGATCAGGAATTCAGTCTTAATTCCTCAGGTCATGGGGGGTCTCAAAAAGACAAAGTTTGTCAGATTGACATTTTAGCAACTTCACTTAGATCTCATTGCCCAGTAGATAGTCTAGATCCAATTAAAGTGTCTGAGAGAAAGTAGACAAGATCATTTTGGCAGCAGACCTGGCTGGAGTTTGATGCCAATTTCACATTACGAAATAAATTCAGATTCTGCAGCAACAGTTCACAAAGAAATAAAGACACGCAAATCAAGGATATGTTCATGAAAACACAGGGGAAGTTTCATACTTGAAACTCAGGAAAAATGGCCAAGTCGGAAATACAGAATTAGAAAAAGTCACAGCCTCTAAGTATATGTCATCTGGTTCACTAGCCCACATGTGCCTTTTTTTTTTTTAAATTTTTTACCATTTATTTATTTTTAAGAAACAGAGAGAGACAGAGTGCAAGCAGGGGCGGGCAGAGAGACAGGGAGACCCAGAATCTGAAGCAGGCTCCAGGCTCTGAGCAAGCTGTCAGCCCAGAGCCTGACACGGGGCTTGAACTCACGAACCATGAGATCATGACTAGAGCCCAAGTCGGACACTTAACTGACTGAGCCACCCTGGCATCCCCACATGTGCCTATTTAAATTTGAATTTAAATTTACTAAATGGATGAAGGGGGTCAGAAGGTAAACATTTCCAGGTATAAAATAAATAAGCCATGGGGATGTAATCTACGGCATGGTGGCTATGGTTAATAGCATTGTGTTGCAAAAAATAGATCAATCTTAAAAATTCAACTTAATTAATATATTTTCTAAATTTACATGCTAGTTACCATATAGTGCAACAATGATTTCAGGAGTAGATTCCTTAATGCCCCTTTCCTGTTTAGCCCATCCCCCCCCCCACTCCCTCCAGTAACCCTCTGTTTGTTCTCCATACTTAAGAGTCTCTTATGTTTTGTCCTCCTCCGTTTTTATATTATTTTTGCTTCCCTTCCCTTATGTTCATCTGTTCTGTGTCTTAAAGTCCTCATATGAGTGAAGTCATATGATGTTTGTCTTTCTCTGGCTAATTTCACTTAGCATAATACCCTCCAGTTCCATCCATGTAGTTGCAAATGGCAAGATTTCATTCTTTTTGATTGCCGAGTGATACTCCATTGTATATATACACCACATCTTCTTTATCCATTCATCCATCAATGGACATTTGGGCTCTTTCCATACTTTGGCTATTGTTGATAGTGCTGCTACAAACATGGGGATGCATGTGTCCCTTCGAAACAACACACCTATATCCCTTGGATAAATTCCTAGTAGTGCAATTTTGGGGTCGTAGGGTAGTTCTATTTTTAATTTTTTGAGGAACCTCCATACTATTTTCCAGAGTGGCTGCACCAGTTTGCATTCCCACCAACAATGCAAAAGAGATCCTCTTTCTCTGAATCCTCAACATCTGCTGTTGCCTGAGTTGTTAATGTTAGTCATTCTGACAGGTGTCAGGTGGTATCTCATTGTGGTTTTGATTTGGATTTATGTGATGCTGAGTAATGCTGAGCATTTTTTCATGTGCCGGTTGGCTATCTGGATGTCTTCCTTGGAGAAGTGTCTATTCATGTCTTTTGCCCATTTCTTCACTGGATTATTTGTTTTTTGGGTGTTGAGTTTGATAAGCTCTTTGTAGATTTTGGATACTAACCCTTTATCTGATATGTCATTTGCAAATATCTTCTCCCATTACATTGGTTGCCTTTTAGTTTTGCTGACCGTTTCCTTCACTGTGCAGAAGCTTTTTATTTTGATGAGGTCCCAGTAGTTCATTTTTGCTTTTGTTTCCCTTGCCTCTGGAGACGTGTTGAGTAAGAAGTTGCTGCAGCCAAGGTCAAAGAGATTTTTGCCTGCTTTCTCCTCCAGTATTTTGATGGCTTCCTGTCTTACATTTAGGTCTTTCATCCATTTTGAGTTTATTTTTGTGTCTGGTGTAAGAAAGTGGTCCAGGTTCATTCTTCTGCATATTGCTGTCCAGTTTTCCCAGCACCACTTGCTGAAGAGACTGTCTTTATTCCATTGGATATTCTTTCCTGCTTTGTCAAAGATTAGTTGGTCAAATGTTTGTGGGTCCATTTCTGGGATCTCTATTCTGTTCCATTGATCTGAGTGTCTGTTTTTATGCCAGTACCATACTGTCTTGATGATTACAGCTTTGTAATACAGCTTGAAGTCTAGGATTGTGATGCCTCCTGCTTTGGTTTTCTTTTTCAAGATTGCTTGGCTATTCGGCGTCTTTTATGGTTCCATACAAATTTTAGGATTGTTTGCTCTAGCTCTGTGAGGAATGCTGGTGTTATTTTGATAGGGATTGAATTGAATATGTATATTGCTTTGGGTAGTATTCACATTTTAACAATATTTGTTCTTCCTATCCAGGAGCATGGAATATTTTTCCTTTTTTTGTGTGTCTTCTTCAATTCCTTTCATAAGCTTTCTATAGTTTTCAGTATACAGACTTTTCACCTCTTTGGTTAAAAATTCAATTTATTAATCATACTAAGCTACATTTCCTACAATCATTAGCCACATGTAGCTAATGGCTACTGTATCTGACAGTACAGAATTATAGAACATTCCCTTTATTGCAGAAGGTTCTATTGAACAACACCATCTAGACTGTGTTGAAATTACAGTTAAAGTCAAGACTGTCCAGGAAGTTCCACAAAAAGTTAACCATAGAACAACCCTAGTACCTAGAAATTCCACTACTGGTTATGTACCCCAAAGAACTGAAAGCATGGACTTGAACAGATATGTGTAGGCTAACATCAAAGCAACATTATTTACCATATCTAAGAGGTAGAAGTGACCCCGGAGTCCATCAATAGATGAATGGATGAACAAAATGTGGTATATACATTCAATGGAATATCATTCATCCATGAAAAGGAACAAAACTTTGATATCTCTTACAACACAGATGGACTTCGAAACATGTGAAGGGAAATAAACAAGACACAGGACAAACATTGTATATATTACTTGTACGTGGTACCTAGATTAGTCAAATTCGCAAAGACCGAAAGTAGCATGGTGATTACCAGGGACTGAGGGAAGGGTGGGGGATGGGGATGATTATTTAATGGGTACAGAGTTTCTGTTGGGGATAATTAAAAACTTTCGGGTATATATAGTCACAATGGTGACACAACATCGTATGTATTTGATGCCACTGAATTGTCCACTTACAAGTGGTTAAAATAATAAATACTGTGTTATATCTATTTTACTATAATAATTATTTTAAAAGTATCATCCAGGGAGAATGTATAGAACAGGAGGAGGAGAAAGCTGAAAAGAGATTTTTAAGAGAATAAATAAGAAAATGAAACCATCAAAGAGTCCCACAAAGTCAGGAGGGTTGAATGGGAAACCAGAGGGAATGCTGTCCAGGAAACCAAGGCGGAAAAGAAAAAGCAATTTTCTACCCACGTACCCATTTGTGATGTGCTACAAACAACATTCCCTATCTAAACCCCCACAAGAAAGAGGTACAACCAGACTACCACGTATGGAGAGGCAGCTTGTGTTCCTCTGCTTCCTCCTGTTCTAGATCTCACGGGAGTCAATGCCTAAGTAAAATTAAGTATCTTGACTCCACTTCTCCCTCTCAGCTCACGTTTTCAAGTTCTAGCTGATAACCTGGAAAGAAAACAGCTCATAACTTTCCTTACCCTTAACGCTTACGGAAATGTGTGCTTGCATGGCATTGTTTTCGTGACAATCCAATGTGGTGGACTGAAAATAAATTTGATTAAAAGGAAAGGTAAGAGGGGGGCACGGGGCACCTGGGTGGCTCAGTCGGTTGAACGTCCAACTCTTGTTTTTGGCTCAGGTCATGATCCCAGGGTCGTGGGATCAATCCCTGTGTCGGGCTCTACGCTGAGCATGGAGCGTAAGATTCTCTCTCTCCCTCTGCCCCCTCCCCTGCTTGCTCTCTCTCTCTCTTTTTCCTCAAGTAACAATAATAAAAAAAAAGGGGGGGGGGAGTAAGGGTGTTTACCCAAAGAATACAAAAAAAAAAAACACCTAATTCAAAGGGACACATACGGGGCACCTGGGTGGCTCAGTCGGTTAAGCGTCCGACTTCGGCTCAGGTCATGATCTCACAGTTCGTGAGTTCGAGCCCCACGTCGGGCTCTGTGCTGACAGCTCAGAGCCTGGAGCCTGCTTCCAATTCTGTGTCTCCCTCTCTCTCTGCCCCTTCCCTGCTCATGCTGTGTCTCTCTCTGTCTCAAAAATAAATAAACATTAAAAAAAATTTTAAAAAAAAGGGACACATACACTTTTATGTTTATCGCAGTATTATTTACAACAGCCAAACTATAGAAGCAGTCCAAGTGTCCATCAGTAAATGAACGGATAAAGAAGGGGTGTTATTACACACAATGGAATATTAGTCAGCCATAAAAAATGAAATCTTGCCTTTTGCAACAACACGGATGGAACTAGACAGTATTATGCTAAGCAAAATAAATAAGTGAAAGAAAGACAAATACCACGTGATTTCACTCATACGTGGACTTGAAGAAACAAAGGAGCCAAAGTGCAAAAAAGTGAAAGCGAGAGACAAACAAGAAACAGACTGTTAACGATACAGAACAAACTGACTGGTTACCAAAAGGGAGGGGATGGGGGGGGGATGGGCGAGGTAGGTGATGGGGATGGTTGCGTTACCGTATTGTACGCCTGAAACTCCTATGACGCTACGTGTTAACCCAGCAAAATTAAAATTAAACCCTAGAAAAAAAGGAAAGGTAAACCTGAAGTTGGTGATGCAGCAGCATTACTCTTCAATCTCTCTTTACCCTCGTATGAAAACAGAAAGGACACCTAGATGGGAAAACGAGAAACCCACGAGCGATGCCGATGACAAAATTTGGTGACAGAGCAACCCCATGAGTCTCAAAATACAAACGAGTGGGAACAAACCCCCAACAGCCGTTAGGAGCTGCGTGGTACCAGCACCTGCATCTGAGCGAGAAGGAGAGAACAGAGTAGTGCCTGAGGCCCCAAACCAGGAGAAGCCCCCAAAGAGCCAGGAGACCTTCACGGGGCTGCGGGCGGGGTGACATGGGAATGGCAGCTACCCCCCCCCCCCCCCCAGGAGCAGCTGAGAGCAAGAACGCTGGTAGGAAGGTCCGGAGGGACCGGAGCCGGCTGGCCTCCCCGTCTCAGGGCTGACCCTCAGGGCTCCCCTCTGAAGATAGGAGACCCCGAGCCGGGGGTGCTGGGATCAGATCAAAACCGACCAGGACAGGGACAAGGCAGAAGAAGGAAAGGGAAGCTCTAGGCTAGGGATGGAGGAAATCTCGGGAAGTGAGCTGCCATCCTCACGACAACCATCGAAGACGAGCACTGTGAAGAGGGACAAGCGTATCTGAGCCCTTCTCATTCTTCAAGACAGAGAAAGCGATTTTCACATACAGAAAAGCATTGAGGACAAATATCGCGGGAGTGAAAGAAAATAAGGAGCACGGATGATCGCCAAGATCACAGAGCAAGGGACAAAATGACATCGTGTGCCTCGGGTTTGCCAGAGGAATCAAACCTGAGTCTGGCCCGTACTGCGGATCCAGCCGCAAATCTGCAGGAAATGCAGGAGACAGAGGAACACGGTTAACGGCACCAGGAGTGTGCATTCTGCCAAATTCAGGTCCTGACGTCTAACGGCCCAAACTCTTTGAAAGAGTTCCTGAAGCTGCTGTACAACAAATGACCACACGCTAGGTGGCTTAAAACAACAGGAATCTATTCTCTGCTAGTTCTGGAGCCCAGAAAGCTAAAATCAAGATGCCAGCAGGGCTGTTTCCTTCTAAAAGTTCCTGAGGCAGAATCTGCTTCATGTCCCTCTCCTAGCTTCTGGTGACTGCAGGCAACCCTTGGTGTGCCTTGTTTGTGGGCCCGTCACTTCATTCTCTGCCTCCTGCTTCCATTTCTCCTCTCCTCTTGTAAAATAACGGACATTGGATTTAGGGCTCATCCTAACCCAAGGTCATCTCATCTTGAGATCTTTACCGTAATTATTCTGTGAAGGCCGTTTTTCTAAACAAGGTCAGAGGTCTAACTCGAAGGTTCCAGTGGACATAGGGAGGGGCTCCCATTCAACTCACTACATGCTTCAAGATAAACTGTAAGGAAAATAAAAGGATAGAAGACGAACCATAGATTAAAAGAAACTTAGGGTGCCTGGATGGCTCAGGTAGCTAAGCGTCTGACTCTTGGTTTCAGCTCAGGTCATGATCTCACAGTTTCGTGAGTGCAAGCCCCGTGTCAGGCTCTGTGCTGACAGTGTGGGGCCTGCTTGGGCTTCTCTCTCTCTCTCTCTCTCTCTCTCTCTCTGCCCCTCCCCCACTCGCACTGTCTCTCTCAAAAATAAATAAATAACCTTTAAACAATAATAACAAAAGAGACTTTAAAAACATATCAACATTTTTTTAAATGGACAAGATGAAACTACAGTTCCTAAAGATGCATATTTGGGTGACAAAACTTTGAAAAAAAAAAACAACAGGGAAGTGAAGACTAAAAACATCAAGCTAATGGTTGCTTTTGGTGGGAGGCAAGGGGCTGTGATATGAATGGGACTTCAGATCAAGTTCCAGTTCGTGACCTGGGTGGTGGTTACAAGGGTGTTCACCTGATAGTAATTCATTAATCCACACATTTGTGTTGTCTGGTTTCTGTGTCTGTACTTTTTGTTTCAATAAAAATCTGTATTGAAAAGGCAAGAAAACACACACCTTTGAGATCATACCTTTCTTTTCCACTCATCTAATTTGTCTCCATAGCATTACTTGTTAAGTGACCAGGAAGAGCTTTTGTAAGAGGCAACTTGCAATCACAGTACAGTCTAAATAAATGCTTATGCTAACAATGGTAACATTAGCTACTCAAAAGATACTACCTACAAGGGAATTTTCTATGCCACAGTTGCCTAGAAGCCAGTTTATAGGGCAGAGATTGCTAGGTCATGGATGGATGCCCGTGTGGCTTTCTCCAAGTGTGTTCAGTGGACCACCTGCATCACAATGGTCCTGTTTATAAGGCACATCCCTGGACTCCAATCAGAGATACAGATTCAGTAGACGGGATTGACAACCATGGTCTGTGCCTGAAGTTCATCCTAGATTTATTTAAAAATGCAAAAATTCTATCCAAACAGTACCTTCCTGCACAAAGAGCTGAAGACAAGAAACTACACAGGTATCTAAGCCACAATCTATAATAACTATAATGGTCAATTTTCTAGGATAAGCACCTAGAAATTTTGTTATTAGTGTTTGATGTGGTAATGGCTTAAGGACATGTTCCTCTTCCTAACCAGGAAGATAAAAACAGAGAAGCTTATTTCTCTATGGGAAACTACCTGAATTGCACTACGAGAACCTTAAATTCTTAAACTAATCTTCTCCAGACCCTAAAATTTAAAGCCATACACTCTAAATCCAATGTGGTAACCAGACTTGTTTGAACTGGAATTAGAGGCACAATTTCATTTATTTTTTTCTTTTTAATTTTTTTAATGTTTATTTCTGAGAGAGTGTGTGAGGGGGAGAGGAGCAGAGAGAGAGAGGGAGACAGAATCCAAAACAGGCTGCAGGCTCTGAGCCATCAGCATAGAGCCCAGCGTGGGGCTCAAACCCACCAGCCACAAGATCATGACCTGAGCTGAAGTTGGACGCTTAACCAAATGAGCCACCCAGGCACCCCAAGGAGGCACAATTTTAAATGTTAGATGTTCCAAAGATTTTCTGGGCTTACGATCAGTTTCTTTAATTTCCTGAACCTACAATTTTTTATCTGAAGACTTAATAGTGAATTGCCACAAAACTGTTTAATAGTACTGTTTCCTGGATATTATATATATCGATCTTAGGGATGTTGGCAAAATTGTATTTTGAAATTGAAAATGAAGACTTTTGGGACACCCGGGGGGCTCAGTCAGTTAAGCGTCTAACCGGCTCAGGTCATGATCTCATGGTTCATGAGTTCGAGCCCCGCATTGGGCTCTCTGCTATCAGTGTGGAGGCTGGAGCCTGCTTCAGATTCTCTGTCTCCCTCTCTCTCTGCCCCTCCCCCACTCGTGCTTTCTCTCTCTCTCAAAAATAAACATTAAAATTTTTTCAAATTTTTTTTCAATGTTTATTTACTTTTGAGACAGAGACAGAGCATGAACGGGGGAGGGTCAGAGAGAGGGAGACACAGAATCTGAAACAGGCTCCAGGCTCAGAGCTGTCAGCACAGAGCCCGACATGGGCGTCGAACTCACGGACTGTGAGATCATGACCTGAGCTGAAGTCGGATGCTTAACCGACTGAGCCACCCAGGCGCCCCCAAAAATGTTTAAATAAAAAAGAAAACGAAGACTTTTAGAAAAGATTGTAACATCAAACTTTATATATAAAGTACGAGCATGTGTGTGTGTGTGTGTGTGTGTGTGTGCTCGCGCACGTACGCGTGAATGAATAGGAATTCAGCGCTCGTTATGTTAACTGGCAGGATGAGAAGGGCCACCAAAATAACAAACACCCAACAAGGCGTTTAGACACAAGAATGGCAACTCCAGCTGTAGCTAGAAAAGGAAATAATGGAAAGAAATCCAAAGTCATACAGCTGACTCTGGTTCTCCATGTCTAGGGCTTGAAGAAATTACCTGGAGGGTCTTGTTAAATAAGATTCTTGGGCTCTGCCTCAAAGGACTCTGACTCCTTAGGTTTGGGTAGAGCTCAGGAATCTGCATTTTTATAAACTCCTTAGGTTAAGTCTGGAACAAGTCATACTTTGAAAGATCTTCAACGGGGGTTACAGCCCAGGCTGACACTTAGTGTCACTGGTGTCCAGCAAGGAACGGTATCTCAGTGGCGCCACGAAACAAGGTGAGTAGCAGCTAAGAGGTTTGAGACTCAGGTAGGCAGGCTAACAGACTGCATTAGTCCCCCAGGGCTGCCATAATAAATTCCCAAGCTGGGTAGCTCGAAACAATAGAAACGTATTCTATCCCAGGTCTAGAGGCCAGCAGTCCACAATCTACATGTTGGGCGTGGGGGGCTGCTCCCTCCAGGGGCTCTGTGGGAGATGCTACCCCTTGCTTCTTCCAGCTGCTGGTGGCGGGCGGCATTTCTTGACTTTCATTCCAACCCCTGCTTCCATCTTCACAAAGCCTCTCCTCCTCTCCGCACCTTTCCTCTGGGCGTCTCTTGTAAGGATACAGGTCATTGGATTTAGGGCTCACCCACATCACTCGGAATGCTCTTACCTTGAGATTCTTGACTCAATTACATCTGTAAAGATCCCTTTTTCCAAATAAGCTCACAATACAGGTTCCAGAGCTTAGGATAAAGACGTGTTTTTGGTTTTGGTTTTGTTTTGAGGGGTCACCATTCAACCAGCTACCCAGGCCAACTCTGCAACAACCAGCTGTTTGGGGCGACCGTCAGAGCAAGAGGAAGGCGAGAGCTGTCTGGCTCTCGTGCTGGATGAGCCTAACCTTCAAGGGAAGGTCAGGAAGGCTCAGACTTCAGAACCAGCCAGAAGTTAGCCACTAACAGATGAAGTGGGTAGTGGGATGAGCGGCGGAGCTCACTTTATTTTATTACCCGGAACTTCTGAGTCAGGATGCTGTAATCCCTACTAATCAGGACACGACTGTGCTGCCACTCTGGGACAAAGCCACGCTGCCGCAGCATGTGGACGTCCAGGGACAACAGGAAGATTGGAGGCCGGGAGTCAGACTGGACGACACAGAACTGCAAACCGCACCATTAAGTAGAAGCATAAATAGCTACCACTTACTGAGCACCTAGTATATGCCTGGCACTTCACATTTATTATCGCCTCTTTTCATCGCGACTTGTAATATGGGCCCTGCAATAGGGGTCCCCACTCACCATAGGAGAAAACAGGCTTTTAAAGATTAAAGTTATAGAACCAGTAAGTGGCAGAGCTATAATTTAACCCCACATCACTCTGGCTCCAAAGCCCATTATCTTTCTATGAAAACATGCTGCCTCTCCACCAATCAATAGACCTACCTCAAATTTTCGCATCTCGTTTTCCAACACCTTCTCTTCTCTCTTCGGACCCTTCTCTCTACCACTTCATCCTGGGGTTCACCACATGTTACCATGTCAAAATGTTTGTTTTCTACCAAATGCCCTGCATTAAAAAATATAACTTGGCTAAAGTAGAATATGTATTTCAAAGCTTTCTAAATGAGAATCACAGGTGTGGCTCTGGATTGGGAACGCTTGCTCCTTTGTGATCGTGCCGTATTCCTCTTGACGTGACCACCCGTGGGGAGCTCTGGCAGGGATTTTGGCACTCAGTTCCAAACCCGGGGCTTGTCTCTAATCTTAGAACTGCGGGTCCCCTCTTTCCCACCACTGAATGCGTGCCACCAATGACGTTTTACAGGTGGTATTATCTGAGTAGTTACAGCACTGGGTTCCTCAGCAGGGACCCACAGTGAAAAGCTACAATGATGGAACAAGGTCGAGGAAGCTGCTGATAACACTACGCCTCTCGTCCAACCAGGAACTGATGCCCTTCGAGTACCACCTAATCTGCCCTAAAGGTTTTATGAAGTTTTATTGAAAGAGCATCCATGAATGTTTGAGTACTAGGCCGTGTCCTCCACTAGCTTGCCTCCTTGCGCACCTGAGCCGGGGGGCAAGCTTTAACAGTACTTTTAGCTCATTCTGTTTCAACCTAGGTAACAGGACTGAAAGTTTTGAGAAAGTCCTAGCCTGGACTGACAGATCTAGTCAGGCCTTTCCTAAGACTGAGTATGTGAGTTTCTGTAAATTCTTATTATTAATAACAATAATAAAGTTTTGCATATGGGCTTTAAGAATCTCGGCCCTCATCACCCCCTGAACGCCAGCTTAGCAGCTATTTTGTACAATTCTCAGCGACTGGAATCGTAAACGATGACTAACTGACGGGTACACCTTTCCCCACAACCCTGCAGGCGTTCCTTTTCCTGTCCTGTCTCACAGAAGCAGTCTTCAATTTTAAGACCCACGAATAATTGGCATCAGTACAAAAGTCCGTTTGACAGTAACTTAATAGACTTCTGGTGACAAATTCTAGTTTACTAAAAAAAAAGAAAAAAAAGAAAAGAAAGAAAAGAAAAGAAAAAGAAAAAAAAGAAAGAGAAAGAGAAGAAAAAGAAAAATCGTTTAAAATGTTTCCGAATAGGTCTGTGTCGTTGCGTTTGCTTTTAGTCAGAGAACTTGGTAGGAAACCGAGATTGTAAAGCGCTTGGTGGTGCCTGGGCGTGCAGCGTTTGCTGGGAGCAAGACGTCATCGTGGGAAGCGTGTACTTCTTCGGATTACTGCTTGGCGGATTAGAAACCCGCAGATCAGTCCCAGGTTAGCCTTGATTAACTGCCCTGGGTGCTTCTGGGCCAGTGGGGGGCGGGGAAGGGAAGGGGGGTGTCTGCTCAAAACCCATACTCGTGGTAAGCTTTCGCTTAAAACATTTCAGAGTTTAATTTTTACTTAAACCCAGTCCCGGCTAATAATGAAGCTACCAGGAATCATCTGGAATGCTAACTAAACTGGTGCCCGCAGTCACGTCAGTCGAACCTTCTGCCCCCACGATCCCTGTCTGCCCACATGCTTCTGTCTATCAGCCTGGGCCTCGGGATCAGCTCTCGCCGCGGCATTGGTTGGATTTCAGGAAAAGAGAAACCCACGATTTAAAGGGCTCAGTTCCCACCTGCCAGGCATCGTCCGCATGGTCCAACTTGCCTTTGGAACATTATTTGGGAGAATCTCCAGCTTTTGTTCATCTATTACACTGACTGGCCAAAGGAAAGAGAATTCCCGCAAGTGTCCCCTTGGTCACCTTGACAATTTCTAAAAGCGAAACTTGCGCTCCAGGCCGGATTGACACTGAGTCTGCGGGGCGCTGAGCGCCTGCCCAGGTCAGCAGCCCCCGCCCGGCGTGCGGGCGGGGACCAGGCGGAGCTTGGACAAGGCGTGGCTTTCCGTGGGAGAGAAGGAAGGGCTTTTGCCCCACCTCCTAAAGACCCTGCTCTCCCTTAGCCAATCAAGGAGGTCTATGCAAATGAAGCCCCTGTCGCCCCGGTAACCGTGATGCAAGACAGCCAATGGAAACCAGCCAGCCGCGGCCCTGCGCCACGATTGGGACTTAAGTAAGGAGCTAGAGGCCCAATGGGCTGTGGGAACGGTCCTCGGCGGGTTGAAGGGCGGGGATATGCAAATATGGTTTGAAAAGCCGGCGGGAAATCTGAGTTTCGCGGGAGGACCTTGGCGCGTAAACCGTATCCCTTCATTCATTGTCAGCAGCAGCTTCCTGGAGCCATTTTTCAGCTGCCGGCCGCAGCACCCGGGCTGCCGCCGCCGCCTCGCAATCCGTTGCATCGGCCGCCCCCGACGCCTCCATCCCCCCTCGGGGCCCGATATCCGTGCGGCCGGGACCCTCCTCTCTCCAGAGCCCCGATTATTTTTGGCCCCCGGTGCCCGTGCGGTGCGGAAAAATAAAAAGAAACGAGACAGAAGGGGCTCGGAAGCGCCGGGCGGGGAGGAGAGAAGGAGGAGAGACTTGGAAACTCCGACTGCAAATAATAAAAGAAATTGAAAACAATACATTAATATACCATAGCAATAAAAAGAGCAGGAGCGAGAGATGAGAAAGGGGATCCAGCCCGCCCTGGAGCAGTACCTGGTGACCGCCGGGGGTGGGGAGGGGGCGGCTGTCGTCGCCGCCGCCGCAGCAGCCTCCATGGACAAAAGGGCACTGCTAGCCAGCCCCGGCTTCCCCGCCGCCGCCGCCGCCGCCGCCGCTGCCGCCCCGGGCGCGTACATCCAGATCCTCACCACGAACACTTCCACCACCTCCTGTTCCTCTTCCCTCCAAAGCGGCGCCGTCGCCGCCGGCCCCCTCCTCCCCAGTGCCCCCGGCGCGGAGCAGACGGCCGGCAGCCTCCTCTACACCACGCCGCACGGACCCTCCAGCAGAGCCGGGCTGCTGCAGCAGCCACCAGCGCTGGGACGCGGCGGCGGCGGCGGCGGCGGCCCTCCGGTAATGCCCTCCGGTTCCCACCGTCCCCAGCCCGGGCGGGAGGTGGGCTCGCACCGCGCGGGGTGGTGGGCGCGCTGCGGGCCGCCCCGGGACGGCGCAGGGCCGAGCGTCGCGGGCCTCGGCGGCCGCCCCTCCAACGGGGCTTTATTGTTAGCCTCGTGCACTGCCCCCCTGCGCCCGGAGGTCGGGGGGCTCCGCCAGGCGCGCGGGGCAGCGGGGATCGCCTTGGCGCGGACCACGTCAAACACTCCGAAACTTTTCGCGGTCCCCCCTTCTTTTCCTGCACTTTTCCCTACCCCCACCCTCCCCTCCCCTCCAACTCGAAGCTTCCTCTTTCTCGGGCGTAGGAAGGGGTCACGCCCCGGATGGAGAAGGGGGTGGGGGGGGGAGGGAGTAGTGAACTGGGGAGTGGGGGACTCTGGGGGCTGGAAACCGGGGGGACAGTTGGGGTGATCGCCCCACCCCCTCCGCCGGCCTCAGAGGCCCGCTGGCGGCCGGGGGTCCCTGAGGCGTGCTCCGGGCGCAGGGGCTCTGCCAGGCTGCGCTTGACACATTTTGGGATCTGGAACTCCCGGCAACAAAGGGGTGGGGGAGGCGGAGAGGGGCGGCGGGGGAGGTGGGGCTGGAAGCCGGGTGCGAGCTGGGGCGTGGGCTGTCTGGGGGCGAGGGACCCGCGGGCAGGCGACCCGGCCTGGGCGCATCCTGGCGGTGGCAGCGGCGGCGCCCGCGTGGCCCGAGCGCCCGGGCCTTCCTCGCCGGGCCCCGGGCCTGCCCTTGACCCGCCTCTCCCCTTGCCCCTTCCTTCCCCGCCCTGTCCCCCTCCCCGCCCGCCGGCGACGGAGGGCGGGGGGCAGCCGTGTTCCCGTCCCGCCGGCTGGGTCTGTCCCTCTCCCCGGGACCCGCCGGTGACGTTTCGCACACGTGCGCGGAGGACGCGCCTGTGACTGGGGAGGAGGCGGCGGCGGGAGGGGGCGCTGGAGGGGGAGAGGGGGGCACCCACTTCCTCCTGCTCGCCGGCTCCCTGGCCTGGGACGGTCCCGGCGCCCTCGCACCCGCCCCCGGCGCGGCCACCCTCCCTCTGCTCTCCCTAACCCCCCCCCCCCCCCACCACGGGCGCCCGCCCTCGCCCGGCGCCGCCGGTCTGCTCGGCCCTCCGGGCCCCCTCTCCAGCCGGCCCCCCCACCTCCCCCGGAGCCAGGCTGGTTTCGGAAATGCCCTTACAGCAGCAGGTTAGTGACCGGGACGGCTCGGGGGCTGCCGCCGCCAAGGGGGGCACCGGATTCTGTTAGGGGCTGGAGCCGTGGGGGTAGGCGGTTGAGCGGGGTTTTGGAGTGGGAACGGGGGGTTGGGTGCTTGAGGGAAATGAGTAAGCAAGAAAAATCTAAGTAAGTAAATGCCCCGGCCTCCGGTTCTAGGAACCTCGGGCCGGGAGTGTCCGCCCCGGGGGGTGGGTATGGTGTTTACATGTATCTTTTTCTAGGGGGCCGATGGATGGGCGATTGAAAACCGGAGGGGGGGGGGGGGGCTTCTCGCCAATGGCCGAGTTGAGCTCTGTTTTCTGTCTTCTTCCCTTGTGCTGGAGGGGGAGGGGGGCGGGTCAGAGGGTAGGGTGTCTGTAGGATTCCCAGGCCACCCGCCACCCCCTCCCTTTGTCCCTGTAATTTATAAAGCGCCTTTGAGAGATGATTTAGGTCAGTATGCGGCTTCTCTTTTTGTTGATACTCGAAAGAAGTGTGGCCCGGAGGTCTCTCCCCTTTCTCCTTTTTCTCCTTCATTCCCTTCCTCCATGGCTCCTGTCTTCACCCTCGTGGTGAGGCTTGGCCCCCACGAGGCTGGCAACCAACGAGAGTCAGATAAATGGTTGATAAATACCAGTCGTTGACCTCACCTTGTGTCAGTTGCAAATAGGTTTGTTTTTTGGAGAATCAAGATTTTGCAGGGGTCTTTAAGAAAGTCAGCACATAGGCAGCACTTGGGGAAATGAGACGGGTCTTGGAATAACGAAAATTTCTTATTCCCATACTCTTTCCAGTTCTCCCATGGCTGGGTCTTAACTGCTTTCCAGCCCCAGAGATACTTGCTGAGGATGTGTGATAGTCTCAAAGAAGCTCCTGGTTTTTAGTGACAAGGGTCTGCCAGCAGGGGGGAGATAGAGTACAGTACCTACTTAGACACACTGTCTCCAGTATGCTGGATCTCAGTCACAAGAATATTCCATGCTTTTGGCGTTAAATACTGTTACTTGACCTGACCTAAACATGTTTGGATATATTTTAAGCATTTTGGCCCCTTACACAGTTGTGTTACTATATCATAAACTTAACCCGAAGCAGCCAGCTATAGACGTAATTCTTGCATTGGATTCAGACTTATGGGAGAGTACTTTTGACGATGGGAAGTTATGAGACCACCACCAGATTGCTGGTGTTTTTTTGTTTGTTTGTTTGTTTTGACTGTTAGCCTGCTGGTGGAGCCTCCAAAACTTGTCTAGCCAAACTTCCCTGGACTTCATTGTATTTAAAGTGTAAAAATTATCCTCACTGGCTTCCAAGTTCTTTAAAAACTTTATCTTTTTTGCCATGAGATTATTATTCCAAAGTCATGAGCATTGAATGTGAAGTGTGATTTTCTTCTTATCAAAATTGTATTAGACTTTGATTCAAGTCTTGAAATTTTGTTGATCTTCTTTCCCTAACCGGGAATGACAGCATGGGGATGGCTAAGTGATTGGCTGAGCAAAGAGATCATTTAAACACTTTGTGTCCAAGAAGAGGTTGAGAATTCTGTTCCGGAGGCCAGAGTTGCAGACCCAGCTGGTTCCAGGTCTCAAGAACATCTAAGAACTTAACGGGAGCAGATCCTCACCTTTTGGGGAAGAAAATAGGAGTACTACCTTACTGGCCAAGTCGCCTCTTATCATTTACAGGTTTCGTGCTCTTAGGCAAATAACTTAATTTCTCGAAACAGTTTTCCTCTTTTGTAAAATAGGAACAACAGCAATATTGCCGTTAAGGTTTTTTTGAAGGGTTAAATATGAGAATCCGTGTGAAACACTTAGCACAGTGCCTGGCGAATAGTATAGATGCCCAATAAAACTAGGATCCAGAAATGTTACTTCTTTTATAACTTAGAGCAATTGTATGGGACCCCGTGGACAGCCCTCCTTTGTTTACATGTAGGAGTAAAATGTTACGAGTTTTCTAAAGGGATATGTCATTCCTTATACCCAATTAGTCTGGGTTTTTAAATCCACAAAACATGGCTGTCCCAGCAATGGGTAAAACGGGGGCATGTCAGTAGGACAGGAATATATAGAGATGGTGTTGAACTGCCTGAGCATGATCTTGTGCCTTGGGTTGTGATAAATTTAGATCAACTCATCCCCACTTTTTTTTGCCTGGGCTCCGCGCCTCCCATGACGCCACGGACCTGCTAACTTTTGGGTGCAGTCTGTGTTTGGTGGTGTTTGTAGAACTGAGCTGTCCGTTGTCACCAGGTCAGAGGCACGCTCTAGGTAAATTCATGTTCAGATGGTGAACTGTTGGAAATGGAAGAACTGTAGAGAACCATACAGGAGCTATTTTCTGGAGCAGAAAAGACTTCATCATTTTCTCCCTCGTGGATGAAATGATTTCATCCAAGAACTAGAAAATTTGGGATATATTAATGCAAGAGACAGTGGCCTTTCACATCTGATTTAATTTAATCCAGTCACAGCAGCCTGCTGATTACACTTTGGGAAAGAACCCACATGCTTGAAATTTCTGTGTAAGAATGGAGGAACCATAGACCATGTATATAGCTGGGACTGGTTTTTTTCCTGTGCAAGTATAAAAGAAAAATGCTGGGTTCCTGTGGTTCTATACTCAATAATCTTGCTTCTGCTGAGATACATGATTGATGCCAAGTTTAAACTAGGAGAGAATTTTTAGTCGCTACATACCCCAAAATGGAAGTTTTAATATAATGCGGTGCCCAGACGCGGGCAGTGCAAATAGCTCCACTATAATCAGTACCAAGGGCACCACTCTAATCATCCTCTGAGACAAAGCACCCTCAACTGTGGCCCTGTGAGCTAAGGAACCCAAGCTTGCAAACAGGGAAGGATTTTTTGTCGTTGTTGTTGTTTTTCTATAAGTCGTCACCTTGGAAGAGTAGATTCGGAGATTAATGCTGCTCTGTGTAAAGCTGCCTTGAAAACAGAAAATAATACTCAAAGCTTAGACCTGAATAAAAAGCAGCACCTGCAGATTTAGAGGCTGTGAGGGGAAAGTTGCTTTTATTCTTGTTTTTCAGAGGTCTAATGCAGTAGTTTCCTTTTAACTCTTCTGTCTTTATTGCCTCCCTAGAGATCTACCACCCACCCCTTTAACCCCTTTCCGCAGGACTGGGATCCATTTGGCAAAGCTTCAGATAGTCTGCGTTCATTTTCTGGCTGGTTTTCTGATTTCATGGGATTTCCTTGTCTTCCACTTGGCCGGGCCAACCAGCTCCCATTCCTTTTTGAACCACCTATTTTCCCACCAACGTTTTGAAACCAGGATGAGTGAAAACCAACACTGGCTCGTGCTCATGATATCCAGTCCCATGTCGGTGCCCACGAAATCACCCCCAAAGTGTGTGCACAGCACAGAAGTAGATTTCGGTTCTTAATCAGATTCTCTGTTTCCATTCAGTTTTTAAAAAGGAACTTTTCCTGAATTCTTTGAGGTAGGAAGTATGCGGTTTAATGCATATTTTCATGCTTGTTCTCAGCTTAAAAATTGTGTTGTAGGGACCATAGTTACAACTGCTAAGAAGCCTTTTTTTCTACTAATCATTTTTCATGGGACCAGGAAGGGACAATAACTGGGAAAGCAGTAAATATAGGAAACCACTAACGGTATCTCCTTCCTCCTACTCTGATCCTCTCGTTGGCTTCAAAGAGTGACTTGGAAAATGTATCTTAACACCAAGAAAAGTTACACAACAGAAGGGCTTGGAAAAGCAACAGCAGAGATGGGGACGGGAAGCTCGTGTGTGTGTGGGGGGGGGGGGGGAATATCGAGGGATACTGCACAAAGCTTTGCTCCAATAAGAAGGAAATTGGTTTATTTTCTGTTGTCACTTTTGCTTCAAACACTTCCCTTCCTCCCCCCTCCCCCCACAAAGCAGTGTGTTTTTAGAACTAGAAGAATGTACAGGTTACAAGATTGCATTCTCAGTCTTCCCCGAGCCCTAACGGGGGGCAGTCTTGGGGCCATGGCGGCCACAGTCATCTACAAGACCGCTTTGAACAACAAGAGATAACGCCCATTGGTTGCCAGATTTTATCATGAGGCCCGTGCGCTGTTCTTGGCTGGGGAACCTGAGCAAAGCAAGAAGCTACTACTTAGATTTGTAAACTAAGGCAGGGGTTTATGTCAGCTGGAGGGTGATGGGAGAATTGACAGCTGATGGAACAAGGAGAGGATAAAAAGAAAAGAAAAGTTGACCCTTGAACAGCTTACACACACACACACACACACACACACACACACACACAGAGTAAAAAATCTGAGTAGAGCTCTTGACTCCCCAAAAACTTAACTACCAGTGGCCTACTGTTGACCAGAAATAACACAGTTAACACATCTTTTGCATACATATTGTTCACAGTGTTACAATAAAGTAAGCCAGAGAACAGAAAATGTTGTTATTAAGAAAATCACAAGGAAGAGAAAATACACTTAAGAGTACTGTAAAAAAAAAAAAAAAAAAAAGAAAAGAAAAACAAAAAAAAAAATCCCTCATACAAGTGGACCCGTGTAGTTCAAACCTGCGTTCAAGGGTCAACTATACTCTACTTCAGTCTGCTTTCTGTTGCTGTGGCCCAGCTGTCTGGGGCTATCTGTAGGGTCTAGGCAATATTCTTATAACTTGACAGTCTCTAAGAATAATGCTTTAGGTTAGCATAGGCAACAACTGACAACTCCTGAGGTCTTGGTGTGAGTCATAACACTGAGAGCTGTCTGACCCAATCTGCTTCATTTTGCAGGTGAAGAAATTAAGCCCCAGCGGAGTTCAGTTACTGTCCCAAGGTCACAAGCTAGCTAATGGCAAAGCCAGGACTGAAACTGGAGACTTTGAATTCTTAGAGGAAGCCTCATTCACCAAGAGAAAGTTAACCACGTCTCATGTGCTCTAGATGGGGAAATTGGGATGTGTAGAAAACTCCCTTTTAGGAGTGGTGACATTTTTTTTTTAATGGGCACCCATGGAAGTGTCTTGAACAGTGGGTCTTGGAGTAACAACCCATTCTCAAAGATTCAGGATAAGCAAAGCTATTTTAGATGTTAAAGGGAGTTTTTTTTTTTTTTTAATGGAAGGGATGACTGGCTCACATAAAACATAATATTTTTAACGTTTTGTTATTTACAAGTTTGTTCTCTGTGTACGTGACATTTTCTGGCACTTAAAAGGTGAAAGATGGACTTTACAGAGAATAGAACCTAAAAGGATTTCTGAAACTTTGTTCAGGACAGGGGCACAACGTGGAGCTCTGGTACTAGAAGTTTTATCCTGGGCCATCCACACCCTCAGTGGCTTGGAGTGGCTTTCACAGGTCCCCAGGTACTTGGCCGGTGACGCTGGATTAGATGCTCTTCCTGCAGCAAGACTTCTGGTTTAACAAAGTGACTGGCCTGTTAATTCTTGGCAGAGGAAGCCACCGTCCCCTAAAACCCAGAACTAATTTCATTAAAATGTCTTCTTTTACGCGTGGAACCGAGAAAGCTTAAAAATAGAATCCCTTCAAGCCCTGAAGCCTAAAAGTGAAACATAATCTGAGGTGGCTGTGGTTCCTCCACTCATTAGGGGCTCGGATCTGTGGCCCATCTGTAATCCCCAAAACAGAGAGGGGCCGTGGATAGAGATGGTCTCCCAGCCAGCGAGCAGGAGGCAGCACGATGCTGGCAGTTGTCATCAGTGAGACTCCTTTTCCCAGAAGAATGTTTTGGTAAATGGAGCCCGTCTTTCAGGGAGCAAGAAGCTGAATGCCCTTGGTCCTCCGGGCCAGCTCCTCCTGCCTGGCTCCCTTGGAGATCCTTTTGGCTCCTCCGGCATGCTCCTGCCCGAACTTGCTGAGAAGGGCTTCTCCACGCTCTGGTTTTCATGACCCCAAATGCTGTGGCTCCCGACACCGGAGGGAACTCCTAGCCTTTTGGGCTCACCCCTCCTTTGCCCTCTGCCATTTCTACTCCAAGGCTCTAGAGATAGAAAACCAGAGCTGTAGCTCCATGGCCCCAAACACCGTCCCTTTTGAGCCCTTCTGGGTCTGGCAGGCCTTGGGAGAGAGGGGGGCCCATGCGTACAAGACCTCACCCTCACCTAAAAGATGAAAAGTGAAGGGTCGGACGATGGAGTCTGGAGCCAGAGTGCCTGGGTTCTAACTGTGGTTCCGCCTGCCGGCTGTGTGGCCTGGAGCTTACCACCTGCTCTGTGTCTTAATGTCCTCACCTGTAAAATGGGAAGATCGTAGCACCTACCTCCTGGGGTTGGAAGGTGGAGCACCAGCCTGTGTTCGTTTAAACCCAATTCCACCTCCACAGTTGGCGGCGATGGGCAGGAGGGGTGAGGCACGGGGCTGCTTTCTCCTGACGTAGCTGTTCGGATCTGTGGCTCTTTATAAGCTGTGCACTGACTTGGGAGAAGGAACAGAAAAATAAGCTCCTTATTACAATAGAACTAGCAGTAGTAACAGCATCGTGACTAAAATCTTTATTTCTGTGATTAAATGTGTTAATAAAGTTGTACTGTGAACATGATTTCACTTTTGCACAGTAAACCACGGCTTAAGATTGAACCGCAGAAATTGGGGTGCCTGGGCGGCACGAGGCCCCAGTGTAGGGGGTAGGAGGGGAGGGCTGTGTTGCTCTCCAGAGTCAGGGAACGGGCCTCTGGGCCTCCGTTTCCCCTTCTCAGTTTCCTCTCGACCCTCGATTTTTGTGTTAGGTCTCTTCTTCCCCCTCGTCCCTCACCTCTCCCTCTGCCTGGCTTCTAGAAGGATGCCAGAATTGCAGCCTTCGCTGGCTGATCCCGTGACGTACTAAATTAATTACCACCTCGTTCGAGGTACGGTGAAACCTCGCCTTTCCCGTTCTGCCTTCCCTTCCTCCCAGCTCGGGTCTGACCTGGCACGTGAGAAGCTGCAGGTGTCCCTCTGGTGCATTCACTTGCTCGTGGGCTCTTTCTCCTCCCACTCCGCCTGGCCTCTCTTGCCGCCCTCCTCACCGGCCCATCAAGTGCACCTCCCTGTAGCCCCATCGTCGGTGCCCTTGACTCCCTCCTCCAAACCTGCGAGCTCCAAGAAGTCGGTCTCGGTCGGTCAGTGGTGTTTTCATCATGTACGTCCCCGCAGTGCCTTCGACCCCGGAGACTCAGATACTTGCGAGGCGCGCGTTCGTTAGACACCCGCGGTGTGCCGGCCCCCCGGGTCCGGTTGGGGATGCAAAGGAAGTGTGAGGTGTGACCCGCCCACTCGCGAGTTTACAACCTGTGTGGGGAGACAGGCTTTAAACACAAGGTGATTCGCAAGCAAGACTAAACAGGAGTCAGGAGCGAAACAAGACTCTTCTAGTCCTCGGTTGTGCGGTGTGGAAGAGGACGAGCCCGCCGGCCGTGAGAGCGGGGAGGCCTGGCTCCCGTGGTCAGCAGGCTCGGGGCACACGAGGGTGCACACCTGAATCATCTGGGCATTTCCCCAGAAAAACCCAAACTCGGGCTCCGCCCAGATTAATTAGAACCTGTGGGGGTGGGATCCCCACATGGGTATGTGTCCCAGATCGTTCTCCTGTGCATTCTCAGGCAGAGCCCCGGTGCTAGGTGCTGACAGAAGATTGAGGAGATTGTTCAGGGCTAGGGAAGCATCCCAAGGAGTAGAAGACAGGTCACAGACAGACCATTTGGACTGACGGAGAATAGAACCTAACATTGGATATGTTGGTAGAATTGGTCGAGAATAGAGATTGGCCTTGGTACGAGGGTCAGGCAGGGAGTTCCCTGCGGGGTAGTGGGGTGGGGATCGTGATGTGCGGGCTTTGCTTGGACAAAGAAGAAATGCCCTATCAAGAGGGGGCCGTGGGACCCAGCCCTAGGCGAGGTCTGCCAGAGGGTAAGGCAGGCCCTGCCTGCTGCCCGTCCTTCAACCTTAAAATGCCAGAAATCTACCAGTTTTAAAATGTTGGCTCGATTAAAAAGGAAAATGTGCAAGCCAAACAAAATAGGTCTCTAGGACAGATTTGGCTTAAGGGCTACCACTCAGCAGTCTCTGGTCTATGGGATAATAATAGCTAATGTTTATCGAGTGCCCGCGTGTATGGAGGGCACCAAATTGAGTGCTTCACGCACATTAGCCCACTATCCGCATAACAACCTATGAAGTGGGCATTATCATCATGCTTGTTGCCGTGGGAAGGACTCGACAGCCAGGGGTTAGGGGGCTGGCTCAGGGCCCCCCTGATGAGTGGGGCCACCTAAACCTGGCTACAAAGTCTCCGCTCATTCCTGGATGTTCTCCTCCGTGGTCTCTGACGCTGTATCCATTCTACAGTAGGGACTCAAGACACCCGGCAGAAAGAAAGAAAACCCAGTGTTTCCCCGAGCTTCCCTGATAATAAGAATGGCCCGTGGCACTTATCCCACGCGCTACCTCTACCCTCTTCAGTGAGAGAAATAACCGAGATCTGATCTCCCGGGACGTTGGGCAAACACCGCTGTAGGTCGGGAAGCACGGTCCTCCGAGCTGGAGCCGGCCGCAGAATCCGCGCGCTGGCGTGAGGCTGGCCTCCACTCGTGCCTCGGTCGGAGGGACTAGCCCGGCGGCCCCGGGGAAGTGGGGCAGGTGCACTGGTACCCGACGCCCGCCCCCTTCCGGCGTCCCTATGTCCCTGAAGATGGGCCACCCACGGCGGCGCAAAGCGGGCGAAGCGTGAGGGGGCTCCGGAGGCCGGAGGACCTCGGTCGGGAGCGCCGAGTGGGGGCGAATGCCAAACGCCAGGCCCCCGCACAGGCTGGGAAGGGCGCGATTTGATACGCGGGGCGCCCCGCCCTCCAGGGAGTTTCTCTGCCCGGCGAGGAAGGCTTTTCGCTCTGTGGGGCCGAGGCCTGCCGGGGGCAGGTTACCGAGAGGACAGAAAGCCAAGGAATCTCCCCGGGAAGGGAACCGGCTCACACCCTCTAGGCTCTGGGCGCCGTAGGTTGAACGAGCCGGGAAGCGGGACAGCAGCGGTGAGCGTGTGGAAAGGCAGCACGGAAGTGAGGGACGGGCTGCGAAAAGAAGGAAGACTTCAGACTGTCCGGGGGTTTCAGTCCTGGGGCTGCCGGGACGGCTGCGGCGGAGCGCGGCCTCGGTGAGACGGTTATTTGGTAGGAGTTGGTTGTCAGTGACGCCGGAGGCCGTGCAGCCTTCCAAGAGGCTAGGGCCGCGCACTGGAAACGTGGCTTTGGCAGAGAGGTCGTAGTGCAAGGCTTGGTGAACGATGGCGAACCAAGAACTGGTCTCCCTAACTTCAAAAAAAAAAAATTAATGTGGTGCCACAAAAACCTTTGTGTTGTTTTCACTTCTCGCTGTGCAATATGAAAACGAGACAGATCCATCAGGTTGATTTGGGGGATCGATACTGCCAGGGCTCGCAGAGACGAGCCATCAGATGTTATTTATTACATGCTTTACCAGGTCCGGGCCTGGCTTCTGGCTGCTTCGAGAAAGCCAACGGTTTGCAACCTGTCAGAGCCCAGAGCCAGCTAGAGAGTGAGAGTACTGTGCATAAAGAAAGGTCACATAATTCCGTCTTGAACTAAGATGGCTCTTTGGACCGTGATTTCCTAGGCTCTCTGATTTTGCTGGTTACAAAAACCAAAGCAACAACAACAACAACAAAACTTGAATTCTCTTAGGCTCTCGCACATTAGCCTTTAAAAATCAGTCTTTGAGTACTCCTCTGGAGGAAAGACTCCCTCTCTTATTCTGTTCCTCCCTGGCTCATACTCTGTCTCTCTCTCAAAAATAAATAGAGATTAAGAAAAAAAAAAAAAAAAGACTATCAAGGTTGCCTCTGGACATTGCCACATGTCTCCTGGGGGCAGAATTGACCCCCACCCCCGTTGTGGACTAGTGTACCAGACCTTGAAGAAAGAGCAGAAACGGGGAATCACGGAGATGCGTCTTCTATATAAAGTGTACATTAACATTTTGAAATAGCAGTAGAGACTTTCAAAGCACATGGTTTCTCGTAGCTGGACTTTAATTTTGGCATGCCTAACCCCCGGTGGAACCCCAGAGCTGTGCTCACCCTCTTGGTCGATGATACAGAGAAAACGTGCTGTGCACAGCCTGGTGAAGCTCTGTCTGGTTTATGGTCGGGCATGCTGTGAATCGGCCACTCGAAGCTTCCCTGTCACTTGGAGAAGAAAGGATCAAAGTCTGCAGTTCAGGGAAGGCCTAGGAAGTGTTGGCATTTATCATTTACTTACCTGGGTGATTAAGACAGACCCGCTCAGGACCTACTTCTCGGCATGGTTGTTGATCCCAGCGGGACCACGTCGTACTTTGATGATTTGGGCACACCACTGCCCTCCCCCCCCGACCCCCGTTTCCCTCACCGGAATTGGGGTTCCTACCTCAGTCCCTGGGAAGGTTGGTTGAATGCCATAATGTGTGTGAAGTGCTAAACGCGCTAAACCCTGAAGTGTTTGCTGTCGTTGCCTATCTGACTGTCGCGAGTGGTACCTTCATTGTTAAGTAGAGCTTGCCTTCCAGCGCACATCAGCTCTTAGCAAATAAGGTGAAGTGGGTTAAGAGGTACAAGTTTCCAGTTATAAGACAAGTCAGTCACCGGGAATGTAGTCAATAATATTGTAGTCACTTCATATGGTGACAGATGGTCACCTCACTTACTGTGGTGAGCATTTCATAAGGTGTATAATTGTTGAATCACTATGTTGTACACCTGAAACTAACATCGTACGTGTCAACGACACTTCCGTTAAAAAGAAAAATAACAACAAATGTGCAGGAGAAAATAATTGTAAATGTATATATCAAAAAAACAAATTAAAAAGGTGAAAATTTTTAGAAAAATAATGGCAATCGTCTGTGGAGATTGAAGAAACATCTGTTAGTGTATTATTAAGAAACTAGCAGAAATGAATCAAATTCAACTGAGAAGCATTACTTGGTACGAAATACTCGGTAAGAGAAGAAATGCGTAATAAACATTATTCATCATATGTAGTAATTGTGCATTCCAAACATTTTGAAATACACCAGTCAACTGGGAAATTTATATATTGTTGAAGACTAGATTGAATTTATAAATTAGGGGAAAAAAATTTTTTTGCACTATGTTTATTATCGTTTGCAAGTGACGATATTAACTGTGGTACACACAGAAGCAGATAACAGAAATAAATCAGTTCTGCCTCCTTTTGAAGTGCCACAATTTGTTCCTTTCTACTAACCTAAAGAAAACGGATGCAGAATTAATACTGTAGTTCAGACTTCCATTCACACCCGCGTACTAAAACATGGAAAATCTGAGTTTTGAATGTTCAGAATTAGATGCTTTGGAAGGAATATGTGTGTCATTTACCTTGGATTCTAAAGAAGTGTTGACAGGGTGCCTGGGTGACTCAGACGGTTAAGTATCCGACCAGCTCAGGTCGTGATCTCACGGTCTGTGAGTTCGAGCCCCGCGTCGGGCACTGTACTGACAGCTCAGAGCCTGGAGCCTGCTTCAGATTCTGTGTCTCCCTCTCTCTCTGGCCCTCTCTTGCTCACGCTGTCTCTCAAAAATAAACGTTTAAAAAAAGTCATTTTTAAAATAAAGAAGTGTTAGGCTGCAGGACCAGAAAGACCTGAATATGCCATGAGGAGGGCAGCTGGGCAGCCCTGGTGTGGACTCCCAACACTTAGCTGCACCCGGGGGTGTGTGGAGACCTTCCACCTGCTCACAAGAACCACCTGTGCTCCTCTCTCCCTAAGTCTGCAATCAGTGACGCCAGGATGATAGCTTGTAATCGACCTTGGTGGAAGAATTTACACCAAGGAAAATGGCGCATGCAACAAATTAAGGCTTTTTTCCCCCCCTCCCAAAGATCTGGTTGTGAAATACTTAAAAATGTATTCTGTTGTGACCATGAAAAAGAAAAAAAAAACTGTTAGCAGCCTGGTGCGAATGCAACCACTCTCTCTTGCCCGCTCCCACCCACGTGGGCCAGTTTCCACCACGGAGCCTACGGATTCAGTTGACGTACCTAGTAGATACGTACAGCACACCAGGTACGTGCCAGCCCCCGTGCCAGACGCCGGGCACCCAGCAACAGACAAAATTCCCTGCCTTTGTGTGGCTCAGGTCGCAATTGATAAAGATTTTGCCACATAAAAAAAATGCAGCCTTGTCTTATCTTTGATGGGTTCTGGTCTGGTCTCTTAGAATAGTGGTTCTTCAGTATGTGGTCCCAGACCAGCAGCAGCACTCGGGAGCATGTTAGAAATGCAGAATTTCCAGTCACACCCAAGACCTCAAGAGTCAGAAACTCGGGGTGGCGGGGGGGGGGGGTGGGGAGGGGAGGGGAGCAGCAGTAGTAGGTTAAACAGCCCCTACCCCCAGGTCATTCTGGTGCACCAAGTTTGAGAGGCACTGTTTGAGAAAAGATCCCTCTCAGCGTAAAAGGGCTGGGGGGAAGCTAAGGCCTTAGCTGTGCTGCAATGTTGCTTCTAGAAGTGCAGTTCTAGTAACAGAGCTTATAAGCGATAGTCTTGGGTGTATCAAGACAGTTCACAGCTGGCAGAACCCCTTGATCCCTTCCTGGGCCTGGCATCCCTCCCTGAAACCAGAGGACTCCGGGAGGATCCTGCACGCCAAAGCCCAGAACTCGGTAACAGAAATTCTTAGCCTTCTTTGGGCTTTTCATCATCCAGCAAACAGGGAAACTGCTTCCCTCCCTTTTCTCCAGAGACTGTTGACATGTTTGCCTGACAAATATTTTCCTCCTTTTAATTCCTTCTCTCTTATGGTCCTCTTATCTAGCACCATTAAAAATCTTTATAACCAAATTGCCAGCCAGATGTACAAGACTTATCTGGAAGTGAAATGGTCACTCTCCTCACATGTCTGGTAATTTGGGTATTTAAAGATATTGTGAGTAGCAGATGAAATGAGAGACCACGGGAAAGCGTCCAGCCTGGAGCTGGGCACAGAGTGGCCAGCCACTCGGTCACTGTCCATGCGGTTCCTGTCCCCTAGCCCCAATAAAGGCATTAAACAGATACCACACTTCTTTGTGCGAAAAGCTCGTGACTACCCACAGTTTGAATGAGTATGAAGAACCATCGTGTAAATTATAATCAAAATCATGGAATCAGAAATTCTGATTAGTTATGACTTTTATTTACAAGTGTAATTAAACTTAGAAACTAGGAGGGAAAAAAGGTGTTAACCTGATTCTTTTTTTCCGTGAAGAGGAATGAAAAAAAAAAAAAAAAGACCCTAATCAGAATGGCAGAAATTTTTCACTTCTGCACCAGCCCAAACCCTGGTCTGCTCCTAAGCAACCTAATTAACTACTACCATGTTAAAAGGAGTGTTTGGGACGGAACGATAGTTTCTTGTGATAGAAGGGCTGTGTCCTGAAACGCATGTGGAAGATTCTGTGGCTTTATTATGGCCCAGGTTCGTCTTGGTGGTTCTTCTAAAAGCGTCTCTCTAGCTATCTGGTGGGCAACTCCACCCCGTTTCCGTCCACCTTCAGCCAAAACAACTTCTGGTGACCGTGACAGTTAAGTTTGCCATTTGCGGTTGATGATATTACAGAGGTCGAGAAAATGAGGCAGGCGGTACTCATTTCTTGCTTCCTGCTTTGCTGAAGAGTGTGAGGGTCAGCCTTTCTAAGCCCATGACTTCCGTCTGACATTTGCTGCTCTGTGTCACAAGTGTGGCCAAGGTGTGGCCCTTAGAACGTCCGCCACCTCTGAAGGTCTAGCATGACTCAGCTACTGCCATCCTTCCCCAAACTAGCTCTGGGTGTGGTCCTCCCGTCTTGCCTTATGGAGTAAAAGAAGTTAGAAAAGAGCCATGCCGTCTGTGTACCGTAGTTGAATTTTATAAATATATTTTTAAATGGATCTAGACACACATTGTCACATTTGACCATAACAAGTGGCCACGTGAAGAGCTCTTTTGGGTCTTGCTTCACCTTTTGCTGTTAATACAGGACTAATGGTGTTGAAATGGTCAGCCCGTTGGCTGCCCTTTTTAGGTAAGGTAGGTCTCCTATTTGTGCACCTAAGAGAAGAGATCTCCGTAGGAATACATGTTGGCCCCAACTTGGTGTGATTAGGAACCCGGATCTATTGCTCTGGGGGACTTTTTTGTGTTGTGTAAGGGTTCTGAAGACTGCCAAACCAGCATGCGAACTTCTTAATACACCCCAAGAAGTGTAACTGACAGTTACAGATACTGCTGTTGCCTTCCATTCCCAATCAGATCGGCGGGTTATGAGTGGAGCCAGGTTCAAGTTGAACGATTCTGTTAGTATCCAGCTGTAATAGCTCCTCTCTGGAGCATACCTGCAGAGGTGGGGCTTCTGCTGGCTGTTGAAGGGGCACCGTGGACGCTGTCATCTACTCAGGTGCCCACTGAGGACTGTTAAGAAACAGTGACTTCGTTGCCTTTTTTTTTAATTATTATTCAAAAAAATTTTTCTTGTTGATGTTTGTTTATTTTTGAGAAAGAGTGTGAGCAGGGGAGAGGCCGAGAGAGAGGGAGACACAGAATCCGAAGCAAACACCAGACTCCGAGCTGTCAGCACAGAGCCTGACTCGGGGCTTGAACCCATGAACCGTGAGATCATGAGCTGAGCCAAAATCAAGAATCAGATGCTTAACCACCTGAGCCACCCAGGCGCCCCTACCGTTTTTGTTGTTGTTAAGAAAATACTTGTTTTTAGTACATGCATGCTTATTTAAAGAAATCAAAGACCGTCAGTGGAGTAAAGTTTAAAATACCCGGTCCTCCCACCTAGTCCTGCTTCCCTTCCTAGACGTAACCACAATAACAGCTTGGCCTTTCCCTTTTTTGTTAATTTGCAAATACATGTTTTATATGAAGGTGCAAATTGCGGCTTGCAGTTTGTGCTTAGCAAGGCATTGGACGCATTTCCACCCTGGTCTTCATTCTGTCATGGCTGCACTCTGCCCATTATATGGATTTGTCAGAATATAGTTAGCTCTCCTATAGTTAGCTCTCCCCATGCCGTTGTGGTTTCGGTTATTTCTAATTTTAACTGTCCTTATACATGTTTTTGTACACCTGCGTCTTTCCATAGGTGACATTTCTATACATTGAATGCCTGTCACAGGGCACAGGGAGGAAAATGCAGGTAGATGAGGCCAGATCGCCCTCCAGACAGGCCGAGCCAGTCCTGTCCCCATGTCCCCACTGCCAGGGCGGAGCAGATGCCTGGTTTCCTGTACTCTTTCCAGTATTGGATAACATACGTCCTTTTATGGCTTTGCTAGTGATGCTAGATGATGATCTCTGATTTTTAGTTTGTGTTTTTCTTGATCCTTGTTCCTGCCATCACTGCTGCTACTGTTACCGCTACTGACTAATATTTATTCAGTGTATTTATGTGCCAGGATTGTTTCAAGCACTTCGCATGGAATTTACTGATTTTAAACTTCAACATCCCTCTGAATTTGGTATGATTACTGTCCTCATTTTACACACATAAATGTAAACATCTCTGACCCGATTTGTCTCTCTGTGAATTGCCTCTTTGAATCCTCTACCGTTTTTGTTTACAAGGCTATTTATAACTTTCCTATTGAATTATTGGTACTTTTAATGAGTTTCAGATAGTGGACTTTCTCTGGTGTGTGCATGCATGTGTGTGCATAGTAAATACTTTTTCCCCCTCTGTCATTTTTCTATTAATTTTATCTATGAAATATTTCTCTCTACCAAAGTTTTGCTCCTTTTTTTTAAGTTTATTTTGAGAGAGACTGAGACACTGTGAGTGGGGGAGGGGCAAAGAGGGAGAGAGGATCCCAAGCAGGCTCCACCCAGTCAGCAAAGAGCCCCACTTGGGGCTCTGTCTCAGGACCAGGAGATCATGACCTGAGCCAAAACCAAGATGCAGACACTTAACCGACTGAGCCACCCAAGCGCCCCCATTTTTTAATATATAAAACTACAATCTTAATAGTTTATGAAGTTGGTGGCTTGTTTGGGGAGGGTCTTTCCTAATCCCTAAATTATAACAATACTCTGTATTTTGGGGAGCCTAAGCATCTGACTTCAGCTCAGGTCATGATCTCATGGCTCGAGAGTTCAAGCCCCACGTTGGGCTCTGTGCTGACAGCTTGGGGCCTGGAGCCTGCTTCGGATCCTGTGTCTCCCTCTCTCTCTGCGCCTCCCTGCTCGTGGTCTGTCTCTCTCTCTTAACAATAAATAAACATTAAAAAAAATAACAATATTCTGTATTTTCTTCTCCTGATTTAATAATTTTATTATTTTGATCTTTTTTAGTCTCCTTGGAAAGGTGTGTGTGTGTGTGTGTGTGTGTGTTACAGATCTAACTTTATATTTTCCCTAGATGCATAGCCAGTTATACTAGGGCACTTTGTTGAATGGCTCAGCCATTCTCAAGACTCTCATGATTTTGAAATGCCACTCTTGGGGCACCTGGCTGGCTCAGTCGGTATAGCATGAGACTCTTGATCTAGTCGTGAGCTCAAGCCCTACACTGGTAGTAGAGATTACTTATTAAAAAAAAAAAGAGAAAAAGAGAAATGCCACTTTTGTCATATGGCAGTGTGTGTGTGTATGTGTGTGTGTACATGCACGTGGATCTGTGTTGGTTTCATTTTGGACCTTCTACTCTGCTCCACTGATACCTTTGTTTCCTCCTAAGAAAATAGCACACTGCTTTAAATACGGTAGCTTTATAGTATGTTTTGCTGTATGTAGGGAAGATCCTGCCCCCTCTCCTCTTATACTTGTGGTGTGTTTTTTTTCCTTCCATTAAAATTCATTTTCAACATTGTACTTTCTTGCAGTTTTGCAGCCTGGGGCTCTGTCTCCCCATCCACTGTGAATTTAGGGCAATAAACGTACCGTCCGCCTTATTGGATGGTTTTGCACACCAGAAGTGGCAGTGAGCATCTCACATATATTGTTTCATTGGACACAGCAGCCCTCCATCTGTAGATGAGAAAAGTGAGGTTCAGTGTTCACGCAGTTTGTCCCAGGCTACACTCCCAGACGGTCAGTGAGAGATGCAGGAGTCCAGACCAAGTGATTCCCAGCCTCCTTTTTAACCACGATGGTAGCCAGGCAGGATGTCCGCCCCCCCCCCCCCCCGCCGCAAGGTGTTTCCAGGGCCTTTGTCTGGGATGGGTTATCAGGTGTCTCCATGTCCGACGGGTGGTCAGCGGCATTTATAGAGCGGGCACTGTGTGAAACGGAAGGACTGACAAGAGCTCTCCTGAGGACTCACATCTTGGGGCAGCAAGGGGTGAACATTTCAGCCTTGCTAAGGGTATCTGTTCCCATTTAGGATGTGGGTCAAGGTGGGACCACAGAGTAGAATACAAAGGAGAAGGGAAAGAAATGGTTCAGCAGATGCTTCTTAGGCCAGAAGTTTAGCCGTCCCTCAGCTCTGGGGGCAGCAGCAGGACCGGTGTGGAGTGCAGCCCTGGACCTTCTGGGGCGTTCTGGCGGGAAAGGCCATAGTTACAACACTGGGAGCTTCTAGCTGTGTAGAACACGTGTGAACACAGCACACGTGTTAGCTCTCTGGCCGAGGAACAAAGGTCCTGGTGGGTCTGGAAGCCCGTGGTTGGAGAGGAGCATTTAAAACCGTGTCTGAATCCGTCTACCTGCCAGGCTAAGCCTTCCCTTTGCAGGGAAGTTGCCCCTTGATTCGATTTCTCTCGGATGCCTCCTGTTCTTGAGGGCGAACATCAGGAAGGTAATTTTCTTTGGAGAACTTCGAAACGGCCTCCCAAACACCCGTCCAGCTGAGCGCCCACCGGGAGCCTCAGAAAAGTAATCCTATTTATTAGTAGGAGTCTATTGATTCCGTGTGTAAAATGGACCCAGAGGCCTGTGACAATGAGTCCATTTGAAATTATAATTTAAGACATCTAACAGACTAGCTGCACTGAAATACTACTCCAGAATATAAATGATGAGATGCTTAGTGAATTCCTCATGTACACGTAATTAAATTGGCAATTGGTAGGTCAAGTTTGTTTTCATATCCCAAATCACTTCATTTACCTTTCCTTCAGCAATCACGGGTGGTAAGGGTGGAAAAATCGCCACTAAATCTTACGGGCCTTTCTAAAAATGTGTCATTGTGCCTCATCGTTCATTTATTTGTTTAATCAGCCCGCAGTGCCTGACCTCATGTTAAAAAACAGAAGGCACCTCATCAGAGAAGTCTCCTCTTGCACTGCATAAACTACAGTCTTAATTTTGTGAAAGCTGGCAAGGTTTCCTTCCAGATTGAGAGGTAAATGTATAATCACTTTATTATTTATATAGCACAGGCCGCCCGGCCTTGTTTCTTATATCTGCAGTTATGGCTGGTGCTCCTTCCCAGACCTCCCTGTGCCAGTGTCTCTCTCTGATCACCACTCAGTGTCACCCTGGGACTGTGGCCACAGGTGGGCCTGCCCGGGCGGTGCTGGTGGTGACCGCCATGCTGGGAACTGTGGTGTCCTGTCCGTGGCTTCACCTCGGCTGACCTGGTTTCTCTGTCCCTCCCAGGGCCAAAGCTTCAACTCTGCCCACTCAGGTAACAGTTTCTGTCCACATTTCCTTTAAAACGTATTTTCACTTCTTCCTTCCCACCCACCCCCCTCAATACAACGTGACCCCGGCATCCTGGGTTTTTCCATTCTTGACAAATGATATGTCCACTGTAACTGTACCTCCGCTGTGCTGATATCTGTTGAAATTAGACCCAGAATCTAAATGTGGCTTCATGAAACGGTGGGTGGGACATTTTTCTCTTTTCTCAATAGTCTGTGGTCTTCTGGCCCCCAGACCACCCGACTGTGCCTTCTCTGCTGTGATGTTGGGGGAGAATGGGGTAACAGATGTCTGGAAGTGATTTAGAATTAAAAGTTCTATATAAGGTGCAGCATTGGCTGTTTCTGCATCAGTGATAAATTAGAGAGATGTTCACCCTCCCCAGGCCGTAGTGACCCACTGCAAACTAATTTCATTTCTTACAGAAAAGGAATCCAGAACCTCCCTAGGTTTGCTCCGACAGCTACTTCTTACCCTGATGAGACTTTGTTACCCAAAGATTAAACGTTTCATTTCGGCTTCATGGACTGAGTTACCGAAACACTTTGTGTTTGCTCCTTTTTCTCTTAGAAGTTTCCAAAGCATAATTTGGTCCAGAAAGTACGGCAAAACAGGCAGGTGACAAACGTGACTCTGTGCTGGAGGTGAGGGCCAGAGTGCGCGGTGAATACTTAACCCGGAACAGGGGGGGGCTGTGCAGGAGGGAGGGTTTAGCCAGGGCCTGGGCCGCGGTAGGTTTGCTGTGTGGTCAGACTCAGGGCGCCTGACATCTGGCAGAGGTCACAGCCTGGCTAGACAAGGTCAGTTCTTTGACCTCTAGGCTCCAGATCCCTATCTGTCAAAATGCAAGTGATCCTCATAGCCTCCTTGTACTCAGACCTTCGGCGATTTTGTCCACTAAGCCACAGGCACCCAGCACCGTGGCCCCTACGTCTTTGGGGGCCTCGGGGAGGCTTCGCTGCTCCAGGTGGGGACGCATCTGCCACCGTGCATTTGGAGCACCCCTGGAGGTGACTCAGAGCTTGTGCAAGGAGGGAGCCCCAGAGTGCCAGTCACCTCCCTCCCACCACTCGCCACACCCCTCCCCTGCCAGACTTGATGTCTCTGACTTCTCCACTTTTCAAAGTCCTAAGGGTTAATTATGATGTTTACTATTTACACTGACGTTCTTGATAGTGCTGTTTCAAAGTGAGTGGCACCAGTTCATTTTCAAGTGTGAGTAGATCTCAGACTCAGGGTGTGGTTCTCCTGGCCTTTGAGTGGGGCCCCCGCTCCAACGCAGTGAGCCTTAGGTGAATGTTACACTCACCCAGAAGTCGCTGAATATCATGGCTCACCGGTGGCCAGGACTTTGGTCCTTTCCCTCCCACAGCCCAGTAAACCACCTTCAAGTTCTTGCAACAGTTCTGAGAAATACTAAGAAATGTCATTTCCAGGTGAGGAAACAGAATGAAGGTCAGAGGCATTTAGTGACTTTCTTTTTCCCTCCAAGCTGAGAGAGGTGGTTAAGGGGTTGGACTTTGGAGTTACTTAGGTTGAAAATCTCATGAGCTTTGGGAACGTGGGCAAGTTATTTCACTTTTCAGGACCTCTCCGTTCTCTCATCCCCAACGTGGGGCAATGAACAACCTACCTCCCGGGCTTGAGATGGAGGGACTGAATGGGAATGCATGTGTGGATCACAGAAAGTGATCAGAAGGGTTAGCTCTTACTCTGTATGGGGAGCAAGTTGGGGAGACAGGTTAAAGACCGGTCTCGGGTCTAAATCTCCTTCGTATTAGCCTACAACAACTATCTGTATACAGAGATGATAGATAGACCTATTTATTTTTAATTATACTTTACATATATTCAGGACCATTTTGATCAGCATGGCTTCAGTGCAGATTTTGTTGGGAGTTCTCTCTCTCTCTCTCTTCCTGTCTCGCCCTCCCTCTTTCTTTCATTATTCTAAGCCCAGCACTGGTATTTTAAAAAATTGCTGGAACTCAGGACTGTACAATTGCCAAGGAAAAGAAAAAGCCGAGACACTAAAGGTTCTCTTTGGCCAGGGGATCTCAATGGGGGACAATTCTGCTCCCATTTTTGGTTGTTATAACTGAAGAGAGGGAAGGAGGGAAATGCTCCTGGCCTCTAGCAGGTAGAGGCCGGGGAACGCAATTAAACAAACAGGAAAGCGCCCCCTTCCCCACCCCCCCACAACCAAGAGTTACTGGGCCCAAAATGTCCATCGTGCTGAAGTTCAGAAGCCATGCTCTCAGGTGATCCTGTCCTCCCATTATTGCAAAGTCCTAAAAATTCCAGGACCATTTTCTCAAACCGTAAGGGGAGGAGGAAACTGGAGAGGAAATTGTTTAGTTCTTCCAAAAAGCTTGAGGTATAGGAAGCTTCCAGATCCAGTCGGAAACCTTCTCAATGGCTTTTTGCGCGTGTGACCCCCCTCCCCATCCCCAGTGCCGTTGATACATTTAATTTTTGTGAGCACTAAGTAAACAGTGGCAGGCTATACAAATAAAAATGTTCTTACTTTTTTTAATTGCTCTTTTTCATACAAATAATACATGAGTTTTTGTTCTTAAGCCCCTGATTTCTAGGGGAACTTGAATCATTTGTTTTTGAACTTTTATTTCTTCCATATTGAGCTACCCTAGTTGTTAGCATGAGCCATCACTTCTAAAAGAATCCTGTCTGTTAGAATAGCGGCTTGTTCTGACTAGTCATGCTTTGAATGGTCTGCCATAGTTTATCAGAGTTAAAACAGGAAGTTCATATTTTAAATAGAAATTCTACTTTTAAATTCTGATTTTGCTAATTTTCCATTCTGGAACATTAAGAGGGGCAGGACTGCCACACAAAACATAGGATGCCGAGTTCAATTTCAAATTCAGATAAACGACAGAGGCTTTTAGCGTAAGTATGTCCCGTGCATCATTTGAGATATACTTATGATGAAAATTATTTGTTGTTTGTCTGAAACTACAGTTCAGCTGAGTGTTCTGCATTTTTATTTGCTAAATCTGGCAACCCTAAAGATAGGGCTCAGAGGACTGGAAAATACCAGGAAATACCACTCATGTCTGGCATCTCCCTGCATAACTTTATCTTGGATGTTGGACTTTACAAAAGTGTTCAATAATAAATCTCGGGCGACTGTTTGCCAAAAGGAAAGAGAGAAATTTCTGAGGGTAATTTAGAAACTTTGTTCTGCAGTCACATTCCTTGGTCTCTGAAGGTGGCTCGAATACGAGTTAGAAATCTCTTACCTGATGTACAGAAGTGCCCTGTATTTGACCTAAAAACTCGATTCCGGAGGCGAAAACTGGACGGGAGGGAGAATCCTTTTTATGGTTTGGCTTCCAGGCCTTACCTGAAACTTAAGTGAGAGTGCAGAGTATCTAAACTCACTCTGTTTGCATCGTTGGTAGGTTCATCTTAGAGCCCAGAGGCCAGTTACAATAATGGGAACAGGCTGATTGTAAAAGAATTAGATTAGCTTTGGAAAATAGCAAAACAAACGAACAAAAAAAGCCCAACCCAAGTTCTCATTAAAAATACAGAATTTGGGGCGCCTGGGTGGCTCAGTCGGTTAAGCATCCAACTCTTGGTATCGACTCAGGTCATGATCTTGGGGTTTGTGGGATCGAGCCCCACATCAGGCTTTGCACTGACACTGTGGAGCCTCCTTGGGATTCTCTCTCTCCCTTTCTCTCTGCTCCTTCCTGTCTCTCTCTCTCTCTCTCTCTCTCTCTCTCTCTCAAAATAAATAAACTTTTTAAAAATTTTTGCAAGAGTCTGCTGACAGTGAGCATGCCCAAGTGAGTGTCCCTCACCATTCTCTGGTGACGTCCATGTTTACCTTCTGGGAGGAAAGTGGCTGTCACGGATGCCCGTCTTCACACATGTGGCCTCAGAGTGGCTCCATCACAGACTTGCTGCCTCCAGCTGCCTTATCCATGTTCTTGCCTTCTGGAGGAAGAACCAGCCCATGTCAGCTGAGGTCAAGTAGCTGTACATCCCCTCTGGTCCCACATGACATCGCTGTGGCCTGCCTCTCTTCGCAGTCCCCTGTGATGGCATTGGCCAGTGTCAGATTCTCCTCCCCACTCTGATATCTTGCTTCAGGTGAGTGTAGTATCACTTTTTGCTTCCTCCCAAGGAGCCTCTCTCATACCACCGTGCACACACGCTAGCCTACAAGTCGAGGGAGTTACCATCCCTGGAGGCGACCCTGTGCCCTTTGGGAATGGAAGGAAGCCAGTGGATAAATGTCCCTGCCTTCTAGAACAATTCCGGGGGGGGGGGGGCATTCTGCAGGCCGCAGCAGAATCGAGCCCCTGTGATCCATAGCCATGACCTGGTTCACACACCCTTAAATCATGCACCTGCCTCCTGCTCTCTGCTCCCTAATTCCTGCTTCCCGGGATCACTTCCAAATAAACTACCTGCACCCAAGTCCGTGTCTGGGTCTCTGCTTTTGGGAAGTATCTAACTTGAGACACCTGTCCTATTAGTTTGCTGGGGCAGCCATAACAGAATGCCGCTGAATGGGTGGCTTAAACAGCACATTTATTTTTCATAGTTTTGGAGGCCAGGAAGTCCACGATCAAGGTTGGGTTTAACCAAGGCCAACAAGGGTTGGTTTCTTCCAAGGCCGCTGTCCTTGGCTTGCAGATGGCCGCCCTCTTGCTGCCTCTTCACACGGTCCCCTGTGCGTGTGCGCCCCTGGTGTCTCCCTGTGTGTCCAGATCTCCTCTTGCAAGGACACCAGTTTCTATGGACTAGAGCCCACACGAACAGCCTCATTTCAACACGGTCTCCTCTCCAAAGAGCCTGTCTCTGAAGAGTCACATTGCGAGGTATTGGGCTTAAGGGCTTCCCCATCCGCATTTTGAGGTGGGAACAAATTCAGCCCCTAACACCCGTGGAAGAAGAAAAACTCAATCTAGGATACAGGCTACCCCGTCATAGGTCTCCAGTTTGTAGCTGTTTTCACAAAACCTGTGTGTCTTGTCTCCCGGAGGGCTTTGGAGAGGTGGATCTGTGAACTTGGAGAGGGATAATGACGTTAGTCGGCTGTCTTTAAATTTACCTAGCAGCCTGTGTCTCCACTTCCGCTCCACACATTTCTGGAGAAGGCGACGGCGAGGCAAGGGTGTCGCTAGCCTAAAGGAGCTTGCAGGCTGAATAGGAAGACAAGACTGTTAGACATACATCAGCAGAGGCCAAAAGTCTGTTTTAAGACCAGCTGTAGGATGCAGACCGTGAACTTGGAAGTTCAAAGGGAGTTCAGTGTCCTGTCACTAAAATGGTCAGATTATTAGAGGTATGGTTGAATTCGGTGATTTATGGAACATCCACCCTGAAACCCTGTGATGGAGAGAACGCTCTGGCCTGGGGTACGAGAAAATGCGAGAGATGGAAGGAAGAAGGGAAGGGTCCGTAAGAAAGGAACACAGCCTCTTCCAGGGTCTTGAAAGAGGCCAGAGGGTTTGTGTGTGGGAGGGGGAGGGAGTAGTGAACCGGGTGTGGTATGGTCAGGTGTGATGAGAAATAGGGAACTTTTTGTATGTTTGAGCCAGGGGCCCATCACACAGAAGTGCTTAAGGAGGATGGACTGGGCGGCATTGTGTAGGAGGGGACACGGGGACCCGGGAGGAGACGAGCACTTCGGAGTAAAATGAGTCAGGAGGTAGGAAAGGCCTGTGCCGAGAAGGTTCTTCCTCCTGGAATGGCCCCGTGTCTTCCCCTGCGACCCTGGCTCCTTCCTTGTCCTCACAGACCCCGCTGACACTTCCGAAGGGCCCTTGCCACCATCCAGTCCCCTTCATCCTGTTTTCATGTTTTGTTTTCCTAACACTTATCACCATCTGAAGTTAGCATCTTGTGTCCGCCCAGTGCCTAGAATGGTGCTGCCTGTGCAGAGCTCCAATGGTGCAGAGCTCACTAGGCACTCTGTGAATATTTGCTAAAGGAATGAAGAGGTTGAAGTAGGCCGGCCATCGGTGGACCGGCTGAGATTTGGAGTTTGGAAGGTCACCCAGTAGATAAGTCAGACTTCTCTGTTGAACCGGCTCAAACATTTACTGAGTGCCTGTTTTGTGCTGTGCCTCGAGCTCATCAGATCTCGGGGGTCATGGATGAGTAGGACCTTACGGGGATCTTTGTCCAGTGCATGGTTCTTTTTTCAGTCAATTTTTTTTTAATGTTTATTTATTTTTGAGAGAGAGATGGCACAAGAGGGGGAGACACAGAATCCAAAGCAGGCTTCAGGCTCTGAGCTGTCAGCACAGGGTCCGGCGCGGGGTTCAAACTCATGAGATCATGACCTGAGCCGAAGTCGGACACTTAACTGACTGAGCTACCCAGGCGCCCCTGTCCAGTGTGTGGCTCTTAACCTGGGTCCTGATTGGATTCTAGATCATACTTATTTATTATTACTCCCTTCTAACTGGAAGTTAGCATTTCCTTCCACTATGAATCCACATTGCCTGGAGCCTGCTTCGGATTCTGTGTCTTCCTCTCTCTCTGCCCTCCCCCACTCACTCTCTGTCCCTCTGTCTCTCTCTCTCTCTCTCTCTCAAAATTAAATAAACATTAAAAACAATTTTTTTTAATTACAGTGGTTTTTTATACCTGCCACTGAATCTTTTTATTTAATGCATTAAAAAAAAAGTACAAAGATGACTGTATTATAAATTTCTGTTTAATGTTTTGAATAGCCATGTTTCAGTACAAAGTGTTTCCTTTGTAATCCTATGTGTTTTGTTTTAGGTGCATAAAAACATGAGTCTGAGAAGGTATCTATCTGTAGTTTCACCAGAAGGCCTAGTCCGTGGCACAGACACAAAAAAATGTTAAGAGCCCTGGTGGAATTGTGTAAAAATGGAGGTCCTATCACCTTGACTTATATTATATTAGTGAAGATTCCTATCAACGATGATCCCATCCCTTCTCTGGGCCTATTGATTGCTTTTGAATCTCTTTCTTCTTCTTTTCTCCACCCGCTCCCCCCCACCACCCCCTGTCTTTTGTAAATTTTGGGATGGACTTTCTGTGAAAGATTCTTTCTGGTTGCTAGAGGCACTCGCCTGGTCAGGACTGTAAGAGGCTGTTACAAGCCTTGAAGATTGAGCACAAGATCTCAGGACAGCTGGTCAAAACAAGCCCGCCCTGCCTTGTGGGAGGGACAGAGGTTTCCAAATGATCTTTTGGTTAGGATCTTAATTAAAAACAGCCTAAATTCACTGCAAGAATTTATGAAAGGAAAATACCCGGGAGCACGTCCCTGTTGTGGTATAAAGAAAGGAGTGCTCTTGGGACACCTGGGTGGCTCAGTCAGTTGAGCGTCCGGACTTCGGCCCAGGTCATGATCTCACAGTTTGTGAGTTCGAGCCCTGCATCAGGCTCTGTGCTGACAGCTTGGAGCCTGGAGCCTGCAGCCTGCTTCGGATTCTGTGTCTCCCTCTCTCTGCCCCTCCCGTGTTCATGCTCTGTCTCTCTCTCTCTCTCTCTCTCTCTCTCAAAAGTGAATAAACATTAAAAAAAATTTTTTTAAAAGAAAGGAGCACTCTCGTGGGGGCGATCAGGAGGCTTGACTTCTGGTGAGCTTGGCACAAAGGAGCCAGGAAACCTCCGACTGGTTCCCTCTGTTTGTGATTCATCTAACTAGGGCATGGAATGGTCACTAGGATCTAAGAATCTCTGAACTTGAGGACACTGTGATTTGTGGCATAATCAGATGCAGTTTGTACTGTGACATCAAGGTGTCGGAAGAAAATTTACAAGTAATGCATCTGTCTCACTTCTCCTGTGCCGCTTACATCGTTAACCCACTGAAAGCATCTAAATGCCTCAGTGGATTTGTCAGCATCACCCCAAGCACATTGCTTGCTCTTTGTCTACAAAGTCTGTAGAGAAACACTGGTTTCTTCCAGAATGCCTTTATTAAGTTTAGCTCTTGTACCTTGGAGCTTCCCTTCTTTGTTTCGTTTAAGACCAGAAGGGGGTCTGGGAGCTGAATATCCCTTTCCTGCCCACCTGCCCCATTTACTGCCGCAAGCTCTCCAACGCTTGATGTGAACACTGGTGATTACACCACGGGCAGCACTGAGCAGAGCCAGTGGCTTCTTTCTGCCCTTCCAGATCAGCAAAGGTACAGGCATAGAATCAGAGCCGGGCAGATGAAGAGGGGAAGTCTAGACAGTGACCAGTTCCAGGCACAGGCAGTGGAGGGGTGGGTACAAGAAATGGTGCCCAAGAATAAGGCGCCCGAGCCACAACAGTTGGCCGCCTGCCGTGGATGCCCTGCACAGCACGAGTGTGCAGAGGGGTGTGGCCTTGGATGAGCGAGGTGGTGATGGACCATTTCAGAGTATTTCATGGTCGTTTTTATTTGTTCTTCCCACTTTGAAGTCGGTCAGTGGTGTATCCATTTTACAGAGGAAGAACTTGAGAGCTGAGTTGGTTATAAGTTGTGTGTAAAATTAACAGTGAGCCCCAAGTATGTAGTAAGTTGAGTGTTGCTTGGCCTTTGATTTGATAGTGAGACCAGCCCACTGGAGTGTCATAAAAGTAGAAGTTTACCAAGCCAGTTTGTTAAAAAAAAAAAAAAAAAAGGGAGAGAGGGAGCAATGAACATTACTAAAATTCGTTGAATTGCTGAAGACCAGAATTATAAAGGGATATAAGAAGTAAGAAAAATGGGCTCCTTTTGGTTTTTGAGAGCAATAATAATAATAATAATAATGGCTATTACTATTAGAGGTCTTTCCTTAGTCTCCTTTTCCTCTCCGCCTCCCCAAAGATAACTTTGTCAAACTCAGATTGTATATCAGAGGATTGTCTTCATAAATAAGGAGTGTTTGGGTTTTTCCTATTATGGTAAAATGAAGATTGTAGATCTTCCTCTTTCTCTGTACATGAGATGCTTTCCCGCGGTGGTAGCCCCTTTTCCCCGCCTCTCTTAAATGAGAAAGTACCAGAAGTAAGAAAGCAGGAAAGTGAAGGAAACACGTGGCCCATAATTTAAGCCCTTGAATTCAAGTAAAGTTCAAACACAGATATGTATGAAAGTGTGACAGTTAAGTCCATTTAGGGAGTGGGAAAGCCTTTCATACCATTTAAAACATCAGAGGTCAGTATTCCCGCATGGGGTGTACTACTGAGAAATAGAAGTCTCTTGGTTGGACCTAGCTTGTGTGGAAAGTAAAACGTGTCATTGCCAATTACAGGTGATTGGTGATTTTGAATAGGATTTATCAGCATTTGAAATGGCATCCATTTCAAAGGAGTAGTGTTTGTCCCTAGGGAAGATCATTCTTATTCCAGCTTCCACTACCCTTGATCTGTGTGAGGAGTCTAAAAATTGATGCGAATCAAGTTTGGAAACGCAACTGACACAGTCACCTCCAGACAACATTGAATAATTCCAAAACTGTTGTCTATTGCTTACCTCTTCTATCGGGCAAAAGTTGGTAAAGTGCATTTTAGCCTACCCTGTTCCTGTAGTTAGGGAGGGTGGAGAGCCATTGACTTGGAAAAGTTTCTAATATCCAGGAGGAGGAAAGAGTTAACACCAAACTCTGAGTAGGTGTGAACAGAAAAAACTGAGGCCACTCAGTTTTCTAATCAGGCTGATGTTGAAGGGATTTAGGGGTTCTCTGCTCAGTCTTTACCGATCAGGAAACTGAGTCTAGAAGCAATCCCTCTCGCCCAGGGTCAGATGGAACTCGTGGAAAGCAGCCTTTGTCACACTACTTTCCTGCACAATCCATATCCTCAAGCTGTGCCTGGGTATAAGATTTATTTAATGGCATGTGTTGACTCTAAGTCTGTCCGTGATGTTGAATACCACAGATTTGACTGGGTAATCGGATCTTTTTTATTTGCGTTAAGTTAACCTGAGCCTTTAGCACGGCGTGATGCAAAGGGCACTCAACTTGGACCCAGAAGGCTTGGGTTTAAGTTTCAGTTTTGACATTAGCTCTGCTTCAGCAAATCCGAGGGCCCTGTTTTCTTAATCCATACAATGGGAATGACACCATTCACCCGACTAACCTTACACAGTTGTGAGGAGTAGTGGCGGAGGGCCTGGTAAAAAAGCACGAAGTGCTATGTAAGCGTGAGAGTGTTAGTCTCACACTTTGGTGATAAGCTAAAAGGCACACTTTCAAATTTTGGCTAACTCGAATCTGCATAATCTTGCAGATTCTTCCCCTATTTTTACTCTGAGTGCTTTTTTCCCTTTAGAATTTCTTCACACGAAGCGTCTCTCTGCATGCGAGCCTTGTCTCAAGGTGTATGAATTTAAGGCATTACCCCCAGTATCCTTTGTCAGTTTGGGCCTATTGGAAATTTTCGATACTTTTGATAACTGCGTCCTACAAGAACATAAGACACTTCGGGATGTGTTCACATTTAACATTGTGAAAACCCAAGCGTGCTCTTCACTGGGGGAAAATGGAGGGTTGGGTACAGTTCATGATTCTCCTCACCTGGGCACAGCCTTAGCAGCACAGATTGGAAGGAGATTTGGTAATTACGCTCTTTAGTTCTTCTGCGAATATAGCCAGTCTGGGCAATTTGGGCCCCAGAGTGAATTTTTAGGCATGGATTATCTGGTTAAGTTAGCCAGATAATTGCCAGCTGTCTCCTCTGCCCTCTGCTCTGTAGACCCCGGCCTGAATAATTGTCTTCTACTTAGTCATGCGAGCAAGTTGCTGGTTTCCATTTTCAAACAAAAACGAACGACATATTAGGATGGTATTTTAATTGAGCTATTTTTGCTGCTGATTCAAAAATACTCCACCCCATCTGGAGCTGCCCAGATCAGGACCCGTTAATTTAGTTGATTTGGAGGGGGGGGAGCTCCCTTGTTGACTTGGGGAAAGACTTAGCTATAACAAAAGAGATTTGGAAGTTGGTGGTATGGGGTTCTGTGAAACATTCAAAACTTATCTCAAATTCTGACCAAACATTTTTCTTCTACTAATTTTCCTAACTAAATGGAAACTCCAGCTGTATAAATAATGATTTTTGTTTGGAAATATTTCTTCCCTCGTTTTTAGAACCATCGGGGGAATTAAATTATAAATAAGTAGCAGCAAAGAACTGCTCTGTCAGTGTGGAACAGAATGCAAAATTGCTCAGATTTTGATCTGAGTTCTAGAATGTAGAGACCACCCTTTAGCATGGGTTGACAAAGCAAGCTGTCCTTTGGGGAGGAGGAACAAGCTTATTACTCACATGTTCCTTTTTGTTTGTGTCTTTATTTCACGTCTTAGTGTATTTGCTCATTTCTCTGTTGGATCTGATTTTAATAACTGCAGTTCCTTCCATATACTCATAACTGATTACAAACGCAGTGACGTGTCCTTCTACAACCTTTTAAGAAAGGAAAAGGAGGAAAAAGAAACAAGAGAATCCGCATTTCGTTGACCTCGCAAACCGTTGTCTTACTTAAGCATACATAATGGGAATGCTTGAGCTTATGACCAGCACTGATGCTTTTCTTTCTGGATGTGTGGGCTTGGATTCTACATTCCAGTGGAAAAGGCACTGGCCCCTCAGCCTAGCCGAGGTGCTGTGCATACCCCATTATCTCCGCATCTCCCGGTCCCTTCCCCGAACTTCCTTGAACCCCCATTACTACATACCACGGATTTACCCCATGTTAATACCCTATGGACTTCATCGTAGTTTGAACTCCTCTTTTGTTTGAGGGAATTGTTTTTACTGTAGTCTTGATTCCGTGAGTACTTAACCCAATGCATATGTTGTGACAGGCATATTACTGCCAAGGAAATCATAATTATTTAAATCGGTTTTCTAGAAAAGTCACAATGACTTAGGTTAATAGTGTCAACATTATCTGACATTGAACTTTTTTCCAGAATTACTCAATGGAAACAAATGGCCGCTGTAAATTTTTACCTTGGCCCCTGCCTACTTCTGATCAAGGCATTTATAACTAGCAAAGCATATCCATCAGTCCAAAGAGGAGAGGAGAAAATGTGGCACCCGAGTTGGGGAGAGTGAATGATTCACTCACAGGCGCTTGGGAGTCTTGGCCCCTTTTCAGTCTCCCTGGCTCATTGGTAGGGAGTCAATGAGACCAGTAGAAAAAGCCCACTTTTCCTACTTAGGATTTGCTCTGCTTTCTGGAACCTACTAGAGAAACTGGAGTTTTCTTTCCACAGTGATCTTGGGGTGCCTGGTGGCTCAGTCAGTTGAGCATCCAACTCTTGATTTAGGCTCAGGTATTGATCCCAGGGTCATGGGATCGAGCCCCACATCAGGTTCTGCACTGAGTGTGGAGCCAACTTAAGATTGTTTCTCTCTCTCTCTCTCTCTCTCTCTCTCTCCTCTCTGTCTCTCAGCTCCTCTCCCCCCTTGCATGTTCTCTCTCTGTAAAATTAAAATTAAAAAAAAAATTCAAAATGGTCTTAAGTGTTGGTAGTTATAGTCTATGTGAAAACTCATAAGCATGATTTCTTTTCCTTTGGAAGGGGAGGTCACATCTGGAGCTACCAGTGGAATGAATACAGGACCAAGGATCATAAACCTCCTGCTTTAAGTCTGGTTTCCAGATTTATTGGAGCCTCCTTCTGCCAGGAGTAATTTCCGTGGCCAAGGAGAAGGAAGGGTGATCAGAGAGGCAGGCGTGGGAAGACCCTGCAATCCAATGTAGACAGGCAAGGAAGGGGACCTGCAGGGGTGAGGGCACCCTTTGAGAATCCTTGCTTTGTTTTATTGTGGTAAAATACATATAAAACTAATCACTTTTAGATGTACACTTTGGTGACATTAAGTACATTTATAATGTGGTGCAACCATTGCCAGTATCCATTTCTAGATTTTATTCCCCGTCCCTAACAGACACTCTACACTCATTAAACAATAACTCTGCACTCCCCTCTCTTCCCAGCCCCTGGCAAGCCCTGTTCTACTCACTGTCTCTATGAATGTGATTATTCTATGTGCTTCCCGTAAAGGGAGTCAGAGTATCTGTCCTTTTCGTGTCTGTCTTATTTCACTTAGAGTATCTTCAAGGTTAATCCCTGTTATAGCAGGTGTCAGAATTTCATTCCTTTGTTTGCTTGTTTAAGTTTATTTACTGAGAGAGAAAGAGAGAGAGAGAGAGAGAGAGCACTTATGTGTGCAGGGGAGGGGCAGAGAGAGAGAGAATCCCAAGCAGGCTCCACACTGCCAGTGCAGAGCCCAAAACAAGGCTCAAACCCACAAACCGTGAGATCATGACCCAAGCCAAAACCGAGAGTTGGGCGCTTAACCTACTGAGCCACCCACGCACCCCAGAATTTCATTCGCTTTTATCAGCTGAATAATATTCCATCCATCTCTCCATGGGTTGTTTCCACCATTGGGTTACAGTGAAGAAAGCGGCTCTGCACATTGGCATAGAAGTATCTGTTTGAGTCCCTGCTTTCAATTCCTTTGAGCATAGACACAGGAGTGAGATTGTTGGATCGTATGGTATGTCTGTGTCTCACTTTTTGAGGGACCACCCAACTTTTCCACAGTGGCTGTGCCATTTTACGTTCGCACCGGCAGTATGCAAGAGGGAGATTGAGACCCTCTGAAGGTCCCCCAACCCTGATTTGCTCACCAGGCCTCATTCTCTCCCATGAATGACTGTTTTTGCTCTCTGGCGGGTTGGCTTTGGTCGGGGAGAGGGGCATTTTTGCTTTGCCCTTTACTGGTTGAATATGTCAGCCTGTTTATGAGGTGCAGGAAGGCTTCCTGTGGCTGTGGGGTCCGAGTGGTGCTGTTTGTTCGTGCCTGTAAAGGGAGCCAGCATTCTGAAGTGCGTTCACCCCGCCTCCTCCAGAAACAGTCTGCCTGGGAGTCTTTTCATTATTCTGGTAACCGGCTTCTTAATAGCTGCCGGTTCATCTAAATGAAAAATTTATCTTGTGCTGCTTACCAGAGGAAAGGCTCCTCACATGTCAGATATTATTTTACCAATTATCTTGGAAACTTCTGTCCTGTTTTATTTCTTAAAGTTTCGAGTTATTTGAGTTTCTGTAACATTCAGCTTTTTATGCCTTCTTATCATCACGTAGTAACAATCAATGAAGCGGAGTTTAGAATTATTTGAAATGCTGCAGCACCTTCAATTGTGTATGTGTTTGTGTACATGTGTATTTATACCCAGACACGATTCCTTTCATTGACCGCTGTAGATAAAGTTTTAGTTAACATTTAGGTTTCTCGATTCATCATTTTTATAGAAATTACAAATCTACTCTTTACTTAACCTCCGAAACATTTGTGTGAAGCAGGTGGCTCATGAACACCGTTACCTTCTTTTGACAGATAAGGGAACCCGTGTGTCAACAAGGCGAGTCGGACTTGCCCGAGAAGCCCCACTGGGGTGCAGTGTGGGAGGGGCAGTGTAGATGGGACAGCATTGGAGCTGCCCGAAGTGGGAGCTCCCCACGTGCAGAGAAGTCTGCTCTCCTCTCCGGGATGTCTCTCCACAGACACGCTCTTCTCTGGACCTCGTTCTTTTTCTCTTCATAGACTTACCGTGTTGCATATGTACACAGATGCCCGGCACCCTAGCTCAAAGCTTCCCCAGACCATCAGCAATTCCCAGAGTGTCCACTTTGTCCATGTGAAATCCCCAGCTTGGCTGTTGACCACATTCCCTGACAACTGTAGTGCTTCAGGTACTGCGTCTGCCTGTGGGCATTCCGGTAGCTTTACTGCCAACGGGAATTAGGTGACAGTTAAGTGCATACGCCGATATTCCGTGTCTCCCATCAAGTTGAGGGTTAATTCTTTTATTTATTTTACTTCAATTTCCTATCACTATTTTATCATTGCTTAGCTTTCAGAATGATAGAACACTCTTCCCGGCTAGATTTGGTAAGCTTTTTTAGAGGTAGAAATTGCGTATTAGGGTCTCGGTGGCGTCTCCTGCACTCTTAGGTCCACCCCACACGCTTATGATTTGATATGGTGCATTTAAGCAAGGAGATTTTTTTATTAATGTTTATATATTTATTTTGAGAGAGAGAGAGAGAGCACAAGTAGGGGAGGGGTGGGGAGAGGGAGGGAGAGAGAATCCCAAGCAGGCTCCACACTGTCGGCACAGAGCCTGATGGCGGGGCTCAATCCCACGAACCGTGAGATCATGACCTGAGCCGAGATCAAGAGTCCGATGCTCAACCAACGGAGCCACCCAGGTGCACCTAGCTGCATTCATGATTTGCAACAAGCTCAGTCTTTGTGAAGTACATTCATTCGAACCCTTGAGACACCCCATTTTTTCAGTAGAGCTTCACAGCTGACGCCCCGAACAGACGAAAGCCTTGTCCGTTTCTTAGTTCCTTCACAGAAGGAGAGCACGTAGCATCTTGCGGGATCCCCAGTGGGCCGTCCACCTCCACCTGAAGTCACATTGTGGACCTGTTCCTCTGGCTTCTGTTGTATGTCAGTTCCCTGCCACAGGGGTGTCCAGACCCCAGAGCAGGAGGGCAGCGTGCGGGCAGCTGGCCCCACATCCCCACCTGGAAGCAAGGTCCTGGGAGAAGAAAGGTTACGTCAAACAAACAAGAACAACAACAACAAAACAACAGAAAACACAGTTCCTTAGCCATTCAAGACTTTACTATAATTTTTTAATGTGTATTTATTTTGAGAGAGAGCGCAAGCCTGAGTGGTGCCGGGGCGGTGGGGAGGGGCAGAGAGAGAGAGGGAGACACGGAATCTGAAGCAGGCTCCAGGCTCCACACCATCAGCACAGAGCCTGACGCGGGGCTTGAACTCACGAAACGCGAAATCATGACCTGAGCCGAAGTCGGTCACTTAACCAACTGAGCAGCCCAGGCGCCCCAAGACTTTATTGTTAAGTCTTGGGAAATGTTGCAGAGTCCGTCCAAAGTTTGCAGGAAGTCCCCCCCTCCATCCTGGGGGTGGATGGAGGGCATGTGGGACTGGGCTGTGGACCTTTGGCATTAGGACCGCTGGGCTTTTGTTCTGAGGCCAGGTCCCCAAGGGCAGGAGTCACACTGAGCCCCAGTAGGGGTGGGGAGGGGGCCGCAGGTCACAGGGAGGTGTTCCTTTTGTGTAGGAATGAGAGCGTTTCCTCCATTTGCTGAGACCTACATTTCTTTTATGCCCACACACATCTTACCATTGGTATCTCTGCATTGGTTTATAAAACCGTGGTACAACTTGCAGTCGGTAACTTCTGCAAGAGCCAAGGACGTTATTTTCACATCCCTCTCAGAGACAAATCGGGTATTAGAAAGACAGGCTCAGGTCTCCACTCTGCCGCTCTCTAGCAGACGTTCAGTTTTCTCATCTGTGACTTCGAAGTTTGGGGGGGATGAAATAACACTGCCCGGCAGGGCAAATCTGACTCTGAACAGAGGCCCAGCACATACAAACGGCAATCGTTTTGCCAAAAGGTAAGGGCTTACAGCTGAGGGCTCGAGCAGCACCTGCTTGACAGGCATAGATGGCTCTTGTGTCACAGCCCAGGCAGCACCGAAGGTCGGAAGCATTCTGACAGGGTCTTTGCTGACCCCTGTTTCTGGACCAGGAAATGAAAAATGGGATGGGTCACCCACCCTCTGTATTATTTTTGCCTGGATAGACAACACAGGCAGTTAGAGGGAAACTGAGAAGTTAGAAGTTTTCAAACAGATAAATCTGATTAATAACAAAAAAGCCGTTTCCTATAATGTCACTGTTCTGCTGCACCTTTATAAAGAAATGCGGCCACCTCGGACCCAGAAGATGACAGTCTTTTAAATTGTCTTTCTTGGGCAATATCAGGAGGCAGTGTAATAAGTTAGATTAATGGATTAGCTTGCGTCTTCTTGTCGGGCAAAATAGGTTGGTCCACAGAGCATAGAGGAGAGAGGAACCTCCCCGTGATCCTGTTTAATGTCACTTTGAAGGGGAATACGACCAGGCAGTGCCTGGTGTCCTGCAGCTTTTGACAGACGTGGGGGAAGGGCACCGCCTCTCTTGTTTCTTGCCCAACGGACAAATGAGCTAAGCAGTACTGCATTATTGTGTGTGTATGTCACACACACACACACACACACACACACACACACACACAGGCAGAGCCAATAAGTCTTGCCATTTTGCTTTGTATCTGACAACCCACCGCCAGCCCTCAGCACAGAAATGTAATCATAACCCCAAGCTACCGCTCTGTGTGTTTGGGCCTCTGAACTCAAACAGGGCCCGGAGGCAGTTCACCAATGCACCGGATTGAGACCCACAGCCATCTTCTGGGATTTTTTTTTTTTCCTTCCCCAGAGCGTGAGTGATTTGCACTGATCCGGTCTCCAAGGATAGGGGGGACAGGAGGAAATAGAGAATTTATTTTTTATATTATGTCATCTTGTGCCGAGACTGCTGTATAATCAGGAGCCGGAAATCTAAAGGATTAGGCTGCGAAGTCACTTTGTGCACGCGTTGGGTTACAGCACATCCATTCGTTGTCAGCAGTCACCCACAGAAGAACCCACAGTCATCGACATAATTTATGCTTGCCACTACACTGGGTTTTCAAGTGACAGAGGCTGCTGTCCGAAGCAAGGCCCCTCGAGCTCCGGTCTCTGTTTGCACCGCCGGAAGAGACCTTTGCGAGACCTCGGGTACCACCGCCGCCTCTCGGGGCTGAGCAGATGGAGGCCCGGAGAGGGGACGTGACTTGCCCAGGGTCACACAGTGAGTTAGGTCGAGGACTGGAGGACTGGTGCTTCTGGATGCTCTGTCTCTGGGTCTTTTCCACTCGACTTCCCGGTGATACGCTAGCTAGGATTTTACTCCAGGGTCATTCCTGAGGGTTGATGGGAAAAGTTTTTCACTCGTCCCTCCTCGTTACCTTTTTCCAGGTGGATCCCAGGTGGTAACTCTAGCTAAACGGAGCAGAGGATGGGCAAAGCTAGTTTGCGTGGTGGGCTTTTTTTGGTTGGGTTGTGTCATGAGTGCTGTCCGTGCACGAGAAACACACCATGGCTTGGAAACACGTCCAGAGGAATGATAATCAGCTCTCCAGGGAGCTAGTGCAGACTGGCATGTTCCCGGCCCACTGACAGATGTCCTTCTGGAAATCCTGGGCATCGAGAGGCATCGGTACAGGGGAGGTCAGCGCACCGGTTTTCTTCTGTTGATCTGTGGCAGACAATCATAGAACTGATAACTCTGGAGCCTTGGCATGTGCCCAGAGTAAGTTAAGTGTGTGTGTCTTTATTTAAAAGCATTTTTTGTGGGGCCTGGGTGGCTCCGTCGGTTGAGCATCGGACATCGGCTCAGGTCATGATCTCGCGGTCCGTGGCTTCAAGCCCCGAGTCAAGCTCTGTGCTGACAGCTCAGAGCCTGGAGCCTGCTCTGGATTCTGCGTCCCGCCTCTCTGTCCCCTCCTCTGCTCACGCTCTGTCTCTCTCTCTCAGAAATAAACATTAAAAAAATAATTAAAAAATTAAAAATAAGTGTAAAAAAACTGTCACATTTACATAAGGTTTATGTTACATTTTTGCAAATTTTCTATAACAGTCTAAACATAGGGAATGACTTTAAAAGTATGATGTTTTAGGAAATATGTAAAAGCTGACATCTCTTCTGGAACACATAGAGGTACCGAAAACCCTCAGTTATTACTATGACTAATTTGTGTGCCCCATGTGGTGTACTTTGTACAGTATCTAAAGGTGTTGCCTCATCTTTGGGTTAGATAAGACACAGGCTTGAGACATGGGGGAAGGGTGGATTGTATTTCTTGTCTGATCTGGGGAATTGTATATTCCTGAAGTCCACAATCAGACGCTGATGTTGATTGCTTATTTATTAAAACAAAGGTGGGGGGAGGAAAGTGCCACAAAGTGAAAAGCATTCTGGGGCTAACATCTGAGCTTCACTTAAAAGCATGGGCTCCAAAGAAATGTAAATTCATTGGCTTAATTGGAAGAGGGTATTTATAGAAATTGAATGATCCAGTAAGACTAAAAGCCTGGCTTCTTTGATCTCCAGAGGCCTGCTGTAGTAAATGCTGTTCTGAAAAGCCCTTGCATGTAGAGTGGACTTTGCCATCCAGTGTCTGGCCTCCTGGAGGTCAATAAGTTTGGCCAAGCCCTATCACTTGACTGGTATTTACTAACTACTGTGTGTGTGTGTGTGTGTGTGTGTGCGCGCGCGGTGGCTTTGAATTGTGCTGCAAACATGCAGAGAAAAAAAAAAAGTTCACGTACACCAAAGTTTCTCATTTATGATATAGTTGACAAGTTGATTTCAATACCTATTATAAAGGAACTTTTATAAGAAGGTACGCTTGAAAATCTTGCTCTCAAGCCTGTTCCCACCCCCCACCCCCCAGCACTGTCCTCCGGTACCTTTATAGGTCATCATTTCCCATAGCTTGTTGTGAATTCTTCCACTGTTCGTGCAAATTCAAAAAATTATGTATTTTTTATTTTTTGTCTTTTCTTAGAAAAGATAGCTGTAGATTATTCTCCACCTCGTTTTTACATCTAATGATAGACTTTAATGAGTTTCCAGAACATACGGAACTGCCTGTTATTTTTTATATTCTGTTGTATGGATGTGCCATGGTTATTAAATCAGTCTCCCATGAACAGACTCTTGGATTCTTTCAGCCTTCACCTGTTACCAACAAAGTGGCACGCGTATCAGTTCGTACAGGGGCAGGTGTTCTGTAGTTAACTGCAGGATGGAGTGGAATTTTGGCCAGAGGATGTGTGCGTGTGAATTTGTAGTGGTGTTGATTGCCTTCCTTAGGGCTGTGTCCTTTTGCACTCCTACCACCGCCGACGAGAGCCTCACCAACGGAGGAGGTCATCACCCATTTGGTTTTCTGCCAATCTGATATGCAAAATAAAATATCGATATGGTTTGAATGTGCCTCCTTTTTTTTTTTTTTTAAAGTGTGAGGTTGGGCATCTCCTATTTAAAGCGCATTTGTTTTGGTTTTTTTTGCAAACTGTATGTTCTTGTACTTATTCTTCTATTGGTTTGTTGACCTTTTTCTTATTGGTTTGTAGGGCTCTTTATATAATAGGGAGGTTAATTAGTTCTGAGTCCGTGATATGATCTCCAAAGGCTGTTCTCAGTTTGTCATTTTCTTAGTCTTTGAGGTTTTGTGTACCCCATACAGACATTAATTTTCATGTAGCAAGGTTTTTTCCACTTTTTTCTTTTATGGCTTTCAGACTTTGAGTCTCTTAGAAAGCACTCCCCATTCGTGGATTCAAGCCCCACATCGGGCTCTGCGTCAGGCTCCGTGCTGACGGTGCAGAGCCTGTTTGGGATCCTCCCTCTCTGCCCCACCTCGCGCCCTCTCTCTCAAAATAAATAAATAAACCTCAAAAAAATAAAAGGAAAGAAGAAAGTATTCTCCACTATTCCCCTCCTGCACACACATAGAGAAGTTGTCCAACTTGCGTGTATGTTTTTTGCAGAACTTCTATGGGTATTTTTTTTTACATTTAAAGATTTGCTCCATTTGAGATTGAGCCTGTGTTTTGTAAAGTAGGCTTCGACATTATTCTTTTTCCAGATATAACTCAGTGGCCCCAACCACTTAGTTATAAAGCCCACCTTTGCCTCCCCTTAAATGCCACATTATAAACATTTTCTAAGTGAAAAACAGCCGGTATTCCCTTGCGAAACAAACCATGGGTGAATTATTTTCTGGAAAGAATGTTTGGGTCCTTCTCTTTTAAGGCAGCCCTTCCACTTTCTCCTCCGAGGGTGACGTTTACTCATGAGTGAATGAATAAAGTTAACCGAACTCCTCCTAGGAGGAACTTGCTCTTTAGGAGAATGATAACATTTTGCCTCCTGGCATCTCGAGATCCTGAGACAGGGCCTCATTTTCTCAAGGTAATTTGTCTCTTGGTCACAAAGCCTGAAGCAGGGCGGAAACATTTCTTAATGCCACTCAAGAATCACGCCATTTACGAGCCCTTGAAAACGGGGGTTCTCCGTGTGGTTCCCAGGCCAGCAGCCTCTGCGTCGCCTGGGAGCTCATCAGAGAGGCGAATCCCCATCCCCCACCCTCAGATCAGAGACCCTGTGTGGTGGCGTGTAAGGAGCCCTCCAGGGGACTCTGAGCTTGCCCAAATTTGAAAGCCATGGCCTTACAAGTTATATTTAGTCTCTCAATGGAAAATTACAACCCTGTAGTTCTGCCTTCTAGGTGGATAGGGTTTGGGCCTTATCTTCTTGATGCAGAAACACGTAAAGACTCGCCCCAAACCACGTCTGTCCTTTGACGGTGGTGTTCTTTGAGTAGAAAGCTCCCCTGGGTTTTTCCAGAAGTCCCAAAGATATCTCAGGAATACTTTGGGCTCGAACATCTGACATCCAAAATTCTGCGATTGGGTCAGTGATTCCCTTTGTCCTATAATAAAAAACCAGCAAAACTGGTTTCTATAATATGCTAAGAAGTCTTGGAGCATTGAAGACTTGTCTTACCTCTACAAAAGCCTCATTGTTCCCTCTTGTCCTTTGCCCCTCTGCCTTTAAAAATAATTTGATATCAGAACAGAATACATATTTACCCCTGATGACTGTCGGCCACACCATAATTGTGCTTATTCATATTTGGCAGGTTAAGGCGGACTTCCCATAAACAGCAGCGTCTTTTGGGCCGAAGGGTTCAGCTTACAGCTGTGATTCTGACACCCGCTGGACTTTAGAATCAGCTGGGTAGCGTTTAAGAACCCTGCCACACAGACCATACCCATCCACCTAAATCAGTATCTCAAGGGTGGGGACCCAGGCATCAGACTGCTGAAAACTTCCCAGTCCGTTCCCAGTTTGAAAAGCAGGACTTGTGACAAGGACTGTAACCAGGAGCAGATACCGCAGGCGAGAAGGTGGTCCCAAAAATGACAAAGGCAATCAGAACGAGAAATCTGTAGTTGAAATTGCAGCTTGCTTGCAACTTAAATCACCTCCTCTTTGGGTGACTTTCTCATCTTCCAAAGAACCCATTTCTCTCTGCATCCTCTGTATTTCATTGTAATACACTTGCTGATTTTGTTAGCAGTTGGCAGTGACAGGGGGTCCGGGTCAGCATCGGGCTTTCCCAGTGGCTCTGCTTTGATGCATTTAGCAGGTTGATTCGAACCCCCTTTGGAAACTTTTGACCCCCAGAAGCATCTGCTATCTAAGCCACCGTCCTTTTTAGGCCTTTTCCCACCTTTCTGCCATCAGATAGTGTTTTGTCCACAGCAGTGGTTAACTCTGCCTCCTAGAAGCCCCATGATTTTATTAACTGACCCCCTGCTGCACAAGTTTCCTTGAAGGGAGTCAGAGTCGGCTAAAAAGGGAGATAAGGATGGAGTACAAAACTTTCTAAACATCCTGCTTTCCCTGAAGACAGGGCACAGCTCGTAATAAAGTAAGTGTTCTTTCGTGGTGGCCCTGGGGCAAGGGTGTCCCAAACGCTTTTGACCAGGGTGCCATTTGGTCATAAACCATGTGGTAATAGGGTGGGGACAGAAAGAAATTCTCTCATCCCTTTTACAACTCCAGTCAGCTCTAGAACCAAACCCTTAGGAGCCCAAGGGAAGAGCTCACGAAGGATCCGAAGGATCTGGTGGGGAAGCATGTGCCTTAGCCGCACCTCAAGTTGAACAGTTGAAGGAGCTGGGGAGGGAGCTTTGTGTTTGGCTACAAAGTCACAAATCAAGAGACTCTGGATATTAAATTTTTGCTTAGGATCCTACGATGTTTTTTTTTTTTTTTAATTTTTTTTGAATGTTTATTTTTGAGAGAGAGAGAGAGAGCACGTGAGTGGGGAAGGGACAGAGAAAGAGAGACAGAGGATCTGAAGCGGGCTCTGTGCTAACGGCAGACAGCCCAGCGCGGGACTTGAACTCACAAACTGCGAGATCATGACCTGAGCCAAGTCAGATGCTTAACTGACTGAGCCACCCAGGCGCCCCCACCACGGTGTTTGGAAGTATATTTCCCTTACCTTGTCTTGGTAACTGTAAATCAAGTCAAATATGTCTGGTGAACTTAACACTTTCCAGGTGCTGGTCACTACACACTGGGGCATCTTGCTCAAAGCTATACACACAGATGAACAAAAGAGGTGAACTTAGTGGTGGGTGAGGCTTCAAGAGACTCTCAGGGATTCTTCTGGTCTTCTGTTCACTTTGTACGTGTGAGGAAACAGACCCAGGGAGGCTCTGTGTCTTGACCAAAGTTTCTTGCCATTACTCTACAGCCTGCCAGTTTAAAAAAGTGTTTTTAAGTTCTAGTTTGCAAACTGACTAAAAGAACTATATACTAACAGGGTGGAAATAACACTCATTTTAATGTATCTGTTCCTAGAGTTTATTTTGTTCACTTTTGTAAACCGCTCTGAGAGTATCATCATAAAAAACATTCTCCTAAGTTGGAACTTGATTCTAAGAGTCCTGCCTCTTATGCTCCCTGATTTTTATGAAGTGACTGTCTACACATGCATGCATTTTAGTAAGCCATACAATCAGTGTATGAGTACAAATAGAAATCAGTTTTGTAAAAGTCTGTCAGTCCATCAGTTGAGAAAAGTGCCAACGTAATTACAGGATTCATTAATCATGTTTAATAAAACTATCGGGGCTTTTTCTTTGGATTGCTTAGTTTTAGTTTACAAAGCTAATGTTCTCAGATATGTAAGCTTCAGATGATCTGTAGAGATCTTGAAGTTTTATTTATCCCACAGATAAGTATTTGTGGGTTTTTTTGTTTTTGTTTTTTTTACTAAGTAGGTACTTGTTTTGCATTGGTGATGATCAACTGCAAAATAGTTAACACTGGCCATGGGAATCTCTAGATGGATTCTCAGGTGAGCCCTCACGTGGCGTCCTTTGAGTTTGCTCAGGGTTATTCATCAAGAAAGCAATGCATTTCAGGTTTATGAATTCACTTTGCCCACAGGTGAGCTTTCCAGGTTGAGAACCAGTGGGAGAATCCTATGTATATAGTGGCTTCAGAGATGAAGACAGTCTCTCCTTCGTAAATCTCCATCCCTTGCCTGCATCTGGAAATAAGTACAGATTAGGGAGGAATTGTTCTCCCAATCGTCAGGTTCAAGTGGAGTACATTTTGAGATCCTTATGTCTCTGTTTAGTCGCCCTATTAACAAGTATCTGTTGAGGTAACATCTGATGCCTAGAACCATTCTAAGGTAGATAGGCTAGAGTTGGAAAAGGTAAATGGCTAGGAAAAAACGCGCTTGTGAAAAAAGGACGCAGGCTTTGGAGTGGCCACCTGTCTGTATGCACCACTCATTCGTGTCCCCCGAGAGAGCTCGTGAGCTCCATGTGAGCTTAAGATCTTATTCAGACAAATTGTTGCTTTTCCTGTAATCGTGGAGCTGCTGGATGAAGTCCGGTCCTTGATAAACTTTATAGTTTGTTCTTGGTTTTATTATTAAAGGTTAGCATTATCAACATCCCTTTCCTATATCGCACTAGACCAGCATTTTTTTTCAAAACTCGTTTAAAGAACACTTTCCTTTGTCTACTTGTTCATTGAATTCAATATCCCAAAGTTTGTATATCTTCAGAGCTATTGTATCACCACTACTCCGTCCTACATTTTTCATAGCGTTTACTCCTAGTGTATTCTTAGGATCTTCTTACATGCATTTGGAAAATGAACACGGTTTCATACACATTCAGTAACAATCTCTGCTGTAGGCCTTTCTAGTCTGATTTTTCTTCTTTGCCTCAAAGGTAGTGGCTCATTATAAAGTAGAAAATAGCCGGGGTGCCTGGGTGGTTCAGTAGGTTGAGCATCCGACTTCGGCTCATGTCGTGATCTCACAGTTTGTGGGTCCGAGCCCCACGGCGGGCTCTGTGCTGACAGCTCAGAGCCTGGAGCCTGCTTCGGATTCCGTGTCTCCCTCTCTCTCTGCCCCTCCTCCACTCATGCTCTGTCTTTCAAAAATAAACATGAAAAAAAAGAGAAAAGCCAAGACCTTGTCCTGAACCTTCCGTGGGTAAGTCGGAGGCTCCTGACTCATGATCTCTATCAGAATGCTTGCCCAGGTTAGCCCAACAGGGAGTTAACACCCGATTTCTGTATCAGAACCTGGGGGCTCATAAACTCACAGGATGTAAGTGGAGGAATTTGACTCCTTTCAAAGAGTGGTAGCTTCTGTTTTGATGGCGGTCTTGTTTTGCCCTTACGTCAAGAGGATGTCGCAGCACCTGGGTGTCTCAGTCCGTTAAGTAGCCGACTCTTGATTTCGGCTCAGGTTATGATCTCCCGGCTCGTTTGTAAGCTCGAGCCCCGCATGGGGTCTGCGCTCAGCACGGAGTCCGCTTCAGATCCTCTGTCTCTCTCTCTCTGCCCTTCCCCCACTCATGTGCACTATCTCTCTCAAAAAGAAATAAATGTTAAAAAAATAAAATTTATTTATTTATTTTTTTATTTTTAAAAAAAAATTTTTTTTTTTTTTAACGTTTATTTTTGAGACAGAGAGAGACAGAGCATGAACAGGGGAGGGGCAGATAGAGAGGGAGGCACAGAATCTGAAACAGGCTCCAGGCTCTGAGCTGTCAGCTCAGACCCTGACACGGGGCTTGAACTCACGGGCCGTGAGATCATGACCTGAGCCGAAGTCAGACGCTTAACCGACCAAGCCACCCAGGCGCCCCAAAAAAATAAAATTTAAAAAAAAATTAAAGAGAGATCAAGAGGGTCCATCTGTGTGTTCTCCACGTTGAGGGGTCTTTAAATCCCAGAACAAGCAGAAACGGTCCCTACTAGAGCGGGACTCACTGAAGCCAACACAGCCCATGAGCCCCCCTGCCTACCTACCTGGCCTGGTCTGGCTCCTCTCCGAACCCTCCTCCTGGACCCATTCTGTTTCCTCCACTTGAGAAAGCTCATGGGTGGTCCCTTTTGGAGGTAAATTTCTACTCCTCAGTTTTATGACAGTTGAAGTCTCATCTTAGGGCCAACACGTATCTTATCAGTGCAACCGTATTCACCTGCCTGGGACTCCATTCTATCCTTCAAACTCTGGGAGATTTCTCAACCTCAGGGTCATAGGCCTGTTGGTAAAACCCTCCATGACAAAGGGGCAAAATTTGCTTCTATGTGTAGCTACTGCTTTTTTAGTATTCTGTTTCCTGGAAACAGGGCTCTAGGATGCTTCTCTGGAAGTTATTGGGAGAAAAACAATGGAGATAATGGAGGGTCCATCATCTGCCCCAGTCTGGGTGTTTGGGGGTGATTCTCCCACCTCCAGAGCTGCTTAATCCTTTATTTACCTTGTTGAGGGTCACATGAATTGGGGTTCTAAGTCAGATTTTCCACAGTTGTTTTGCTCTTCAGTGACCCCACAAGGAAGAGCCCCAGTGAGAGCAGTGAACTCGCCGGGATGATTGGTGGGGACTCACTGACCCCAGCGACACCAGCTATGAAAACCAAGTATCACTCACACCAGTAGATGAAGAGACTGTTCTCAGTCCTCCAGTTACCAAGACGCTATGTGAAATATGCTTCTGAATAGTCTGTATCTGAGGATTGATGTCACTATGTTTACATTAATTTTTTTTTCATTAAAACTTTTCATCCTCAGGACTTAAATTTATTTTGTAACTGGAAGTTTGTACCTTTTAATATCCTTCACCTATACATTGATTTTTTTTTTTAGTACAAAGTCATTATCATCTTAACAAGTTAAAGGTTTGTTAGAGGACCCACTTTTCTGTAATTAAAATAATCTACAGTTGACCCTGTGCAGGTCAACTCTTATGTGGGTTTTTTTCAATATAGTATGGCACTGTTAAATGTACTTTCTCTTCTTTATGATTTTCTTAGTAACATTTTCTGTTCTATAGCTTACTTTATTGTCACAGTATAGTACATAATACACATGATATACAAAATACGTGCTGATCAACTGTTTACGCCATCATTAAGGCTTCTGGTCAACAGTAGGCTATTGGTAGGTAAAGTTTTGGGGAATCAGAAGTTAATACGCAATTTTTGACTGTATAACAGGTCAGTGCCCCGACCATTTTGTTCAGAGGTCAACTGTATATGAAAGTACACAGTAAGCACTGGATAAATTTTAGTTTTCCTTTCTAAAACTTTGGGAGTTACCAAACTACAGGGAATGTGTAGAGAATTGATACTATAGAAACAGCCAATAATTCTAAAATCTGAAGGCTCCCTTCCTTCCTTCCTTCCTGCCTTCCTTCCTTCCTTCCTGGCATCCATTCATTCTTTCATTGGCCTTTGTCCTTTGCCATTCTCCATGGAGGCCCCCTGCACCCTAGCCCCCAGGAGCCCACCATCTAAGAACTTCTGGCCTAGCTGGCCCCACTCTTCCTACCTTTAACTTCCGGTTCCTCTGATTTCTCATAATTTCTTTGGTGCCTAGGCTCTTACTGTGTTCTTAACATGTGTTTGTTTTGTTTGTATTCTGTTTTCACGAATTTAAAATGAATTACAGAGACACTGTATTCTGACACAGCTTCCATCAGTAGAGGGCCCTGCCTTCCTCCACCCTTTATCTTCCTCTTCACCGACAGACTTCCCTCGAGACCTTCTCTATGTATCTGTCAACAGTGGCTGTTTTTGGAGACCATACTGCAAATACAGTTCTGACTTGCTTTTTTTTTTTTTTTTTTTCTTACTAGATAAAGCCAAATGTGGACCTCACTGTAGAATACTGTGGCCTCATAATGTTCTGAGTGTATGTGTGGGTGTGGGTGTATATAATATAGAATGGTTTACCTAACCATCCCCCTGTTAATGGACAATAGACATTTAGGGTTGTTGCTGTTGTTGTTGTTGTTTTTTTAAGTCCCCCCCTCCCCCCCCGTTAAATATAATGCTATAACAAACGTCCTCATATGTGTCTCTCTCTGCATGTTTTTAGTATTTCTCTAGGATGAATTGATTTCCTTTTTTTTTTTTTTTTTTTAAATGTTTATTTTTGAGACAGAGAGAGACAGAGCATGAATGGGGGAGGGGCAGAGAGAGAGGGAGACACAGGATCAGAAGCAGGCTCCGGGCTCTGAGCCATCAGCCCAGAGCCCGACGCGGGGCTCGAACTCACGAACCGTGAGATCGTGACCTGAGCTGAAGTCGGACGCTCAACCGACTGAGCCACCCAGGCGCCCCTGATTTCCTGAAGTACGGTTGTGGGTCAAAAGGTGTTTACGTGTTTAAAATGTTAATAATATTGCCAGATTACCCTCCAGGTGCTTGGTCACATACCCATAATTCTGTCTTGCCAGCTGACTCCTACTTGTTTTTTAAAATCAACTATGTGAAACATTTCAGATACAAAGGATAGAAAGAATAGCATCGTGTGGTGACATCAGTAAATGCAGTTGAAGATTTTTGTTTCCTCCCCAATTGCTTCTTCTCTTTTTTCTCTGCATTTCCTGTTTCTCACATACTTTTCTGTATATGGCTTGTGTGTGTATACTCATATTATATATGTAGTACCCTAATGCTATTTAATAAGGTCTTAACTGTTTTAAAACTTTATGTAAGGACACCATGTTCATTCTGTGGTGTTTTTTGTTTTTGTTTGTTTTGTTTTGTTTTGCTCAGAATTTGTGTGATTCATCGATGCCAATAACTATAGCCTGGTACAATTCTTGTTTATGCTTCCTTGTGCATATGTGCAGGAGTTTGTGGTGCATGCTGAGGGGTTGATGGTTTTCACTAAGTATGGATAAAACTTTTTTCCAGGGGGTTTACAGCCCCAGCCCCCCTGTGCACTAGCAAGATACAACAGTTTTGCATATTTGCAACACCTGGTATTTTCAGACTTTGCAATTTTTTGCCAATCTGATGAGTGTGAAAAGATTATTTATTTTAAATTTACATTTCCCCGATTATATCTTTTACTATTTTGACCATTTAGTGCCCTCTTTTGGGAATTGCCTCTTCTTATCTTCTATTTTGCTCGGGTTATATTCCTTTTTCCTACCAGTTTCTAATCCTGTATCTTTTTTGGATAATAATTCTTAGGAGGCTGTGTGCATCACACATATCTTCTCATAACCTGTGGCTTGACTTTATTGTGGTCTTCTGATGACCAGAGTCAATTTTAATGCAGTTTTTCACATGTATTATTTGTGTGTCTCTTTCTTGTTTAAGAAAAAATCAAAGCCAAATATTTCCTTTGTTTCTTCTCATCACTGTAAAGTTTGGTCCCTTCATTTAGATCTGAAGTTGAATTTTGTGTGTGGTTTGAAGTAGGGATCCACTTTTATTTATTTTTCTTCTCAGATAAACAATTGTCCTGGCACCATTTGTGAAATAGTCATTCTTTGGTATCTACACTTGTGGTGAGCATAGCAGAATGAATGGGGTTGCTGAATCACTGTGTTGTACACCGGAAACTAATGTTGTGGTGTGTGCCAACTGGACTTCAATAAAAAACCAAAAACATAAAACAAACAAAAAAGTCATCCTTTCCAGCAACCTGCAGTGCTCCATTTGTAATACATGACATTTCCAGGTACATGTGGAATTGTTTCTGGGTTTCCTGTTCTGTTCTCTTGGTCTATTTGCCTATCCCTTTGCCAGTACACATTTCACTCATTACTGTAGTTTTAGCATACAAGTCTGGATATCTGGTAGGGCAAGTCTGTCGACCTTGTTCTTCTCTTCAAAGTTGTTTTGGCTGTTCTTGGCTCTCTGCACTTACCCCTACTCATTCTTTAGGTATGCTTAAGATTATACCACTTACCTTATGATAATACAGTTCCATTTCTTCCCTTCTCGCTAGTATGCTAGTATGCTAGAATATGCTAGTATTCTGCATTTTACTTATACCTATGTTATAAATTCCACAATATAGTTTACTATTTTTGTTTAGTCATTTGTCTTTTACAGAGATTTAAATATAAGGGGGGAAGAAGTCACATATTTGCCAAGTAGTTACCATTTTTGATACACTTAATTCATTTGTGTAGATCCATATTTCCAGCTGGCATCATTTCCTTCTGTTTGAAGGTCTTCCTTTAATATTTCTTCTATTGTGAGTCCACGGTTAAAAAAAATTCCTTTAGCTTTTATATTGTGGGAAAAGTCTATTTGCCTTTGGATTTTGAAAGCTATTTTTGCTGGGTATGAAATTCTAGCTTGATAATTTACTTTCTTTCAGTTTTAAAAAGATGCTGCTGTACTGTCTTCTGGTTGTATTATTAAAAATGAGGGATCTCAGTTTTATTTCTCTGCCACATATTCCTCCACCCACCCCCACTAGCTTTGGAGATTTTTCTATCAGTGATTTTGAGCAATTAGATTGTGATGTGCCTTATTACAGTTTTCTCCAGGTTTTCTTGTGTTTGGGATTCATTGAACTTGTTGAATCTATCAGTTTAAATCACTGCTCCCTCCACTTAGCTTTTTTAACATGTGGAATGCAGTCACATTAACTTTTTTTATGTCTTATCAGCTGGTTCTACCATTTGTGTTGGTTTTAGGTCAGTTTTGATTGATTGATTTTTCTCCTAATGTCATTATGGTCATATGTTCATGCTTTCTTGGAAGCCAGGTAATCTTCGGTTGGATGGTAGTCATTATTGGGTGCTGGACACTTTTGTATTTCTGTAAATATTCTTCAGTTTTGTTCTGAGAGGCAGTTAAGTTTCTTAGGAAGAGTTTGATCTTTCAGCTCTTGCTTTGTAGGATGGGACCAGAGCAGCATTTATTCTAGGGCTACTTTTGCCTCACCAATACAGCAACAGCCTTCTGAATACTCTACCTGTGCCTCTGAATTATGAAGGCTGCTTTTTGTTTTGGTTTTTATTTATTTATTTTTTTTTCTAGTTTGTCTGCTAGAAACAATTGAAAGAACAGTGTGCTTACAATTTTATAGTTCTAGGCCCTATGGGAGCGCTAGGCACTCTTTATTTTTTATTTCTTTCAGGCATTTGTTTTTCCTGGCCTTGGGTAGTTTCCTCACATCCATACACTGTATTCTGCCAAATTCTCAAGAGGGACCTTCTGAAGACTTCCAAGATTCTGTCTCTGACCAGTTCTCTCCTTTCAGTGCTCTGTCCAAGTTTAAGCTACTTCGACCTCCGTGGACTCTCCGCTTCATCTCCTCAACTCAAGGAATTTTTGGCCTCCACCCAGGTTCCTCCTTACTTTGTTACGACCCAAAAACTCCCAACTCTCATATACAGGAATTTAACTTGCCCACTAAATGAAAGTTGAATGAATGGGAAAGTAGCACCCTTTGATCTTCGAGTCAGTTGTACAAGTATTGGATATTCCTGACATGACACAAGGCTACCAGATGTCTGCTTTCTGTTCTTTGCAATACTTAAAGTAACACTTTACTACGTTAAGAGGAAGTTCTTCATTTAGTTCTTAGGTTCATAAATCTTTCAAAAGTGCTCTTACTTCTTGGGAGTCCATTTATCATGCTCCTGTATGGGGACAGTTTGTGAAACTATGTCCACCCAGGACCAAGTGTCCTGTCCTTTAGAGCCATGGTAGTCATTAAACACATGCTGTTTTCCTGAGATTTAAGATGCTTGCACTGTGCTGCAAGCCATTTTACCAACTACATTCTGAAGTCATTCTCTGTGAACTCACCGGTTGAGATTCAGAATAGTTACTCTGATGTTTCTACAAGAACTCAACGGGAGAAAGTTTGCCGAGAGATTTTTTTGGTACAAGTCATGAAGAAATTAAATTAATATTATCTAAAACTGTTGTGTCAAACCCATAGTAAGAATTTGTTTACAGCTCTTCATTAAACCTATAAGTTATCTCTTTAGCTATAAATCGTTGAGGACGTAAAAAGGAGTATCTTTGTGTGTTTAATTGTCATTGTTTTCTATGGATGGGATGAGGTTCAGCTATTCAAATGGACAGCTCAAATTTGCTTGTATTTTTAGTACCTCTTTTTAGTCCTTATGTATAACACCAAGCAGGACAGAGACATAATTCCATCATCCAAAAACATGATTGCCTTATTTCATAAAATCTCAGTATTTGGTGTGAGCAATGTAAGTATCCTTTAATAAAAACATAAATTGTAGGAGGATAATGGTTTATTGCATGAGTCCACACACTGTGACCCATGGGCCAGATCTGGCCCCCGGCTTATTCTGTAAATAAGTTTTATTGGAATACAGCAAAACCCATTTATTTACGCATGATGGCTGCTTTCCTGCCACAGAAGTGTTAAAGAACTCAAACAGGGCCGTGTCCGACGAGGTCTAAAATATTTACTACCTGGCCTTTTGCAGAAAACGTCAACTCCTGGTGTATTCCTTTGGTACTGAAGTGAGGTAAAATCCTAAGACCAAAAACGAGGAGTTGAAAAGGAACATTAAGATAAACTGAATAGTACTCCATGTAGAGTGTAGACCTGAAAGGGAATAATTAAGCTTGAGCATTGTGTGGGGGATTCAAAACCTTTTGCCCTCTCCATTTGAGAGACCACAATGGTTATTTTAGAAAAGGGCATCCCAACATTTTTTATTATTAAAAATCTTGCTTATTTCCTCTTATTTCATTTGCATGACATTAAATCTGTGTCATTTATTAACCAGGCCCTTCTCTTGGGCTTCTTATTCATTTACTCTTAATTTGGTATAGATACAGAATTAATCTGTAAAAGGTTTTCAGGGTTTTTTGCTTTTTAAGATCAGTATTCAATTATTGGGGTAGAGACTTGGGTACGAAGGGTATTAGGGCTCCTGCTCCTCTATGCAAAAGAAACCAGTGCCTTTGTGATGAAAGTGCCTGGCACCATGCCTTACATATAGTGAGTAGTCGGTATCATGTGCTGATGAATGAGAATTAACTACACAGACACATCTGGTTCAGAAAGGCAGATTGTCGGGGCGCCTGAGTGACTCAGTTGGTTAAGGACCGACTGTGGCTCAGGTCATGATCTCACGGTTCGTGGGCTTGAGTCCCACATCGGGCACTGTGCTGATAGCTGGGAGCCTGGAGCCTGCTTCGGATTCTGTGTCTCCCTCGCTCTCTGCCCCTCCCCTGCTCAAACTCCGTCTCTGTCTCTCAAAAATAAATAAACATTAAAAAAAAAAGTGTGTGTGTATATATATACATATATATACACACACACTTTTATATATATATATATATATATATATATATATATATATATATATGTATATAAAGAAAGAAAGGCAGGTCGTCAAACATAGTTTTCTCCTTTCCCTTGAAACCCTACGAAAATAATAGTAAACAGTTTGTCATTGTTGTTTTTAATTATTCACAATGAGAGTGGGGCTTTTAGCAGACCAGATCATTGGGCAGATTCCTGGAAAGCAGGGAAAGGATTGAGGAGTAGCGGTCAGTAAAGTAGGACAGGAAGCTATGGCGGAGAGAGCGTGGGTCTGCCTTGGAGAGCCTCAGGAGTCACAAAAGCAGAGGCAAAAAGGATGTTCTCATGAAGGACTTCCTTTAAGTAGGAAAAGAGGACAATGGAGAAAATAAACAGGAAACAAAAGAAAACTTCAAAAGAAGTAATTAGTGGTGAAGGAGAGGCGCTCCTGGTCATAAAGAACAAGATGCTATAAAAAGGGATTGATCAGAGAGCAAAAGCAAAACAAATACTCTTGGAAATGAAAAATCTAGTTGCCCAAACTAAAACAAAACAAAACAAAAAAAACAAAAAACAAAACGTAGTGAATGGAAGTTAGATTTGATGTAAGGATGACAGAAAATAGGAGCTTTAGAGGATCCCTCTAAGAGGAATAGGAATTCCCAGAAAATGAGAGAAAACGAGAGGGGATGATTTACAACATAAATATTTCGTCTAGCTCAAGGCCAAGCCGGTAGCTTCTAGGAGCCCAGGAGTCCCTCACACCGTGAGTGAGAAAAGTTGCGCACCTGAACGCATGTTACGAAATTTTACAATAAATGGAAGACAGGCCAGGCATCTCTCAGAGAGGTTAGAAACCCAGTAGTTCCAAGGGAATGAGGATCAATGGCCACAGGTCTCTCACCATCAACACTGGATATAAAAAGAAAGCACTGGAACAGTGGCTTCTGAGTGCTGAGGGCAACCCATGTTCAGCCTGAAATTCTTTGCTTACCCAGACTATCGAGTGTGAGGATGGAATACACATTTCAGATATACAGGGACTCAAACGTTCCCTTCCATACTACTCTTCGGATGTGTCCCAGGAAAGCAGTCAACTAGCATTGGGCTCGGGAAACTGACTCTGTCGCAGGCAACAGAAGGCAACCCCAGCTGACTTAAGCAGCGAAGGAATTTATGGAAGGATATTGAGGATTAGAGAACCAGGTTCGGAGGACAGGCAGGAACCAGCAAGGACCAGCAGACAGAGCCACAGCCAAAATGTCAATCCACAGAACGAATCCAGTGGAATCACAAATCTAGTGATTTCTCCCGGGCTCCAGCAGCCATCGCCAGCCGGCCCGCTGCTTTGCCAGAGCCCCTCCGGGTTCTGGGTCTGGAGTGGCTGCGTGTGCCTGTCCTCCCGCTGAGGTAGCAGGACTGGTCCAAGCTCTGGGGAAGCTGGGAAAGAGCACAGGGAGTCCTCTACTTCCGTGATAGAAGGGCAGCTATGCCTCCCACATAGACTGATCAAGTGGGGAGTTTCCTAAGCCTGGGTGGGAAGGTTCAGAGGCTGGGCAGTCAAACAAAGGGACAGATGTCCCCTTCAGGCTTCCACACTCTACAGTGAGTGGAAAATCACAGAATGACAGCTTTGCAACAGGCGCACCGAACTGTCCGTCTAGGGTCTAGACAGCAGGAGGTCCAAGAGTTTCAGGCAGGAGAAATAGTGGGGACTTGATAGAATGCATAATACAATGGAGAAAAAGATGTGACGGATATGAAAAGGTGAGGTAATCTTCGGTTGGATGATAGTCATCACTGGGGGGGCTGGACATTTTCATCCAGAAATAGCTGTGCAAGCTTATTCCTTAGAGATGCAGAGGTGACCACCAGGAGAAAGAATAAAATTGATTCCCCTGGGGAGGTAGCCATTATTAGCTGCCTGAACTAGTGGGTTTTTAAAAATCATGTCCATTAATTTCTTTTTAAATTGCCTTAAAGTATTTTGTTTTGTTTTGTTTTGTTTTGTTTTGTTTTCTAAGTAGGCTCCATGCCCAACTTGGGGCTTGCACTCATGACCCTGAGATCAAAAGTCACGTGCTCTGCCAACTGAGCCAGCCAGGTGCCCTGTCTCAAATTCTTCTTTTTTTTTTTTCTTTTAATGTTTATTTATTTTGAGAGAGTGACAGTGTGACTGGGAGAAGGGCAGAGAGAGGGAGAGAGAGAATCCCTAGCAGGCCCCACACTGTCAGCACAGACCCTGGTGTGGGGCTCGAACTCATGAAACCATGAGATCATGACCTGATTGGAGATCAAGAGTCAGACGCTTAACTGACTGAACCATCCAGGCGTCCCTCAAATTATTCTTAAAAACAAAACAAATGTCTGTAGAAAGGGAAGCAATCACCAGTTCATCAGTAAATGGCTTCGATTCCAGAAGTTCTACCCTTTAGAAACATTCGTATGTATGTGCTTAGATTCCCAGACCAGTCTGCAAACACAAATTATAGTGAAGATACCCTAGATCTGTATTTTAAAAATAAAAAATAAAAAAAATGGCCAAGTTTGGGGGCGTTCTAAGTACCCAGTGATGGGGAAATTTAGCCGGGGCAGGGAGGCATGGGAAGGAGCATGTCTGAGAGAAGAGAGACTACTCTCCAGTGGTGGTGGCTGAGATGCGGGATTTAAGGGGAAATCTTCACCAAGATAAAATGCACTCTTCTTGTTTCCACACGCCTCCGTCTGCATTTCTGTTCAGTTCCCCAGTTCCTGGGAGACAATTCGCTTTCTGATTAGGCTTTCTCACCTAATAGCTCATAGAGACGCTGCTCCTGTCAATTCTGAACTTGACCTGGCTGAGGAAAGCCGGGGAGGACCTTAGAGCTCTTCATCCTGGGCAACTTCATCTCAAGGAAAAGGGGACACTGAGTGTGGTTTATAACCGCATGGCACGGAAGGGACTGTGATGTGGCCCCTTCTTCACCCTCTGCACCCAAGCCCCTCCCTACTCACCAGCACCTCTGAACCAGAGTTCTGGTTCAGCCCCTCCCAAGTCCCTGTGCTTATGCTTATGCCTGGACAGCCTTCTGGAGATCCTGACACCCAGACCTTTCTCTGCAGGACAGAGCCCCTTGCCTTCCAGGATGTGGCTCAAACACCGCCAACTCTTTCCACCCTCTCCAGACCTCCACCATCTTCTCCATCCAGCCCCCCTTCCTGCCTTCCTGCCCCCAGCCATGGGCTCATTGTGGCATTCTTCATGCATTTCCCATTTTTGCCTGGAGCCTCTCTTATAGCAGGGACCACCATGTTGCCTTTATAATCACCTGCCTGTGCAGGGCTGGGTACACAGCAGGCACTTAATAAATATTTAATGGATTTTAAAATGGTTAGCCAGATTGTGTTAGTATGTAGTCACAGCTGGAAACTGGGAATTCCTTTCTTGAAATCCTCCTGCCCTAACCTACTGACCTAAGGATGGCCAGAACCCAAGTGAGATTCATCTGTGGTCTGGTCTCAAACTAGAGATTCTCTCCATTGGATCATTCCGCTAAGGAGCTTAACCTGGCCCTCGTATCTTTTTAGCCTCCATATTTACTTCTCTTCGTCCTCTGCTCAAAACGTCCTGCCTCGTCTTTGGCCATGAAACAAAACGTATCATGGATCTGGTTCTTTCCTTTGCCCAGGTCTCTTATTAACGGGGGTAAAAGGAGTTTATTTTAGGGTTCAGTTTGTGAACGACAGCAGGCCGTGCCTTTTTCTTGATTTAATTCTTTTCCTGTGGCTCAGCCAAATGGTAGATAAGAACACCACTTCCCTCCCCGCCGTGAGGGGGGGATGCCCTTCTGGTAGTATAGTCCATTTCTGCTTTGAACTCATACCCATACCTACTGAATGGTACAGAAGATTTTCAACAGTCTAAAAACCAAGCCAGCAGCCTTCTTTTGTTTAACCTCCAATGGAAATTTTTGTCTTGTTATGCAAGGAACCCATGATCACTTTTAAATGATTTAGAAAGAAGAAAATAAAATCACTGTAATCCTACCACCCAAAGATTAATACTCTTAAACGATTTAGTGTATAGCCTTAGATATCGTTTCTTCCTATGCGTATAATTTCCCTACAAAAATAACATTTTACATTCACACCTACTTTTCTTTTAAACTTACATATATAGATGCATATCATTAATTGCACAACCTTCCATTATATAAATGTACAATAACCTACTGAACTTTTCTTCTAATTGGGCATTTATGTTGGACATAGGTGGAAAAATATAAATATTCAAGAAAACAGCTGTGCTGTTTTCAATAGACAAATCCTAGAAACCACATCAATGTTCTCAGAATATACTCCAAAGAGTAGAATTGCTAGGTATAACTTTAGTATGTATAAAGACACATTGCCTTCGGGGCGCCTGGGTGGCTCGGTTGAGCGTCCAACTTCAGCTCAAGTCATGGTCTCAAGGTTTGTGAGTTCGAGCCCCACGTCGGGCTCTGTGCTGATAGTTCGGAGCCTGGAGGCTGCTTTGCATTCTGTGTCTCCCTCTCAGTCTGCCCCTCCCCTGCTCACACACACACTCTCTCTCTCTCTCAAACATTAAAAAATTAAAAAAAAAAAAAGACACATTGCTTTGTCAAATAAATCTTACAAACTATAAACATGAAGTCATTACCCCATATTTAATTTTACTTCTCAGAGATAACCTCCATTAACATTTGATGTGGGTCTTCCTCTATGGATACATGGAAAATTTTAGAGTGAAGTCTATATTTTATTGTTTTTTTACCCTTATAAAATCTTCAGATGTGTCCTTCTGCAACTTTAATTTTTCCCCCATATGTTTCTTGAAAATCTTCCCAAATATGTAGCGATTAGTTTCCAGCATAAGTATGCGTATGCATGCACACATATGTGTGTGTATATATATATGTACATTCCACATACATACATACAAACCTTACAGGTTTGTGATGTCAGAGCTTTGTGCCTTACCTGCCAAGAGACTTTGGGAATTTATTCCTTGGTTCATTCAAAATAAATAAGTGAATTTGTCTGAGTGCATGCCGTGTGCAAGGCTACTTGAGAGCTGAGCTCATGGTCCAGGGAGGAAGCCTGGAGCATGCACGTGCCTTGTGATGGCAGTCTGGCCGCGGTAGCCCAGAAGTTGCTATGGCAACAGGAGGGCCATTTCCATCAGTCCAGGGAAGTCGTGGGCTCAAATCCTGGTATCTATGACTCACTAAGGTAAACCCTTACCTTCTCTGCCTCAGTGCAAGGTGGGCATAGTGATACCTACCCCACAGTGCCATCATGAATGCTTACAGTAGAAGAGTGCTGACTATCCATTAGCAGGTATTTGGTTAAGTAAACAAGTTGTGGCATATTAATGAATCTGGCATTATGTAGCTATGAAAAATAAGGTCATCCTGTGTTAATAAATGCATCATTGGTGTACAGTTTTTTGTAAAGTGCAATGGTCTCTGTATACATATATTCACATAGATTGTCTAAAAGGAGATCAAAGGAACTTAGTAGTCTTGCCTTTGAGGAAGGGGATGGGATCAGGAGTGGGAGAAAGAGTTGCTTTCCTCATAGACACATTTGTGCTGTTTGAATTTCCATATTCCTTTTATTGTGTAAAGGAAAGTTTTTTTAAAGTCATGAATAAAATAACTTGGGGTGCCTGGGTGGCACAATCAATTGTCCAACTCTTGTTGTTTTTTTTTTAATTTTTTTTAACTATTTATTTTTGAGAGACAAAGTGCGAGCAGGGGAGGGGCAGAGAGAGAGAGGGAGACACAGAACCCGAAGCAGACTCCAGGCTCTGAGCTGTCAGCACAGAGCCTGACGCAGGGCTCGAACCCACAAACAGTGAGATCATGACCTGAGCTGAAGTCGGTCACCCAACCAACTGAGCCACTCAGGCACCCCAACTGTCCAACTCTTGACTTGGGTTTCTCTCTCTCTCTCTTGATTGATAGATAGAAGATAGATAGATAGATCTGTCCAGACCCCACTCATGATGTTGCGTGCTGTCTCTCTCTCAAATAAATAAATAAATAAAGATCTAAATTTATCATAAAGTAAAATGGCATCAGTTTAATATAACTTTTCAAATATTTTCATGTGGCAGTTTTTCACAATCCTTAAAGTGGTTATAAGCATGGGTTTGGAGTAGGCATATTTACTGACTGCGGGATCTTGGAAAAGTTATTTGAGCATTCTAAACCTCCGTTTTCTCCCGTAGAATGAGAAATAATAATAACAACTACCTTGTAGGGATGTTGTGAAAAGGAGATAACATAATCAAGTGAAAAGTAATTACCATGGTGCATGATACATTATGAGCACTCAAATATCCCTTGAGTTCTAGCTAATGCTAGCATGCTCGATCTATCGGGACTCCAGGCTGCAAATAATGGTCACCGAAGTCAGTTTTCTTCTACGAAAAAAGGGAATCGGTTAGTTCATACAAAATGGAAGTCTTGGGTAGACCTGCCTTTGGTCATGGCTATTTCTAGCACCTCACTTGAAGGCATTGGGACTCAGTCTCTCCAGCTCTTTACTTCCATGTTGGCTCAGTTCCCAGGTAGCCCCAGGCTGACTTCCTACTAATAACTCCCAGTGAAAAGAACCCAGTACTTTCCCCGTCGTTTCTAACAAAAGTCCCACACTGGCCGATTGTCCTGCTTGGATCGTAGGCCCATTAGCCAAGGGATACTGGAATACGCTGATTGGTGGGCCCAGGTTACAACACTCACCTTTGAACCCTCGATGGGAAGGGCCAGCCTAAGATGTTGAGCAGTGTCAGGGTTTTTGCTGATCAGGCTTAGAGACAAAGAAACCACCTGAACTAAGAATTATGGAGAAGTTTCTTCCCCGAAGGCAAAAATAGGGTCCACAGATGCCAGATGGGCAGAAACTATGGATGTTCCCCCCCGCCCCAGCCCACTGCTTGGCTGCCTGACAGTTATTACTAATATATATATAATTTTTAAAAAAATTTTTTTTTCAGAAATTTAACATTACAACATCTTAGTTTGGGTTGACGTTCTAAAATCAGCACCTATTTCATTTATAATAAAAGCCACACTGGGTAATACCTCAGAAAGATGCCACGTGGGCGATCTACGTAACCTCTCGCCCATCCAGCCTTTATTCCTACTTGGGACCAGATGGCTGGGCCTTCCGCTGAGCACCAGATAGATGAGTTGCTTTACTGATAGGGGCCATGTGATATGAAGATCTCTTTATAAACAGAAGAACTCAACAGTTCAGGGAGATGGGCACACTCATAAGAAACAAAAATTGAGCTGATGGGAGAGAGAGTTCCATCTGTCCTGGTGTGAGCAGAGACCGCCCGTGCTGTTTAAAACCTCCCATGTAGTTGTTTGTTTGTGTGTGTGTTTGTTTTTACCAAGCACGTGCACCTAAATTTGTTAAGGTAATGCTGCTCCATGATGTATCAAATGTTCAGCCAGCTCTTTCCCCAGAGAGATTCCAGTTAGTGTGCCCGTCCTCAGGTCTGCGACCTATAAGTCCTAAGGACTACTGTGTGTTCATCTCAGATCCAGTTCAGCCCCTTCCACTACAGTGCGGAGGAATGCTAACAGGATAGCCTGGCAGAAACGTCCATCTGGAAAAGGAAAATGACGCAGTGATCACCTCTCAAAGCCTGTCACGCCTACTCCGCAGGAATAGCTCGTGTAGCCGATATGACCGCCCCCAATTTCTACCTTCCAGGAGGATTTGCTGGGGCTGCCCTTCTTCCGCAGCTCATTTCTTTTTGGCGTAGATGTATAGGCTTGGTGATCTATCCCCTTAGAAGCTGAGATCTCATAGATCGTGAGGATTCCAGGACTTAAGGATTCTCTGGCAGTAGAAGTGCCTTAAGATTTAGTAGATTTTCCATCAAGTATTTAGATTGGTTCAACTCTCCAAAGTCACACAACCAGCCTAGTCCTGGTCCTTGAAGTTAGATCTCCGTTTCTTAGCAACAGATCTCTGGGAATTTCCCCAGCCTACAAGCTTACTGCTTTCCATGGGTCTTAGCCTCAAAGCAATTTGGAACAGTAGCCTGGATGGGGGAGGGAAAACTAATATGCCCCCAGGCCCCTGGCCAGTGAGCAATTCTTTATTGCGAGTGTTCAGGAAGAGTTTACAGACTTAGGAGCCCAAGAGTTCTGGGTCTCCCATTTGACTCCCTGCTGGGGACCTTAACATGGAAAGAATACAGCGGTGTACCTCTTGGATGGCTTTCTGTGGAGAGAAAAAGCCTCCATAGCAAAGCTGTTCCCCTCTCTACTTCTAGGTGAGCCTCAAATGAAGCTTGCCTCTATCAGTGGTAACGTCCTGCAGGCCGCAAGAAGTGACCCACCCACCCTGCCGCTCTTCACTGAGGCTTTGATTGGCTAATGCCACTGAGAAGTCTGGGGAAAGACCAGCTGTTGTCCCCAGCATATGACTTGATTCAGAGTTTTGAGTGATGGCCTTAGACCCCATTCTCTCCGTGTCTTCACTCCACCTTCCCCTCTAGAGCCTCTGTTGTCGGGTAGTTTCTGGCCACTGTCAACCTTACTGGGAAGGCACAACCCCTTCTTGCCAGTGGTTCCAGAAAAATTCCTGGGTTGGCCTTTGTTCACCCAGGTTTGGTCATGTGCCATCCGGCCCAGTCACTGTGGGGGAGGGGAGGATGGAACACAAAGATCAGGCAGGCCCAGGTCACCTGTGTGCACAGATGTGCCTGTGCTGGCACAGGGAGGGGGGTGCTCCCCAAAGACAATCAGAGGCTTTTACCTAATGAAGAGAGTGTTTGCCAGGCCAACCAAAACAACAGGCTCACACGAGGATTTGACAGAATATTTGGGAGGGGAAGATGAAGTTAAGAAATTTGCTGAACGTCGTTCCTAGGCCTTGAGAGTGAACTTCAGCCCAGCATTGCCCAACAGAAAGATAACGCGTGGGGCGCCCAGGTGGCTCAGTCGGTTAAGCGCCCGACTTCCGCTCAGGTCATGATCCCAAGGCTCGTGGGTTCGAGCCCCGCGTCAGGCTCTGAGCTGACAGCTTGGAGCCTAGAAACTGCTTTGGATTCTGTGTCTCCCTCTCTCTCTGCCCCTCCCCTACTTGCGCTCTGTCTCTCTCTCAAAAATAAATAAACATTAAATTTTAAAAAATAGCATTTTAAAATTATTTTTATTTTATTACTTAATTAGTTAAAAACAAACATTTAATTTAAAAAAGGAAAGCTAATATGTGCCACAAATGCAAGCCACATAGTAAAAATACATATGAAACGAAACAGGTGAAATAATCATTTTAATACTGTCTGATTTAATAATATTTTAGAAAGCCAAAATATCATTTTAGCGTGTAATCTATATAAAAACAGTTGGTGATGGATTTTGCCCTTTTGGGGGGGTGGCACGTTTTCAGAATCCGGTGTGCATTTGACACCTAGAGCACATGTTGATTCAGATGAGCCACACGCGGCTGTGGCCACTGTAGTGACCAGAACGAGATGAACTGATCACTTCCTACAGAGAAGCCGGCGAAGCTCTTACTTCTGTTTCTATGTCCTGAGGAGTTCTATGAACTTGTGTATCTCCTCATTAGGAGGATCTGCCCCAGAAATGAGCCTAGAGACACATGGCCCTGTGGGGTGTCCAGTCGGTACCCTTCCTGTCTGAACACCTGTCACACCCAGACGTTGGCACACAGTAATTACTTACTTCGGTGATCTGTCTCCTCTCAGACTCTACGCGCTAGGGAGGCAGGGACTCTTAACCTATCTTGCTTTCACCTGTGTGCCCTAAGCCCAGTGCCCAGTCCGTAGACACTAGGTGGATATTTTTGTAGTGAAATTAGATCAAATTAAAAACTCGAAGACCTCCACGCGTCAGGTGTGATGACAGAATTGGAGATAGTAATACCAGGGACATTTGCAGTATTTGTTATTCTGGTGAATGACCATTTGTAGTCTGTGACTAGTTGTGTTACTGTTCAATCACTCTCGCATTGAATATAAATAGAGAGAGAGAGAGAGACAGAGTGATTGAACACCTACAGAAACCCAGGCTCTGTGCCAAGCACTAGGTATACAAAGATAAGTGGTCCCTGCCTTAAAGGAAATGAGACACAGAGAAGTAAAATAACCCTTATATGTAATAAGTGGAGGATACAAATAAACAGAGTGTTTGTGGGAGCACAAGGAAGGGGGTCCTGCCCAGATTAGAGATGAGGTCGGCGGCAAAGTTTTGCAGGGCAAAAGTGAGTTTATGTTCCGCGATGCCTGCTGTCTTAGTGTCTTGCCCCACGCGTGGCACGTATGTTGGATGAATGAATGGATGAATGAGCGAACGAACGAACGAACGAACGAACGAACAAGGTGGCTCCTGATCCTAATCCTACAGGACCACTGGCTGTGTCCTGCATCTGACGGGTAATCCGTTGCAGGTGAAGAGAGTTGACGTGACAGCCCGGCCCCCGGAGCCAGAACCTGGCTGTGGGGCGGGCCAGGGCCCCGAGTGCGGCAGAACAGAGGCCTGAGAGCTGGCAGGTGCCCGCAGCCCTTGGCAGGGACAGGTCACAGACAGCCCCGCTCCTTGTGATTGCCCACGTGCCCAGTGACCAACGCTTGTGCTTTCACATTGCAGGCCAAGCGAAGGCTGGAGCTGGGAGAAAGCGGTCATCAGTACCTCTCCGATGGCTTAAAAACCCCTAAGGGCAAAGGAAGAGCTGCACTTCGAAGTCCAGATAGTCCAAAAAGTAAGGATGCTCTCATCTCATATTCTCCTTGGTGTGGGCTTCCCACCTTTCAAAGCTTGTGGCTGAGAGGATGCCAAGGTGTGAATAATGCTGGCATGTTGTGTCCTTTTTCGTCTCTCTGTTCCTATCCAGAAAATTAAATACAGTGTCTGCAGATGCCCCGCAAAGGGTTTCGAGTCACTTCGGGACCTGAATACTGATTCGGGGCGGGCGGGGGGGGGGGGGGGGTCTTTGAATGTGTGTGGTTTCACTTTTCCACTCGGAATACAAGTTCTTTGTATTCTATACAAATTTAAATTCTACACCATTCTATAATCAAATTTAGTTTTAACTTTCCTTAACAGACATGACTTTGGAGAGCAGGCTTAACTGGGGGTAGACAAACCGCGCCAGGGTCGGGGATGTCTGCGCCAGCCTGAATCTCTCTAACTCAGCGGAAGGCAGTGTAAGAATTGACCGACACTAATACACTGCAGCTAGTTTTCCTTTCCATCGATTGCTTTTTCTGGGAGAGAGAAAAAAGTAGGTTGAAAACAGCTAAACAGTCCTTTATGTCTTTGGCATTTAACATAGATGCTAAATTAGACTTTGTTCGCTCCTCTCATGGAGTTTATGAATGAGGCAGTCCACAAACGGTGTGTAATGCTCAGCGAAAGCCTTGACCTGTGCACCTGTGAGAGAGTAAACACGATATTGAATAAGGACATTGCATTCAAGAGGGATGGGGCGATTCCACTGAAAGGCAGTTTCAGTATTCTTCATCCACTTGAAGCATTATTTGAAAAAGTGGTGAATAAGTCACACACACACACACACACACACACACACACACAGAGGAGTCTGCAAAGCCAGTTAAATTGAGTCTGTCTGAGCCCATCATGTCACACACACACACACACACACACACAGAGGAGACTGCAAAGCCAGTTAAATTGAGTCTGTCTGAGCCCGTCATGAAACGCTAGGGAGACTTTGCAGCCTGGCCCCATCAGGTTAGGCTCCCCATGTGCTGCTCCCCTGAGGCTATCGCGCTTTTTCATTAATTCAACAGATATCGTTGAACACCTACTATGTGTGGGATTCTTCACTAGACCCAGAGAGGAGGGGAAGCCAAAGTAGAAACTCCTGAGAAATTCACACTAAAACGCTTTATAATCAAACAGGAGCTTGTCCTGTCCCTTCCTTTTCTTTTTCTTTTTTTTTTTTTTATGTTTATTTATTTTTGAGAGAGAGAGACAGAGTCAGAGTGTAAAACAGAGAAGGGCAGAGAGAGAGGGAGACACAGAATCCGAAGCAGGCTCCAGGCTCTGAGCTGTCAGCCTGGAGCCCGATGCGGGGCTCAAACTTGTGAACCACGAGATCATGACCTGAGCCCCAGTCGGATGCTCAACCGACTGAGCCACCCGGGCGCCCCCTTCCTTTTCTAATAAAGCAATTTCATAGCTTTCTGTAACTTACCAAAACACAACAGCAACAGCTTTGCTTCAACACTAATACTTGGGCTGCAGCGGGAAAGAGGGCCTGCCTACCTGCAAAGAAACCCTTCATTTCTTTACCTCTCCCCCTTCCCTGTCCCCCCACCCCCACCCGCTCGGCTTTTGTTTTTCTTTAAGCTCCAAAATCTCCCTCAGAAAAAACACGGTATGACACCTCCCTTGGTCTGCTCACCAAGAAGTTCATTCAGCTACTGAGCCAGTCCCCTGACGGGGTCTTGGATTTGAACAAGGCAGCGGAGGTACTGAAGGTGCAGAAGAGAAGGATCTATGACATCACCAACGTGCTGGAAGGCATCCACCTCATTAAGAAGAAGTCGAAAAACAACGTGCAGTGGATGTGAGTACGAGCCACGGGCCCCGGTCCCAGGTCTCACGTCCACGCCCACACTCCGTCTCCGCGGTCCCCTTCTCCCTGCCCCTCAAGCAGGTCCTTTGTCAGAAGTTCAGAGCCTCTTTGCACAGAGCCCTTCTCTTTAGATACTTTCAGAGACGAAAAGCCTGGTTAGCCTCAAGCCAGGGGATCCTGGGATTCAGTGGGGGGGGGCGGGGGGTGGGGGGGGCCTGCAGATGTCAAGGAAGATGCCGTTCATCTGCTGTGGCGATGCCCACGTGTGTGCTCCCGTGGCAAATCTAAAGGCTGCTCACGCGTGTCGTTGGCTCGTCTCTAACAGGCATTTGGAAGTGAACGACCGCTGTGTGTTAACACATCCGTGTGTATACACCATTGCCACATTATCCTTAGCCGTGGCTCGACCAGCAGGCCACCTCATTTTCTGAGTAAACTGAGGCAAGACTTAGTTGCCTCGGTTCCTTCTGGAAAGCAGGGATGTTAACACTTACCACCCACACGTGTGATTACACGTATGATCATGCCGCTCGTGAATTATTAGACGGGGCGCCTGAAGAGCCTCTATTTTAGAAGAAACTTTGAAAGCGTTGTGGGAAGGAACCAACCTCTTAGAGGGTAGCTTTGGAAAAATACTACCTCAGACACGCTAAGATGAGCGGGTAACTTTTTGTACTTTTTTGGGATTTTGTGACGACTCGGTGACCCATTTTGGCCTGTTGGGTAGTGGCCTTTGTTCTCCCATACAGCACACAGATCCGTTCCCTTAACCTCCTTTTCCTTGTCGGTGGTTGGTATAAGGCCCTCAGAAACTACCTAGGTCTTTTGTACTTTTCGGATGATATTTTGTTGAATTTTGAACCACTCCTCATCTTTTCTTTCAAATTTTTCTCGCTATGTCTCTCCATCCTTCTTCCCCCTCTCTTTCTCTTTCCCCCCAGGAGGCATGTGGCAGGGAGGAGGCCCTCCTTTCGCCCTTTGAATTGGAGGCTTCTGAAGAAACAGGCCTCCTCTGGAGAAAAGAAACCTGAAAATAGCAGTGTTGGATTTTGGGTTGTTGTGTTTTGTTGTTTTTTTTTTTTTTCCCCACTTAGTTTCTATGGTGTGAGAGGTGAAGGACGGTGTGGAGAAAAAAAAAATAGGTGTATAAATGCTCTGATTTTAACAATTGGCTAACAAGCAGCGTGACCTGTGTCAAGAGGAGACATTTAGGGCCGCCTGGGTGGCTCAGTCAGTTAAGCGTCCAACTTCAGCTCAGGTCATGATCTCACGGATCATGAGTTTGAACCCTGCGTTGGGCTCTGCACTGACAGCTCAGAGCTGGAGACTGGTTCGGATTCTGTGTCTCCCTGCCTCTGCTCCTCTCTCTCTCTCTCTCTCTCACTCTCTCTTTCTCTCCAAACTAAATAAACATTTTAAAAAATTAAAAAAAAAGAGGAGACATTTACTCAAAAGACCACTTCTCCCTTCCCTCCCTTCCACCCCCACCTCTGGTCCCCCCCAGCAGCCATGATGAGTCTGTGTTTCGGTTTCCAGGGGCTGCAGTCTGTCTGAGGACGGGGGCATGCTGGCCCAGTGTCAAGGCCTGTCGAAGGAAGTGACCGAGCTCAGCCAGGAGGAGAAGAAATTAGATGAGCTGATCCAAACCTGCACCCTGGACCTCAAACTGCTAACCGAGGATTCAGAGAATCAAAGATATCCTTTGTGTCACCTGTTCCTTGGGGGTTAGCGCCTTCTAGATTACATCGAGAGTTGACAGGCTGACTGTTAGGCACAGGTAGAATTTTACTCTGGTTTCACCCAAGTCCGTGTATATGTGTGTGTGTGTGTGTGTGTGTGTGTGTGTGTGTAAATCCACTTATCTTGGTTTTAGAACTCAGTATTTATGGAAAGATAGTCACTGGACAGTATCTTCTCCTATCTATTTTGATAGCTGGGTGGTGACTGGTTTGGGGGTTTTTTTTTTTGTTTTTTTAAGCATGTTATTTATGTGTGGTTGGGACATATGGACACACTCATAGCGTAAGGCAGCACTATTATAAGACACGTAAGGTGTCGGTGTTAATATTAATGACAACACCCAGCAGATTCATCTTTGGCTCCCCAGATTTCTGGTGGGCGTTAGCTGTCACTGTTGGGGTTCTCACATTCTATTTTCTTTTCATCAGATATTGGAGCGATCGGAATTTGTTGAATCTGGGCTACAGCCGAAGGAATAAAGAGAGTAGAGAAAAAGCACACTATAACTTCTCCCATGCGTTAATGCTGATTCATAGCACCAAGATTTCAGAAGCACCCCCCCTCCCCCCGCCCCACACCGCCCCCACCCCCACCCCCACCCCCGGCCCCAAGGCCTGCGACATCTCAATTTATCCATTCATCTACAGACATTAGTCTCTGGAAGTAAAATTTTTTAAAGCCAGTTCTTGTCAACTGGCTGACAATCTGTTGGCCATCATGGGAAAACTTACTGTTCATCATCCCCCCTTCCAGCAAGAAGGGAGCAAGTTTACTTCATTATGTTGACAAGAAGATCTTGCAATATTCTCAGTTTCTAGAAGAAGACAAAGCCAATGTTTTAAGACACCCCATCCCTAATCTGCGTTCCCCACTTGTGATCATTCCACATTACCCTTTATGGCTGATAAGCTTCCCCTTGGAGGGTGTGGGGACATACATTTTCCAATTCGGGCAGTATTTTGCTACTGTGATCGTTCGCTTTCTGTTGACCGAAAGATTCATCTTGTCAGCTGATGATTAGTGACATGGAGAAGAGGTGTGATGATTTGAACCCCCGGTGGTGGCCAGAGTGGGTTTATCAGGAAAGAACGCAGAATAACTCTAGTGGGGCTGCTTCCTTCATTGTTTAGTCGGGACCCCCGTGGAGGAAGAGACGGGGTGGTTGTCCGTGATTGACAGCCCTCTGCAATGTGTAGCTTACGGCATGGTCCCCTACATTAGCTTTCTCTGGGGCCATTGTTCCGGAAACTGAAAGCTTCCTTGCGGGGAGCTGCTAACCCAAAAAAGCAAATTCAGGAGGGAGCCACAGCGGAAGTACTTTTAAATTTGTAAGATTAGAAAATGTGTTTGCACAATTTATTTCAATTCGCCACTCAGTTCCGAATGTGGTACAGCTTGTTCACAAATGTGTTGAAACTTTCCTTCCTGCAGCATGTTGAGTAATTGTAGATGAGTTTTTAATAAGTTCTTGTCGCACAGCTTTTTTTGACAGTGGGCTGTGGAATAGGTACCTGGCTGTCAGTTCCCCCAGCGTTCTCGGTAAAAATTCACAACAGTCAGTTTGCTTCCTTGATGAAATAAATGGGGACCTAAGACCTGGACTCCCACGTGAGCTTGTCCCATCAAGCTCAGCACCGAATTAGCCGTTGTCTGAACCGTTCAGACTTAAAGAAGATAGTCTATGAAGATGCCCCTGAAAGTATATACAGATATGAAGTGAATGTGCTTTACTCTGCACAGCACGTTCCTTAGCTTCCTTCAATTTCTAATAAAAGTCCACTGTTCTAAGAGACATTTCCTCCTGGCTCTCTCAACCCTATTTCTGTATTAAACATGTCAGATCATTGACTCTATGTGCTGTATTACATTACCTGCAGAAAGGCCTTCATTGAGTTGTGATTTGCTGTTTTATCCTAGGCATTTTTTGTGGGCTAACATAAAAAATGCAACAGGCTAGAAGACATTGTACATTAATTATGTCACTCCGTGTGCCTCGTAGAAGAGAGCTACGTGAGTTCTTTTACTGCCGAGTAAGAACGTGTCTCTCTAGGCAAGCTTGCGTGAATACTTTTATCATGTAGTAAGTACCATATTCTTTCATGGTATCTTCTCAGGTTTGCCTGCCAGGGCACTCAAAAGAATTGTTCAGTGAGTAGAAGTCATTAGCAAGGGTACTGAAATACTGTTTGCTCTGTCTTCTAACGGCAGTGTTTCTCAAGTTTGTTCAGTGGCAGAGCCTTGGGAAGCTGCTTTTCTCCTCCTTGTGAACACTGAAATATTGACAGTTAATAATATCCTACAAAGGATGATTTTTGTAACAGAGAAATAATGACAGTCTTATCAATGGGCAGTGTATAATCACCCACAGCCCGGGTGCCCTTAAGAATACAGGCTGTCTGCCTGAGCAGTCTTCTGAATTCTTCCACCAAAAGATCTGTTTGCTACTCACTCATTCATTTGGGTGGCTGCTGACATTTGCTAATAGTCAAGCAGCAGATAGAAGTTACTGGAGTTTCAGAAAATATATGGGTATTAGAACTTACTTTTTTTTTCCCCCCTGTAAATTGGGAACTGCCATCACTCAGTTTGAGTGACAGAACACTTTTCACTGAAGTGTATAGAATGTCTGTGCTCCAGAGGAACCTGGCTAGGAAATCCCTGAACAAATTGGGTTTTGGTTTTCTTTGGATAGTTTAACTATTCCGTTTCTGTGTTTGATATTTTAAGTAGCCATGGGCTTTTTAGAAATGGGCAGGAAAAAGCTGTGTATTTGTCTTGTGTAGAATATCAACCAGAAGATTCACAGGAGATCCCATATATTTAAAGATCTAGACGGAGATGCTGATATATTCTTCCAAGTCATAAAAATACTTTATAAAATTTTTCCTTGCATCTGTTCTTTTGTCTTCTAAATGGTTACATCTGAGGCAATTCACTGGAAGATTTCCTTAACACTCCCTACGTTAGCTTACGTTACATATCAAGATATTCGAAAAATTAGTGGCCTTAAAGACCAAACTGTTATAGTTGTCAAAGCCCCTCCAGAAACAAGACTTGAAGTGCCTGACCCAATAGAGGTAAGGAGATAACATCTTTGTTCATCTGCAGAGATCTTTCTGGAATGCTTGAAGTTAAGGAATCGTGGAGTCATGGACAAAGGGTGTATCCTCTGAAAAACTGGATACTTCTTTCCCATCTATTTTACTTAGCCCGAACTTTAAAAAACATTTCAGGGGCACTTGGGTGGCTAGTCGGTTAAGTGTCTGACTTCGGCTCAGGCCACGATCTCACAGCTCGTGGGTTCAAGCCCCGCGTCGGGCTCTGTGCTGACAGCTCAGAGCCCGGAGACTGCTTTGGATTCTGTGTCTTGTCTGTCTGCCCCTCCTCCACTCATGCTCTGTCTCATTCTGTCTCTCAAAAATAAATAAATGTAAATAAAAAAAAAATAAAAAACATTTCAACAGTTCATTATGCATGGAGTCCCCCAGAAATCAAATTTAACATAGCAGCACTGAACTTGGTGTATGGCTCCCTGTCCCTCTTGTACTTTTTGTTTCTCTATCATCTGGTGGTTCTGACTGATTTGAACCATTGGGGAATTTTATGTTGATTGCCCTGGACCCCCAGGAGTAGAGGCATAAATGCTTTAATGTATCTCCCCAATTAAAAAAAAAAAAGTAACCCCCCAACATATCTTAGCACATTTTCAGAATTTATCTTTTATAACATGTTTACTTTTAAGAAATCACATAAGGCTGTGGCTGAATTGATAGACTAGAATATTAGAAGAAAGTAGGGAGCATGTTTTTCTGATTGGTTTCAGATAATCTTCACTAATATAGGCCTGGACTGTAACTATAAGATAAAGAAATGTAGCAAAAAGGAAATGCATAGAAAATAAGAGAATGAAATTTGCAAGCTCCCATCTAGGGTACAGTTCTCACCTTAAATGATATTAATAGCTCTGTGACCCAGATGAAGAAGAATTTTAGATATTAGTGTGCCGTATTCTCTTATTAAACTCTGCTCCTATCACGTAAGAATGCTATTCATCCAGTGGTTATTAAAGTTCACATGAAAAAGCCCTGCCAGGGGCGCCTGGGTGGCTCAGTCGGTTAAGAGTCCGACTTCAGCTCAGGTCATGATCTCGCGGTCCGTGAGTTCGAGCCCCGCGTCGGGCTCTGTGCTGACCACTCAGAGCCTGGAGCCTGTTTCAGATTCTGTGTCTCCCTCTCTCTGACCCTGCCCCGTTCATGCTCTGTCTCTCTCTGTCTCAAAAATAAATAAACGTTAAAAAAAAGAAAAAGCCCTGCCATATAGGAAAAACAACATGGAAATACTGTCTATGGAATATTTAAAAGACCTTTTAATAGTTTGCATAGAAGCAATATATTTAAAGAACACAGTTCACCTCCTCTAGGGCAGGGGTCAGCAAACTTTTTCTTTATAAAGGATCAGGCAGTAGGGCGTCCGACTTCAGCTCAGGTCATGATCTCACAGTTCGTGAGTTCGAGCCCCACGTTGGGCTTTGTGCTGACAGCTCAGAGCCTGGAGCCTGTGTACCCCCGCCCCCCCCGCCCCCCCGCCCCTTCCGCACTCATGCTCTGTCTCTGTTTCTCAAAAGTGAGTAAACGTTAAAAAAAAAAAAAAAGGTTAAAGGACCAGGCAGTAAATATTTTTGGACTTGTGAGCCATAAGTCTCTGTTGGGACAACTCAACTGCACAACTCTGCCATTATGATAGTATGAGGGAAAAAAAAAAAAAAAAAGCCAGAGGCAATCCATAAACCGTGGGAATGGGCATGATTCTATGCCAATAAAACTTTATTTACAAAGCCAGTTGATGGGCTGGATTTGGCCTTCGGGCTGCAGTTTGCTGGCCCCTGCTTTTGATCGGAGTGGGCTACCAGTGAAGAAGCAAAATAAAGAATGAAAATTACCCTTACTTTCCATTTTTAGATGATAATTACTGTAGCTTTCATTTTTCAGTTTGGACTTTTCTCACTTCTTCTGTTTATAGAGCCTACAAATACATTTGGCAAGTACCCAAGGGCCCATTGAGGTATATTTGTGTCCAGAAGAGACAGAAACACACAGTCCAATGAAAACAAACAACCAAGACCACAATGGGAATATCCCGAAACCCCCTTCCAAAGGTAAAAATCCAGCTTTTTCATTTGGAAACTATGTTAAAAATGAAGGTCGTTGGAAGGATCCTGTGTCAGAACCACACGTCTAGGCAAGAAATGAAAACTTTTGTTATTAAACGTTATTAAGGTAATTTTTTTTTAAGGCATTGGGACTGGTTACAGAATAAAATAATGATCTTGAGCAAATGACTCCTCCACCCTCGGATGGAGTCCCTCAGGCTTTTGCAATCAGCGGAAACCATTTGCTTAGTGTTTTAGAAAACCAACTCAAGTGCGGAGTGAAGCTGTGAGCTGTTGGGGTGAATCATCAGCGACACTGAAAGGCAACAAGTTTGGAGAGAAAAGCCTTTTGTCGACAGAAGTTGTAACTGAATTTCCACCCTCCCTCCCCGACCCCAGTGTGATGGGGACAAGACATGGGAGGAATAACCCCGGGGGGAGTCTAAGTGCTCCCCTCTTTTCAGTTTCAGACTGGGGGACGTGTATTTAATTTTTCTTCCTACCGTTTCCCAGTATAGCAGCAAGAATAGGAGTGATTTACGTGAATAGGTTCTGATCTAATACTGAGCAAAAAACAAAAAACACAGCCCCTCAGATGGTAAAACGAAAGACCCCCCCCCCCTTCAAAGAGGATATGTCTTATTACATGTGTTTTTAGAGGTATCTTTAAAAGGTAGTTGAAAAAAGGCTAAGTTAAAATCAGTGAGCCCTACTAGGAAGCCAGTGTTTCACTATTGATATTTTGTTTTGTTTTTCCTTTAAATAGTGACTAACTGGGGGCACCTGGGTGGCTGAGTCCGTTGAGCATCCGATGACTCTTGATTTTGGTTCAGGTCATGGTCCCAGGGTCGTGGGATCAAGCCCTGCATCGGGCTTCATGCTATGATGCGTGTGGAGTCTGCTTAAGATTCTGTCTCTCTCCCTCTGCCCCTCTCACCCACTCAAGATCTCTCCCTCTCAATAAATAAATAGTGACTAACTGATAGCAGAACAAAGTGTTGGAACTTGTTAGCCTGTAATCTTTGAAATGGTTTGTAGTCTTGTTTGCTAACAGTGGACGTTTCAAAAGATGAATGAGTTAGACCAGAACAGAGAAAGGCAGCCCGTCCCTGTGAACAGTTAGCACGAGATGGTCTGGACCGCAGTGTCGTTCTGATCAACCTTAGCAGAGGGCGCATGCTCTTATAACAGTGACGTGCATATTCTTCTAAAAAGTCGATTCGATTTGCTCCTAATTTATTTTTCTGTTTCCCCCATTTCTTTTTTCCCCTTTCAGACTTGGCTTCAACCAACTCAGGACATAGCGATTGTTCAATTTCTATGGCGAACCTTTCTCCTTTGGCCTCCCCAGCCAACCTCTTACAGCAGACTGAGGACCAAATTCCTTCCAACCTGGAAGGACCATTTGTGAACTTACTGCCCCCCCTGCTCCAAGAAGACTATCTCCTAAGCCTTGGGGAGGAAGAAGGCATCAGCGATCTCTTCGATGCTTACGATTTGGAAAAGCTCCCACTGGTGGAAGATTTTATGTGTAGTTGATTATGCATTGTGTGAACTCCCCTTATAAACCAATATTTTTTTATTATGGAACCAGAACATCTGTCATGCAGTGTTGTCCCTTCCTGCCTTCTTCCTCCGAGATAGTATCATGAAGTAAACTACAAACTTCAGAACAAAGCTGACATTTTAATGAATTTAAAAAAAAAATTTTTTTTTTTTTCGTTTATTTGTCTAAACGCACAGTCGCAGGCGCCCTTGGGAAAGCCCTGCTTTGCCCCAGGCTCCAAAATCTCCTGGATGAGTCAGCAAGTGAGAAAATGTGCAATCAGGTGTCTCTCACCCGTATTTTTCTTCCCCCACCCCCTTCCCGGATTGGCTTGCTGTCCCTGATGGATGGGCTGTCGAATGGGGTCTGGCCACCTGGCCCACTCGAAAACAGCAATCTTCCTTAATAGCATTTCAAGCCGTGCCTTCTCCGCAGAATGCATGTCTTTGGGGTCTGCTAATATGGAACGGAACGGCAGGAACTGTAAACTTGAAGTCATGCAAAAAGTATGAAATGGATTTCTTCAGCTCTTCTTAGGAATATTTAAATTACTGTCATAATTCAGTGTAAGCTATGGACCGCGTGTCCCGCCAGGAGGTCGAGAGAACCCGCACAGCCTTTCGGATGAAGAACTCTGTTTTCTACTATCTGTTGCAGATACAGAAGAACCATAGCGTTCTGCCACTCGAAGCTGTTGTGGATTTTCCTGACTCCGTTAACCACTCCCAGTCCCCCGCCCCCAACGTATTTGTCAGTTTAAAGTTGATTTGTAGCAAATGCTCACTTAGAAGTCCTTTGTGGATTGTTTTAGGCTTTTAAAAAAAAATTTTTTTTTTAGCCGCCATTGAAGCATTCCTGTGGCACCCATCACCATTTCAATTTAATTGTTTACTTTGAAACGGTTTTTTGCTCATTGGAATGATTTAAGCAGAGGTAGAGAACCTCTACTGATCAGAGCATCTAGACGCGTGGGACTGCAGGTGTAACAGCTTTGGCAAGAAGCACCAACCCCTTCTTGCTTCCCTTCCTGGGAGCGAGGGGGTCCTGGGGCTCGCGGACACCGGTGGCCCATGCGAGAGGAGAACCAGGTCAGATGACAGAGCAAGTCCCAGGGAGCCGCAGGTGTGGATCCCTCCGTCCTCGGGCTTCCCTCCTTCCCCCCACCTCCCCGGGCCCCGAGAGTGGGGCAAGGGCTCTCTTACACTGCACTCAGGGAGACCACTTCTCAGGATGGGGTCAGATGGAGAGGCCTCCGGGGACAAAGACATCCCCGCCGTGTGAGTGGCATTCTGTGGGCATTCACTTAACGCTGGCGAGACCGGGGCACCCCCCCCCCCCCCCCACTGCCCAGGGGGGCTGCAGTCGTCCTGGCCAGAGCCCGGTCCCCTTCCTCCACGAAGGAGTAAAGTTGAACCAAGGGAAGCCGGGAGGTGGGAAAAGAAGCGATAGAATGCCGGGGCGCCTCCCACTTTACTCTTCGGGGATGGTGTCCCCCAGTTGCTGGAGGCTTCGTGTCAGCCGCACATCCTCCCAGGTACGTCCAAGAATGGCTTTCCCCGTGGGCCCCGGGAGCGAGCCTTCTCCCCCCCCACCCCACCCCCCCCCCCCCGGGGCAGGTGGCCTGGTACCTCAGATCCATTCCTTGGATACTGAAGACTGCAGGAATGAGGGAGTCACATAAGAAACAAACAGAAAACAAAAACCTCAAGATGAAACAAACGGTTAAATTGAAATGCTCTGTGCCTGACGCAGCAGCACTCGATTCCTGTGTTGAACCGAATCGAGAACATCCCTTGGGAAAAACACAAAACAAGACAAAACAAAACAAAAAACCACGAAAGCCCCCAGCCAGTTTACTCTAGGTAGATTTCCACAATATGCAAAGTGGTGGTGGGGTCAAAACAAATGACACCAGCACTTTAAACTCTTTGTGTGGGTATGCGTGGGTGTATGTTTGGGAAGGCAAACAAAGGTGCAGATTATCCTCGTTTTTTCTTCCTCGGCCTCCGTCCCCAGCCTCCTCCCTCACACACACTGGATTTGGTACAAATAGCGGTGTGGTCCGTGATGAAGCCTTGGGGTGGGGGAGGGAGGGGGAGCTTTGTGTCAAGTGCCTACTGGAAATGCACTGTGGGGTGTTTTCCTGTATGGGAAACCGTTTATGCCAAGCTTTCCCCCATTTCCCATATTTATCTCATCTGGTTAGCTGCCTCTGCTCCCAGCTTTGTCTCATTCTCTTTGCCAGCTGCACAAAGCTGATTTTTTTCCAAAGTCTAAAGACTGAGCTCACCTGGCTAGGTTGCTGTGTGTTCTGTTGACTTTCTCGCGAAGCCTTTGCGTGATGTAATAATGCCGTATTTATTGTTTTTAAAAGAGAAAGGAATACTAATAAGTCTTAAAGAGTTCCTTCACGCGTAAGATTTTTTTTTTTCCCCCAGTTAGTGGGCTTAACTGGTGTACCTTAATTAGATGTCCGTGCTGTGTTCCATTTGCATTAGTCCTTTTCTTTCTGAGGTAGTATCTGGCGTACCCAGCGGGTTAGTACTACGGTATTTGTGTTACTTTAAGTACTAAGTCTGCAGGTTTTCTGGTACCATTGAGTTGCTGCTATTAACGCTCACACATGAAATGGCTGAAAGTTACAAGTGTGCAAATTATGACTGCGTGAGCCTTACAAAATAAAGTGTATAAAGGGCAACACATGAGCTGTCAAACAGTGTTAGGTGTGTGTTCATATGTACAGATCTGTGCATAGCGGTCGTTTTATTTAAGTTGATATGTAGTCTACTCACATTTTCATTATCTAGCAATTTTGTACAAAAAAAAAATAGCAATTAATTTGTAAACACTGCCAGAGTATTTTCTAGCTGGTTTGTAATTTTTTAAGAGTGTCATATTGCGTTTTCGTTTTTCGTCGTGGTTTCTGTTTCCGTTTTCGTTGTTTTCAGTGTAGATCTGTAAATAAAACTGCAGTATTTAAAGCTTTATCTTTCAGGAAAAAGAGAGTAAGAACTCGAGGAGTGCATGACAGTCTGTGTGTGAGAGGAAGGGTCTGAAGGAAGATGGCTTTGCAGTGGTATGGCAAGTCCGATTGTGGGAATTTCTTTTCCTACGGGGTACGTGATTTTGTCGAAAGGAAGTATCTCTCCCACAATTGGGAGTAGGCAAACTACTAATCAGTTTAGCTTCGTGTTGTATGCTAGTTTAAAAAAGAAAATATGTAATATAATGTAAAAAAAAAAAAAAGCTTTTATGACGGATTTTGTAAATAGATTTGTTACAGGGTAAACCTGTTCTCTAGCTGTGATCTTACCACTTCAAATGGGTGTAATTTGAATAAATTTTGTATGGTAAAGGATCAATAAAATGATTTTTTTTTTAAGAGTTCAGACTTGTAAATGGCTTTTCTTCATACCATCTCATGTTCCTATATTAACTTCATTTTTGGGGATGCACTTTAACAAGGGGAAAGGTTGCCCAGAAGCTGAAGAACGTCACATGCCTTACCCTTTATTTGGGACTTGGGGAACACGGGACATCCTTTTCGAGCACCTGTGGTGTGCTTAGCACTTAGAACATGCTGTCCCTCTGGCCACCTGCAAAAACCACTTCCAGATATTGAAGGATTTTTACACTATGGGACAAGTCCAGTTTTATTCATCATAACAAGTATGAAGCCAAAAGATTTTAATTCTCAAGATGGATAATTACCTCCCTTGTCCAAGATTCTGTATCTCTTGTAATACTGCCTAGGAGCAGGTTAGGAATTTTGGATGGCCATCTTATTATTTTTTTTTAATACTTATTTTTGAGAGAGAGAAGGAGACCCAGAATCCGAAGCAGGCTCCGGGCTCTGAGCTGTCAGCACAGAGCCCGACGTGGGGCTTGGACCCACAAACGGCGAGATCAAGACCCGAGCCGATGTCGGACGCTTAACTGACTGAAACACCCAGGCGCCCCATCTCATACTCTTCATGCTCAGCTTATCATCTAAACTCCCAAACTGTTGTGTATGGTACATATACACATGCAATCAGTCCATCAATACACAAGGGTATAAAGTTCAAAAACAAAACCATTCCTGCCCCTTCCCCCAACCTATTCACCCTAGAGGAAACCACAATTCTCAGTTTTCTGATGCATATCCCTCCGGTTGCTTCCCAGGCAGATATACGTGGGTGTGCACGTGCATGTGTATTTTAACATAAATCCTGCCACGTACCCTCATCTGCAGCTCCTGCCGTGTCCTTGCTGTAAATTCAGCCACCTTTCCAAGTTTGTACTTACAGACCACGTTCGCTCTCTTCAAAGCCTGCATAGCATTCCAGTGGTTAAGAGTGTATTTAATAATTTTGTTTACCTAGGTAATTTTTTAAATTTTCATTTGTTTGTTTGTTTGTTTGTGTATTTATTTTTAAATCGACATCCAAGTTAAGTCTGCAGGTTTTCTGGTACCACGGAGTTGCTGCTGTTAATGCTCACACATGAAAAAGCTAAAAGTCACAAGTGTGCATATGATGACTGCAACAATGATTTCAGGGGTAGATTCCGGTGATTCATCCCCTACATAGAACACCCAGGGCTCATCCCAACAAGCGTCCTTAATGCACCTTACCCATTTAGCCCATCCCCCCACCCCTCTAGCAACCCTCAGCGCATTCTCTGTGTTTAAGAGGCTCTTATGTTTTGTCCCCCTCCCTGGTTTTGTATTATTTTTGCTTTCTTTCCCCGATGTTCATCTGTTTTGTATCTTAAATTCCACATATGAGTGAAGTCATATGATTTGTCTTTCTCTGACTAATTTCACTTAGCATAATCACCTAGGTAATTTTCTATTTGGGAGATTTGTGTTCATTTTGCTATAAAGAATAACATGTAAGTTTTATTGAGTACTTACATTATGCCAGGTACAATTTTTTTTAATGTGGTAAAATACACATAACACAAAATTTAACATTGGTGACATTTGTACATTTACAGTCTTGTGCAGTGAGTTCCAGAACATTTTCAACATCCCAAAAGGAAACCCCATACCCGTTACCAAACCCCATAGCCCTACTCCCAACCCCCGGCAACCTCTCATCTGCTTTCTGTCTGCACGCATTGGCCTGTTCTGGATATTTCCTATAAATGGAATCCTACAATAAATGACCTTTCGGGTCTGCCTTTTTTCACTTAGCACAATGTCCTCAAGGTTCCTCCGTGTTCAAGCCCTTGTCGTTACTTTCCTTTTATGCTTGAGTAATGTTCCGTCGTGTGGATATGCCACATTTTGTTTATCCATTCATCAGTTAATGGACATTTGGGTTGTTTCTACCTTTTGGCTATTGGAATGCCAGATACTATTTTAAGTGCTTTCTATGAGTGCTCTATGTTTTCTCAAAGCATACATCACTAGCTAAAGTATGTATCTGTTATTTCTCCACTTCTAGAATGTAAGCTCAGTGAGGAGAGGAACTTCATGTTGTTCTCTGCTGTGCCCCCAGTTCCTAGAAGAGCGACTGACATATAGTAAGCACCTAAACCATATATGAGTGAGTTATTCCTATTTTGCAGATGAGTCTGGGGTTTAAAAATGTCACAGGGGCGCCTGGGGGCTCAAGTCAGTTGAGCATCCAACTTCAGCTCAGGTCATGATCTCACGGTTTGTGAGTTCGAGCCCCCGCATCAGGCTCGCTGCTCTTGGTTCAGACCCCACCCAGGGTCCTCTGACCCACCCCTCACCCCCACCGCACCCCCACCCCTGCTCTCTGCCCTTTCCCTGCTCTCGTGCTCTTTCTCTCTCTCCCTCAAAAATAAATAAACATTTAAAATATCTAAAGAAATAGGGGCGCCTGGGTGGCTCAGTCAGTTGGGCGACCGACTTCGGCTCAGGTCATGATCTCGAGGTCTGTGAGTTCGAGCCCTGCGTCCGGCTCTGTGCTGACGGCTCAGAGCCTGGAGCCTGCTTCGGATTCTGTCTTCCTCTCTCTCTCTGCCCCTCCTCCGCTCATGCTCTCTCTCTCTCTCTCTCTCTCTGTCAAAAATAAATAAAACATTAAATTTTTTTTAATCTAAAGAAATAAAAATGATACAAACAAAACAAACACGAAGAGCCCAAAGACAAGGCAGTGTTGTGGTGAGCTTTTCATCTGTGCTGTCTGTCCTCTTTTTCCTCATTTTGTACCTTGTACTGGACTCCTTTTTTCCCCCCACATTTTTGCATTTCATCTTCTTTAGTTCTTGAGTCCCATTTTCCCAGTTTGGTTGTCTGACCTGTCATCCACCATAGCTGCTACCCTACCCAAGCGCCTCCACATTTGCTCAGCAGCTACTCTGTACTCGAGCCAGTGGTAGAAGCTGAACAAAATGATACAGAGATATAGTCCTTCCTCCGGGTGAACTGTTGAAGGCAGGGGTAGAGGATCTAGGGAATAAAAGAAGAATTGCCTGTACATAAAAGCAGTTGAAAAAATGTAGACAAGATACAACTAAATCAATTGCGTAGGGCTACATCCTTTTTTTTTTTTTTAATTATTTTACTTTAATGTTTATTTATTTTTGACAGAGAGAGAGAGAGACAGAGCATGAACAGGGGAAGGGCAGAGAGACAGGGAGACCCAGAATCCAAAACAGGCTCCAGGCTCAGAGCTGTCAGCATAGAACCCGATGCGGGGCTCGAACTCCCAGACCACGAGATCATGACCTGAGCTGAAGTTGGACACTCAACCAACTGAGCCACCCAGGCGCCCAGGGCTATGTCATTTTAAAAGGTGAATATAGGGGCACCTGGGTGGCTCAGTTAGTTGGTTGAGCGTCCAACCCTTGATTTCAGCTCAGGTCATGATCGTGGGGTGGGGCGATCCAGCCCCATGTCAGGCTCTGTGCTGAATGTGGAGACTGCTTAAGATTCTCTCTCTCCCGGGGCACCTGGGTGGCTCAGTCGGTTAAGCAGCCGACTTCGGCTCAGGTCATGATCTCGCGGTCCGTGAGTTCGAGCCCCACGTCGGGCTCTGTGCTGACGGCTCAGAGCCTGGAGCCTGTTTCGGATTCTGTGTCTCCCTCTCTCTGACCCTCCCCCGTTCATGTTCTGTCTCTCTGTCTCAAAAATAAATAAACGTTAAAAAAAAAAATTAAAAAAAAAAAAAGATTCTCTCTCTCCCTCTTTCTGCCCCTCTCCCCCACTTGTGCTCTCTCTCTCTCTCTCTCTCTCTCTCTCTCTGAAATAAAATAATAAAAGAATAGAATAGAATAAAATAAAATGGTGAGTATAGGGCTGGGATGTGTAAATATAATTCACAACCTTGTCTGAATATTGTTTTAGAAATGGAGTGTCCTCAAGAGAATTTAGAAGCCAGTCTCGGCAATATTAAGAGATAAAAAAATAACAGAAAAGCTCATTGCATTCCCTCATACAGTGTGTCCATGAAATCATTCATTGATTCATTTAGTCACAAAGGATGCCAGGTGCTGTTGTAGTTTCTGGAGTCCAAATAGAAAAAGGCATAGTTCCTATCCGCAAGAGGAAGCTTAGAGTCTGGTTGGGGAAGAAACATGTTTTAGCCGGAAGTAAACAGTGGGGGCCAGATATTAAATAAGCAATTTTTCTTTCTTCTTTTTCAAAACTTTTTTAATGTTTATTTATTTTTGAGAGAGAGATGGAGCGTGAATGGGGGAGGGGCAGAGAGAGAGGGAGACACAGAATCCGAAGCAGGTTCCAGGCCCCGAGCTGTCAGCACAGAGCCCCATGTGGGGCTCGAACTCAAAGACCGTGAGATCATGACCTGAGCCAAAGTCAGACGCTCAACTGACTGAGCCACCCAGGCGTCCCAAGCCACGTTTCTTTCTGAAGCCATATTTGAAAGACTGGGAACAGCAGGTGATTAGAGGCAGAAACAGAAATGGAGGGAGGCCGCAGCCTTCCTACCCACTAGCTTTATCAAACAAGATTCTGACCTGGGTAGTGTGGAGCCAATCCCCAGTCCCGGGCCCGTGCCCGTGCATGTAGGTGCAAGAGGGGTTGTAGAAGATTGCCCAGGTAAGCATGACTCAAACGTGAATAAACCAATGGATTCATTTTCTAGGATCTCGGGAACTGGGGAGCCTCCACATAGACCTGGACTGCAACCCCGATATCATGAAGGAAAACGCCAAGTTTAAACGGTAGGTCGGGTACTGAGACCTTTAGTGAGAACTCGTGCGCTGGCTATTGAGAATGCGTCCGCCAGGAGTCCGTGAGGAGTTAAAAGAAGTAGCACGTGTAGCTGCCAGTTGGGATGATCTAGAGAATGCACAAAGAAGGCTTTTCATTGTGCCTTTAAGTCCACGATGGGATGGCTGAAAGACAGCGATTTATGAAACTATTCTGAAATGTCTGCAACCCTAAAAATTACAATTATGCTTTTCGTGTCTGTGAAGAGTACTGTCGAAAAGTTCTGGAGTGCCTTATGTGGCAGTGTCTGCGAAGGGCTGTGGAAAACAGGGGGATCAAAGTCCCGCGTTACCAGGAGTGTGGCTCAGGAACAAACACTAGAAACGCCAACAGTGCTTCCTTTGGGAGGTTTTAGGACTTGGGTATATACCGCGTAACTGGACGGTTGGAACTAGTTCTCGGGGAGACCGTGGCGGTGTCTTCTCTTTCCTACACCCCCTTCAGGGATTGCCTGCATACAAGCCGGCAACGCAGAAACATGGGTATTAGAACCCAGGGAGTTAAGAGGCACAAAGCAAACCACTAATCGAGCCCGTGTTTTTCAAGTCAGACAAAGCCGCGTCAACTGGTGATGATAAGATCACAGAATTTGAGCTGGAAGGCCACCCCATAGCAAGGAGCTGCTTTCATCATGTGACGGTTTAGCGATCAATTCTTTTCTCATCATCAAAAAAAAAAAAAAAAAAGTCTCCAGAATCCTAATCCAACACTCTCTCTGCTATATCCATAAGGTTTCTCAGTTCTCAGACACGCACAACGGAAATCTGCCTCTTCCTAGTTTTAGCCCTGGAACTGGAGCCCAGCTGTCATGGTTAATTCATCATTTTGAATTAACATAGCTTCTAGAAGTTCCCCATCCAGACTGTCCACTAGCAGCGTAATCTCTTCTACTCTTCCACACCACATTTCAGAGGCGGCCGCTTCTACATAGGAGGTTCCGTTTCCCCCTGGAAAGACTCAGTCATCTCTTCCTGTGCAGACCGCTTTTCAGCTTCAGAAGGCTTTCAGATGGCTTTTTCCCCATAAGCAAAGTCAGGGACATTTGCCTCAGCTGAAGCCTAAATTATGCTACGTATTCCATCCCTGCATAGTCCTCAGCACTGTACAGGGCTTTGTAGTTTACAAAGCATTTTCATATGCCTTGTCTGTTCGTCTAAAGCCATTTGTAACTGATGCCAACAACTCCAGAAGTCACTTATCAAGCTAAAAATGTCGGAACAGTATACGGGCAGTGATGGAAAGCGAGGAAGAAAAGCGTTTAGCTGTAAGCCACACTCTGGAGCCCCAAAGAGCAAGAAAGAATACTGTTGTTCCACAGGAGTGACCTGAAATAATGACATTAGTAAATAGAAATTAAACCATGCCAGCAAAGAGATCATGTTTAAGGGGATTAGGACTGAGAATGGAGGTTGTGTGTATTCAGAAATGGAAGGAAGCAGGACACCCAAGATGCTTGGAAAGAGCCAGAGCTGAATTCTGTCCTTGGCAAGAAACCAAAGAATGGGTGTTCCTTTGGTCAAAGAGAAGACCATCTTTGTTGACTTTGCAATTGGGTATCTGTTAAGGGGATAAAATGAGTGCTGAAGACAAGGGCAGGCACAGGGCTGTACCAAAGGAAAGGAGAAAGTAGACAGTGTGGAGATAATTCTATTACCTGGTCCTGGGGAGGAAATAAACCAGCAAGTGGGGGCAAAAATCAGTCATAAGGGCAGAACAAAAAACTGGATAGGACTTTTGCCCTGGCAATATGGCAGACTAGATAGCCAGGAAAGCCTCCTGTTAGAAAACATCAAGATTGCATAGAAAAAAAAAAAATTATGTTGTTGTTTTGCTGAGATTACGGGAAATTCCCAATGGCCAGAAGAATAAAAAAGAAAACTGAGCAGAAAAGAAAGATTGAAGAACACGCACAGGGGACGACAGGTGTGCCTGAAGACAGACAGCGCTTTAATTGCCAATATTGGTGCTGCAAATGAGGGCAAGAAGTCTTGGGCCAACAGAGAAAGAATGAAGTATTGAACCTCAGACTGCCAGATTAAGCCAGAGAAATTGGAGGAAGGCTCTAATGCTTCAGGTGATAGTCATCTCCCTGGCTTTCAGCAGAGCAAAATCTCTCTGGACGGGTCTTTCACGGAGGACCACAGACTTGATGCTCCCACCAGGAGCTCACAGTCAAAGATCATTGAATACATAAGGAGACTAACCAGCATCAGTAGCAGAAGCAGCAATGATCAGATTTAGACCTCAAAGGTACCGAATATAAAATGAATATACATGAAATGCTTAAAGAAATAAAAGATATCAAAAACATGAGTAAACAATAAGAGATGATCAAGCTAAGGAGGTCATTACAAACTGGAAAGTAAATCTGACACAATTACCAAGAATGTAGCACAGAGACAAAATGAGCTTTAATATATATACATTAATCTATATATATAGATCTATATTATATATAGATACATATATATGTATCTATATATATCTATATATATATGTGTGTGTGTATATATATTAAAAGATAGGAGGGATTGGATTATTTTTTTCTGTAAAGAGCCAGGTAATACATGTTTTTTGGCCTTGTGGATCTTAAGGTCTCTGTCAAAACTACTCAACTTGTCTGTGCAGCATGAAAACACCCCTAAACAGCATGTAAATAAATGAGCATGTGTATATTCCAACAAAACATAGTGATTGATTCTAAAGCTTGATATTCGTGTAATTTTTACTAGTCACAAATACTATTCTCTTTTGATTTTTTTCAGCCATTTCTTTTTTTCTTTTTCAGCCATTTAAAAAATGCAAAAATTGTGTGTTGAGCCCGACCGCAGATCTAAGAGAATGCTGGCTATTAAGAAATGCAAGCATTTTGGACTAGGAGGCAATAAGAGAAAGGGCCAGGTGATGCGGCTCTAGGCTTCCTATTTTGTTTTACTTTGAAGACACTAAACTCTTGAGGTTATGTTCACTTCAAAAAATAATAATAATATTTAAAATACATAAATAAAGCAAACATTGTTTTTAGCTCACAGTTGTATAAAAAAAAAGTGGTGGATGGTTTCTGGTCCAACATGGATAGCGTTCAAGTTGTCTCTCCTGTCCTCGCAGCAAGAAAAAAGCTGAACAATGTGAAAATCAACAACTCTCCTTGGATTCGTCAGAGAATTGAGATCCAGGACAAACCCCTCCCCTGAAAACTGTATATATGGAAAACGAGAGCGTGTCTGGAGGAGAACTGGCCCCTGGAACCAGCAAGTAGTATGAAAGTCTAAATTTTTAAAAAATGTTTATTTATTTTTGAGAGACAGAGACAGAGCATGAGCAGGGGAGGGGCATAGAGACAGGGAGACACAGAATCCAAAGCAGGCTCCAGGCTCTGAGCTGTCAGCACAGAGCCCGATGCGGGGCTCAGACCCACAAACCGTGAGATCATGACTTGAGCAGACATCGGTCGCTTAACCGACTGAGCCACCCAGGTGCCCCATGTTGTGTGAAAGGCAACATGTCTAGAAAGCAATTGACTAACTGTTGGGGTCTGAACGTTGAAGATAAAATCCCCCGAGGACCCTGTCTCAGGAGGAGCCCTCACATGTACACCAGTTTTTCCTTCAGGACCTCCATCAGGTCCTCAGAGGGAAGATCTAAGAGTATTTCCTTCATGCTTCTAGCAGGGGGAGGGGGAAACTAGCTATTTTGAAATATGCCCACAGTGTTTTGTTCTCCTAAACAAAGGCCTGCCCTCGAGGAAAACGATTTTGCCAGATATTAACCCACATGGATTTGGTCAGAGCCTAAATGATGTGGGGAAAAGGACACACCCAATTCCAACGACTTCTAGTCTTCCTGCCCCAACAGTCGCAAGATCATGACATGAGCAGAAACTAAGAGTCTGATGCTTAACTGACTGAGTCACCCAGGCACCCCTAAGATTTTTTTATAGGGAAGTACAATTGATATTCTAATAGAGGAGAAAGACATAGAATCATGCAAAATGTTCAATTAAAATGAGAGAAGAGAAAAAAGTGAAGGACAAAAGAAAAAAATAATAAGGGCAGCAAATAGACAACAGTAAAAAATATGGTAGATATATTTTTTTCACATATAGTAGATATTGTTTCAACTACTATCCATAATCACTTTTAGTGTCAATGGTTTAAATACACCAATTAAGGGGAGTCTGGTTGGCTCAGTCAGTTAAGCATCCGACTTTGGCTCAGGTCATGATCTCACAGCTTGTGACATCTTGGGTTCGAGTCCCAAGTTGGGCTCTGTGCTGACAGCTCAGAGCCTGGAGCCTGTTTCTGATTCTGTGTCTCCCTCTCTCTCTGCCCCTCTCCCGCTTGTGCACTCTTGCTCTCTCTCTCTCTCTCAAAAATAAACATTAAAAAAAAAATTAAATACACCAATTAAAAGAGACTCTCAGAGCAGATTAAAAAAACAAAACCATGTGTTATCTATAAGAGATCCTCTTTAAATATAAAGACAGGTAGATTAAAAGTAAAGAGGCAGAGAAAGATATACCAGGCTAACACTGATCAAAACAAAGCAAGAGTAGCTACATTAATTTCAGACAGAATGGAAAGTTATCAGCAAGGAAAGTTATCAGGGATAAAGAAGGGCGTTACATAATGATAAAGAGGTTAGTACTCCAAGAAGTGTAACAACCCTCACTGTGTATGTGCCTACCAGCAGAGTGTCAAAATATGTGATGTAAAAACTGATAGAAATGCAAGGAGAAGGGGCGCCTGGGAGGCTCAGTCAGTCGAGCATCCATCTTCGGCTCAGGTCATGATCTTATGGCTCGTGAGTTCAAGCCCTGCATCGGGGTCTGTGCTGACATCTCAGAGCCTGGAGCCTGCTTCAGATTCTGTGTCTGCCCTCCCCTGCTCATGCTCTGTCTCCCTCTCCTTCAAAAATAAATAAACATTAAAAAAAAAAAACTGCAAGGAGAAATAGACAAACCCACTATTGTAGTTGGAGAATCCCCAACTACTAATAATCTCCGTATCACTAACTGACCAGGCAGAAAATCATTCAGACACAGCTGAACTCAAATGAACCATTAGTAAGCTAGATCTAGTGAAAACCTCCAAAAAATCTCATCCAACAGCAAGCTTACATGGAACATTCACCAAGGTAGACTACTTTCTGGACCACAAAACATATCTTAAGAAATTTAAAAGAACAGAAATCAAACAAAGTATGTTCTCAGACAACAGTGAAATTAAAGTAGAAATCAAGAACAGAAAGAGAGGTAGCAAACCCTCAAATACATAGAGATTAAACAACAGACTTCTCAATAACACATGGATCAAAGAAATTTCAAGAGAAATTTTTAAATGCTTTGTGATAATCTCAAGTAAAAATGTAATTTACCAAAAATTGGGGGTTACAGCAAAAGCAGTGCTTAGAGGGTAATTTATAGCATTGTATGCATATATTAGAAAAGAAGAAAGATCTAGAGTAAATAATCTAAACTTCTACCTTCGTAAACTAGAAAAAGAAGAGCAAATTAAATACAAAGTAAGCAGAAGAAAAGAAATCATAAAAATTAGAGCTGAAATCAATGAAACCGAAACCAAAAAACTTTATAGAGAAAAGAGAAGAAAAGAGCATAGGCCTGAATGGAAAATACAAATCCATAAACAACATGAAGATGACATAGAAGACAATCTAGGTCATCCTGTGTTTGGTAATGACTTTTGACATGCGACACCAAAAGCACAATCCACGAAAACAATTCTGATAAGCTGAACACAGTTTGATGCAACCGTATTGGTGCCTCATACTTAGGTGGTGAGTTGACGGGTCTTGTTTTACTGTTACTCATCAAAACTTTCATGCTCCTATCTATTACCACACAATTTAAACTTTTTCTTTCCTTTTTTAAAATGTTTAAATGTTTACTTATTCATTCATTCATTCATTTGTTTAGAGAGCACGACCCAGGACAGGGAGTGAGGGGGAGAGAGAGAATCCCAAGCAGGCTCTACACTGTCAGCACAGAGCCCAACGTGGGGCTCACGAACCCTGAGATCATGACCTGTGCCAAAATCAAGAGCCGGATGCTCAAGCGACTGAGCCACCCAGGTAACCCCTAAAATTGTTTTCTTAAGGTTGGGCCCCAAAATGCCCAAGAAGGAGACAGGTAAGGGTTTAACAGGCTCTTTGATGGCAAACTGGTCTTCAGAGTACCAAATGTGATCTTTTCGTCGCCTATCATATTGCTAATTAATTATAGAGGAATAATGCACCGCAGGTTGAGGTCATCTTTTTTTTTTTTTTTTTTTTTTTCTTGCTGTGCACTGCAGGAAAGGCCTCGGACTGAGAGGTAAAACTCGAGAATTGGGTAGCATAAAGACAAAGGCAAAGCTTTACAATTCATTATTTTTTTAAGCCAAGAAACAAATCAGAAAACAAAAAATTCCAAAGAGAAGCAAGGAGAGAGAAAAAGGTCATTTTGCCGCACCAAGACCACAGAGTGCTTTGCTTAGCTCTTCTTTGAAGTGCTGATGTGTGCAGACAGAGTGCCAGGAACCGCCCTTGATAAAAACTGCTTTTCCTCCAGGCCCCTCGTCCAGCTGTGTCCAGTCACATCTCAAAGGCCCCGGGCACGACTTGCTCCTAGGTAGGTGCCAACGGGAGACAGGCTGATGAGAGCAGGGGTCTCCGCTGCTCCTGCGCTGTGTGCCCTGCAGCTTCCGTAGTTCATTTCATGAAAATACCGGCGGGGAGGGGAGACCTGGAGCGAGGAAGACGGTTCCCAGCCGTGTTGCTGCTTTGCCCCTTCTTGCCTCTGTCTCGCCTCCAAATTCCGTGGCTCATTTCCTATCATCTTTGCTTTTCTCTTAGTCCTTCGCTCTCTGAGGCCCACTGTGTCTCAGGCTATCACAGCCTGTGCGATCTCGGCTTGGATGCACCCGCCCTTCACCGCGCGTCCGCTAAGCCCAAATCCCCTCCGACCACCCAGCGCTAGTATTTGGCATCGCGGACCTTACTCTTCCCGATCTGGCGATCGCAGCACGCACCTCATGGAAGAACAGAGACGAAGCAATATTCTATTAAATATTTGTGGGGGCGCCTGGGTGGCTCGATCAGTTAAGCGTCCGACTCTCGGTTTTAGCTCCGGTCGTGATCTCGCGTGCGTTCGAGCCCCACATGGGGCTCTGCGCTGATAGCTCGGTGCCTGCTAGAGATTCTCTCTTGCCCTCTCTCTCTCTGCCCCTCCCCCTTGCATGTACGTGTACGCTTTCTCTCTCTCTCTCAAAATCAACAAATAAATTTAAAAATATATATATTTGTGGAAACAGGCACCCAACTCAGTTTAAAACCTTCCTTAGGACTCTGCTCCTTTTTACCCTATTTATTGTACTTTGGGGGAAGATACATATAACCCATATATACTTTTTTTTAATGCCACTTATTGTACTTTGGGGGAAAACACATATACCTCATAGATACTTTTTCATCTTTTGATTACTGAGCCTCTTAAAATTACAAAGATACTCTTCATGGAAAAATGACCAATTTTTTTCTCTCCTATTTCTTTTGGCAATTATTTGGCATCACTGAGATAGTACCAACCTTTTAATGGAATTCTACATCATTTATGAAAGCTTCTCTTAGTTTAGGATGACTATTTTCCTTACCAGGGCAAGGGAGTGACATAAAAGCAAAGGAAATGGAGACCATCCTCTGGCCTCTTCCTGTCACTTAAAGCTGCCACACCCAGGGCCGCTTACTTGCAGGAGGCCCAATGAACATAATGTGGAAAGCCTCCACTCTCAGGGATAAGTTTTTTTGTTTTGTTGTTGTTGTTTTCGTTTTTTTTGAGACCGAGATAGAGAACAAGCAGGGGAGGGGCAGAGACAGAGGGAGACAGAATCCTAAGCAGGCTCTACACTGTCAGTGCAGAGCCCCACATGGGGCTCGAACCCACGAACCGGGAGATCATGACCTGAGCCCAAACCAAGAGTCGGACGCCTAACCTATTGAGCCACCCAGGTGCCCCCACAAATATTCGGTCACGAGATCATGACCTGAGCCAAAATTAAGAGTCAGACGCTTAACTGACTGAGCCACCCAGGCACCTCCAGAGTTAAGCATTATAATAAAGTTTCTGTTGCTTCAGCGATCAAAAATAGAGTAGTTTCAGTGTAACCTCCCAAACATAATTATACAGTGGCATAATTAAGGAGACTTTCCAGACTATTTGGGAAAATTCTAATGCTGCCACGTTCATTGCAAAGATTCAGATATCATTACCAAGACCCTTCTCCTGGCTCTGTTTTGGCTCTGAGTGACTCTTTCTTACTTCGGCTCACTTTCCATCTCTACCACCACTAGACAAAGGGCCTCTTCTAGAAGTCAATGTTTTTAAAGATCTGAGGAAAACAGTATACATTTTAAGATGGTAGAAAAAGAGCAGTTTAAGCTGGTTTAAAAACAAATGCCTAGAAGGATTTTAACAATATATTGCAGCATCGAGCCCTTGACTCACATTATGCTTTGAATGGTAAGGGATGGATATGTGCTGAGTTTCTCCTAAAACGATAAACAGGAATGCCAGAATGGAAGGGACGTGGGGATCAGATCATATGATGATTCTTAAAAATATATCAACTGCTCCTTTCACAATCCTTCAAACTGAAAGATGTTGATCTTTATTCTGTGAAAAGCAGATCAAGAATATTTCAAGTGTTTGCTTCCTTTCCTTACTAATTCATAGTCTTTCCATACAGTGCTGTTAAATAAAATACGCTGGAAAACAAATTAGTGAGGGGAACCCTTAGGCACTGCTGGCGGGAATGTAAATTGGTGCAGCTGCTATAGGAAACAGTATGGGGGTTCCTCAAACAATTAAAAATAGAACTACCTTATGATCCAGCAATTCTGCTTCTGGGTATTTATCTGAAGGAAATGAAATAACTATCTGAAAAATATATATGCCTCCCATGCTCACTGTAGCATTATTCATAATAGTCAAGACATGGAAATACCGGAGTCCACTGAGGGATGCATGGATAAAGAAAATGTGATCTGTATTCAGCCGTAAGAAAGAAGGAAATTCTGCCATTTGCAACAACAAGGATGGCTTGAGGGCATTATGCTAAATGAAATAAGTCAAATAGAGAAGGACACACAGAGAGCAGAGTGGTGGTTGCCAGAGTGGTGGTTGCCAGGGGGAGGCAGGCGAAATGGGGGAAGGTGGTCAAAAGGTACAAATTCCAGTTATAAAGTAAATAAGTTCTAGGGATGTAATGTACAGCATGTGGGCTGGAGTTAAGTTACAAAACAAATGAAAAACAATTAATGAGGCAATTAAGAAATGAAAAAAGAGGCACTTGTCTGGCCCAGTGGGTAGAGCATGTGGCTCTCTCTTGATCTCGGGGTCATGAGCTCGAGCCACAGTTGGGCATAGAGATTATTAAAAAAAAAAAAAGAAAGAAAAAAGAAAGAAAGGAATGAAAGTTGTCTTAAAGATAACATGTAGATAGCAATGAGATTACTGTGCATGATGCACCCAGGGCACTATTTGGTAAAAATGAAACACTAATTCAATTCCAACATTTTTAGATCCAACACGAAGAGAGAATTATGATCAGTTACATGATTCAGGATTTATTGGATAAAACAAACCAGGACTCATGAGAAGCCCTAGCTATTCCTTGGTTCTAAGATCCTGAATCACCATTTCTCTGAGAATCTTCCTAGAAAGAACTCTGTTTAAATATAGTAAACATCAAAATTTATTCAATTGGCACATTCTTTTTTTTTTTTCAAAAAATGATTCAATTTCAAAAACTGATTCAATCAGCAAATTATTATTTGCTTATTAGTTAATAAGCAAATTTTTATTGAGCATCTATAACGTGCCATTAATTTTCTGTGTTAGCTTGGCTGGGCCATGGTGCCCAGATAAGTGGTCGGATCATATTCTGGATGTTTCTGCGAGGATGTTTGTGGATGAGATTAACATCTAAATGTGTGGACGTTGACTAAAAGCAGATTGCCTTCTGCCGTGTAGGTGGGCTTCGTCCAATCAGTTCAAGGTTTGAAGAGAGCAAAAGACTGGTCTGTGTATACATGGGTACACACATTCTTTTGGTTGTGTGTTCTGGAGAACTCTGACTAATGCAGCATTAGGTAGTAGAAACTTTTCAGTGTCTGTCCATCCTCCAACTATCAAAGTTCCCTAACAAACTATAGGGTCACAAGTGGGCCCTCTTTTATTACACGATCCTCACTTCCTAGACTGAGCTGATTGAACACAGTCTCTTCCCCAGGAATTGGAATGGAGGTTAAGAGAAATTAGTGTCTGTCTCCTGAATGGAGGAGATGTAACCGTTCTGGAGGGCATCCTCCCCGTGCACCGAGTAGCAGAGAAAGTCACAGCAATTAGGGAAGAGGAAATTCCAGGTTGAGGGAAGCAGGGATAAGAGAGAGAGATCCATGAGTTCCACATGCTTCCAGAAGCCAGCTGCCCGGGAATTCTCTTTATAATAAATTCTCCATTGCTTAATTGGACTTGAGTTTGCTTGTTCCTACTACTTGCCACCTTAAGAGCCTAACGAATATAACCTAGTGTGTCACACAATGTGTCAGCCACTAAGGATACGGAGACAAAAAAAGGCTTTGAATGCCACATCCCCACCCCACTGACTCCCCACCAAAAAACGACATGGTCCCTTTCTGTAAGAAACCTCTAATACCAAAGAAGAGGTACACATGAAAGCAGATAAATCCCATACAGTGTAACAAGTGAGGAAATATTTAATGTTGTCCGACTTGGAGAAGAAAATCAAAAACAGGATGCCTAGGGGCACCTGGGTGGCTCAGTTGGTTAAGCAGTTGGTCTGACTCTTGATTTAGGCTCAGATCATGATCCCATAGTTTGTGACCTCTGTCAGCATGGAGCCTGCTTGGGATTCTCTCTCTCCCTTCTCTCTCTGCCTCTCCCCCACTCTCTTTCTCCCTCGCTCTCAAAATAAATAAATAAACATTTAAAAAACAAGAAACAACAACAACAACGAGGAAACAAACCAGGATGACTGGTTTAAATTTGAATTTCCGAGAAACAATGAACCATGTTTTAGGAGAAGTGTTCCTCAAGGATTTTATCTGGCAACCTCAGAGGTAGAGCGCATACAGATGTCAGAGAAAGGGGAAGCTTAACCCAAAGTGAGGTGTCTCAGAAGTACTGTTGCTTTTAGTCAGTTAGTTGGCTTGTTGGAGAAAAGAGTGCTTTGGGTTGAGTTTTGAACGATAAGTAACAATTCAGATAAAGAAAGGCGGTAAGAGTTTTTGAGTGAGAAAGAGAAAACCACAAGGCCAAAGGTGTGGAAGCAAGACGCAGCGTGTAGGAAAGTCCACCATCTTGGTATTGCTAAAGCTGACAAGCTCCAGGCAATGAGACGAAAAAATGTCAGTAAACATATTGGGATTAAGATGCCATGCTAAACACAAACAACGATTTCCCTTCCTGCGCATAGGCCTGTTGGAATGTCAGGAAAGATATGTTAAAAGCAGTAAGTCATGACACTAAAAATCTAGAAGCGCTGTGGGCAGCAGATAAAAGAGTTGAAGAATTCCTGGAAATAAAACAGCAATAGCATCAGATTAGCAAAGAAATCACATGGAGAAACTGTAGCCAACACACATAGACAGGAGAAAGTTATGTCAGTAATATCTCAAGGGTAAGAACAGATTTTCCTAAGGAAACCCCAACTTCATGGTCAATAAATAGGAGAAAAGGGAAGAGCCTGGATGCATCATTATGACAGTGGTTGAGAGACCTGACCTGGAATGGGAGGAATGGTTGGATTTCCCTCACTGCCCCCAAGTACTAGCCAATTGTTTGCTTCCAGAATAAAGTCCTGAGGATGTTTTTTGCTAACAATGGCCAGGAAGGGTCAGAATTAGAATTGCCATATGTATTTGGATCAGAAAGCAAAGAAGGAGCCGTTGGTGACTCCAGACATTGGCCAAGACTATGGTGGGGCTGGAGGTGGGGGTGGGGATTCCAAATCAAAGTCATGAGCACTACTCTATATAAAGAGAATTGTGTTTCAGGAGATAGTTAGAGGGTCCCAGGTAAGGGGAAGCTTCCTCTATAACCACAAAGCAAGTGCACACTCTCTCTCTCTTTCTCTCTGTCTCTGTACTTCTATATGTACACGTGTGTGTGTGTGTGTGTGTGTATAGACATGTACATATATATATATATACACACACATATACACATGTATATACATACACACATATATACGGATATATATATGGACATATATATATATATATATATGTATACACACACACACATATATGTGTGTGTGTGTATATATATATACACGTATATATATATATACACACACACATATATGTGTGTGTGTGTGTGTGTGTATATATATATACACGTGTATATATATATACACGTGTATATATATATACACGTGTATATATGTGTGTGTGTGTGTATAAAATCTTTCTAGCTTGACAAATACTCCTGCATAACAAAATATTTTAAAGTATCCAGGGGCGACTGGGTGGCTCAGTCGGCTGAGCGTCAGACTTTGGCTCAGGTCATGATCTCGCGGTTCATGGGTTTGAGCCCTGTGTTGGGCTCTGTGCTGACATCTCAGAGCCTGAAACCTGCTTCGGCTTCTGTATCTCCCTCTCTCTATGCCCCTCCCCTGCTTGCTCGTTCTCTCTCTCTCTCAAAAATAAATAAACTTAAAAAAAATTTTTTTTGAAGTGTCCAGAGCCATAGTTTTGCAAAATATCAACAATGTCTGACTTTAATTAGTATTGCCCTTGTCTGGATATTCTGTTGATGTGTGAGGAAAAAAATTCCAGAATTCGTACATTAATATATATTTATTCCGTAACATTTCTTTTCCTTGACCATTTTAATGAAATCACTAGCCACATCGTTACAATCAAGATTTTTACATAATTTGTCTTTTATTGAAACTAATTACCTGAAGAATTAAAAATAAAATGTAATATTTAAAATGTACAAAATTTAGGGGTGGCTGGTGGCTCAGTTGGTTGAGCGTTCAACTCTTGATTTTGGCCCAGGTCATGATCTCACGGTTCCTGAGTTCGAGCCCCTAGTTGGGCTCTACACTGACAGCATGCACTCTCTCTCTCTCTCTCTCAAAATAAATAAGTAAACTTTTTTTTAATTAAAAAAAATTACACAATTTATATTGCTTTTATCAAAATGTGTAAATTTTAAGTAAATGTGAAAATTATTTTTCATACATGTTTTCAAAATGCTATTTTTGGCATGCCTGGGTGGCTCATACAGTTAAGTTTCTGACTCTTGATTTCGGCTCAGGTCATGACTTCACAGTTAATGAGTTCAAGTCCTGAGTCGAGCTCCACACTGTCAGTGTGGAGCCTGTTTGGGATTCTCTCTCTCTCTCTCTCTCTCTCTCTCTCTCTCTCTCCCTCTCTCTCTGTCCCTGTCTTGCTCTCTCTCTCTCTCAAAATAAGTGTTTAAAATTTTATTTCAATATTGTTAATTTTTAAATGAAAACACTAACAGCTAGTTTTTACTGTCCATCTATTTGCCAAAAGTAAGAATCAGCATTGTGCTACGTGTCTATTATCGTCTGTTAGTGTACAAATTTAAAAGTAATATGAATTATTCAATATTGCAAAATTTTATTCAGCTGTCATGTACAATTGTTTCAAATATCGAGCTAAGTCAGGAGAACCTCCAGATCCACAAAGGCAAGCAAGAAAATGGATGCTCAGCCTTCTTGGAGAATAATTCTTCATTATGTAAGAAACTATTGCATTCATCTTGAAAGGAAGGATTTGTCATGACAATTAATTTGTATTTTCTCTTCCTTCAATGATTCTCCCTCTCAAATCCTCCCTGCTGAAACAATACCTACTTCTCAAATCGATAGGGCACAACTCACAGACCTTTGTGGCATTTGGACAGGATTGTCTCCTTTTCTTTCAAGGTCACAGACGTGAGCCGAGGAAAGCGTTTCTCGGGTTTGAGTAGTGTTAGCATGAGAGTGTATGTTTAGGGATGCACATCTCACTGTTCCAGAAGTGAGTGCCTAGCATGAGTGGAAAAGGCACATATGTGTTCTTTAACCATCTATTTTTGTGCAGAGCCTTTTATGTCCAGCTCTCAGAGTGTGAATGCCCCCACACTTCACCTTGTCACGTTATTCAACCCTCACCTACAATCGCCAGAATCAGTTTTCTATGATCAAAACTTGAATGCACTGATAGGTGTGACCAGAGAGCCTCATTTGGGCATGGAGGTAAGCGGTTTCATGTAACAGCAAATATTAACAAGAAAGAAAAAATAAAACAAAGCAAGAACCACCAAACACCTAAGAAAAATCAACACTGCGAAAGAGACACCAAGTGGAACACATAGAAGGACTGACTCCAGGGGCACCTGGGTGGCTCAGTTGGTTAAGTGTCGGACTTCCGCTCAGGTCATGATCTTAGGGTTAGTGAGTTCGAGCCCGGCGTCTGCGTTGGGCTCTGTGTTGACAACTCAGAGCCTGGAGCCTGCTTTGGATTCTGTGTCTCCTCTCTCTGCCCCTCCCCTACTTGAGCTCTGTCCTTCTCTTTCTATTAAAATGTAAAAATAATAGTCATAACAATAACAGCAAATAATGATGGATGACACTTACTGAATTTCTACTTTATGCTACTTATGATTTCATTTCATTCTTTATTAAAAAATATTTTTAGCATTCTTTTATTTTTGGAAGAGAGAGAGGCAGAAAGAGGGAGACAGAGGATCTGAAGCAGGCTCCATGCTGTCAACACAGAGCCCTATGCGGGGCTTGAATGTATGAACCGTGAGATCATGACCTCAGCTGAAATCAAGAGTCGGATGCTTAACCAGCTGAGTCACCCAAGCGCCCCAACCATTTCATTCTTTAAACTAACTACACCTATTGTTCCCATTAATGCTCTGAGCATTTTGAAAAATGCATACTATTAGTCTCTTTTGACAGGAAAAAAAAAATCTGAGGTGTAGCCAGGTTAACTAAAACTCACAGGCAGTACCCTTGATAAACAGTGTTATTGTCAGCGTAGCAAATAACTTACCAGGATTGTTTCTCATAGTGCCTGCTTTGATTTACTGCTGCCTAACAAAATACCAAAATGTATTGGTTGAAAGCAACAATGAACGTTTATCACACCATTTCTGTGGATCAAGAATCTGGGAGTAGCTCAGTTAGGTGGTTCTGGCTTGGGATGTCTCATGTGGTTGTAATCAAGATGTCAGCCAGGGCCTCCCACCATTCGTCCCCACAGGGGGGAGAGAGAGAGAGAGAGAGAGAGAGCGAGAGAGAAAGACGTCAGCCAGGGCAGAAGTCATCTGAAGGCTTGACCGGGACTAGAGGATCAACGCCAAGATGTTGCACTCTCATGGCTTGGAACACTGGTGCCATGATTGGCAGGAGACCTCAGTTCCTTCCCACGTGGACCCCTTCGTAGGGCTGCTTGAGTGCCCTAATGACGCGGCTGCTGCCTTCCCCAGAGCGAATGATCCGAGAGAGAAAGAGATGAAAGTTACCACATCTTTGATGTCTTAGCCTCAGGAATCACACACTGTCATTTCCTCCATGTGTGTTGGTTATACCCATCGACCAGATTCCGTGTAGGAGAAGAATGTAGAAAGGTGAGCATCACTGGGGTCATCTTGGATACCAGCTGCCGCGTGTCTCTCAACTTGACCTTGTGGCATTCAATCCCAGCACCTTTCAGCAGTGCAGACTGACTCAGCAACTCCGATTTAAGCCACGGATAGATTTTTAGAGACAAGCATGCGCGCCATACCCTTAAGGCAACCCTTTATTAATATTGTACCTGTCAACCAAGCTTTAGTCAATGTTGAGCATCAGGAAATGTGACACTGTCATCCACAACAACTTCCCTGAGGATAATAAACCTCCCTTGATGGTTCACGGTATAGAAGGCCCAGCATAGCTGATCTCGGTCTACTTGGAAACCTCTGCCCAGGCCACTGTCTGTCCATCCATTCATCCCAGTCTTGCTTACACATATTCCCACCTCAGAGCGTTTGAAGTTACAGGCGTCTCTGCCTGGAATGCTTTCCCTTGTTTCCTCCCACTCTTTCTCTCCCTTGGCTTCCCATTCTGGACTGCAGCTGGCTTGTCATTACCTCAGAGAGAACGCCCCTGCTTACACGGGACTCCATGGGAGCAATGGCCTCTCATCCTTGGGGTCCCTGAGCTATGTTCTGCCGTGAAGCAGGAGAAAAGAAATCTGTTCTACCTGAGGAAGACGGTTACATTAGCACTCTCTTGGGGGAAGACAGGCACCATTTGTTATGGTTGTCACGAATGATCAAGACAATTATTGCCACCATTTGTCAGTTCTTAGATAGCAGTTGTGCCCTAGTCCTTTTGTCCTTCAAGAATCCACTTGCATAAAAACAATAGTGAATAAAGGGGACTTTACTAAAGATGTCAAGGGAAGAACAAGAAGTAGACAGTCTGAAAAACAATCTCCCTTAGATATCCCTGTTCCAAAGGAACGTTCTTTGCTGCTCTGACAGAGATCTTTCCTCCACGGTTGTGCCGTAAGTGCTTACTAACTAGGTCTTTGGAAGGTGGGAAGGGCTCATTTGTAGAGTTGCCAAGTTCTGTGGTATAAATATTCTCACCATGGTTAATTTCACAGCCCAAACACAGAGCTGGAAGAGATACCAACAATCAGCCCTAGGAAGCCAATAGGCACAGCTCAGCACATCCTACCTAACACCCCTTCAGCACAGACCTCTTTAATTCTTTGATTCTTCCTCAGATTTACCCCATCTTTCAGCTCCTAACCGTCAAAAAAAGTAAAAGGCCTTCCATTAGCAGGATTCGCTCTTCCTAGAAGGCAGTATATTTTGATAGTAGAGCGTGACTCTTGGGGTCTTGGGACAAAGAAACCTATCAAAGTATTTCTTCTAAACTCATGTGCTAGAGGGGCACCTAGGTGGCTCAGTCGGTTGAGTGTCCAACTCTTGGTTTCAGCTCAGGTCATGATCCTAGGGTCGTGGGATCGAGCCCTGTGTTGGGCTTAAGCTTCTCTGTCTGTCTCTCTCTCTCTCTCTCTCTCTCTCTCTCTCTCTCCCTCCCTCCCTCTGCCCCTCTCCCCTGTTTGAATGCTCTCTCTCTCTAAAAAATAATAAAAATAAGCAAAAAACCCTCATATACTAGATCCCAGAGTAATTTAAGAGAATGTTATTTCCTGTTTCTCCTTAGACATACATCATCTCCTTTATCATCTTTGTAACTGTCATCGGGGATATTGTTACCTAATTTTCCAATGAGGAGCTTGAAGTGGAGGGATTTTAAGTGACTTGTCCAAATTCATTGAACTAGGAAGCAGTATACTAGGATTTGAAGCTAGCGTTGTCTGAGTCCATGTCTGTGCCCTGAATCCTTACCTTATGTTATATGCACCTGTGAACCCAGGCTGTGTCCTAGAGATCTGACTGGGGAGCACTGGATACAGTTGTTTCTCTGTTAACCACACAGCCTTCCCAGGATGTTGCTGGAGAGTTACAGAATTAATGCTATAACTTCAATAAACAACATGAGGTTGTTTTTTTTTTTAAGATTTTATTTTTTAAGCAATCTCTGTACCCCACGTGGGGCTCAAACTCACAAACCAGAGATCAAGAATTACATGCTCCACCCCTGAGCCGGCCAGGTGCTTCCAAAGTGAGTTTTAAATAAGGAAATTCATAAAACATGTTTTTAGCATGTGTCAACAATGCACAAAACACAGAGCCAGGGAGAGTCGTAGATATACACCTAGGACCTGGGGCTTCTTCAACATTTATAGAAAAGAATTGAGTAATCTGCTTTAGGCCAAGTCTTACGGGGTGCTTCATGTGGGGGACAACCCAGGAGATCAATGTTGAATATACCAAGCTTTACTATGCCAGGTTGGATCCTTTGAAAATAAGTTCACACTACCTAAACTCAGTTTTTGGTGGCTAGAATCCATTTACCCTTATTTTAATAACAATTCTTTTTTTTTTTTTTTTTCCAGTAGGCTTTATGCTTAGCATGGAGCCCAATGTGGGCCTTGAACTCACAACCCTGATATGAAGACCTGAGCTTGGTGCCCCCAGTGTCTATTTTGTTTGGGGATATCTTTCCTCCCCAATTTTCAGTCCAGATGCTCTAGGTGGTATATATTCTGTGTCTTACTTCCAAAGGGTTCATTTGGGGTGAATTTTATGGTATATGAATTATATTTCAATAAAGCTGTTATTTAAAAAAATAGAATTCTTGAGGCTCAGTCTGGCTAATTAGAATATTACATTCTCCTGGCCAGAGTGAATGTGTTCAGGGACAGTTATGTAACCCAATCAAGATAATAAAAAAGAAAAGAGACTTTTGCTGAGATTGTTGAAAGCACACCTTAACAAATTTTTTGACTGAATTGAACTGGGAAGATGATTCTACAGTCATCTTGTTACCTCCTGGAATCAGAGAACAAGCCCAGCTTTCTCAAGACAAGACATTTAGAATGGTATTTCCTGATGGCATTTTTGTTTAACTTTCCTCCCAACCCAGCCTTTTGAAGCGAGATCTTAATTAAGACCTTTCAGTACCATAAGCCAATACCTTATCTTTGTTTAAGCCAATTGGGGTTGTGGTTTTTGTTATTCGCAACTACAAAGAAGTCGTAAATGATGACACAATTCATACCAAAATGGGAGTGTAAAAGACACTCAACTATAGAATTATCTAAGTTAAGATAGTTCCAGTAAGAGTGAAAACCCGCCTTTTCTAGACTGGAAAGGTGGTGACTCTTCTAACCCTTAATATAAAGTAGGGAACAGCTGGTCAGATGACTAGGCTGTTTTTTGTTTGTTTATTTGTTTAGACAGAGAGAACACACAAGCAGGAAGAGGGGCAGAGAGAGAGAGAATCTTTTTTTTTTTTAATGTTTATTTATTTATTTTAAGAGAGAGAGTGCGTGGGGGAGGGGCAGGCAGAGAGGGAGAGAGAGAATCCCAAGCAGGGATTCTAGGTTCCCTGAGACAGAGGGAATCTTATGCATTGTCCACGTGGGATTTGATCCAACGACCCTAGAATCATGACCTAAGCCAAAATCAAGAGTTGGATGCTCAGGGCACCTGGGTGGCTCAGTCGGTTAAGTGTCCGACCTTGGCTCAGGTGATGATCTCGTGGTTTGTGAGTTCGAGCCCTGTGTTGGGCTCTGTGCTGACAGCTCAGAGCCTGCAGCCTGCTTTGGATTGTGTCTAGCTCTTTCTCTGTCTCTCCCCCTCTTGTGCTCTCAATCTCTCTCAAAAATAAGTAAACATTTGGGGCACCTGGGTGGCTCAGTCGGTTAAGCGGCCGACTTCGGCTCAGGTCATGATCTCGCGGTCAGTGAGTTCAAGCCCCGCATCAGGCTCTGTGCTGACAGCTCAGAGCCTGGAGCCTGTTTCAGATTCTGTGTCTCCCTTTCTCTGACCCTCCCCTGTTCATGCTCTGTCTCTCTCTGTCTCAAAAATAAATAAAAGTTAAAAAATTTAAAAAAAAATAAACATTTAAGAAAATTAAAAAAACGAAAAGAGTTGGACACTCAATCTACTGAGCCACCCAGGCGCCCCTCATGTATTTTATCTTGGGACTAGGACTATTTATTGCCACAGGATGGAATGTTAAAAGATACAGTGCAACAGTGTAAGAATTTTAGAGTGTGTTGGCTGTTTCTCATGGCCGATCTTCTGGTGCTCCATAAAGGAGGGCTTAGGTTGAAAGCGGCTCATCTGATATCTAAGAGTGAGAATCAGTATTTTTAAAACACCCCTGATCCCACAGGTCTCATCCAACCAGCTGTCTTAATGTACTTCTGCCTGACGATGTGGGCGATTACCAATTACAAAAATGTGGCAGGAGCACAGGCCTGGAGCAGATTAGCCTCACCTACCTGCCCAAGAACATTTTGAATTTCTCAGGACAGATGTAGAGATGAAGCCATTAAGCTAAGGGTTGTAGAAGAACAGAGCACTGGAGCCCCTGCTGCTGGGAAACAGAAGCCCAGAGGTCCAGTGCTAGACTCAGCTCGTTGTCTGGCTTTGGTTATTAGCTCAGAGAAGTGCCCGGAAGCAAGTGCTAACTAAACTCCAAGTCTGGCAAAAAGAATAGTGATTATTTCACCTCTAAGTCTCTGGTCACACCATTAGTAACTGAAGAGGTGCAACCTCAGGAAGGGAACCCCTCCCCAGTGTCCACCTCAAATGTGGCCTTGGAGGAGACGGGGCTGTTTTGGCCAATTCCTTCACTTCCAAGATTGGGAACCTTTGCCATTCCTGTCTAGCGGTGTATGATGCACGCTATGGATTGTGAGACAACTATATACTTACGTTGCCACTCTTCTTTCTTCCAGAGAAGGGCTGATGGGGGCTGGGTAACAAAAAAAAAGATGGACAGATCACTACTCTGCTTTTATTCTTGATTCTGTTCCCCTGATTCTTTGATACTAGGTACAGGGTTATGTCGACTCTAGTCTATTGGAAAGCAGATGCTGATGAAGGTAGAAATGAAAAAAGTTTGGGGCGCCTGGGCAGCTCGGTCGCTTAAGCATCCGAATTCGGCTCAGATCATGATCTCACGGCTTGTGAGTTCTAGCCCCGCATTGGGCTCTGTGCTGACAGCTCAGATCCTGGAGCCTGCTTTGGATTCTGTGTCTCCTTTTCTCTCTGCTCCTCCCCCACTTATGCTGTCTGTCTGTCTGTCTGTCTCTCTCTCTCTCTCTCTCTGTCTGTCTCTCAAAAATAAACATTAAAAAAATTTTTTTAAAGAAATGCAAAAATTTATTAGGGGGTGGGGAGAGAATCCACAGGATTGTCAGCATCATGCTACTCTAAAAAAGAGATTTCTCAGGAGTAATGTCCGTGAAGGATAAAGGGGGAGAAAGTTGGAGTGAGTAGCCAAAGCCTTCAGTCGGCAATGCAGATCATACAGTCTCAGTGCAAAGGATGGCTGGAGAGCACACTTACGGTGGTCTGCATTGTATGGAAATGGCTAGGTATGAATAAACCCCTCATGCTTAATCATCGCCCGGGAGGGTTGCCCAGGAAGAACATGGCCTCAGCCGAGAAACAAGGTGGTTCCTAAGGTGCAGCTCATGAGGCTGTTGGCCAGCTGCACTCTTCACAGCTGAGCGGCACGTTCTTTGGTGAGAGCAGACCTTATGGTTGTGCTTCCGTGGCCAACAGAGTCTCGGGTTCTCTCATTACCACTATTGGGTATGTTTCTGCGTGCTTGTGTTATTTTTATCGTTTAAGTCGGTCTTGGCTGGATTTTACGAAGTCACCCAGAGAACTTGGGCAAGTTTTTCCACGGAGCAACCAGACAGAGTTTGAGTTGTCTTATTTTAAGGATGGAGTGCTAGTGTTTTGGTTGCATATGGTATTCCAGTATGGAAGTGTGGGCATGCTTTAAAGCATATGTATGGGAAGAAGGTGTGTGGGAATGTTGAGCTGCTAAAAGAAATGAATTAAATAGTGAAAATCCGTTTTGCTACTCAGAACCCATTCAACATTCTTCTAGAAAAGTATCCCAGTTTTCCTCAATGAAACCATTCTGTGCTACACCAGGAGCCCAGATGCTAGAGAGCACTTATCCACTCTTGCCTCCAGCGGTGGACATGGCCAGCCTTAGCCAATCAATGCATTGCATTCTTCTGGGCCATAGAGATAATAGAAGGAGCCAATGATAGGCAGTGAGACCTTTTTTTTTTTTTTTGGGTGGGGAGAGGGGGTTGTTGGGTGAAAAGTAAATTTATTTATTTTCTTTTGGACTTGAATCTGGAAATTGTCCTTGAAGCTAATGACAGCCATCTTGACACTAGAGTCTGAGAATGAAAAAGAAGTGAAGAAGAATGATAGAGTCAAGAGGTTGAGAGAGATGGGTGCTGGCTGGAATTATTTAAGGCTCTGAATCCATTTTTACCTGAGGCATGATCCCTGCTAAGATTTGAACACGTTTTACTTAAGAAAAGTTGGTATATATACATGCATTGTATATACACATTTGTATTTACTTTTATATACACTATCATATATTAAAAACATGTTTATATACTGAAATCTCCAATTCAAGTCCCATACCACAGGGTTCATTCTTATTTTCCTGTTTAAGTCATCTCTAAACCCAGCGTGGGGCTCAAACTCAAGACCCTGAGATCAAGAGTCACATGCTCTACCAACTGAGCCAGCCAGGCATCCCTTATTTTCCTCTTTATAATTCTCTTATTTGATAGTAAAACAAAAAAAACCCCAAAACAAACAAAAAAAACTTGGCTCCTGTTATGATCCGTATATTAACTTATAGGCTTAATCCTCCTGTTTGTAGCCAATCTTTCATTGCGACCCCCATGTCTCCTCCCCTGTCATACATGCCCTACTCACCCCAGTTGAAATATGACATCATCCCCACCTTAGCAGATGCTATTCTTACCATGCCTGGGCTCTGATGCTTTGAACCAGGCTGGTACTGGTGCTAGAGTCTGTGGATATCCTTTTCACCCAAGTCCGACTCTGACCTCCTACACTGGGTCACCACTGCTGACTAGTATCCATGGTATGGATGTGCCATAGTTTAACCATTCACTTATGGAAGGTAACACTGGTTATTTCCAGTGTGGGGTATTACAAATAAAGCTATTGTGAATGGTTGAGTATGTTGTTTTTGTACGAACACAGGTTTCATTTCTCTGGGATGAAGGTCCAAGAATGGGATCGATGGGTCATACGGTAAGGGCATGTTTAATATTTTAAGAAATGGCCAAACTCTTTTCTAGAGTGGCCCTACCACCTTACGCTCTTGGTCTAATGACTTTTTCACCAAGTTGTTCAGGAAGGGCAGGGCAATGAAGGGAAGAGAAAGGAAGAGAAGGGAAGGAAAGAGGAAAAGGAAGAGTTAGTAATAAACTATTACCTATATTTATGTCCATGTCTAATTTCTTTAATTTTTTCTTTTTGTTTTTTTGTTTGCGTTTTTGTTTTGTTTTTATTTATTTTTGAGAGAGCACAAGCGGGGGAGGGATAGTGAGAGGGGGACAGAGGATCCCAGGCAGGCTCTGTGCTGACAGCAGAGAGCCCGATGCGGGGCTCAAACTCACAAACCCTGAGGTCATGACCCGAGCTGAAGTTGGCCGCTCGACTGACTAAGCCGCACAGGTGCCCCTCTAATGTTTTCTTTTGATCTGGATTTCTGCTTTTACCCCCTTGACACATCATTTACATTTTTATTGCTAGGTGTTATTATCTTATAAAAGCATTTTTAACCTGTTTTTTTTTTTAGCATATTCTTTACTGTTTTCTCCATTAAAAAATGTAAGAGCCAGGTTATTGACGTAAAATATGCACACAGTAAAATTCACCATTTTTTCACGTACAGTTCTAAGAGATTTGACAAAAGCATGGAACCATGGAACCGCCACCACTATCAAGATACAGAACATTTTCAACACTTTAAAACATTTACCTTTGCCTTTCTTTCTTTTTTTTAAGATTTTATTTTTCAGTAATCTCTATACCCAATGTGTGGCTGAAAACCACAGCCCCAAGATCAAGAGTCACAGGCTCCACCGACCGAATCAGCCAGGTGCCCCTTCTTGTACGTTTATAATCAACCCTTTCCTTCCCCCAGTTCCTGTCAATCGATGATCTGTTTTCTGTCCCTGTAGTTTTGCCTTTTCCAGAATGTGATACAGATGGAATTATATGGTATGTAGCTGTGGAGGTCTGACTTTTTTCACATAGCATAATGTATTTCAGATTCACCCATATTGTTGTTTGCTTTAGGGATTCATTCATTTTGCTTGCTGAATAATATTCCATTGTATGTATGCATCATGCACTATTTACTGGTTAAAGAACACTGGATTGTTTTTCAGTTTTTTCTGGTTTTTTTAAAACCGAATTTGATGAACATTTTCTGATTTCTATATAAATTCTGTTGCAGTATTAATTATTTTCCCTTATAATTTTATCTTCCTTTTGATTTGTTTGCCATATATGCCTTCTTGTTTCTAGTTATTGTGTTTTTTCTCTTTACTGTGTTTTATCTGTCATCTGTTCATTACAGTAATTTCTTTTAAAAATCAGCTTTTGGTTGTATTTGTCAAGTGCATTTTCAGATTCTAATTTACTTACATGTGTTTTAGTTTTATTTCACTCAGGGTTTACACATTTTCTAAGATCTTAAATTGAATGTTTATTGAGTTGCCTATTAGTAATAAAATACTTTAAAAGCATGAATTTTTCTTCTGAGAAGAGTTTCCCTGCATTTCAAAGCTTTTGAGAAGTACTTTATTATTGTTATGTTCAATGAATTACATAACAACATTGCGAGTAGGTATTGAAGTCCTTTTAATATTATTTTAAAATAGACTTTTCGTGTGTTCTTAATTTTCTCCTTAATAACTCTATTATTTAGGAAAACTTAAATTTTTTCATGTAATTAAATTTTTTGTTTTATATTTGCATTATTAATTTCTGTTTTTATCACAAGTGATGGCCTAGAGAGCATTTTGTATGTACTATAAATAAATAAAGGTCTACTTCATTTAATTGATTCCAAATATCAATTAATTCTATATTTGAAGATGTCAGGACCTTTGCACAATGCTTCATCCACTCCGTCTCTCATTATTGACACAGGAGAGTTAAAATCTCCAATATAATTTTCATCCTGTCAATTGCCTGTATTTCTAACAAACACATATACACCAGGGCTTTGCCACTTGGTTCACGTTCCCCTCTCTCTAACTACTGCCAGTCTCCTAGGCAAATTGTACATTCCATTTCTTACTGCCAGAGTTCCTGAACCTCTACTCTAACTCTTCCTTCCTTTCAACAGCCTCATCCTGGACCTTGTTACAGTTTGGGACCCTTCTACCTTTGGTAGCTCAGTTTCAGACCACATCGTTTCTCTCAATTCCTGACTCCCGCAAAGCAGCAAACTCATTTAACCCTGCCCTCCAGCTCCCCAGTCTCTCCCCTTCTTCTAGCTGGGTCTGGCCACTTTGGATTCTCTTTCTTCTCAGATCCCACTTGACCCTCCTTTTCAGTCACTTCAACTTTACTTTCATGGGTACCTTTAGTTTCCTTTCCCTCTACTCTATCTGTCCCACAAATTCCCAGCCCTGGGTCGACATATTCATCTACCTTCTCTGCTACTTACCTTCAGAGACTGCAGAATTAATAAAGATTCTTGATTGACAAGGAGAAACCAACCGGGACTAGCTTCAAAGAAAGAAACTAGCATGAAGATTCAAATTTGTACCTTCAGAGAATCAAAGGTCAAGAATATAGCCTGGCTTTGAGAGGACTGAAATCAGGACTTCTATTTTCATATTTCATCTCTGCTTCTCTCTTCCTGATTGCTTCTTTCTTCTAGAAGGTTTTCTGTTCTCCCATAGTCACATGGGAGCCCCCTAATATACAGTTCTTCTGTTGAAGAGATATCAAAACTGATACGGGGCTTTCTTAGTCTCAATTTCAAAATCATGGGGAAAGAGCTCTGATTGGCTCAGTTTGGGACAGAAGTCTAGATCCATCAATGAGGGCCAGAAGTGCATGGTCATATTTTGTAAAAATGGCAGTTGGTGACTCCTAGTGAGTGACCATGTGCTCATCCATGAGCCTATGGCCAGGAAGGATAGGATATGCTGCTGAGCCTGGCCAGAGTTTTATGTATGCATGAAATCCAGTACTATGGTCAGAGGAATATAAGGTTCTGATTGAACTGGTCTTACTTGCCCACTAGTAGAGGCTGAAGTAGTCATGGAATTAGAACCACAGGGAATTAGAGTAGGTTCTTCCGGCTAAGGAAAAACAATGACTATCTGCCATAGTTGCCAAATGATAGATAAGGAAGCTGAGAAACTTCTTGGTGGTTAATTACCATCTACTTATTACAAGTGTAATTTGTGCAGGGCCAGCCTATGAGCTAAATAAGGTTTTACTCAGTATGTTTTCACTGCTTTATTTGAAGTTAAAAAAAAATTAGAATGTTCAAATTTTCCGCGTTCATGGCTAAATATGAATTTTATTGAAATTTTTGAAAAAGAAAGTCAAATATAAAAGACTTGATTATTTTGGATTAACTATTGCATTGTTTCCCCCCATTAGTTAAGGCAATCAACAATCAAATCAACTTATAAAACATCTTTTAAATAAACTTAAAAAAAAAGTAAACATATGTTTCTTTTGTATAACAATACATCATAGTTATATAAAAACAAAACTTCAAGGAGTATAGTTTTGCTTTGAGCAAATTCATTTAGGATATGAATTCTGCCTGTATTTATGCATAAAGTAATTAAATCTGCTTTGAAAATAAATATTGTAATTATTCGCTGAGTGCCTTTTTACTAAACATTTTTTCTGCCTCCTTACAAATCATTTATTGAGAAATCATAGAGGGTAAATATAAGAACACAACAAAAAGTAAGACAAAAAAATATTGTTTCCTTTATTTTGTCCAGGGTTAGGTTTTCTTTTTCTCTCTCACTTATTCTCCTTGAATGAACAACAACCCCAAAGGGGGTCTTTGAGAAATGTAGAATTACCAAATAATCTAAAAACTGAGTAAAACAAAATAGAATACCCCTCTTCTTCCTCCCCTCTTGGGTATTTCAACTTAAACTTGGTTTCTCTTGCAGCCTCAGAGAGTAAAATTCTCATAAAATCAGGCTCTGTTCTGCTCTCTGGCAGAGTTTCTGAATAGCAAAGCACTCTGTGGCCTTTGTTATTTCTACCATTCACTCTCAGAGAGATTTGTTCTCGGGGGAATTGCAAATCTCTGAATTTTCCCGATAGATTTATCACTAGTAAGAAAATATTTGGAAAGAAGCCAGTGAGAGATGTGGCTAAAAGAGAGCATTTATGAATGCATTTTTTTTTTTTTAACAAAAGTCACAAATGTCCTATGGTTAAAGAAGAAAAAAAGGATTTTCTCTTTCCACATCTTCCTGGAAGTGACCACGTTCTGATACTTGCCAGTGAAATAGATTTTTAGCATAATATTTTAATTGACTTTTTAAAAAGTTTTATTTATTTATTTATTTATTTATTTATTTATTTATTTATTTAATCTCTACACCCAGTGTGGGGCTCAAAGTCACAACCCTGAGACCAAGAGATCATGTTTTTCTGACTGAGCCAGCCAGGCTCCCCTATTTTAGTTGATGCTTTTTTTTTTTAAGTTTATATATTTATGTATTTTTAAATAATCTCTACCCCCAATGTGGGGCTCAAACTCAGGCCTCTGAGATCAAGAGTTGCATGTCTTCCAACTGAGCGCACCCCTTGTTGACTTTTGATGGTCACTGCTAGTGAACATCTCATTAGAAAGCTCTAGGTTTGGGGCGCCTGGGTGGCTTGGTCGGTTAAGCGTCCGACTTCGGCTCAGGTCATGATCTCACGGTCCGTGAGTTCGAGCCCCGCATCGGGCTCTGTGCTGACAGCTCAGAGCCTGGAGCCTGTTTCAGATTCTGTGTCTCCCTCTCTCTCTGCTCCTCCCCTGTTCATGCTCTGTCTCTCTCTGTCTCAAAAATGAATAAAGGTTAAAAAAAAAAAATTTTTTTTTTAAAAAAAGAAAGCTCTAGGTTTTTTTCTTTTAAGTCACATTTTCTTAAGTTTGAGTTTTAAAATAACATTAGCCAGATGCATTTGAAATGTATTTAAAATGTTGGGGGGAGGTGCAGAGGGGTAGAGGGAGAGAGAGAATCCCAAGCAGGTTCCACACCTACCACAGAGCCCGATAGGGGGTTTGATCTCATGACTGTGAGATCATGACCTGAGCTGAAATCACTAGTTGGATGCTTAACTGACTGAGTCACCCAGGTGCCCCTGTATCTGATTTTTTAAACTAGGTGAACAACCTTTATTTATTCTCCAAATATTTATATTTCAGGTCTATGATATGATGCTTAGAAAATAGTCGCTGTCTTTCCCCAGGAATATCATTTCAATAATTTCTACCTCTTTGTACTATAGCATCAATTTCTCCATCTCCATGGGATTGTTCTTAATTAGCATAGAACAATCTCTTATTTCTCCTATCTTCCAATAACAGTCCCTCTTTATTTTTTAAAAATGTTATCTTTATTCCAGTATACTTAACACACAGTGTTATATAAAGTCATTCTTTATCAACCCACTTTCTCCGCTGCTACAGTCCAATATTTCTGCTGCCCTTTGCAGCAAATCTGCTGAGTTGTCCATACATGCTGTCTACAGTTCTGTTCCCTCCTTCACCCTTAAATCCACGTCATTTACCTTCTACCCACACCATTCCACCAGAATTGTCCTTCCAAGTTGCTCAATCCAATGATTAATTTTCACTCATCTTATTTGACCTATCGGCATCATCTGACACTGTTGATCACTCCCTGTGATGCACCTTCATCATTTGGCTTCCGGGATACCATTTTCTTCCTACTTTGCTGGTTGCTCTTCCTCAGTTCTCCTTGCCGGTTATTCTTCTCCCTTACCTTTTATTTATTTTTATTTTTTAAAATTTTAAATGTTTTATTTTTTTTACATCATCTCTACATCCAACGTGGGGCTCAAACTCACGACCCCAAGATCAAGAGTTGCATGCTCTACCTACTGACTGAACCAGCCAGGCACCCCTTCCCTCATCTTGACATTGGAGTGCACCAGCCCTCAGTCTTTGGTTCTCTTCATTATTTACATTCCTTCTATAGCTAATCTCATCTAGTCTTTTGGCTTTATATGCCAGCTATCTGCCAATGACTCACAAGTTAACATCTTCAGCCCAAACTTCTCCCTTAAACTTCAGAATCATCCATGAACTGCCGAATTAACAGTCCAGTTGGATGTCTAATAGGCATCTGGAGTTTAAGAAGGTTAAAACTGAGCTCCTAAGGCAATGACACTCATTAGTAATGAGCGTACCTAGTATTCATATTGGGTTGTGAATATTACTTCTTACTAAAAGGAACCATGACTCCTTGAAGAATTGGCTGATTTCAGGGGGCAGAGAAAGAGCAGGATGAGCCTGGAAAATCTTGTGGTTCCAAAAAATAAGAAGGTGCTAACAAACAAACAAACAAACAAACAAACAAAGCAAACTTGTCAAAAGAACACAAGCCATCCCAAAGACCAATGGCCACATCTGGGATACTTGAAGCAACAAAATAATGGTAGGAATGGATTATAAACCATAGAATAAAATAGATATCTATGAGTTCATAGTAATATGAATAAATAATTGGACAGATAAATAAATGATGGGAAGGAACAGCTCATCTAATAATAAAAGTAGAAGGAATGATGGCAATGGAAAATTATCATTTGGCAAACACCATAGTATTAATTTTTGCTTACAGGAATCATTAAGGCATACTAAAATTAGTGGATGAATACATGCTGAGAAACAAGATACTTATACAATCTCAAAGTGTCTTCACACAGGCACTTACTAATAACAAAGGGAAAGATAGTAACTTTCCACTGGAGAGATCAAGTGTTCAAAGTACATCATGGGTAATGAGACATTTCAACATCAGTTGCCTCTTTGATGTGATGGGCGGAGAGGGCCACGACATCACTTCTGTGGTAGTGTTTCCAATACTTCATACCTGAATTTAATCATGAGGGAACAGTAGACGAACACAAATTGAGGGGCATTTTACAAAATAACTGATCAGTATTCTTCAAAAGTGTCAAGGGCACAAAGGACAAAGAAAGAATGAGAAACTGTCCCGGATTGGGACAGTTCATACTACCCAGTGTCAACGTGAATTTCTTGGTGTTGATGATTGTACTTTGGCTATATAAATGTTAACATCTGGGGCAGCTGGGTGAAGGTTATGCATAAATATATTGTACTATTTTTTGCAACTTTAAAAAGTGTTGAAGTTATTTCACGTGATTTCATTCACTCTCCGACCTCCTTTCTTATTATTCATGCATTTACACACTCACTCCATTCAAACCACTCTGATCTGCCTGCCATCTCTTGAACATGTCAGGTGAGCTCCCTTTCCACTGGCAGGGCCCCTTTTCCCTGAATGCTCCCCCCACCCATCCCCCCCCCCCCCATTCCTTGGCTAACCTCCTCGTCTTTTTCAAGCCCTTGCTTAAACATCTTTTTCTCAATGGGCCTACTCTGACCACCATCTTTAAAAAAATGCCAGACTTCCCTCTCAGTTATCCTTAATTTGCTACAAATTTGGGGCCACTTTTAATCAACTTTGAACACACATAAAATTTTTACTTATGTCATTTTTATTGTGTACCATATATTGCTACCAGCTAGCATATAAACTCTTAAGAGGGCAGGTTGCGGTCTTTTTTTTTTTTTTTCCTCTGAGCATTCAGAACAGTCATTGTTAGGGTCGCCTGGGTGGCTCAGTCGGTTAAGCTCAGAGCCTGCACCCTGCTTCAGATTCTGTGTCTCCCTCTCTCTCTGTCCCTCCCCCACTCATGCTCTGTCTCTCTCTTTCTCTCAAAAATAAATAAACCTTAAAAATAATAACAAAAGAACAATCATTGTTACTCTGTATACAGTATATATATGTATTACTGAAAAACAGAAAAAACATATGCTTCTTTCCGGCAGCTATTTATAAGTAATCAGGGAGTTAGACAAAAGATATAAATTCCTATTTTTTAAATCGAGACACTATGGGAGCACCTGCGTGGCTGAGTCGGTTAAGCATCAGACTCTTGGTTTCAGCTCGGGTCATGAACTCATGGTTTGTGAGTTCGATCCTGCGTTGGGCTCTGTGTTGACAGTGCAGAGTCTGCTTGGAATTCTCTCTCTCCCTCTCTCTCTCTACCCCTCCCCTACTCGCTCTCTCTGTCTCTCTCAAAATAAAGAAATGAACTTAAAAAAAAATCAAGACACTATGTAAAGCTAAGAAGTTTAGAAGTACTCTCTCAGTTGCAAGTCAAAGAAACCCACTCAAGTTAGCTTAAGAAATAAAAAGGGGGCATTTACTCATTCACAAAATTCAACAGCCCGGAAGTAAGCATAGGTAAGCTGGATTTAGGGAGGCTCACGGCCATCCTCAGAATTCCCTGATTTCTCCCTTCAACCTTCAAATCTACTTTCGCCTGAAACAGCTTGAGCCCCAGGCAGGTGATCTCCACCTGGTAGTTTCCAAAGCTCCGACTGCGGGTTCTGGGGGCTGACCGAGAGCAAGAAATTCGCCCCCGCCTAGCGTGGGTCACCCGCCCTGGCCCATAGGCACAGCCCCACACCACTTATATGAAGGGTGGAAGAATCAAAAGATAAAATTAATTATAGAGTTGAGCCAAACCTATTTGTGTAACCCGACAGAATACACATAGCCACTGTTGGAAGTATAGCACTCTGACCTCTGGTGGTTAGAAGCCAAGGAGAAAATTCAGCATTAGTTCAAAGACCACAGCAATTTCAAAAAATTTTTTTTAAATGTTTTTATTTGTTTTTGAAGGAGAGAGAGACTGAGGATGAGCCGGGGAGGAGCAGAGAGAGCGGGAGACATAGAATTTGAAGCAGGCTCCACCAGGCTCTAAGCTGTCAGCACAGAGCCTGATGCAGGGCTTGAACTCTCAAACTGTGAGATCATGACCTGAGCCAAAGTCAGACGCTCAACCGACTGAGCCACCCAGGCGCCCCTCTAAGATTTTATTTTTAAGCAAGCTCTACACCCAAAGTGGGGTTGGAACCCATAGCCCCAAGATCAAGAGTCACAGGCTCTGCCTTTTGTTTTTCCTCTTCACTGTTTTCGTCTATGTGAATTTTTGCATTTTTAATGACAGCATATCGTTTCTTTCTTCTAAAGTGTTCATATAAAGTTGTTAAAAAAAGACCAAAATAGGACTACTTAAGCTTCAGTTTTCTTCACTGTAAACAGAGCATAATAAAAGAATAGTAATGGTACTATTAATTTATAGGATTACCTATAGAGTTATTGTGATGAATCTGATAATTCAGTGAGGGCTTAATGTGGTTACTGACACACACTTCTAAGTTCTCAAAAATGGTGAGCCTTTACTATTATTTTATAGATTCACTTGCATTTTTAGTGTCTTTGTGCACACAAATTGGCTTCTCTACCACCAAACTTTTTTTTTTTTTTTTTTTTTTAAACTAGGCTTCATACCCAGCATGGAGCCCAACGTGGGGTTTGAACTCACAAACCTGAGGTCAGGACCTGAGCTGAGATCAAGAGTCTGATACTTAGCCAACCAAGCCACCCAGGTGCCCCACCACCAAACATTTACAAAACATTTAATATTACATTATGGGCTGAAAAGCCAGTAACAAGTGTCTATTCTTATGAAGTTGATAGTCTAATTTGAGACTCAAAGCAGAGAGATTTAAACTTTATAAACTTTATAAACACATATATATACATATGATGGAATATTATTCAGGCTTAAAAAGGAAGTCAATTCTGACACATGCTACTATACTGACATGTTTGAAGACATTATGCTAAATGAAATAAGCTAGATACAAAAGGACAAATGTATGATTCCACTTATATGCGGTACCTAGAGTAGTCAGATTTATACACTCAGAAAATAGGACTATGGTTGCCAGCGGCCAGCTGGGAGAGGGAAAGGGAAGTTGTTTAATGAGTACAGATTAGTTTGGGAGGATGAAAATGTTCTGGCGATGGATGGGGTATGGTTGCCCAAAACTGTGAATGGACTCGATGCTACCGAACTGCACATTTAAAAATGGATAACATGGTAAATTTTATGTTATGTACATCTCACCAAATTTTTTTTTAATTTAAGTATTAATATAAAGGAAAATCAAAGTTTAATACTACAAAATAACAGACCAGTAACTTATAAATTATCAAGTGCCATTTTAATTTTATTCATCAAATGTGTCTTTATTTTTTGAATAAGTAGTACATGTCCATGGTACAAAAATAAAAGTTACAAAAGGGAATACAGGAAAAGTAAATCTTCCTATAGTCAACATATAAATTTATATACGTATATATTGCAATAACTATACTCAGACACTGTAAACACTATATTGAAACTTTCTTTTTCCGCTTAACAATGTCTTGGGTAGTACATTAAAAGCAACCTTGTTCTTTTTTAAAAATTTTTAAAAAAGTTTTATTTATTTATTTTGTGTGTGTGTGAGAGAGAGAGCGAGAGAGCATAAGGCAAACTTGTTCTTTTTAAAGAGCTGTATAGATACCATAAATGTATTTGACAAATCCCCACTGAGAAGCCAGAGAGGGTTTCTGTATTTTGTTATTACAAGCAACATTTCAAAGAATCATCTGGCACATACGTCATTTTGTGTAACTGTGAGCATTTCTGTCAGATAAATTCCTAGAGGTTTGGTCACCGGCTCTTCAAGTGATTGATGTTAAAAGCACCCCCCATTCCCATTTCCCCATTCCTCGCAGCCAACGAGTCCATTCAGGTTTTCAATATTTATTCATGTCTGAAGTGTTGTCCTCAAACCCATCCTCCAGAAAGAATAATCTGCTCACTTTCGTGCTACCTAATACATCCAGGATAAGGTCTAATATCTTTATTTTGGCAAACAAGGCTCAACTTCTGGTCCCTGCATTTTCTCTATCAACCCTTCTGTACCTTCCTCACTCACTTTAACTCTTTTTGCTTATATAAGAGTTTAGAGTTTCAGGCCTCCATGCATGTGCTCTTACTATCTCCTTGGCCTGGCCTACCCTCCTCCATTTCTGTCACTTCTGTTGTGGGGAGTCTAGACCCCCTCATGTAAAAAGAAGAACCTCCCCCTTGGGCTCCACTGGTCTGCGTGCATTCATCTTCCTCAGCCATTGCTCTTCTCCACCGAAACTGTACCTGTGGAGGAGCCTGAAATAGTGGTAGGGGCTTGTCTCTTTATTCCTTTCTAGTTCTGCAACCAGCACAGTGCTAGAGATCATGTGGTGTGCACTCAATAAAATCTCTTTACCTGAACTCAACTAGATCTTGGGGGAAAAAGGGTGGAGTCATTCATCCATTCATTCATTCAAGGTATGCTGACAGAGAGGCCATAAGTGCAAGATTATGTGCTAGGCAGTGGGATTACAGTAAAAGAGATGGGACAACATAAACATGCAATTCTAATTCAGCTGGGTAGGGACTGCAGAGGACTCTAGGTCACAGTTTAGATTTTTTGCATGGAAATGGTGAGCAGAGGGTGGTATTGTAATTAGAAGGAATCACACTAGAAACAAAGCTCATGATTTCTGACTTCTTGCTCATGGCGAATTGTCTTCATTTTTGAAAGAGGAGACGCTCTTCTGGTAAACAAGGTCAAGCACAGTGTCCTGGGTAAAACATAATAACGTGAGCTAACACTTACAAGGGAACTAGGTCAGAATCAGTATACTCCACGAAAGTTCTCTTTCTCTGCTAAACTGCCTTAATATTTGGCGCTACACTGTCTTCTAACGGATAAAAAAACCCTTCTTTCTTGGTGTTAAATGATCTATATTGTTTAATCAAATTGTTCTTTGTCCTATTCTACTCTCCTCTCCAGTATGACCTCATTTCACAAAAGGTTGAGGAAGCAAGTAAAATGAAATGAAAATAGCAGGTCCTTTCAGAATTGAATTCAGCACAGAGGACTGCCACTACTAGCAGAGTAACTTTAGGCAAGTACTTACACTCCCTGTTTCCCCTTTTGTAAAATAATAATAATAATTAATGATAGTAATAAATGTTAAGAGCTTAATATGGTGCCTGACACATAGTAAGAGCTCAGCCGAAGATAGCTGTTAAGCGATTCTAAGAACCTGAGATTCTGGCGTCTAATTTCGCTCTTGCAACCAAAAAAATTCTAACTGTAATCTTTACCCAAGCAAGTTAGACCTGAACTCGCGCTTTCAGCGATGAGGCAGTTTGCCCTCTCCCGGCCACCGTCTTGGAGCATGCGCAAATAAACGTGGCGGGACGTAAGTGTCATGGCGAGCTCCATCTAAAGTGTTTCCCGTATCCGCAGAACGGCGTGCGGATCCTCTCACTTTGGACCGGTGTGTTATTCCCTGACCTCTGGGTAAGGGTGGCGGGGGGAATCAGTGTGGGGCGGAGTGTGGCTAGAGCTCCTTTAATGGCGGAGCCTGGTTTCCCCCGTTTCGGCCTTTCTCGGGCCGTTTGCTGGCTTGTTTCGTAGTTGAAACGGGACTTGCCAGCTGGGGTCAGGGAATTGGGAGGCGGGGAGCGCTGCCAGAAGTGAGGACAGAGTGGTTGGCGTTGCGTGCTGCAGGGCTGCGAGGAATATTTAAAGGAACTCGTCCCTTATTGTCAAATCTAATTTCATTCGTTTTCCCACTTGCGCTGAATTTGTGTGATGGATGGGGACGAGGCGTTCGCAGTTCGGTAGCTTGCACAGAGCTGTACCTCAAGAATTGAAACAGAAGTTGGCCGGAAGAGCCAGTGGCTTGATTTTTCCACTCTTGTTCCCCTTTATACTCCTAAAACCTCTCTCTGAATCTCGGGACGCCACGTGTTTTTCTGGTGGAAGGTGATCTGGATACGTCCCTCACTGCCTAATTCCTATTTTGTAGTTGGTATTAATTGAATCACGCAGACGTGTTGTAGTGCTGGGCAGTGTTTATTACCGTGGCCAGACGCTGGATCACCATCGTGGCAAATTCGGTGGATGTAAACACACCTGACCCAGTCAGTAAGGAGTTGGAAGTAGTGTGGCACATCATTCACTTTGCTGTAGAAAGCTCTCTTTTATGCAGTCTAATCCCTTTTAAGTAGTTTTAAAGAGCCCTTATGTGGTTTTGTGAACTTGTTGGGAGCTCGCTTTTTCTAATGAGTTTTTATTTTCCAGACTTCTCTTTCCAGAGGATTTGAGACTGATTGCAGATAATCAAGGTACTTATTTATTTCAAACCTTTTATGCTTGAATAAAGTGTTCCACATTGCAATGTTCACAAAGGCAGTCTAGCGTCTCAGTAATGCTGTCACCGTCATTATCTGGAAATGCCATCGTCTCCATATCATGCCGGATCAGTAAATCTAAGAGACATTTTCATTAATTTCAGCCTTTTTTGTACATTCAGCAGCACTGACCTTGTTGGTCTCTTTGACATGCTGTCTTCCTTTGCCTTCTATCCCCTACTGATTTTCTCCTTTTCTAGTTGCTGCTTCTTAGTCTCTATGATAGGCTGGTCGTCTTCTTTTTGGCAGTTAAATTTGGAGTTCCTCAAGGCTTGGTCCTGTATTCTTTTCTCTTTCTGGATGATCTAATATATATTCATCTTTGTCAGTGCTGTGGTTGTTATTATTTATTTTAGCCATCCTGGTGTGTGTGAAGTGGTATCGCATTGTGGTTTTGATTTGCATTTCCCTTATAGGTAATGATATTGACATCTTCTCATGTGCTTATTGGCCATTTGTATACCTTTGGAGACCTGTGTATTCGTCTCTTTTGTCATATTTTACATTGGGTTGTTTGTCTTTTTATTGTTGACTTGTGTACTCACTGTATTCTGGTACTAGATGTTTATCAGACATGTAATTTCTAAATACTTTCTCCCGTTGTATGAGTTTTCTTTTCACTTTCTTGATGGTGTTCTTTGAAGCATATAACTTTTTAATTTTGCTGAAGTCCAGTTTTTTTTGTTGTTTGTGCTTTTGGTGTCATAACTAAGGAAGGAATAATGCTTAATCTAACATCATGCAGATTTACATCTATATTTTCTTCTAAGAGTTTTATTGTGTTAGCTTTTAAATTTAGGCCTGTGGTCCGTTTTCAGTTAAGTTTTGTATGTAATGTGAGGAAGGGCTTCAGCTTTCATTGCATGTGGATTGTTCTTTCCCCCCATTAAATTTTTTTTTGGCACCCTGGTTGAAATCAGCTGATGAGGTAGTATATTTTTGATGAACATTCTCGATGATTTTTATGAAAGAGTAATTCTAGGATAAAGATTTTCAAACTTTAGTACACATCAAGATCACCTGGAGGCTTGTTATAGATTGCTGGGCTTTACTCAGAGTATCTGATTCAGTAGGTCTGGCGTGGGGCCCGGGAATTTTCATCTCTCCCGAGTTTCCCAGTGGTGCTAATCATGCTGATATGGGAACCACGAACTATGAAAACTACTGGTTTAGGACTTTGGTTCACAATGTGGTTACACATGTAAGAATTACTAGAAGGTTTAAAAAATAGTATCAATCTCCAGGCTCTGTTCCCCTCCCCCCCCCTTTTTTTTTTTTTTTTTTTAAAGTAATCTCTACTTCTAGCTTGGGGCTTGAATTCAAGACTGAGAGACCAAGAGCTGCATGCTTTACCTACTCAGCTTGCTAGGTGCTCCTGTTCCCCCTTGATTGATTGAGTTGCCCTGGGGCTCAGTTGCCGATAGGTTTCAAAAGCTCCTCAGGTGAATGCAATGAGCACTCAAGCTTCAGAATCTGTGTCTTCCCCTCTCTCTGCTCTTCCCTGTTTGAGCTCTCTTTCTGTCTCTCAATAAATAAACACTAAAAAAAAAAAAAAAAAGGTTGAGAATCTCTGTCTGGGAGAATGATGGTTCTCAATCAGGGATGTGTAGTGGAATCATCTGGGCAAGCTTTAAGTTTATGTCCTTATATTCCACTCCTTGGAGATTATAATTCAGAATGGGACCTGGGTATTTGATACTATAAAAACTCTCCTAATAAATCTCAAATGCAAATAACACTACTATGGGATATTGCTTTATATATTTTTCCTAACATTTTCAGTATCTCCCTTTTCACTGGCGATTTATATTCCCTTCATCAAACTTGAATTCCTCAGCCTTTTGAGAAAAAAACTGTATGATCTGTTTCTTTTCAATGTTGTCTTGTTTCTTTTTAGTCTCAGACTTTCATTTCCTTCTTACTCATTTACAAATTTCTGAGGGCTAACGGTTCTGCCAGTTTGTTGGAAGGAAAAGCTTTACAAATAGTGATGAGATGGTTCCAGTCCTTACGCAGCCAGATTTACGATCCTCTGCTTTATATTTGTTCTCCTTTGTTTCTCTAAATTGAATTTCTAGAAACGGAATTGGTGGATCACAGGATATACTGTATATGTCTTGGGGAGCCTGGGTGGCTCACTCTTGATTTTGGCTCAGGTCATGATCTCATGGTTTGGGAGCTCGAGCCCCGTGTTGGGCCCTGCGCTGACAGCATGGAGCCTGCTTGGGATTCTCTTCTTTTTCTCTCCACTCCCTTATTCACGCGCAAGTGCGTGTGCGCTCTCTCTCAAACTAAACATTTTGGAAAAGGATATATATGGTTTAAAGTTTGATATGTATTGCTAGGAAGACTTCCGGAAAGAATAAACCAGCTTTACCATGCTTTCGGCCAACAATAGGGTTTTGTCCGCCTTTTTTTTTTTATCGGTGGGGTAGACAAAAAAATAATTTATTGTTTAAACACTCACTATTAGTGTGCTTGAGCATTATTTCCAGTGCTTATTGGCTATTTGCATTTCTTGAAGGGCTGTTTTTCCTTTGCCCCCCCCCCCCCCCTTTTTCTCCCCGGAATATGTTTATTTCTTCGCATCACATTAGACTCTTGCGTTGTTTGGGCTTTGCCAATGAGGCAGAACTATAGTTGGGGCAGCTTGGCGTTGAGGCCTGGGTTCTAAATGTAACTCTGTTGGTGTGCACATCTTTTTGCTTCTTTGGATTTCAGTTCTAGAAGATGAGAGGCTTAGCAATGTTTCCTACTCCCCGTACTGCATGATGTTGTATGTCTCCTCTCCTCTTTCTTTCTCCATTCCTTTCCCTTCCTTGAATCAATACACAGGGCTATATGGGGTGTAAAAAGTGTAATTAAAAAGTATGGCTTTTAATGTGTCCTTTAATTCACAGTCCTTCACTAGTTCTTTAGTAACATTTGAAGGCAGTACCTGTCTTAGCCTTTCTCATTTAGCCTCTTTATTTCATAGACTAACAGTGGTAGAAGAAACCCTGAGGGTTATTAGGTGTTTGCTTTAGATTCCAATCCAGTATAAGAAAGATGAGCTAAATTTACCTTACGCATCTTATTCATTCATTTGGTCAACAGATACTGTTTGCCTGCTCTGTGCTGGGCATTGTTGTAGGCGTCACAGAGACAGTGGTGAAAACGAGGTAATGCCTTTTTTCCTGATGGAGGTGACACTGCGGTGAGAGATATGGAGTTCTGTTCTGCAGTTACGGTGTCAGGTTAGAGGTCAGTGTGAGTGTGTGTGGATGCTTGGTCTCTGTGTGGTTGTCTTCGATGTGGTGGTTAGGAAAGGCCTCTCCCAGGAGGTGTCATTTGAATAGAGAAGTGGACAGCAAGCCATACAGCTATTTGGGGGATGATATTCCAGGCAGAAAAAAAAGCGAGTGTGGAGCCCTCGGAGTCAGAAACTAGTTTGGCATACTCAGAGAATATGGAAAAGGTTTAGTATAGTCGGGACAGAGTGGGTAGCCACGGGCCGTCTCTTGTTAGACTGGGTCATCTATAGTAAAAAAAAAAAAAAAAGAAAAAAATTATTGAGAACCTGCAATGTGCTAGATGTAGTTTGAGGCACCAGAGGGGATAACACAGTGGACAGAGCACGCAGAAACTTTTACCTTTGTGGAGTACATCTTCTAGTAGAAAGAGGTAGATGTTAACCAAGTAATGAAAACATCGAAGCAGGTCTGAGATGCTGTGGTCGAGGAACAGGGCAGGGAAGGGGAGTAGCAGGTGTGTGTATATGTGGTGAGGTGGGAGTTGCCCGGGAAGATTTCACTGGTGGTCTCTGAGCAAAGCCCTGAGGCATCCAGGCAACACTGAGACCCTGGGATGAGTGTACCTGGTGGCTGTGAGCTAGCAAGGAGCCCATGTGTCATGCACGGAGAAGAGGGGATGGTAGGAGATAGAGTCAGAGAGGTGACAGGAGGCTGATTATGTAGGTCCTTGCAGGTCTTTGCACTGATTTTGTTTTTTTTTTTCTCTCAGAGGGAATACCATTGGCAGGTTTTGATCTGAAGCTTGAGATGAAGTTAGGTTTTAAAGGATCCCTGGCTCCTGGACTGAAAATGTCCTTTGCGAATTAAGGATAGTAGCAGGGAGACTAACTATGGCAATAATCCACGCAAGAGTGGATGTTGGTTTGGACCAAGAATGTGGCAATGGGTACAGTTAGAAATAGATTCTGAAAATATATTTTATTAGTTAAAAAAAATTTTTTTTTGATGTTTATTAATTTTTGAGAGACAGAGACAGAACATGAGCGGGAAGGGTTAGAGAGAGGGAGACACAGAATCTGAAGCAGGCTCCAGGCTCTGAGCTGTCAGCACAGAGCCCGACGCGGGGCTCGAACTCACGAACTGCGAGTTCATGACCTGAGCCGAAGTAGGATGCCTAACCGACTGAGCCACCCAGGCGCCCCAGAAAATATATTTTAAAATAGAGCCAGCAGGATTTTGTTGGTGCATTGGATGTAGGGTGAAGGAAGGAGTCAGGGATGACACCACGATTTTTGCCTTGAGCAGGTACAAGGTTGGGATTGCCTTTAAACGAGATGGGGAGAGTTGTGAGAGGGTCTGGTGTGATGGGTGGTGGTGATGACGGTGATGTGTGTGAGATGATGGTGGTGGTGGTGTGCGAGGTGGCGGGGTGTGATGTGGTGGTTGTGTGTGCGGTTGGGTGGGGAGAGTCAAGAGTTCTGGTTTTGACTTAGGTTTGAAACAACTATTCGACATTCAGGCAGGGGTGTGGAATTGAGCAGGCAGCTGGACATTTGAGTCTGAAGTTCAGGGGAGGTCTGGGGGTGGTTATAGAAGCATCTGCGGTTGGTATTGCAAGGTCATGGAACTAGATGAAATCGGATGGGGTGGTCCCCAGATTCATGGGGGCATTTCGACGTTGGGAAGTGGGAGAGAGGAGGAGGAGCCAGCAAAGGAGACTTGGGGTGTGGCTGACGTGGTAGGAGAAGATCCCACAGATCGTGGGATCCCGGAAGTCAGTGAAGAAAGTACCGTAAGGAGAGAATGGTCAGTATGCCAAGTGCTGCAGAGAGGGTCCTATAAGATGATTGAATATCTATGATTGTATGTATCATTGGAAGTCACTGACATCACGACAGGCAATTTTGGTGGAAAGGTGGGGGTGAAAGCCTGGTTCATGAGATAATGGAGCGGGGGGGGGGGGGGGGTGGGGGGGGGTGGGGTGGGGTCAGAGATCAGAAACTATACGTGTTGACAGCTCTTGCAAGGTATTTTTATTTTATTTTATAATTTTTGAGTATAGTTGACCCACAATGTTACATTAGTTTCAGGTATACAACTTAGTGATTTGACAGGTTTATACATTATGCTATGTTCACCACAAGTGTAGCTACCGTCTTTCCCGTTACTTGGCTATTACGGTGTCATTGACTGTATTCCTTACGCTTTTCTCCCATGACTTATTCCATAACCGGAGGCCTGATCTCCCAACTTGCCCTTCTCCCATCTTGCCCAGTCCCCTACCACCTTCCCCGCTGGCAACCATCAGCTTGTTCTCTGTGTTTATAGTTCTGATTCTGCTTTTTGTTTGTTTATTTATTTATTTTTTAGATGGAATTTATGAGTAGAATCATATGGCGTTTGTCTTTCTCAGGCTGACTTATTTTATTTAGTGTGATACCTGCTAGGTCCATCCATGTTGTCTCAAACGGCACAGTGTCATCCTTTTTATAGCTGTGTAATAGTCCATCGTGTGTGTATACCGCATTTTCCTTGTCCGTTAGCCTATTGATGCACACATAGATGGCTTCCATGTCTTGGCCGTTGTTCATAATGCTGCAGTGAACATAGGGCTGCACATATCTTTTCGAGTTAGTGTTTTCATTTTCCCTGGCTAAATACCTGATAGTGGAATTATTAGATCATCTATTTTTAATTTTTTCAGGAACCTCCATACTGTTTTCCATGGTGTCTGCACCAATTTACATTCCCACCAACAGCATATGAGGGTTCCTTTTTCTTCACATCCTTGTCCACACTTGTTGATGCTTGTCTTTTTGAGTTTAGCTATTCTAACAGGTGTCAGGTGATATCTCTTTGTGATTTTGGTTTGCATTTCCCTGATGATTAGTGATATTGAGCATTGTTTCATGTGTCTCTTGGCCGTCTGTATGTCTTTGGAAAAATGCCTGTTCAGGTTTTCTGTCCATTTTTAATTGGATTATTTTTTTTCTTTTTGGTGTTGAATTGTAGTTTTTTATATATTTGTGTTAACCCCGTATCGGATATATCATTTGCAGACATCTTCCCCCTTCAGTAGGTTGTCTTTTTGTTTTGTTGACAGTTTCCTTTGTTGTGCAAAAACATTTCATTTGACATAGTTCCAGTAGTTTGGTTTTGCTTTTGTTTCCCTTGCCTTTGGAGATGTATCTAGAAAAATGTTGCTTTGGCTGATGTTAGAGAAATAGCTGCCTGTGTTGGCTTCTAGGATTTTTATGGTTACAGGTCTCACATTGAGTTCTTTAATCCATATTGAGTTTATTTTTATGTATGGTGTAAAAAAGTGGTCTAGTTTCATTCTTTTATGTGTAGCTGTCCAGTTTCCCAGCACCATTTATTGAAAAGACTGTCTTTTCCCCATTGTATATTCCTGCCTCCTTTGTCATAGATTAGTTGACCATATAAATGTGGGTTTATTTCTGGCATCTCTATCCTGTTGTGTTGATCTATGTGTCTGTTTTTGGGCCAGTACCATACTGTTTAATTATTACAGCTTTGTAGTACCTCTTAAAATCTGGAATTGTGATAACTCCAGTTTTGTTCTTCTTTCTCGGGATTGCTTTGGCTATTTGGAGTCTTCTTTGGTTCCATACAGATTTCATTGTTATTTGTTATGGTTTTGCAGAAAATGCTTTTGGCATTTTAATAGAGATTGCATTGAATCTTTATTAAATTGCTTTGGGTAATATGGATATTTTGACAATATTAATTCTTCCAGTCCATGAGTATGGAATATCTCTCCATTTGTTTATGTCATTTTCAGTTTCTCACAGTTTATGTCATTTTCAGTTTCTCACAGTCTTTCAGTCTCACAGTTTTCAGTGTGAGAACCCTTTGTATACAGGTCTTTCTCTTTTTTCTCTTCTATGATTTTAGTGTAAAGAAATGGTACTCATTTCTGGTATTCATTTTGTGTCTTGCCACTATACTGAATTCGTTTAGTACTTCTTGTAGTTTTTTGGTGGAATCTTTAGGATTTTCTGTGTATAGTATCATGTCATCTGTGAGTAGTGACAAGCTTAACTTCTTCTTTACCAATATGGATGCCCCTTGTGTCATTTTCTAGTGTGATTCCTGTGGCTGGGACTTCCAGGACTATGTTGAGAGAAGTGGTGAGAGTGGATGTCCTTGTCTAGTTTCTGACCTTAGAGGGAAAGCTCACAGTTTTTCACTATTGAGGATGATGTTAGCTGCAGGTTTTTCATATATGGTCTTTCTTATGTTTAGGTATGTTCCCTCCAATTCCATTTTGTTGAGAGTTTTTATCATGAATGTATGTTGAATCTCATCAGATACTTTTTCTGTATCTATTGTGGTGATCATATGATTTTTATTCTTTGTTTTGTTGATATGGTTCATGATGTGAATTGGTTTGTGAATATTGAATCATCCTGGCATCCTAGGAATAAGTCCCATCTGATCGAGGTGAATGATCTTTTTAATGTATTGTTGTATGAGGCTTGCTAATATTTTGTTGAGGATTTTTGCATCTCTGTTCATCAGGAATATTGGCCTGTAGTTTTCTCTTTCTGTGGTGTGTTTGGTTTTGGTATCAGGGTAATGCTGGCCTCATAGAATGTATTTGGAAGCTTTCCTTCCTCTTCTATATTTTAGAATAATTGGAGGAGCATCGGTATTAATTGTTCTTTAAATGTCTGATAGAATTCACTGGTCTTGTATTTTTATTTTTTGGTAGTTTTTTGGTTACCAATTCAATTTCATTACTTGTAATCGGTCTATTCCTTTCTTTTTTAAATTATCTTTTTTTTTTATTTGAGAGAGAGAGAGGATGTTAGTGAGGGAGAGGTAGAAGGAGAGAGAGACAGAGAATCTCAGGCAGGCTTCATGCTCTGCGTGGAGCCCAACACAGGGCTTGATCCCATGACTCTGGGATCATGACCTGAACCAAAATCAAGAGTTGGACACGCAACTGACTGAGCCACCCAGGCTCCCTAGTTTATTCAGATTTTCTATTTTTTCTTGGTACAGTTTTGGAAGATGTATGTTTCTAGGAGTTTATTTCTTCTAGGTTGTTCAATTTGGTGCCATATAATTTTCATAGTATTCTCTTATAACCCTTTGTATTGTGATATGAGTTGTCACTTCTTTCTTGTTTCTCATTTGTTTGAGTCCTTTCACCTTTTTTTCTTGATAAGTCTGGTTAAAAGTTTTTCAATTTTATCTTTTCAAGAACCAGCTCTTGGTTTCATTGATTTTTTTTCCTATTGTTATTTTAGTCTCTACATCATTTATTTCTGCTCTGATCTTTATTATATCCTTTCTTCTACTCATTTTGGGCTTTGTTCTTTTTTTAGTTCCTTTAGGCATAAAGTTAGATTGAGTTTTTTGTTGCTTGAGGTAGACCTATATGGCTATATATTTCTCTTTAAGGACTACTTTCTGTGTGTCCCATAGATTTTGGACTGTTGTGTTTTCATTTTCATTTGTCTCCATGTATTTTTAAAATTTTTCCTTTGATTTCTTGACCCATTGGTTGTTTAGTGGCATGTTTAGTCTTCATGTGTTTGTGTTTTTTCCAGTTTTTTTCTTGTAATTTGTTTCTAGTTTTATACCATTGTAGTTGGAAAAGATGCATGGTATGATTTCAGTCTTTTTAAATTTACTGAGGCTTGTGTTTATGACCTACTATCCTGGAGAATATTCCATGTGCACTTGAAAAGAATGTGTATTCTGTTATTTTGGATGAAATATTCTGTGTATGTTATATCCATCTGCTCCAGTGTATCATTCAAATACATTCTTTCCTTATTGATTTTCTGTCTGGATGATCTATCCATTGATGTAAGTGAGGTGTTAAAGTCCTCTATTGTTGTATTACTGTTAATTTCTCTCCTGATGTCTGTTAATATTTGTTTTATCTATGTGCTCCAGTGTTGGGTGCATAGATACTTACAATTGTTATATTCTCTTGCTGGATTGATCCTTTTATCTTATGTATGTAATGCCAGTGCCCTTTTTTGTCTCTTTAACAGTGTTTGCTTTAAAGAAGTCTATTTTGTCTGGTAGGAGTATTAGTACCCTGGCTTTTTTTTTTTTTTCCTTCTTCTTTTGCTTCCATGTGCATGGTGAATGTTTTAGGACTCCTTTGCTTGTAGTCTGTGTGTGTCTTTAGATCTAAGGTGAGTCTCTTGTAGATGATGTACAGTGGGTCTTGTTTTTTTTGTTTTTGTTTTTATTTTTTATTTTTTATTTTTTAACGTTTATTTATTTTTGAGGCAGAGAGAGACAAAGCATGAACGGGGGAGGGTCAGAGAGGGAGACACAGAATCTGAAACAGGCTCCAGGCTCTGAGCTGTCAGCACAGAGCCTGACGCGGAGCTCGAACTCACAGACCGCAAGATCATGACCTGAGCCGAAGTCGGCCGCTTCACTGACTGAGCCACTCAGGCGCCCCTGTTTTTTTTTTTTTTTAAACATTCTCTGTGTCTTGATTGGAGCATTTAGGCCATTTACATTTAAAGTAATTATTGATAGGTGTGTATTTATTGCTATTTAAAAATTTTGTTTTCTGGCTGTTTTGTAGTTCTTTGTTCCTTTCTTTTGCTGTTTCCTCGAGATTTTGTTTGGCCTTCTGTCTCTTTATTTCTTGTGTATCTATCATAGGTTGAGTTTGTGGTTACCATGAAGTTCATTCATATATAGCATGCTAAGTAAAGAGCAGTTCATATTAATTTGATGGTCATTTAAGTTCAAACACATTCTAGAAAAAAACAGAAACGGAAAATCTTTTTCCTTTTTCTTTTACGCCTTCTCTTTTTACTCCCTTCTGCACATTTTCTGTATATGTTGTCATTTTGGATCTTTTTCTTATGTCTAATTGGCCATCTTTTCCACTTAAAGAAGTCCCTTTTATGTTCTTTGTGAGGCTGGTTTAGTGGTGATAAACTCCTTTAACTTTTGTTTGTCAGGAAAACTCTGTTTCTTTCCTTTAAATCTGAATGATAATCTTGTTAGGTAGAGTATTCTTGGTTGTGGGTTTTTTCCTTTCAGTGCTTTGAATATATCACGCCTTGCTCTTCTGGCCTGCAGAATTTCTGCTGAACAATCAGCTGATAGCCTTATGGGGTTTCCCTTTTAGGGAACTTTTTGTTTCTCTCTTGCTGCTTTTAGGATTCTCTCTTTTTTAACCTTTGACATTTTAATTATTATGTGCTATGTTGTGGACCTCCTCAGGTTCTTCTTGTTTGGAACTCTGCTTTTTGGACCCGGATGTCTATTTCCCTCTTTAGATTAGGGAAGTTTTCAGTTTTTACTTCTTCAAACAAGTTTTCAGAACCTTTCTCTTTCTTCTGAGACCCCTGTAATGTGAATGTCTGTTTGCTTGATGTTATCCAAAGATCTCTTAAACTTTTCATTTTATAAAAATTGTATTCTCATTGCTGTTCAGCTTGTGTGTCCTCCATTACCCTTTGAGATTGCTGATATGTTCTTCTGCATCCTCTAACGTACTGTTGATTCCCTCTAGTGTGGTTTTTATTAGGGTTGTTGTATTCTTTATGTCGGATTGGTTCTTTTTAATATTTTCTATCTCTTTCTTGAAGGTCTGACTGAGCTCTTCCAGTCTTTTCTCCAGCCCACTGAGGACCTTTACAATTATTGCTTTAAATTCGTTTTCAGGCATACTGCTTAAATCTGTTGCATTTAATTCTTTTACTGAGGCTTTTTCTTTTCTTTTATTCTTTTAGAACATATTCTTCTGTTTCTCCATTTTGCTTAACTTTCTGTGTTTGTTTCTATGGGTTAGGCAAAATGGTTATTTCTCCAAAAGTTGAAAGAGTGGTCTTGTGTATGGAGACCCTATGCAGACTGGGTATGCTTGCTGACTTGTGCTGGCTAAGCACTTGTGTCCATATGTGCTTAGTTACTCTTTTAACTGTACTCTTTTAACTTTAGCTGTACTCTTTTACTCCTTTAAACTGTGGCTTTTTAGGGACACCTGGGTGGTGCAGTCGGTTGAACGTCTGACTCTTGTTCTTGGCTCAGGTCATGGTCTCACGGTTTGTGAGTTCGAGCCCTGCATTGGGCTCTGTGCTGACAGTGTGGAGCCTGCTTGGAATTCTCTCTCCCCCTCTTGCTGTCCTTCCCCGACTCGTATGCATGCTTGCTCTCTCTGTCTCTCTCTCTCTCCCCCAAATAAATTAATAAACTTAAAAATTTTAAACCATGGCTTTTTAAAAAATTTTTTAAATGTTTGTTTATTTTTAAGAGAGAGGGAGAGAGAGGACACAGGCAGAGGAAGGGCAGAGAGAGAGGGGGAGACCCAGAATCCGAAGCAGGCTCCAGGCTCTGAGTTGTCAGCACAGAGCCCGACGTGGGGCTTGAACCCACGAACTGCAGGATTGAGACCTGAGCCGAAGTCAGATGCTTAACCGACTGAGCCACCCAGGTGCCCCAAAACCATGGCTTTTTAAAGAAAGATTAAAGAAAAAAGAATTTGAAGAAGAAAAAATAATAAAAGGAGAAAAGAAAAAAGAGAACAAGGACAAAACCAAAAAGAAAAACATATAAAGAAAACAAGACAAATTTTAAAAAGTTAAAAAGAACCCAGTAAAAGTTAAAACACACATAAAACACAGAACTGTAGCTTGTTTTCTTTGCCCCGGTAACCTAGGACGGCTGGTGTGGGCTTGTGGGTCCTGGGCTTGCTGAGGTCACAAAGTCCCTGTGATGACCGCTCCCACCAGTTACGCCATCCAGACCCTTCAGTTTCCGTGTTGGAATCTGCCTCTGAGGGCATCCAGACCCTTCTATGGTCTGGTGTTTTGACGTGGAGAGGGAGAGAGCATTCCCACACTTGGTCCACCCTTTCAAACCGCGGCTTTTCTTCTAGGGCTGGTGTGGGCTCGCAGACCCTGGGCTGGCAGAAGGCACAGGCTGTTGGGAGAATTGGACCTGCCTGTCGTGGTGCCTGAACCTGTTCCAGTCTAGGCTTTTTAGGTGGGGTGGGAGCATTAATGTGTCGTTCTCCGTTCTCCAGTCCCTCTGTCCTGGCGCTTTCCTGCAGCTCTTCTGCTGCTTGGCGGAGGTCTGGCGTTGCCTCTCTTATATGCTAGTTGCTCTTTTAAACGGTGGGTTTTTTTTCCCGGGCCCAAGGACAGAAGGATCTGGTTTCTCAGTACTGTCCTTCCCACTGCAGTGCACGGTGTCGGGGGTGGGCATTCCCTTTGTCACCGTATCTCCGTCTCTAGCTGTTCTGTCTTTGGTTGTTGTGTAGCTGCTCAGTCAGCCCTCAGTTCTTCAGGAGGAATTGTTCTATTAATAGGTGTAATTTCGTGTGTTCTGTGGAGGAGGTGAGTTTCAGAGTCTTCCTACGTCATCCTCTTGAATTGGAACTTGCAGGACTTTTTCTTTCTTTTTTTTGTTGAGTTTTTAAATTTTTTTAACGTTTTATATTTGAGAGAGAGAGCGAGCGAGCGAGCACGAGCAGGGGAGGGGCAGAGAGACTGAGACGGAATCTGAAGCGGCCTCCAGGCCCTGAGCTGTCAGCACAGAGCCCAACGAGGGGCTCGAACTCCCGAGCAGTAAGGTCATGACCTGAGCCTAAGTCGGACGCTTAACTGACTGAGCCACCTAGGTGCCCCTCTTTTTTTGGTTAAGTTTTTGTTTTAATTCCAGGATAGTTAACATACGGTGTAAGATTAGTTTCAGGTGTACAGTGAGTGAGTCAACACTTGCATACGACACCCTGTGCTCAGCACATGTGCTCTCCTTATTCCCCATCTCCTGTTTACCCGTCCCCCACCCGCCTGCCCTCCGGGAACCATCAGTGTGTTCCCTAGCATTAAGAACCCGTTTCTTGGTTTGCCTCTTCATCTCTTTTCTTTCCTTTTGCTTTGTTTGTTAAATTCCACGGATGAGTGAAATCACACGGTATTTGTCTTTTCTCGGGCTGACTTGCTTCGCTTAGTATAATACTTTCCGGCTCCGTCCACATCATTGCCAAGGGACGAGGAGTGTTTCTTTAAGGGAGAGAAATGTGAGTGAGGTAGTACATGGAGGAGGTGGGTTCAAGATAAGGTTTTTGTTTTTTCGGTGGGAGAAATAGCAGCATGTTTGTATCTAGGCAGTAATGGCTGAGTAGAGAGACGGTGACGATGCCGGAAGAGCGGCCGCTGCTGGGCTTCTGTGCTTGAGGAAGTCAGAGTGGAAGGGCTGTTCATTCATAGTAACAGATTGCTGGGCAGAGTCCATGGACCATCTCCCTGTAAAAGAAGGAAGTTTTCCATGTGTGCAGAGTGGGGGAGAGGATCTGAGGGCCTGCTTCACTCAGGCCTTCTGGTTTTGGTGCCGTCTTCAGCCTCATGAAGAGGAGATCTATGAGAAATTAATTTTCAGAAAATTCCTAAGATAAATGAGTTTTAGTTTCTTCACTGCAGTTTTTCAGTCTTTGCCCTAATGCGTACTGGCAATCTGTAAGGAAGCAGAATTTCCTGAATTTTTTTGAGCACAGAACGATTTTTTCACTGGTAGATGATCTTTCAAATAAATAGAACCCATTTCAGAAAGACTAACGTGGTTCATTTTTCCTTATCTAGTTTGCTGAGTTGGGCAGGGCTCTTGTTTGCAAGAGCGGAAAACCCAGTTTAAACTCATTTAAGCCACAAAGGGAAAGTGACCGGCTCACATGACGGGGCAGAGCAGAGCAGGGCTTTGGACCAGGCGCGCAGATGATGTCAGTGTGGCTCTTTCTGTCTCCAGCTCATGTTAGGCTTCATTCCCTAGGTCGTTTCTGCCCTGTGGCAGGCAGCATGGCCCCTGGCATCTGCAGGCTGACGTCCTCCCGGCTTGGCCACTTCAGTGGGAAGGGAAGCCACCTCTTCTGTTGGCTCTGGCACACAAGTCCTCCTGATGATCCTCATGGTCTGGGCTTGTCATGTCCAAACCTGAACCAGTTATGGTGGCCAGGAAGATGGGTTACTCTGCAGGCTTGGGTCACGGGCCCCATTCCTGTGTCTAGGGAAGGAGGAGGCCTGTGATTGACAGCCTCACCTTGACCATGTCCTGTCCTTGTTAACTGTAACTCAGCTGGTCTGTATGAGGTTAGATTATTTCTGATCTTTTGTTAAGACTAACGATGTAAAATTGGCTGAGCTTTGAACGGGGGTTGGACTTACTGGGCATAATCCATCCCAGTTGTAAAGACTGCACTTCAGTAAAGGGCACAAAAAGATCCTGCCTGGAAAGCTGGTCTGTTAATTGAAAGCTGTGCATGGAGAGATGGGGATCTGGCAGGTGGGAGAAGGGAGATTCTTTGGAGGGGCCTGAGAGCAGCGGAGAGTATCGGGATCCTGACACTGGTTTGGGCGACCCGGGTGAGGCACCGTGGTCATCGCTACGTGAAGTCCGCAGCAGAGGGCTGCTCAGGCCACGGGCTGGGGCTCGTTGGCCTGGGATTGTTGTTGATCTTGGGGTGAGCGAGCTTCCGTGTGCTTCCTGGCTGTCTAAGGGGAGGGCGGTAACACCACCAGAAGCACGAGTTGTGAGTGGTCAGTGAGGTGACCCGTGAAGCACTTGTTTCATGCCTGGACGTGGTAGAAGTAGCAGCCGCACTGTCAGTAAATGTACTCGAGTGTACATTCCTTTTTCTTTCCAGGTGATTTTCTGCCCCCTTAATCATTGTATTTTAACATAGTTACAGATTTCCTTACAGCAATAAAAGTTGTGTGGCTATGCTGTATGGCTGGTCCAGGTTTCCCCAGTGGTGACGTCTTGCAAAACTGTAAGTGTCACACCTGGGATACGGACATTGATATGGTCAGGACGGAGGACGTTTCCATCTCCCCAAGGACCTCTCCTGTTGACCGTGGCTAGTGGCCTTCCCTTCTCTCCTGCCCCATCCTCTCCGCAATCCCTGGTGACCTCTGTTGTGTTCCCCATTTCTGTAATTTTGTTATTTCAGGCTCAAGGATGTTATAAACATGTAACCATAGAGCCCGTAAGCTTTCGGGAGCGGCTGTATTCACGGCAGCATGATTCCCTGGAGATTCGTCCTGCCTGTTGTATGTATCAGTGGTACTTTTCCTTTTTTTTTTTTTTTTTTTTTTTAATCGCTGAGTAGTATTCCCTGGTGCAGCCGTACTGCGGTTTAGGGCATGTGGGTGTCTTCAGGTTTTGACAAAGCAGTTGCCGTAAGCATTTGGGTTTAGGTTTTTGTGGAAATGTAAGTCTTTATTTCTCTTGGATAAACCCTCAGAAGTAACATGGGAGTTCCATGGTTAGTTTTTTAAGAAGATGCTGAGCTGTTTTCCAGAGTGACTGTGCTATTTTATATTCCCCCTAGGATTGTAGGAGCGGTCCAGTTTCTCTGCATCCTTGTCAGGGTTTAGTGCTGTCACTGTTTTTTTTTTTTATTTTAACCATTCTGATAGGTGTGTAGTGATACCTTATTGTGATTGGAGTTTGTTTCTCTGACAGCTAGTAATGCTGTGTGCTACTTGCCTTCTTTATATCCTCTCTGGTGAAATGTCTTTGTCTTTCATCCATTTTCCAATTGGATTTTTTTTTTTTTTTAATTTTTTTTTTCAACGTTTTTTATTTATTTTTGGGACAGAGAGAGACAGAGCATGAACGGGGGAGGGGCAGAGAGAGAGGGAGACACAGAATCGGAAACAGGCTCCAGGCTCCGAGCCATCAGCCCAGAGCCTGACGCGGGGCTCGAACTCACGGACCGCGAGATCGTGACCTGGCTGAAGTCGGATGCTTAACCGACTGCGCCACCCAGGCGCCCCTCCAATTGGATTTTTTAAAACTGTTTTGAATTCTAGATTCCAGTCCTTTGTCAGATAAGTGGTGGTTTGCAAAAATTTTCTCCCACTCTGTAGCTTGACTTTTTCTTTAACATTTTTTTTTGACGTTTATTTATTTTGACAGAGAGAGAGAGAGGGAGAGGGAAGGAGAGAGAGAGAGAGAATGAATGGGTGGGGGAGGGGTTTATAAGCCTGATGTGGGACTCAAACTCATGAACCATAAGATCAGGACCTGAGCCAAAGTCAGACGTTTAACTGACTGAGCCACCCAGGCGCCCTTGTAACTTGACTTTTTATCCTCTCTTAAACGGGTCTTTTGCAGAGCAAAGGTTTGAAATTTTGATGGTGTCTGGATTGATTAAGTTTTCTTTTTATGGATCATGCTTTTGGTATCTGGCCCAAGAATTCCTCACCTAGCTCTAGGCCTAGAAGATTTTCTCTTACAGTTTTTCCTAAAAGTTTATAGTTTTACGTTTTACGTTTAAGTTCATGATACATTTTGCATTAATTTTTGTATACGGTGTGAAACTTAGATTGGGGTTCAGTTTTTGTCTGTAAATGTCCCATTGCTCCAGCACTAATGGAGAGGTTATCTTTCTTTTACTGAATTGCTTTTGTACTTTTGTCAAAAGTCGCTTGAGCATATTTGTGTGGGTCTCTTTCCGGTTCTCTGTTCTGTTCTGTTGATTCATACTTCTGCTCACCCACCAACACCGCACAGTCTTGATTATTCTAGCTGTATAATAAGTCTTCAAATCGGGTGGCTCAATTCCTCCCACTCTTCTTTTTTCACAATTGTTTCAGATATGTTACCTTTTTTTTTTTTTTTAACGATTCCACATAAATTTTACAGCAATCTTATCTATGTCTACAAAACATCTTGCTTGGATTGTGATAGGAATATAACTATAAACTTGTACATCAGTTTGGTCTTGACTGACGTGGTGGGGTGGGGGTTCCTTACTGTTTGGTCAGCTGGTTGGCAAGTCCAGGGTTCCTACATGGCCTCCTCTGGTTCTGCCCGGGTGGGGTGGGGTGGGGTGCCTCGTTACAGCCTCATAAAAGTAGAAGTTAGGAGGTGGGACTGTAGTTTTGTGTTTTGTGGGGTTTTGTTTTGTTTTATGGGGTAGAATGGTTGTCTAAAAGTTTTGTCTTGCTAGACTGTCCCTTTTCTGGCTCTTTGAAAAGAGAACAGGGTTTTTTTGGGGGTGCTTTTGTTGTCTGTATCTGTTGGCAATTCTGGGTTGCTGGCTTCTTCAGCTCCAAGTCTGGGATAGAGGAGGCAAAAGAAACCCCAAGTAACTCACCATTGTGTTGTTCCTTGGGTTCCAGGGTCCCCGGTCAGTCTGCCTTCCCTCTACCTCTCAGAGTCTTCTGATGTTTATTTTATATATAATGCCCATAGTTTTCATTGTACTTAGTAGGATGGATAAGGAAGAGGACATCTGTTCTATCTTCCTGAAAGCTGTGTCCACATTTTCTTGTCTTAATGATAAAAATTTTGAACATTCAGGAAAGTAGAATAGGATAATGAACACCAATATATGTGTCTTAGATTTAAGACATGTAAGGTTTTCCTGTATGTCTTAACCTATTTTTATTGTTTTAAAGTAAATTATAGATATATTTAACGTCCACATATTCAATATTAATCTCTAAAAAGATTTTTAAAAAACTTTGTTTTGAGAGAGAAAGAACGAGCATGCGCGAGTCGGGAGGGGTGGAGAGAGAGGGGGAGAGAAAACTCCAAGCAGGCTCCACGCTGTCAGCAGGGAATCTGACATGGGGCTCAATCCCATGAATTGAACTGTGAGATCATGACCTGAGCTGAGATCCCAGACGCTTGACTGACTGAGCCATGCAGGTGCTCCATAAAAAGATTTTTTAAAAATAATAAATAAAAAGTAAAATCACGTTTACAATGTCAGAAATAAGATTTTTAAACATGAGGACAATACTTTATATCATCAGTACTTTGTATCTAATGACTTACAGTAATATCCTAATATTATCTAACACCCACTTCATATTCTGATGTCCGTATTTGTCCCCAAAATATCTTACAGCTGGTTGGACAAAGTGACATAGAGTCAAGAGCATGCATTGCATGTAGATGTTATGCTTCTAATGCATTCACTGTGAATAGTCTCTCTTCTGTTTTTTTCTCTGTGAGACTGATTTGTTGAAGAAATAGTTCCAGTTGAACCTTGGGATGTCCCATTATCAGTAGGATTTGTCTCATTGTTTCCTTGTATATTTTTATCTTTTGCATTTTCTGTAAACTTGAAGTTAAATCTGAACTCTCTATTAGATTCAAGATCAGCAAGAATATTTTGTAGATGATACATGTGAAATAGATTTGTGAGGGACTCATATGCCTCTGTCGTTTATAACTTTTGTATGTAATAGAAAAGATGCCTTCTGCCTCCTGTGATTCTCTCCTGGACGACATAGAAGATATTGTGTCACAGGAAGATTTAAAGCCACAAGATAGGCATTTTTCACGGAAGCATGTTGTTCCAAAGGTGCGAAAGCGAAACACCCAAAAATATTTGCAAGATGAAAACAGCCCACCAAGCAATAGGTAAGCTCTTGTTTTGAGATTATATCCAGTATCCTACCAAGGAAGAAACTGGTGCTACTGATACATACTGGTATATATCAGTGTGTGTGTGTGTGTATATATGTGTGTATATGTGTATATATATGTATATATATATATATATATATACACGTATATATGTATGTGTATATGTATATACGTATATATATATATATATATAGCTGCTGTTTCTAAAAATCTTTTGGAGAGGAGATATTTTATTTGGTTTTAAATTTAGCAAAGTAATTGGTTAAAAAAAAAAAAGATGTCAGATGGCATGTTTCTTGAAGACTGGGTCAAGGACAGTATTTGGCATAAATATAGGAAATGCTGCCCCTGCCCCATATCTGTGTCCGCCACCCCAGGATCTCTTTGATATCTCTGTAGTTGGTATGTAATTTTGTGTTACTTCCAAGTGAGGCATTTTACTGCATTTTGAAATTCTTATGAGACAGTGGTGGTTTGGGTATTTGATTTTTCTTAGCAAATTTACAAATACTTCTGGATCAGCTAAAGGCATTGACACAAAAAAATTATTGTGTCATTTATCATATTAGGTCTGTTGTAGTTCTGTGAAATTGTAATACAGCCTAGCCAGAAAGGATTATGCAGTTGTATAATTTTAACATGCTTATATTTGTTTAGATAGTAAATTGTTGAAAGTTTTAATGCATTCAATGGTTTTATTTGTAACACTTTTTAAAGTCTGTGAATTTAAACTTCTCATATTTTAATGACTAAAGTTTATTGAATTTGCTCTGAATATGTCTTTAAGGTAACTTCTATTTAAATTTAAATTATTAGTGCAGTCTGAGTTGAACGACTATTTTTCCCTTTCTTTTTTTTTTTTTTTTTTTTTTTTAATTTTTTTTCAACTTTTTTTTTTATTTATTTTTGGGACAGAGAGAGACAGAGCATGAACGGGGGAGGGGCAGAGAGAGAGGGAGACACAGAATCGGAAACAGGCTCCAGGCTCCGAGCCATCAGCCCAGAGCCTGACGCGGGGCTCGAACTCACGGGCCGCGAGATCGTGACCTGGCTGAAGTCGGACGCTTAACCGACTGCGCCACCCAGGCGCCCCTATTTTTCCCTTTCTAAAAATATTACATTTTTATAACTATTTTTACATATGGAGTACTTTTAATTATGCTGTAGGGTGATGGTTTTTCTGTTTTGATTCAGTTATTTGTATCTGTAAGTTATAAAGATTGTAATTGTTATATAGGAGTCAGTGAATGGGTGATGTCCTTAGTTTTTCTTTATTTGCTTCTCTTGCTAGAACCATTTTGTTTGCTATTGTTATTTGTATGTACCTTTTGTATGTAGGAGTTTAACTTAGTGATAGTACTTTAGTACTGAATTTAAAATGCAGAGAAAAGGGAAATATTTATATGGAGAGAGTCATAACTTAGGTTTCTGTGGTTATTTTACCTTGATTTTAGACTTTTGGTGTAACAGTTGATTATGGATTAAGTTGGTGCGTTTCATGAATAGATTGCAAATGGGTTGCCGTGAGCGTATTTTTGCATAATATGCCCAGAAATCGAGTGATTTTGTTCTAAAAAAAATTCCTAAATGAGACTTACTTTTTTTTTTTTATTGATTGTTTAATAGCACTATTCCAGGCATACAGAAAATTTGGATGCGAACATGGGGTTGTTCTCATAATAATTCGGATGGAGAATATATGGCTGGACAACTAGCTGCTTATGGATATGAAATTACAGGTAATGGGATCTGTAGTGTATTTTATTGGTTAGGTTTTTCAGGGCTGAATTCTTTAGAGATATATATTTTAGCTTCAGCAGTTAAAGTATATTTTAACATGACTTAATGATTTTAAGGCAAAACAAAATGATAACTCTTATATGTTGTCTAGATAACTATAGATACATTATTATACAAATACTTTAAAAAAACTACTTTGAAATAAATTTAGACTTACAGAGAAGTAGTAATATGACAGTTTGCATATGTCCTTGACCCAGTTTCCTCTAGTACTGACATCTTACATAATTAAGCTAGAATTAATAAACTAGGAGGTTAACATTAGTGCAGTACTGTTACCTAAACTGCACATCTTGTTTGATTCCTGCCAGTTTCCCCACTGACGTTCTTCTGTTCCAGGATCCGGTCTAGCATCTCACTTTACATTTATTTGTGATGGCTCCTTAGTCTCCGTCAGTTGATAGTTCCTCTCTTGTTCCTTGTCTTTTATGTCTATGGACTGCTGAGGAAAGCTGATTAACAGTTCTTGGTGGTTTTGTAGAATGTCCCTCAACTTGGGTTTGTTGGGTGTCTTCTCCTGATCAGACTCCGGTTATGTATGCATTCTTGGCAAGAAGAGCACATTGAGTTCTCAGTGCATCATATCCGGGAGTCGATAATGAGTTGATATGTCTTATAACCAGAGGGCCACGTCTGCTAGACTTCTCCACAGTCATGTTACCGTTTTTTTCATTGTAATTAATAGATCTCCTGTTTCCCCTCAGCATTTCTCTGCTAGTTTCAGTGTCTGAAAATTTGTGTCCATGGATCGTGTCTGCAGCAGTCATTACTGTTTGTTAAACGGTGATTCACTGTTTCTTCCTTTCTTATGCTTATTAGTTGGAATTCTCCTGTAAGGACGACCCTTTCTCCCTGGTTTTATTTACATATATTGGCATGGATTTACATGCTTGTTTGTCGTCCCTGTGGGTTGTAGTCCAATACTGTTGTTATTTTGCCGCTCGTCTGTTCCAGTTTGGCCGTAGGACCTTGTCAAGATGGCTCCTGTGTTTTCTCAACAAGCCCCCGTTCTTTCTATTGTCTGCCGCCACAAGATGTGCTCGTCTCATATTTTCCCTTCCCCAGCCTTGGAAGCAACCATTTTTCCAGGGAGTCCTGATCCCTTTCGGTACAAGAATGGTGTTTTGAGCCAGACGAGCTTTGTGGGCAGTAGGTGAGCTCATTGCCACTGTGAAGTGTCCATGTGTCTAGGAGCTGTCCGTGGACGGAGCTAGGAAGTATGTATATGTGGAAACCGGCCCATGTCATGTCTACATTACTGTGTCTGTCAGCATGTATATCGAATGGGGCCATGATTTGATATTTGTGACAGGCACTGGCCTGGTGCCTTATGTATGTCACCTTGCTGAGCCTTTGGGAGATGTGGAAATATTGGCATCCTGACTTGACTATACAGACGAGAATGGAGAGGTTGTATCCTACCTTAAATCACACGGACAGTGAAGTCTCTTGTCACCCCAGAACACTGCTCTTGACCACTGTTGCCTATGCCTGTGTGATTGGCAAAGTCTTAGCCTCAAGATGGCCTGTGAGGATATGGGAAGATTGGAAACTTCTTTCCTAGTGGTGTTTCCTTCAGCAACTCAATGATCCTAATGTCTTAACTCTGAGTTTTTGATAACTTGTCCTTTAGACTGCAGAATCAGCCTTAATAATTTTGTTCTTTAGATAAAAGTACTCAAAATGTGTTTTTAGAATGATTTCTCAAAAAAATAAAAGGATTATCCTTCTGGATTCGTTAGTAATTTTTAGTAGAAGTTAGCATGGGTTTGCCTTGATACATTCTGATGGTGCAGAATATTAAGACAATAGTCTGTAAGATAATTTCCTAAAACATTAAAAAAAATGAGCTTGACTTCTTCTAGGTAGTGTTAAATATCTAACACATTGTAATTTTAATTTTAGTCCATTAGAATTTTGTATTTGATCTTATTACAGTACTGTTCTAAGTGATAAAAAGTAAAATAGTCCTGATGCATTTACACAAGAATACCAAGTTTTGTTATGTATATCCAGCTTTAGCCTTTTTTTAATTTTTAATTTTTTGCTTTAAAGAGAGAGTGCATGTGAGAGGGAAAAGGGTTAGAGGGAGAGAGAAAATCTTTTTTTTTCTTTTTTTCTTTTGAGGGAGAGAGAAAATCTTAAGCAGGCTCTATGCTCAGCATGGGGCCTGACATGGGGCTCGATCCCAGGACCTGGGATCATACTTGAGCTGAAATCGAGAGTTGGATGCTCAACCCACTGAGCCACCGAGGTGCCCCCAATTTTAACTTCTTATTTGCGAAATAGTAAAAAGGGAGAATAAATTGAAATTTGTTTCTCTTATTAATGTGGTGTACTACTTTTATATAGTTTCATTACTTGTATGTATTTGTGCTAACTTTATGTACTGTTGATTGTCCCCACTTTAGAAATTTATAGTCTGTGTTTAATTCTAGTCTGGCTTGCCTGTAGTGGACTATAGAGTCCCTTTTCTCACTGGTCAGGTGCTGTAGGCCCAGAAAGTATGAACGATAGTAGCTGCTGTAAAACATTTAGAAAGGAAATCTCTGGGGCGCCTGGGTGGCTCAGTGAGTTAAGTGTCTGACTTCGGCTCAGGTCATGATCTCGCATTTGGTGAGTTCGAGCCCCGTGTCAGGCTCTGTGCTGACAGCTCAGAGCCTGGAGCCTGCTTCAGATTCTGTGTCTCCCTCTCTCTGCCCCTCCCTCTCTCATGCTCTGTCTCTCTCAAAAATGAATGAACATTAAAAAAAAATTTTTTTTTAAAAAGAAATCTTTACAGATTTTATACTTATATTAAATATATGAGATGAATGATGGGTGGATTGTTTGTGCTAGCCGTCGTCTTTCATTATTGTGGAATAGTGGGAGTTTATATAAATTATTATTGCTAAATAATTTAAAATGTTTTATTAATCAAATATAGACCTAAAATGTTTTTTTAACTGTATAATTGATGCAAAATAGGCATAAGATATAGATTATGTAAAATGAACACCGAGATTACTGAAAACAGTATACAATAAATTGGAAATTAGCTCTCAGTTACCGGTAGTAGATATTTTTACTATTTGGAGACAAAAGAGATTATGTGGGTATATACTTGAAATTGCTTTTAACTGTGTGAATCCAGGAATATAATTATTCTATAGTAAAATCTCAAAGAGGCTGACTCAGAGCAGTTAACTCTTGTTCATTGCTTCTTTCAGACCCTTTTTATTATGAGAGAAAAGGTGGTTCATAACTTACAAAATAGTGCCTGCTAGTTTTTCATTTCAAAGAATGAAACCTACTGAGGAGAACTGATGTCATTCCCTAAAATTCCGAACAGTCGGTTGCATCATGGGTACATGGGTGCATGTATACAGTTAGTGTCATGGAAAACGGTGAAACTGTCCCTATAGACACCATGGCTTTTAAAAGAAATAGGATTTGAATGCATACATTCCACGAGTGTTGTTTCTTCAAGTAAGCAGTTTCTGTAGACTGAACTTTTTCCCCCCAGTAAGGCTGCCTTTGGTTAATGTTCTTGGATTATTTCTTTGGAGATGTTGGGAAAGTATTTTCAGTGTCCTCATTCGTGGCAGATCTTCATTATCTTCAGAGTGCATTTAAGGTTAGAATGGTCACAGGTCATTTGAAGCCACTAAGTAATAAATAAAGTATGTGATATGATGTTGAACCATGCTGTTTTAGTTAAAAGGCATTTTTTATCTTAATTGATTCTGAAAACTGTTACAGAAGAGTTTTCAAAAATCTTTATAACAGCGGTATGTACGTTTTTTGGATCGCTTCAGACTCTCACAACTATAATTTCATCAAAGAATTCATAACCAGTTGCTTATGAATTCCAGTAGTGGAATAAAGGCATGGTCTCCCAAGGTGATGACTTTAGGGATGGCTCTCATTTAGGTAGAGCTGTATTAGAGATATTTTAGATAGAGCTACATTGGAGGGAGAGAGAGATGCTGGAGAGAGACGTTTACTTTGTAGCTGTGCTTGCTTGTGTTTTTGGTGCACAAGCACCAAAAGCATGTGCTTTTTGGTTTAGTGGAAAAAAAGTCCATTGCAAGGCCCTCGACTGAAGTTTTAGTTCACAGACAGATGAGAATAATGTGAGTTATATGTACGAAATATCTGTGATAAACCTACATAGTTCAGAATAGAGCGTTTAGCTTGGGTGCCCCCAGTTTCAGAGAAATCATTTTTATTTCATTTCACTTTTTTGAGAACAGTGCGTGTGCGTCGTGTGTGTATGAATGTGGGAGTGGGAGAGAGACTCTTAAGTAGGCTCTATGCCCAGTGTGGAGCCAGACACAGGGCTCAATCTCGTGACAGTGAGATCACGACCTGAGCCAAAGTCAAGCATTGGGCACTTAACCAACTGAGCCACCCCGGTACTCCAGAGAAATGATTTTTAAATTAGGTTTTACAGTTCTTGATAGTTCCTTTGTATATTTGTGTACCATTTATTCATTCAGCAAGTGTTGTCTGAACATGATGTGTGTTAGAGGCTGTGGTGCTAGGACATATGAAGACATGAAAAAATGAAGTATACATGGATTCCAGCAGGTGAGAAATTTATTGTTTTTTGGCAAAGGAAAAGCCTTCATATCGTGTGTTACATCTTAGAAGCTGTTTTAGTAAATGGTCAAGCTGTTAATGTATTTTTTCATAACACAGGGATATAGGACCTGCTTTATTAAAAGAGCTTTTACAATTTATATTTTAGAAATGCTTTGTGATAATGTCAGGTCGGAATAACATTTATTTGTTTTTTATCAGGCTAAGTGTACTCTTTCATCCTCATCACCTATTTCACCTATCCTGCCACCCACTTCCCTTCTGGTGACCATCAGTTTGTTCTTTATAGTTGCGTCTGTTTCGTGGTTTGTCGCTTTCTTCCTTTTTTTCTTCGCTCTTCTGTTTTGTTTCTTGAATTCCACATATGAGTGAGATCATATGGTGTCTTTTTCTGATTTATTTCGCTTAGCATTATGCTCTCTGGCTCTGTCCATGTTGCTGTAAATGGCAAGATTTCGCTCTTTTGTATGGCTGAATAATACTCCACTGTAGGTATGCACCACCTCTTCTTTATCCATTCATCATTTGATGGACACTTGGGCTGCTTCCGTAGTTTGGCTTGTGTCAATAATGCTACAATAAATGTAGGGGTACATGTGTCCCTTTGAATTAGTGTTTGCATATTTTCTGGGTACATACCCAGGAGTGTGATTATTGGATCATAGGGTAGTTCTGTTTTTAAGTTTTTGAGGAACCTCCACATTCTTTTCCAGAGTGGCTGCACCAGTTTGCATGCCAACCAACGGTGCAGGAAGGTTCCTTTTTCTTTCCATCCTCGCCAACACTGGTTGTTTCTTGTGTTTTTGATTTTAGCCATTGTGATGGGTGTGAGGTGATAGCTTATGTCATTTTGAGGTGCATTTCCCTGATGATAAGTGATGTTGAGCATCTTTTCATGTATCTCTTGACAGTCTGTATGTTATCTTTGGAGTAATGTCTAGTCATATCTTCTGCCCATTTTTTAATTGGATTATTTGTTTTTTGGGTATTGAGTTCTATCAGTTCTTTATGTATTTTGGATACTTACCTTTTATTGGAAATATCATTTGCAAATATCTTATTCCATTCTGTAGGCTGCCTTTCAGTTTGCTGATTGTTTCATTTGCTATGGAAAAGGTTTTTTATTTTGATGTAGTCCCTTGTTTATTTTTGCTTTTATTTCCCTTGCTTCAGGACATCTATCTAGAAAGATGTTGCTATGGCTGATGTCAGAGAAATTACTGCCTGTACTCTCTTCAAGGATTTTTATGGTTTCAGGTCTCACATCTAGGTCTTTCATCTGCTTTGAGTTTACTTTTGTGGATGGTGAAAGAAAGTGGTCCAGCTTCATTCTTCAGTGTGTTGCTGTCCAGTTTTCCCAGCACCATTTGTTAATGAGACTGTGTTTTTCCCACTGGATATTTATTCTTCTTTTGTTGAAGATTAGTTGACCATATAATTGTGGGTTTAATTTCTGGGTTTTCTGTTCTGTTCCATTGGTTTATTTGTGTATATTTTTGCCAGTATTCTACTGTTTTAATTACTACTGCTTTGTCATATAACTTGAAACCTGGAATTGTAATACCTCCAGTTTCATATTTATTTTCCAAGGTCTCTTTGGCTTCTGGGGGTCTTTTGTGGTTCCACACAAATTATAGGATTGATTCTAGTTCTGTGAAAAATGCTACTGGTATTTTGATAGGGATTGCATTAAATCTGTAGATTGCTTTGGCTGTAGCCAAATCTGTAGATTGGTTTGGACATTTTAACATTTGTTTCTCCAACCCATGAGCATGGAATGTCTTTCCATTTCTTTACGTTGTCTTGAATTTTTTTCATCCGTGTTTTATAGTTTTCAGAGTACAGGTTTTTTTTTTTTTTTTTTTTTGCCTCTTTGTTTAAGTTTACTTGTACATACATTATTGTTTTTGATGCAGTTGAAGTGGGATTTTTTAAACTTTGACTGTCTGCTGCTTCATTATTAGTGTGTAGAAATGCAACAGAGTTCTCTACGTTGGCTTTGTATCCTGTGACTTCATTGAATTCATTCATCAGTTCTGGTAGTTTTTTGGTGGAATCTTCTGGGTTTTCTCTATAGAGTATCATGTCCTCTGCAAATAGAGTTTTACTTCTTCCTTACCAATTTGCTTGCATGCTTTTTATTTCTTTGTGTTGTCAGAGTGCTGTGGCTAGGACTTCCAGTACTATGTTGAGTAAGAGTGCTCAGTGAGCACATTCTTGTTTTGTTCCTGATCTCAGGGGAAAAGCTCTCAGTTTTTCAGCATTGAGTATGATGTTGGCTGTGGGTTTGTCATATATGGACTTTATTATATTGACGTATGTTCTTTCTAGACCTCCCTGAGAGAGGGTTTTTTATCATGAATGGATGTTGCACTTTGTCGAATGCTTTTTCTGCATCTATTGAAATGATCACATGATTTTTATACTTCCTTTTATTGATGTGACATATCATGTTGATTGTCGATTGTTTCCTGAATATTGAACTACCTTTGTAACCCAGGAACAAATTCTACTTGATTGTGGTGTATGATTTTTTTAAAATATATTAGTGGATTCATTTTGCTAATATTTTGTTGAGGATTTTTGCATCCATCAGAATATAACATTTTAGGTTTGAATTAAGAAAATGAATCTCCTTGTGGAAATAAGTGGTAGTTTATATGGCATAGGAGATAATATTAGAATTGAATGTCTAAAGTATAAGCATATTTCCTGGACCTGGCTGTTTGACTTGAAATAGCTTTTTAGGAGCGTCTGGGTGGCTCAGTCGGTTGAGCATCCAACTTCGGCTCAGGTCATGATCTCGTGGTTTGTGGGTTCAAGCTCCACATTGGGCTCGCTGCTATCAGCCCAGAGCCTGCTTTGGATCCTCAGTCCCCCTCTCTCTACCCCTTCCCGGCTTATGCTCTCTCAAAAAACAAAAACAAAACAAAACAAAAGAAATAGCTTTAAATTTTCAGAGTGAGATTAATGGGATATGTTAGATTCATCTATGCAGATGTTTGTGTCAAGAATACATTCAAGGACCACACTTGAGGGTCAGTAGAATTTTAAGGACATTAAAGCTAGATTTTTGTGTTTGTACTTGGAGTTTTTGGAAATCACATTTGTACATAATTAAAGTATGAATGCACATAAAGTTTCTTTGCCTGTTTTTTATCTGTTTTAAGAATTGGGGTGCCTGGGTGGCTCGGTTGAGCGTCTGACTGGCTCAGGTCATGATCTCGCAGTTTGTGGGTTCGAGCCCTGCGTCGGGCTCTGTGCTGACAGCTTGGAGCCTGGAGCCTGCTTCGGATTCTGTGTCTCCATCTGTTTCTGCCCCTCCCCCACTTGTGCTCTGTCTCTGTCTATCAAAAATAAATAAAATGTAAAAAAAAAAAAAAAGAACTGGTTACCATGACATTTCACATTAATATCTTGAGCTTATATATATATATGATAAAAGATATTAAGATAAGTAGACTAATTGTGTGGGATTCTGAAAAAACAGTAGACCTCCACCTTCGTCAAGATGAAACTAAATGAAAAGTTTATATTTTACTTCTCTTAGAATTAGTCAGGGGCACCTGGGTGGCTCAGTGGGTTAAGCATCTGAGTTCGGCTCAGGTCATTATCTCACGGTTTGTGAGTTTGAGCTCCGTGTCGGGTTTTTTGTGCTGACAGCTCAGAGCCTGGAGCCTGCTTTGGATTCTGTGTCTCTCTTTCTCTATCTCTCTGCCTCTCCCTTGCTTGTGCTCTCTCTCTCTCTCAAAAAAAAAAAAAAAAGAATTAGCACAAAATATTATGTCACCTATGTGAAATCAGGGTTTTTGTACACGTTTCCAGGCAAGGGAGTTGAATTGGTTGAAAGTGTACTGTGTGTTAGGCATTTCACAGAAGTTATTGCAAGCATCAGATGAAATAATTTTGGTGGGAGGTGACTGCATATTTTAAGACCAGGAGATTGAGGCTGGGAGAAGGGAGACGTGTGATCTATACACCTTCACCCAACTGATGTATGCTAGAGTGGACCTTGAGACATGGCTGCTGTCAGCACAGCCTCTGCTCCTGTTATACTGTGTAGTCTCTCAAACTTGATACTTTAAAGGCAGGTCAGTGTGGAAACCTAATATTAGATAGGTTTTACTGGGTGTTTTTTAATTTTTGTTTTTTGCTGCCCAGCATTTTAATATTTCTCCTGCACGACTTTTAGGACTCTTTTAAGTGCAATACTGTTAGAAGGCTGGTTGTCTGTCTGTCTGTCTTTCCTCCTCTTTTTCTCTTTCTAGAGGCGAGAGAAAGGGGGGATACGTACCACTGGAATCCATACCGCAGGAGTATGCTCAGTTTCTTAATTTCAGTGCAGTGGAAGTAAGCTGTTACTTGAGTTTAAGATGGCACTGGGAGCTGAGAGCCACGTGGTCCGGGTCCACCTCCTTTATCATCAGTGTGAAGTCACCCCCCAGGGGGAACATCAATATGACATCATCATCTTTTTGCTTTTCTGTTTTGATCGACAGCAGTAATTACCTATGTGCATTCGGGCTTTACCATGTGCTGGGCCCAGGCCAAGGGCCTTCTCTCTGTTCCCTCATTTAATCGTCACAGTAATAGGGCAAATACTGGTGCTCCGTTTCCAGGAAGATTTTTTAAAATTTTAGTTGGCACGCATGTTACGTTAATGTCAGGTGTACAGCTTAGTGATTCGATGGCTCCCCGTGTCCCGCTGTTCTCAACACCAGCGTGGCTCCCACCTGTCACCATACAGCGCTGTTACAAGACCATTGGCTGCGTTCCCTATGCTGTGTCTTTCCTTTCTGTGACCCACTCAGTCCTTAATGAAGCCTGTATCTCCTCTCCCCTTCACCCATTTGCCCCTCTCCACAACCACTAAACAAAACACTCGATGTTTCTGTTCTAGAATCTCTAGTGGAACTCAGTGAAAAATCATCAGCTTTCTTAGTGTACAACTCTTGCCTCTTTATTTTTTTATTAAAAAATTTTTAAAAAATATTTATTTTTTGAGAGAGAGAGAAAGAGAGAGCCAGCGTGAGCAGAGGAAGGGCAGAGAGAGAGGGAGACACAGAATCTGAGGCATCTCCAGGCTCTGAGCTGTCAGCGTAGAGCCTGACATGGGGCTTGAACCCACAAGCTGTGAGATCATGACCTGAGCCGAAGTCAGACGCTTAACAGACTGAGCCCCCCAGGCGCCCCCACATATACCTCTTTAAGGTAGCCTTCTTATTCCTTAACCATCACCACTGCTGTTTATATGTGTACAGTGTGTTATAGCTCATAAAACATGTTCATGTCTGTTGCTAATTTTATATAGATAGTACCTGAAGATAAAAAGAGAACAAAGACTTTGTTTACCAGGCTTTTAAAGAATTACTTAAAAATATCCTGACATTTAGGTTTCTGACTTAAATTACACATACTGGTAACGAGTATTTACAACGAGGTATTAAGTTATGTGCTGAATAGGACATTTGTCTAAGTGTTACCTGGAGTTTCCTTGGAGGAATTCTTTATCCTGTAGCCAAAGGTGATGCCTTTTATCCGAAGATTCTGAAGTCCGTCTGGAAATTATAGTGAAAATAAATTCTGTTCTGATGATTTGCAGACTGTAGTACATACAAGGGTGACCATCAGCTTATGGATATAGTTGAATCTTAGCATTATTCTAAAGCTCAATGTTAAACATAGGGTTTTTTTTTTTTTTTTTTTAAGAGGAAAAGGGGTCTTTTGCACATTAAAATCGGAACTATATCTGTTAATCTGTTAACTTTCCTTCTCATGTGGGCATTTCAGGCTAATTTTATAAGCTTTAACTTTTTATATGTGTCCCGTATGCTGGAAAACTATAGGCTTAAGGTAATTATTTAAAAGTACTTCTTCACCTTGCCAGTAATTTGCAGTTTTACTTTCCCTGCCTGGTTACTATGGACATATTCATATATTAGGTTATTTGCATGAACCACTAGGGATATTCTTCATAAGTCTTAATATTTTTTGGTTATTTTTGCCAATATTCACATAGAAAGTTGAGAATTCTAATGGCTGACTTGGTATGAGGGATCTGACAGCACAGGGTCTAAGTCAGGATGTGACTTCAAAAAAAAATAAAGGAGACGTCCCCTATTCTGGAATGGATGACTGTTGTTACTGGAACGCAGAGCTGTATTCTTTCTACCGAATCTCCAAAAAGTTCAGCTCTCCAGGGTAGGAGACAACAAAACCGAGCAACTTGCAGTGTTAGGATTTGACATGAGAAAGGAATTTGGAGAGAGCGGAGTGTGAAATGAGACCTCCAGGCACAGCCTATCATGTATCATGAACAGTGGGCTGTTGATTAGAACCGTAAATGTATGAACTAGACAGCCTCTTTTTGACCTGACCTCGTGTTCTAGGAGGGTGAAATTTTGGAATCCCGTGCTTGGTGTTCTGGAATGGCTGGCTTGAGCTAGGAAAAATTGTCTTCTGATCTCAGAAGGAACAGAGTAAAGATCTGCCCTTCACACATTTCCCTTTTGTTAGACAGTGGATTGGGAATGCCAACAAAGTAAAAGACGCACTGATCCAAGTTGGGGAAGAGGAAGAGCAAGCTAAAGGAGTTAAAACAGGATTTTGAAAGTGGGAGTAGCTGAGAACTGATTTGAAGAGAATTAAGAGTGTAAGAGAATTAGCCCGTGCGGGGTGCGTGTTGTATGTACATATTGACGAAGAGACTCCATTTGGAAGGATGTGGACAGATGGAACGGAAAAACCATTCATATGAAATTTAGTCTTAAAAATGCTTCACTGTGAGGGCCATTGATACATATAGTTGATTGCTGAATGTTATGTATAACTTGTCCCCTCTAGAAGGTTATGTCCCCTAAAAATGGAGCCCAGTGTGTGTACCTCTTAACGAAAGCATTGTGGTGAAGATACTGTGTAGCTTACGTGGCATATTGTGATCAATGTGTGTCCTATAACTTTTTTTAAAAATTTAAACAAATTTAATGTAGTATAACTTAGATTTTATTTACCCGTACTATGTACTCATTTTACCCAGAGGGTCTTGTAAAGAGGTCGTCTTCATTTTAAAATGAGTCCGGGACGACTAATGACATTAAATTTCATTACGTAGGGAATTATATTATGCTTTATATTCTAAGAACTGAATAGCATTCTCTGCTCAAGTCCCTGAAACTTAAAATTTTTTTTTTAAGATTTTATTTATTTTTGAGACAGAGAGAGACAGAGCATGAGCAGGGAAGGGGCAGAGAGAGAGGGAGACACAGAATCTGAAGCAGGCTCCAGGCTCCGAGCTGTCAGCACAGAGCCTGACGCGGGGCTCGAACTCACAGACCGCGAGATCATGACCTGAGCCGAAGTCGGATGCTCAAGCAACTGAGCCACCCAGGCGCCCCTAGTCCCTGAAACTTTAAATTTGATATGCTCACAGTTTTGTTTAAATTTTCTGATGCTTCCGTGAAACGTAACATTTCAAAACGATGTTTTTAATACATCTTAACAGGATGTTGGGGCTCCTCATCACTGTGATACAAAATAGAATGCATGCTAATTTTTATGATCTCTATGTTCTAGTGTTTTTTTCCCTTCTTTAAATGGGGCATGGAGATCTTCAGTTTCTGTTAATTTTCATCTTGTTGGCCCAAGAGTCTCTTTCATTACGTGAAGCACAAAAACTCCATGTGTTTGAACCAACAGTTTACTAAGTAGCACAGTCACTTGTTTTGATCTTGTACTAAATTGTGGATTATCTATACAGATTAAGTAGTGACAACTTTTCTTTAATCCCAGATATTATTTCCCTTATTGAGAGTGAACGTGCATGGTTGATTAGAATCTTCGCCTTTTAAACAGATGAAGAGAAAGTCTAGCTCATTCTTGTGAATTCTACAATGTATTGGTGCTAGGTCATAATTTTTCTTAGCCTGATATCACATCTGAAGTGAAATACCAGTAATAGTTAAAAACTCATGTGGTAACTTATTTTGAAAAAAATTTAAACTCTTTCTCTCAGTTTTCTTTGTAGTATATGTGGGAAAGGTTTATCTTTTTAATTGTCTTTGGGAACTTGAATATCCTGTTTCCTTCTGTTCCACTTTTGAATTTTTTTTTTTTAATGTTTATTTTTGACAGAGAGAGAGACAGACACGGAACACGAGCGGGGGAGGGGCAGAGAGAAAGGGAGACACAGAATCTGAAACAGGCTCCAGGCTCCGAGCTGTCAGTACAGAGCCCGACGCGGGGCTCGAACTCACAGACCGCAAAATCATGACCTGAGCCGAAGTCGGACGCTCAACTGACTGAGCCACCCAGGCGCCCCAACATTCTGTTCCACTTTTGGCCTGACCTTTCCAAGTTACTTAGACTTCTTGTCTATATAGACTCTTGTCTATATGTTACTTCTTGTAACATGTAGGTGTTGCTAATACTTCATGTGTAGTTTTTTTTTTTGTGAACAAACTACTATGGAGTGCTGAATTGTTTTAAGAAGACTAGTCTTTAGAATTGCTGTTGTTCTGGTATTAAAAAATTTTTTTTCCTACTTTTAATATTTTAGACTTTTTTAGGAGAGAAAAATCAACATAGGCTAGAGATTTTCAGAAATTTCATACTTGCTTAATTGTTCAATGATTCAGATTACCTTTTGAGATTTTGTAGAACTGTTTTTGGATAGTGTATTCAGAAATAGTCTGTTTAAGTTTTAGTTTTCTCTTTCTCTTTCTCTCTCTCTTTCTCTCTCTCTTTCTCTGTCCCTCCCTCCCTCCTTCTGTCCTTGCCTTTCTTTCCATCTTTCTTTCTCAAGGGTAAATGATAAATTACCAGGGAAGCTACACTTAAAAATCTGTTTTTTGTGTTACTGTTCTTGACTTTTGGGAAGAACCTTTTTTTGAGATGTTGACATTTGAGTGTGTAAAATAGTGTGGGCTCCTTTGGGCCTTTAAAAATTTAGTGAGTTTGGATTAAAGATGTGATGTATTTTTAGCTCTTGGACAATAGATGGCAGTATTAGATTACATGATCACTGCCCCTAGAATACATATGAAAAGTGATTTTCATGTTACAAATAGTCCTCTTATAAAATTATTAGAAGTTATTAAATTTGTTAACACCTTATTTTTTCTCATTTACTACTTTTAAAATTGTGTAGTAGTGTTTATATAAGAATTGGACAAGTTGACCTTCTCAGAGGCAGCACGGATCCTGTGCAATCTGCTTGCAACATGTATGCTGGAGACCAGATGTGAAATGACTCATTCACCGACTCATTGCTTGACATCTTCATAGCTCTCTTGTCCTGACTGTGCTTGTCCTAGAATGTGGTGGTTGCCCTCTCGCCCACGGGAGCCTGCTAAGGTGGGAGTTTTTGCCTCTGAGGACAAACATTTGTTACCTCTGCCATTATGTCGCTTGCGTACTTTCTCAAAACGAATCTTTGCGTAAGATGCATCTTGAGTAGCCCATTAATCTTCAAATTAATCCTCAAATCTGTTAACATATTTAAGGTTAATGAGGCTTAATGTTAAATGAGAAGGCAGTAAACTACAGCCCTTTAAAATTTCCCACCGTTCCCACTTGACCCACATGTGTTTGATGGTTAATTTCAGCGGAAGTGATTCGAATGTCTGGGCAATCTGCAGACTTCCTTCTGGTCCTTCCTCTGTTGTAGCCTGGTGGTTGTCAAATTTAAGCGTTGGTAAGAATTTTTGTACATAGATTCATGCAGGTGATATATATGGGTGACTTAAGGGCCTGTTTGTGTGTTTGTGTGCGTGTGTATAACAGTTGTGACTCTGCATATTAGATCAACTAACTTGATCATTTCGATCCTGACACTTTGTATTTACCCTAAGTCTGCTTGCACTGCCGCTGGTATGTTCCCCTGGCTTAGAGGCAGAGAGAAGTCCCTCTGTTAGTTCCTTCTTAGGGTAATTTGTCTGTTTCCCGTGTCTCTCCCATAGTGAGTGAGTTCCTCCTATCTTAGCCATCTTTACCTTTGACATCTCAGAGACAACTGTCACTTAATTTTTAGGAGCAGACAGTAGCCCCTATTATCATTGGCTAGACTGTAAGACCCGGCTATGGCCATGGATTAGCTGTATGACTTTGGACAAAAGACAGTGTCTCTGTACTTCAGTATCTGTCGGTACTTAATGAAGACAACAGTAGTTTTTCGCCCAAAGATTAAATGTTAGCATGTGCTAAGTGTTCAGTGGATTATCATTATTACCATTAAGCACAGGACCTGGCACAAAATAGGAATTCAGGTGTTCTTTTAAGTGAATTAGTGAACAAATAAAAATGATATTTTGACTATCTCGAAGTAAGTTTATTATTCTTATCTTTATAGCAGAATAAAGCTTTAAAGTATATTCTAAAGGTTAAATTGTGTGTATGTGTGTGTGTGTGTGTGTGTGAGTGAGTGAGAGAGAGAGAGAGAGAGAGAGAGAATCTCTTGAGTTTTCAGTACAGTCCTCTTTCGGTGTCTGTCAACTGCAGTCTGCATAGTCTTGGCAGGTCTTGGATAAGATCCTCATACTATCACTTTTCCTGACATGGACACTACAAATTATATCAAATCAGAAATCTAATTTAATCCATCCTTATGAAACTGCAAGCAGTAATTGCCTTCAATGTAATGGGATTGGATTCAGTATTAGAAATGCTGATGTTCCCGGGGCGCCTGGGTGGCTCAGTCAGTTGAGCGTCTTCGCAGGTCATGATCTTGCAGTTTGTGAATTCAGGCCCCGCCTCGGGCCCTGGGCTGACAGCTCGGAGCCTGGTGCTGCCTTGCATCTGTCTCCCTCTCTCTCTCTCTCTGCCCCTCCCTTGCTCACACTCTGTCTCCCTCTCAAAAATAAACATTAAAACAAAAAATGTTGATGTTCCCTCAAATCTAAAATTTGGTTCTATTTATTTCCAAATATTTGTGTGTATACCCGGAGACTTGTAGAGAGACACCAGTGACCCCGGAGTGCTACGTGTATTCAAGTGTTGAGTTCCTTGTGACAGGTGGTAAGGGTGCAGAGTATAAGCATGGCAGTGAGAAGGGTACTTTCTCCTTCTTTTCCCCCCTTTTACCCGGAACTAAAGCAGAGAGAAATAAAACTAAGGGCCTTCAAAATGGGCTTTTTTCATCCATCCGGAAATAGAGGAAAGACATTAAGAGTCTCTAGAGAAGATGCAGAATGTTGTTTACCCCTGAGGGTGAGCATTTAGCCCTTGTAATATGGCAGGAGGCGCTGTGGGGTGAAGGGAAATCCTTCCAGAAAGCTTACTCTTAGCGTGTTTTGATTTAATCCTTCCCTGTGAGTCATTTTTAGAAGTAGCTCAGTTTACCAACTTGCACGTCTTACACTTGAATACGAGGTGAATAAGGGGTGAGGTCGATCCACGGGCTGCGTTTGTGCGCTACGGTCTGACTTGCTCTGGGTCATGGAGTCATGTTTCATCCTCTGCTGTGACACTTTCAGGTGTTTCTGGCAACCATTTTAGCCACCATCTTCGTAGCCGTTGCCTTGTCGCTGTCTTTTTAATTGAGTCGCTGTAATTTAAGACGGAATCCTATTAACTGTGATTTTGAAATCTCTGTGAAGCGCTCCTTGAGTGAATTTTGAGGAAAATTCATGGTAACGCATGAATCAGAGACAAAAAATCATTGGGAATATCTTCTGCTTTTCATGTGAGAGCCGAGTTAGCTACCTTAGAAAAATAAAGGAAGGGACTAGTGGTGGTGTTCTAGATAGAATACATACGTTATAGTCGAACAACACCATACGGGAACCCGTTGAAGGATGTGAAAACAGAAGACATTGAAAATGGTATACAAACCTCTAAATAGGAGGTCAAATTAAGGCAAAGACTCTTTAGGGAGAGTATTTGAAGCTTTTCATTTCCATCTCTTTTGTAGTAGCTTTTAATCTTGTGATTTAGGTGAGTTGCAAATCAAGCACAAGCCATAAACAAAGGCTTTCTTTCCTGGGGCAGGGAGGGGGGAAAAGGGGCTTTGCAGTTTTGAGTGAAGGTTTATCTAGTAGCACAGAGACAGGAAGGATACTGTGTTAGGTGAAGAATTGTTGGTTGTCGTGTTTGTGATGTGTGAGCTGCAGCGGGAGTGTAGTCAATGTTTGTGTGTTCTTCATGTAGGAATTTAAACCTAGACTTCCAAATGTATACAAAAAACATTGTAAAAACAAGAACTGTTTTGCAAAATTTTACACAGCGTAGAGATGTGTGCATTAATTGTGACACAGGATAATTCTAGGATTTGACTTATTATATGTTTTCGGAATTCATGTGGGAATAGAAAAACCAGTAATTTCGAGCCAGTGATGGCTCAACCATTCTTAACTGAGGGATGTTTGGATCAGTCATTAAAACTTTCTGAGCCTCATCAGGTCTTTTTTCTTTTTTCTTTTTTCTTTTTTGTTTTCTTTTTAATGGGGTGATGTACCACAAACCTCATGAAATTGAAATGAAAACATGTAAACATGAGGTAATGTTTTAGTTCTTGAAAATATTTATGATTTAAAAGACAAATAATATGTTTATTAGGCTTTAATGTCATTAAACTGTAAACTGATGGGCTTTGAATTCCTTGCTATACTCTTTCATCTGTGTTGCATTAAAGATGTTTTTGTACGATTTAGAAGCTCGATTCCTAGATATACCAAAAGGTGGCACTGTTTACCTATGTCTTAATATTTTTAATTTGCTTTTTGATGAGAACATGTGTTGGATGTTTTATCTGGAAATGTATTAAATTGAGGTTATATTTTTTACATTTAATTTTCTGTTTTGTAAATGGATCTTTAATTCACGTAAGGTTTACTAGGACCAGGTTTCATTTTTATTTTGAAATGGCTTGGAAATTCAGATATTTAGCAGTCAGTTTGTAGATATAAACTCCTGTATAATCCAGTATAATTAATAAAACCTTGTATTAATGTGACAGCTAATGTTTCATGGAAAACACAGTTGCTTTTGTATAGCAGGAACCATTAATTTTTTTAAGCCTCTGAAAACAATCCAGTGATTAAAACATAACAGCCATAAATAAATGATTTGTGTGGCTTTCAGGTCCCACCACGTAGGTTTATCCATTCTGGAATGTTATTTTACGTTAAAAGTACCTTTGAAAATTTAGCAAAATCTGTCATTGCTTGAATTTCCTGCTGGCAGTAATGTGATGAAAGGGGAATCTAGTAGGTGCTGTGAATAGCTTCTCAGGTGAGAAATGCAAAAATTAGATAATAGGAATGTGATTTGAAGTGAGGATTTATATGCAGCAGGATGTGGTTCATACACTTCCCATGCAGTTAGGTGAAAACCTCCTGATTGTTCATTCATGGAGCATAATGCATCCAACACAGTGTACGACCCGAGCAAGAGAATACGAGGGGGTTATTTTCATGTCCAGTCAGAGCTATCTGTCCTTGGTTTGTAGCATAAACAGAATTTGTCAATAATTTTTACTGGAAGTGGAAACGCACAACACACTTCTGTTACCAATATTAGAAAAGGTTTGACTCTTGTTTGGGGACAGGGTTAAATCAAAGGCAATTGGGGGTGTGCTTCCATGGTTTCCTTTATTTAAAACTAGAACATGTTTCAAGTTAACATGGCTTGTACATTTCAATTTTTATTAATTTTCCTTAAATACCACTTTTTAAGGTACAGGCCTTAGACATACAGAGTTTGCCTCTTTTTCCATTAAAAAAAATCTTATAACTCTGATGTGACTGTTTCAGTTACTCAATGTGTCTCGTTTAGGGGAGGTGAGGACACACATGGCAGAGGTTTGTTTTATGTTCATGAGAGTGTATGTGCTTGTATTTAAATGTTCACTCTTGTTGCTGCCTTTGTTGATGTTAGTAATATGATACATATGTGATTTGTCTGATTTGTTTAAAAATGCATAATTAAAGGAGGATTTGATTATTCAACAACTGTTCCAGTAGCTAAAGACTATTATTTAGATATTTTCTTCCAGTATTTGACAACTGTTGTGTGAGCTATGAATAGTATGAAAAATAGAATGAATGTACTATGACACTTTAATACTTCAGACCCCATACTCTTAGGATACTATTATTGTAGAGATTAGAACACCGTGTTTTCATTATTTAAAATAGCGAGAAACTGATCTACTCTTTCCCCTTTTCTGCGTGTGTGTGTGTGTGTGTGTGTGTGTGTAGATGTAAAATTCTGTGGATTTGGTAAATGACAAAGGTTTATTTTTGTAAATGAGTTTGTGTTTTCAGATTTTTATAAGGAAGTTAGAAAAATGTACTCAGAATGACTTCTAAAAAAACCCCTCAAATAAAACAATTTGTGAACAACAACAACAACAAATAAACCCTCTGTTTCTGCAAAAATGCAAAATGGAGGAAGACAGCTAAGTGTCCCCCAAATGCTTTACACAGAATTCCCCTTCTCCACCCTGCCCCCTTCCCCGACCCCACCGCACCCAGGCTCTCACCATAATTTCAGATTTGCTTCTCAGGGAAGCTGACATAGTAAAATGTGATGTTTTACAACCAGTACTTTTCCTGCAAATAATAGTTGTGATTAAAATAAATCAAATCAAATAGCATTATATATTTGTTATGAAAAAAGATGTATCCTGCACAGTTTATCTGGTTCCTGTAGATACCTTATAATAATGTGCTAATTTATGCTGATGATCTTACCTTATGACACTTCTGTGTGGCCTAGATATGTTAATATGTTCCAGCTTTTTAATTTTAGTAATCTGTGTTGGTTGAATATGCTTGTTAGTCCATGGTACCCCTCACCAATCTGTGTCAAGGACTGGAAAAGAACAAGAAAATGCATCTCAGAATAATTTTCTTGAAGCATGCCTTAGTAATGGAGGAAATTATAAAATAGACATAATTTTAAAAAGACTGTCACATCTGAATATTCACTGAGAGTAGTAAGTACTCCAAATACTGTCAGCTTTTAATTAGGAGAGTTGGGTCATTGGTATTATTAAGCAAGGCCTTATTAGTAACCTTTTGATTTAAAACAAAATTAAAAAAAATGTCAATGAGAAAATATTACAAGAGAAATAGATGTCATAAGCAGTTTTAAAGAAGTAAACCATTTTATTACAGCTTCTTTTCTGTTCTGTTCTGTACACTTTGAGGGTTATGTGTCTAAAAATCCCCGTGGTAGGAAACTACTATTATGTGGTTGAGAATTTCAAGACCTTATGGTAGAAAAAGGGGTAAGGATGATCAAGACCTAAAACATATGGGAGAATTAAAATACTTTCAAAAAATTTCTTAAAATAAAAATTTCAAAGAAGGAAAATAAAAATATTTATGACTTAAATTTAATTAATTTATTTATTATCCTTTTTCCCAGACACTCTTGATAAATTATTTTTATCCTTTCTAGAGAAAGTACTTATCCTAAGAGGGGTTTTTTTTTTTTTTTTTTTTTTTTTTTTACTTATATTTAGTCCTTGATCTGCAAGTGTAATGGTCCTTTATCTTTGCCTTGAAATTGGGTCTCACTATTTTTGGGTCTCACTTTGATCTGAAAAACACTGATCAATTCAAATGTCTGAAAAACCTGGGGTAATTTTTAAATTAGCATGCGTGGCATAACTGAATACATAGTTCTCAAACCTCTCTGAGCCTGTGATTCCTAATCTGTAAAATGGGTTCAGGGGCTGTTGAGAAAATTAATAAATGGTTGATAAGGATTGGTATTACTAAGTATTAAAGAACATTCATTTTTATATAGAAATGTTTTGAATTTGGATCTCTGAAACAAACTGGAACTTCAGTTTAAATATGCGTTTAATTCATTTCAACCCACTTGGTTTTGTGTGTGTCTCTTGTACACCTTTCTGATGCTAAAGTGTTAATTAGGAAATGAGGCAAAATAGGATATTGAGGTAACATATGATAGTTGGCTGCTTCGGGGAACCAGCAAGACGGAGTGGAGTGATTTCATAGAAGGAAAAGGGATTAGCAGTTGGAAGATTTGAAGTCTTGCTTCAAAGGTGACATTATTAGGGAACTTACTTACCTTTTTTTTTCAGTGAATTTATTTTTTATTTTATTTTTTTACTTCTCATTTTGACATTTTGACTGTTTCCAGAAGTATGAGGGATGGGTCGTGTTTTTTCACATACTTTGGAATTGGTAAAGTACTATATTAAGAAATGTCAGGTGTGAATCTTTAAAAAAATTTTTTTTTTAATGTTTATTTATTTTTGAGAGAGAGAGAGAGAGAGAGAGACCAAGTGTGAGTGGGGGAGGAGCAGAGAGAGAGGGGGACACAGAATCCGAAGCAAGTGCCAGGCTCTGAGCTGTCAGCACAGAGCCCGATGCGGGGCTCCAACTCACAAACTGCAAGATCATGACCTGAGCTGAAGTCGGACACCTAACTGACCTAGCCACCCAGGCGCCCCGTGAATCTTTTTTGAACACTTCTAACTCTGCCCCTCCATCCCCTGCCCTGTCCCAGTCAAGCTCTTCCTTAACGCAGTCTTATGACCGAGATGGTCTTTATCTCTGCTTATAGCACTTACTAGATTCTGTTGGAATTACTTGTTCACACCTCTCTCTCACTCTGTCCTATTAGACTGGACTTGAGTACAACTTTTCTATTCATATGACCTCCTATCATATTTGGCCTATAATAAGCACTCCATGTTTGCTGAATGAATTCATATCTATATTTGTCTCATTCATGAGAAACAAGTAAAATGTACTGAATGATTATGTACAGAGTGGTTTCTCATTTGTGTTGCCCTTCTTTTTACTATTAGGTGTAAATCACTGATCATTTCTTACCACCTGAAAGAATTAAATGTCGCATTTTTCTAGTTCAAGTAGTTCTTTTGTAAGTTTTGGGGACTTTTTAATGAGCCTGACTGCAGTTAACGGCCTTATTTGTGCTTTACAAATGTTGTGATTCATGGGGACTGTAAGTATACATTTCTTGCTTAAAGTGCCTAACTAAAATGGGCACATTGTTCTTTGTTAGTTTCTTCAATTGGTTCTTTTCATTTTCCTGTTCTTACTGGTGATACCTTAAGGCATCTGGCCAGTGTTGAGTATTTCTTCCTGACTCATCATTCCTTCCGCCACCTGCCAAAGAAATGCTTTTTCACTTTGGTCAAGAACATTTGGAGTTAGATTTCATTGTGGGTATAGGTCATGGGCCATCTGATAAGTCTCAGCATGTCATACTAATTAGCATTGACTGCCAGCCACTCGAATGCTTAATTCTGGTGCTATGCTGTTTTAAACCTAAGGTATTATAGAGGATGGAGAAATTCTTTATCTGAATATGAAACTAGCTACCAAATTTGAAGGTTCTTCCTCCACTCCCATTACAATTTCCCTTTGTGTGAAGTTCCAGTAGATTGCATTAAGTTGATATTTATTTAATCTTTCAGGGCCATTAGATTTTTTTCCCTTAGGTATATTTAAATCACCCCCTTTTGAGATAATTTAGAAAGAGGAAGTTGAGGGTTGGGAATTCAAAAGGAAGAAAAATGGCTGATAGGTCCTATGGTAGAGGTTTTAACCTTTCAGCAGGGAAGACATTTCTGGGCCCTGGTATTTGCCATCTTGTATCTGAGAGCCAGGAGGAAGTTGAGATCTGTGTTGGAGTGTTCCTGGGACTTTGTGGGGCCCCAGAAACATAGAAATCTATTCCAGTAAGAACAGAATCGGTTGGACTGTAGATACAATGAAAGCATCTTAGAATGTATTTTATCTGTTACAAGTCAAAAGGAAATTTTCTCACATTTGAATGAAACTGTAGAAGGGAGATCCTGAATTCTCTCAAAAGCGGAGGATGGTTAGCAGCCTTAAAAATGCAGTATTCATTATGAACTGAGAGTAAAATGTCACTTAACAGTCCTTTCTTTTGGTGTGATATCTTTACTGCAGTAAATTAAAAACTTTTTTGATTGGGGCTTCCATGGATTCTTTTTCTCCTTTTGGTCTCCCTATTCTGTCCTTCCCCGAGATCTTAAAATTCCCTCCAAATAGATTCTTCCGCTATGGGAATTTTAAAAAATTAGCCCCCTGATTGGGAAGGGATTGCGTCCTGTCTCTATTTCCATAAGGGGGAACCTACGTAAATCTCTAGAAAGTGGGTTGTGTTGATCTCAAAGAATAAGTACTATAGGTGGGAGAATGAATAAGAAAGAAGTTGGTGTTAGAGTGCTATCTGTTGAGTTAGCCACTGGGAGGTTGACCACCTTGCCTAGTGATCTTAGCCAAGCCATGTAATATTTCTGAGCCTCAGTTTACTTCTGTTTTATAAAGTGAGCGAGCTCAACTCTAGTCTTTGCTGGTTCTTCATAGATTCATTTTTTTCAGTAGATCTTCACCAGGTGCCTGTGGTGCTGTGTATTCAGCAGTGAAAAAGACAGATATGGTCTCCTCCCCGTGAAAATACTCCTACTTCGCCTGTCTTTGTTGACCTGGCCTTCTCCCTGTTCTGCCCTTATCTGGTAATTGGGTGGATAATGAGGAAATGAAGCAATGTGAAATGATTAATTACAAATTTGGGGGCCCCGTCTGCTTTTATGTACAAAGTGAATCAGCGTTTTTTGGAGGAAAAACACACTTGCACAAAGCATAGCTTATGTACATTAAAAATGTTATTAAAATGAAGAATTATCTGCTAGTGGAAATAATTGGGTGACTTGGGAGGGAGAGAAATGAAGGTCTGAGCTGAAGAACGATCCCACTACACTGTACCAGGTACAAACACAAGATTTATCCCTGATGCTGAAAAACAATTAAAAAGTATTTGAGCTTTCGGTGGTGGGAGGGGGTTGGGGGTGGGGGTTAGTTACTCATGCTGTTGTATATGTTGAAGGTCAGATATAATTTTTTTTTTTTTTTAATCTGGGGCAAAAACCTGTTTGCTATGTCAGCCTTTAGTCTGGAGAATTGAAATTTATTGTCTCACCAAAGTGGAAAATAATTTGAATGGAGTTAATAAAAATGGAAGGAGTAACATTTTACTTCATTGAGAAATACGGCGAGGCATCCAAAATGAAGACAAGTCCGTCTTGGGCTTCAGGGCTTAAAACGATCCTCCAGTGTGTGTAGGTTGGTTCAAGAGCATTCGACTCTGTTGGAGGCAGCCAGGTTAGCGGTGTATAATTTAAAACTCTGACTTCTCCCAAGATACTGATGAAAGCAAGTAAATTTATTGGTTATTAGGTAGCAAGAGTAAGTTCAATTTTCTCCAGACTTGGCGACAATTAGAGGTTGGTTCTGGCATATCTAATGCTTAAGTTTCAAGGCTCCCTCTATTTGAGAGCTGTTTTGGGGAGATAACCTTGTAACACATACATTTTAATGAGTTCATTACTTTGACCACTTGCTGAAGTAGAGTTGGAGTGACTGCTGACCTGGAGTGAAGGCCCGCGTTCAATATTAATACGGCACGTCCGCATCCAGACAGCAATCTTTCATTCTGACATGCACATAGTCAAAGTAAATTAATGTTCAAAACCCGAACACTTTAAGTTCAGCCAGTGTGTGCATTCCATAATAATCCTTCAGAAGCAGTTTACACAGAAATGCTGAGTGCTTTCTTATACTTTATTTATCATATGTATGGGTCCACATTGCAGTATTTGTAACAAGATTTACCCGGTGCTATTTTCGTGACTCCTTCGTCTTGGGGTGGCTAAAGAAATTAATTATTTTAGGATTCAGTCTGTGCATGTTTTAAATAAAATGGCACTCTTTTTATATATTCGTGCCTGGTAAGACAGTAGCCTAATTTCAGTTATATTATTTTTAGATAATTTTTATTAAGCTAATTCCTTATTTTATCTCTGCTCAAGAAATCACAAGTTTTTGAAAGTGTAGTACTAATTTTTAATAAGCTAGGCCTGGAAATAGTGTGCATCTGTGGCTATCTCTGTAACAAGGGTCCTGCTGGAGGATTTTCCTTTCCTTACGTACCATTTTCTAACTTGCTCTTATTGGTGGAAAAAACATTCATGGCAGATGTAGTAATGGGGAAATTATATTAACATTTAAGTATTAAATTAGCTTTTAGCCAGAGTCTCCTACTAATATGATGACATTTAGTAAGTTCAGGATTTTAAGGACCATGTGGCACAACACTCATTGTTACACATTTCCTGTTTGCCTCTTAAAACACGTTAGATCTACTTTTTCAGACTGCAGATTTCCATTGTGGATTTCAGCGCTGTTACTATTTTCCTTTGCCTGTCAATGTTGGTTATTCACGTATCGGGAGTGTGTGTATGGCGACCATAATGAGAATGCCATGCGGTCGTCGCCATGTATATAGCAAGCTGGTTTTCATAACACTTTTTACAGTTTAATTCCAAAGAAAGATCTACCTATTAGCGAGCATATTTCAACTGGGGAGTTTTCCATTCTCCAAAAAGATGGCAGATGAAAGTGAACCTAATACGTGTTTAAAGAAAATACGCTGCACTTAAATTATATCATCAGCATGACGCTTTACAGTTTGTCTTAGAGTTATCTTCAGTGCCATACTTCTGCTGTAGAAAATCAAAATTAGATTCCTTCTATGATAGAATTTATTTTCTGTCTGGAAATAAATAGAGCATTTGGTGTAGCATATAGACCATCAGATAACAGCTGTAAGACTATGTTTAATATGTTTACGGTTTCCTGAATCTTGGCCGTCCCTAACAGAAAAATCGGTGCTTTACCCCTGGTACAGTGGATTGAGATCGGATTTGGAAACGTTGTGCAGAGAACACCCATTGTTTCCACTGAATGATGTGTGCCCTGCGGAGGTGAACTTTTTGACCCACTGCTCTGCCAGGAGTAATGGATTTACACTGATTTGAGCGTAGTCTCTCACTTGGTCCCGTTTTCAGTTCTCATGTGTGATGACCGGCTGGCAAAATTAAACATCTGCTTTGTGGCTGTGGAAGGCAGCATAACTCGCTGGCTCATGCTTTAAAATTGACAATGCAGGCTTGATTAGTGCTATGTTATCACCACCTGTATTAACTGGCCGTGGATAAATTGTCTGTGTCATATGAACATACACATTTTTGTTCTGCATGGGGACTTTTTGTCCTCATGGAAGATTTCATAGAAGCTTATGTGAGCGTGGATTAATTAGAAAATCAGCATTTTAACACCACCTCCCCACCCCCAGTCAGAGACTTTGTGAGTGGTTTCTACAACAAGAGAATATATAAGAGATTGCATGATTGGGTCTTTTATTTGTGATCTGATTTTAATTTGCTTACTTTTATAATTCTTCCGCAAAACCCAGCCATATTGCACCTCTAGAAAGATCAAGGAGTTTAGCTGGAATGTGTACACATGTAGGTTTTTATGGAGACGTCTGTACATCTGTACAAACACACTGTAAAATACGTGCATTTTGCTGAAGTAGTAAGACCTCTTGGGAAGCGAGAGTTGCTATGGAGTCCTCAGAGGTGTTGGGCTATTTCGACGGAAGCAATGCCTGTACCTCCACTGATAGAAATATGACGAGGCAGACATTTTCTTTGGTGAAAAGTAGTGCACAGCAGACTGTGAAGCTCCGCTTCTTGCAGCTTTATGGACTGAGTTCAGAGGGCTGGTTACTGAGAGCAAAATATGTGCATGATTACATATAATCAAGGTTAATTTTTATCAAGGGTCACCATGTTTTCGCTATGGTCTGACAATCATGACCTACATTAAAAGAGCCCTGTGGGTCTGTCTGGTATATTTTTGCTTGATGTCTGGGTAGTTTATTTCAGATGCTTGTCAGTTTCATTATATATTATCGTTTGGGGCTCTTGCTGGATCTTCAGGTATACCATAAAAACAGTGCTCTTTGCAATTAGGTTGTCGTGAGGGAGCTTCTGTTTTATGGTGTGTAAACATTCTTTAATCTTGAAGGATGAGTAATTTGGGGGACATTTTCCATTTGGTTTTGCGTTGTATTCAATTGATGGAAGATTTTTAAAATGGAATACTTCTTAGCCCTACAACTGAGGTTCTGGATTTGGGTCAGTTAATCCAGTCTTTAGTTCGTTTTTCTTGGGGAAAATATTTTAGAGTTTTTAATTCAAATGCATTTTCCTTGCTTAAGAAAAATCCAGATGAGCAGTTTATTTCACAACGTAGCAACTAAGTAGGATTTATAAAGACAGAAATTTACAAATATTTCCTCCCTTTGCTGGTACACAGGGAATGGTGGGCAGTGTTTAAAAACCATGTGAGTTAGGACATTTTGGTAACTCAAAGACAAAACTTAATGGCTGTTAAAACTGGCTATTTGATTTTATAGTTTTGAAATCATATTTAATTTTAGCCACATCTGTCTTGGTAGTTTAAAGGATAAACAGTTCAAACAGTAAGAAAAAAGCAGTTTATGTTTTGTCAGTTTTCAACTTTAGATATCAGTAAATCATTGCTGTAGCCTTCTTTATCTTTTGTTTGCACAAAAAACCTGTTAGAATTATGTCTGGGGGGACCATCTGCTGTGGTTCCCAGTCTTGTCAGTGTGATAAGGGATAAGCTGTATAAACAGGGGCACCAGAAAAAAAAAAAAAAAAAAAAAAGAGAGCGAGAGATTGAGAGAAAAGCAGGCTGCTTTTAGGAAGGAAAAAGTCTGATGTGGATTTAATTTTACAGTGTAACCTCAGAAAGTCATAGGATTTTGCTCATAGTCTATCAGGATTGACACTTTCATATATTTATTTAGAAACCACAGGTCCAATGGTTTATCTTCACATTAATGTTATACCCCCCCCCCCCTTTTTTTTTTTTTTTTGATTATAGGGTTCCTGGTTTGGAGGTCGAGCCTTTAGAAGTTATTTGAAAATATATCAATATAGCACTTGACATTGCAGTATTTTCCAGATTGTCTCTTTAGTTTTTGAATTCTTTTTTCTAGCTATTAATTTTTTTCTCAGTTGAATCCTCAGAAGTCATCCTTTTCCTTTTTCATTTGCAATGAGGTCACGGTGCTTCATAAGGAACAAGCCAGTCATTTCCATGGCAACGCACTCTATCAAAACATCACAAATCTGTCTTGTCCCTTACCTTTCAACTCTCAAGTGCAAGAAGTGTGTAAGCAGCACTGTTGTTCGTATAGCATATTCGATTATAGCAGGATTGCAGAAAGGAGAAGAAAATCAATTAAAATAAGTTAATTTCAAAAGTACCTTAAAATCATTTAGCTATATATATACATATGTGTGTGTGTGTGTATAATTTGTTTTATATTAAAATATATTTTATATTAAACAGTTTTTTTTAAGGTGGAAAATAGAGATCTCAAAAAATTGATCTGAAGAGTGGTCATTTAGCATTAGTGAAAGAATAAGTAACTGAGCTGTGTGGTACATATGAACATATTACACAATTACTTCCATCATGAGAAGTCCACCTTTGCTTGAAGGCTTTAACACATTCCCATCAGTCATTTTGGCTTATGGCAGTGTTATTTTGGCACAGTAGTGGCACCTTGAACTTTAAATGAGTTCCAGAATTTTTTTTTTTTTCCTATTGGGAGATGCTAGTGAAATGATGGGATTGCAGTCAGTCTTTGAACATCGCAGATTTGAACTGGGCAGGTCCACATATACCCAGATTTTGTTTTTGTTTATGTTTGTTTATTTTTGAGAGAGACAGAGCGTGAGTGGGGGATGGGCAGAGAGAGGGGGAGACAGAATCTGAAGCAGGCTCCGGGCCTGAGCTGTCAGCACAGAGCCCAATGTGGGGCTCGAACTCAGGAACCATGAGATCATGACCTGAGTGGAAGCTGGACGCTTGACCAACTGAGCCACCCAGGTGCCTCTGGTTCTCCCAATTTCTTTCTTTCTTTTCTTTTTTAAAAAATTTTTTAATGTCTTACTCATTTTGAGAGAGAGAAGGAAGGAGGGAGAGAGAAAGAGAAAATGACTGGGGGAGGGGCAGAGAGAGAGGGAGACACAGAATCTGAGGCAGGCTTCAGGCTCTGAGCTGTCAGCACAGAGCCTGACGTGGGGCTCAAACTCACGAACTGTGAGATCATGACCTGAGCCTAAGTCAGACGCTTAACCAACTGAGACACCCAGGTGCCCCTACTCAGATGTTTTCTGATAAATATAGTACAGCACAGTAAGTGTATTTTCTCTTCTTTATGATTTTCTTAATAATCCTTTGTTTATTCTAGCTTACTTTATAGTAAGAATACAGTATATCAGCAAATATGTGTTAATTAACTGTGTGTTCTTGGTGAGGCTTCTGAAGTAGGCTGTTAGTAGTTATGCTTTTGAGAAGCCAGAAGTTAGATGTGGATTTTCAACTGTGCAGGGGTGATCCCCCTTAAGGGGGGATCTGTGCCCTCAGTCTCTGCACTGTTCAAGTGTCAGACTGAACTTGTTTTTTTATAGGAGAACAATTGATAGATCATAATTCCTGAAAATTTCATCCTCTTTAAGATCAAGTATTATGGAGTATCATAAAATTAGTTTTTAATAATTAAAGAATTTTCCAGAAGACGTTTCTTGCCCCGTGTGCATGTGGCAAACTTTCCCTGGGTTGTTGGCACGTGAAGATGGTAGGCACACTTTGCAAGGCTTGGTGCTTGCTGTTTGCCTGTGCTCCCTGCAGTGCTCCCTGCAGTGCTCCCTGCAGTGCTCCCTGCAGTGCTCCCTGCTGTGCTCCCTGCTGTGCACCTGCTTGGTCCTTGAAGAGCCCCTCAGTTCTGCAGAGAGGAGTGGGCTCATCTGACTTGCTCCTCCCCTTTGGCTGTTGGAAGTTCGGAGGCAGGCACTTGCTTGTCCCTGTCCGTATGTGGCATGGAGCACATGTTCAGTAAGTGTTTGTTGACAGAATAGTGATCAGAATGCATGCAGTTAGTTATTGGTGATAAACTGTATTTTTCTGTGGCAGAGCCGTATTCTCATTTTTTTTTCCTGTCTGTGTTAACAATGAAGTTGGAATATGTTCTACATAATCATTTTGTATCTCTTTTTATTTCACAGTGTGGTTTGGTACCTTGGGCCCATCCCCTTGTGCCTGCCCAGGCCTCATCCTTAGCCATCACAACAGAACTCCTAAGCCCATCTCTTCCCATCTATCTTCACTTCTGACGAGCTAACGTGTGGCAGTTCTGAGCTGTCTGTTGTGGGAGAAGTAGCTGGTGGTGCGGAAGGTTCTCAGAGGCTGTAGACACTGTGTGATGGACTGCATTCAAGTGTTTTAGTATGAATTATTTGATAGAGAAAGGGATTAAGAGAATATGATAAGGAACAGCTCTACACTCCCTACCCAGATTCAGAAATAAAGCAGTATGGATACAGCTGAAGCTACCTTCTGTATTGGGTGGAGGGTAGGTGGGAGATACTTTTCATTCTCCGTTTCTGCCTCCTCACTCCAGGAAAGCTTTGGCTGGCGGAGGAAATCTTGCTCTCTTCCGCTTTCACAGTACCACCCCAGGCCCGTGTGTATTCTTGAACCTGCCAGTGTGTGACAGCCATCTGTTGAGATGTCTGCCACCTCGACCAGGCTGGGCTTCAACTCTGTGTTCCCAGCACTGTGCACATGGCTGGGATGGAGTAGGTGCTCATTAAGTGCTTGTGGCATGAATGAATGAATGAATGAATGAGTGAGTGAGAATGAGTGAATGAGTGAGTGAGAGTGAGTGAGCGAGTGAGTGAATGAATGAATGAGTGAATGAGTGAGTGAATGAATGAGTGAGTGAGTGAATGAGTGAGTGAATAAGTGAGTGAATGAGTGAGCAAGTGAATGAGTGAGTGAATGAATGAATGAATAGGTACAATTCTTTTCTAGCGATCACCATTTCAGCGTAGGATTCTGTTGAGCAAAACGATTTCCTTGTCTGGCCCATAGTTATAGGGCCTTGCTGCGCTCATTTGAACAAATTGAATTAAACATAAAATCCTGTAGAACAGACGCATTTACAAGTCCCTGCTCACACAGCTGCTGGTCTCTTTAATAAAAACATTGCTGTTTTGATTGAGCATTCATAGTCTTTCTTTTTGTTAACTTTGTTAGTGTCGTGGTGTAAGCAGGGTCTACAGACTGACTCCGAGATGAGTGGAGGACAGGCCAGTGATGAGAATTGAGACCGTGGGAGATGGTGAGATGGATGTTAAAGGGGCAGAGAGGGAACAGGTTTTATTCTTAGGTGTAGTTTTAATAAAAAGAATAAATATGTATACTTGTCCTCCCTGGACCATAACTTGTAAGTCTTTGACTCCATATTTCTCAGGCAATTACTCTAATCTTCCCTGTCCTGAATCACCCGTGTATAACGTTCCTACTTGAAATTACCAAGAGTATATATAGATGTATTCGTTTTTTTAAATTTTTAAAAAATTCGGGCGTGATTTACATCCAATAAAATATACGGGTCCTAAGTGTTCAGTTCAATGAATTTTTTCCCCCATTATATGCATTCATGAACGCCTCACCCCCAAAGAAGATAGAGAATATTTCCATCAGCCCCAGAAAATTTCGTTGTGCTGCTTTCCAATCAATCCTCCCTTCCGTTTTCCCTCTGCCAGCAGCTACTTTCCAATTCTGCCCCCTCTTATTTGTGGAAGTCCTGTAATCGGCATCAGATGGTGTGTATGTCCCCTTTTGTTTCTAGCTGCTTTCATTCGAGATGGTTTTGAGATTCATCTGTGCTGTTGCACGTATAAGTTTCATTTTCTTCTAACAACACAAGTGTATATACATCAGCAACCAAATACAAATTTACTTTTACCTTAAAGGTGAGAAATGGAGGAGTGCTTTTTCAGTTTTATTAATTGAGTTCATGACAACAGCTCATATTTATGGAACAGCAGCCCCTATGCCAAGTGTTTGACCTGCATTATCTTAGTCTTGTTCTGCAGTGATCTGTTTACTAAGTTCTTTGTGGCAGACGTATTTGGTGAAAGACTTGAGATCTGATGAAGGACTTGATGTTTGCCAAATGAAGCTGTCCAGTGCTGTGAAATTCTGATTGTTTTCCTCAGGACTAACCACTGTTTATGGCAGGGATTGATGAGCTGAAAGTGGAAGGGCATTGGAGAAGAGACATTGGGTAGGAAAAGCACTGTGGTAGTTCACTTCAAATTCCCCTTCCATTGGCTGCAAAGAGACAGCCTTTGTACGTAGGGTTAGTTATGTTGACATTTTCAGAGATGCTTATAACAATGCAGTGCCCTTGTTTGTGTTCAGAATTCTGTCCAGCCTTGAATTTTTGTGTGTAGATTTGTTTTACTTGCTTACATAATACCTACTGTGTTCCAGAGACTCTCCTAATAACTGCTTCACATATGCTGATTCTCATAACTCTGCAAAGTACAGATTTTTTTCTTTAGAATCCCCGTTCTGCACAGGAGGCCACTGAAGCACTTAGAGATTACAACGCCGGGCCACAGTCACGTAGGCGGGAAGAGTGGAGCCGAGATGGTCATCCAGGCAGGCCGATTTGAGGGCTTTCCCCACCACCTTGGGTGCCACACCCCCCACCCTGTACCTGCCCACATTCCTTACTTCTTCTTGATCCTGGTGATGATGCTGCAGGGGGACCGGGAGGGTGGTGGGGGGAGGAAGGGTCGTGGGAGGAGCGTGTGTCAGCAGGGCTGGTCGGGATTGATAATGTCCAAACAGATGCAGTGTAGTGACTGAAGCTTACTTTTATGACTTGTAGGATTCAAGAAATAGGTCTTGAAATTGCATAGTTTTTTTTTGTTGTTGTTGTTTTGTGCTGGGGAGGGTATTTAGGAAGGAACTATTCATATTTGGAATCTGTGCAGTAATAGAGTGAGCACTTTAAGCCTCAAAAAACTTACCTTGGAGCCAACATTGTGCTTATTTGAGGCCAGTGCATATAGCGGATCGATGCCTCTCTGTGAGTTGTCTGTAGACCCTGGGGGTGGGGGACTCACCAGATTTATTGCAAGGAACGTAGTATGTGTTGTGTTCGTCATTGGCAGTCGAAAGTATTGTATCACCATGTGAGGGGTCCTTGTGCTCAGATGGGACACACCTGTACTAGGTCCTTGACATTTGTGAAGTTAGCATTTGGGGTTTCAGTTATTTTTGAGCACCCAGAAAGTCCGTGACATCTAGTAGTTTGTTAGGAGAATATCAGTTTAATACAGCGGTGGGGCTACGAGAATGAATAAAAATAATGTATGCAGAAATCAGCTGTCAGAAGACTGGAGCATAAATACTAGTCATTTGGCTAGTGAGTGAGTCTAGCAGAGGTTCCTGCATGTCGGTTTCACCTGGGATGCTCAGGAATTTGGGAAGGTCTCAACATGTCCATTACCGTGTCAGGAGGGCACTGGTGTTGCTGTCCGTGTCCGTGCAGGCCTGCGAGGCCTCCTCCCTGGACTTGGGCCTTCCCTGTTCTTTGTTCTTTTGTCCTTTATGGAGAGGTTACCCTTGACTTCTGTTTGGTCTTTAAAGCTGAAGTTCCTTTATAGTATCGACTCCCCTCCCCAGGCTGTAACAAAGGCTGTTAGTGGCAGTCACCTTTCTTAGCTATGGGTTAAACATTCTGGGTAGTATTCTTTTATTGCTGTGTCATAACCCTTGTGTGTCTCCCCTCAACTCAACGGTGAGGTTGGTTTCACTGACACTTTTTCTACCTTTTACTTTATTTCATTTCTTTACATTTTATTATAAAATTGTTTTAATGTTTGTTTTTGAGAGAGGGGGAGAAAGAGAGAAAGCGCACGCAAACAGGGGAGGGGCAGAGAGAGAGGGAGACACAGAATCTGAAGCAGGTTCCAGGCTCTGAGCTGTCAGCACAGAGCCCGACGCAGGGCTCAAACTCTCGGACCATGAGATCATGACCTGAGCTGAAGTTGGATACTTAACTGACTGAGCCACCCCTACTTTTTTTTTTTTTTTTTTTTGATCTTAAAATACATTATTAAAATTTCCGGGAGAGGCTGAGATGTTTTTACAGCTCAGCCTCCAGAGCCTCACTCAACCCTCGATGCATTAGATCACTTTGCCTCCCACTAACTTGGGGCAGTGGCTGTCGTGAAAAAAATCTTGAATGGGGTTATTGTCACACACTTATTGTTTTTTAAGTTTATTTATTTTTGAGAGAGAGGGAGAGAGTAGGAGCGCATGTGTGAGCAGGGGAGGGGCAGACAGAGAGGGAGAGAGATTCCCGAGCAGGCTCTGTGCTGTCAGCCCCGGCAGGGGCGGGGGTTGGAGGGGAGTGGTTAGGTCTGCTGTGAGGTCATGGCCTGAGCTGAAATCAAGAGTCTGATGCTTAACCACTGAGGTGCCCGCAACACTTGTTTTTTTTTTTTATTAATTTTTTTTTTAATGTTTTTATTTATTTTTGAGACAGAGAGAGACAGAGCATGAGCAGGGGAGGGGCAGAGAGAGAGGGAGACACAGAATCTGAAGCAGGCTCCAGGCTCTGCGCTGTCAGCACAGAGCCTGACGCGGGGCTCGAACTCATGGACTGTGAGATCATGACCTGAGCCAAAGCCGGACGCTTAACCGACTGAGCCACCCAGGTGCCCCCAACACTTGTTTTTTAAGTTAGACTTCCATTTTTACTGTGCTTTACTGTAATTTGAAAAAATGGGTTATCGTATATTTGTATTTTAGCAAAGATACCGTATTATCCTCTCATTGGTAAAGGTTGCTTTATTTTATTTTATTTTTTTTCGATATATGAAATTTATTGTCAAATTGGTTTCCGTACAACACCCAGTGCTCATCCCAACAGGTGCCCTCCTCAATACCCATCACCCACCCTCCACTCCCTCCCACCCCCCATCAACCCTCAGTTTGTTCTCAGTTTTTAAGAGTCTCTTATGGTTGGTAAAGGTTGCTTTAAATACATAGTTCTTTGGTAAAGGAGTGTTATTCCCATATACTAGTTCCTAAGATATGTTGTCTGTGTTTGGTTTAGTAAGAAGCCTTACAATTCTTTGAATTTCATAAGGAGCCGTTTTCATGGGGCCTGTTGAATGTATACTTACCATGTAAAAGACGCTGAGTTAGATGCTGTGGGGGACACAGAGATGCAGCTCTGTTCTTTTTTTTTTTTTTTTTTTTTTTTTTTAGAGTTTACTTATTTTGAGGGAGAGCGCATGCATACACATTGGGAAGGGACACACTGGGGAGAGAGAGAGGGAGAGAGAGAGAGAGAAAATCCCAAGCAGGCTCTGCACTGTCAGTGCAGAGCTGGGCATGGGGCTCGATCTCACGAACTGTAAGAATATGACCTGAGCTGAAATGAAGTGTTGGACGCTTAACTGACAGAGCCACCCAGGTGCCCCTGTTCTTCATTCTTATAAAGCAGTCATCCTTTTAAGACTCTTGAAGGGTGTTAAGCTAACGGTTTGTGCAAACCAAATACAATTGCTGTTGTTAGAGGTTAGGTAAATATTTGAAAAAAAAAAATGTTCTGTACTGTGTGAAAATCTTAATTTATCGCAGCTCTCATTAACCTTTATTTTTTTAAAATGCTGTTCCTTGTGAAATGTAGGTATTAAAGAGATCAAAGTAATATGACAGCATCATTAATGATGGATGCTTTAGCAGGCTTCAGAATTGAACAGTAGGAGATTTACAGCCAATACAGAGTGCCTGTGGTAATCGTTAAAGTATGATCTCCAGTTTCGGTATTATTTTACATATCTATGATTTATAATAAATACTGTGAAATTGCAGGTTTTGCCTTTTGCAGTAACATACAAGTCTGTAAATAATGTTACAGCCTTTAACACGCTAGTTTTTGGCTTAGCAGTTCCTGGTAATATTTGGGCATTTTTCTGAGTGCTTACATATATTAACTTCATGCTAAGGATTAAGCATGGTTTTCAAAAATGAATACTAAATCCTTTTGGAAAAACACAGCAGGCTGTCTTCCAGACCCTCGGTTCGGAAAGCCCAGTCCCCACCTCCACCTGTCGTTAAAAACAGAGAAGTATATTTTCAAAAATAAACAGCAAATTCATAATTACTTTTTGCAGAGGAAGTATTTTCTTCACGTATCTGACCCACAAAATACTGTTTCATTCACAAGATGTTTTACAGAGACCTTTTCACGTATGTGAAGTAAATTTTAACAAGTTGTTTAACTATTGAACATAGCGGGGATACGGTGCTATGGGCTGAAGGAAATAATTTTAAAAATGAAAAGATTTGGTACTTATTTTTATTTTTTCAATCACCACATGGGGCAAAACATGGATGATCCCACTAGACAATGACCCTGTTTTCCTAGTGAGAAGAGAAACATGTTTGATTAACTGCAATATATAAACTTCAGAATGAAGATGAAATTGTCAAATGAAATTGTCAAATATGCTTATATTTTGTGAATTTATGTACGCATAGTTAAAATTGCATCCTATGAAATCATTTTAAAGTTGTTGCTTTTCCAGGTTTTCCTCTCTAGAATCACTTTTTGACTTGTCTGACACAGTTTTCTAGACTTCACTTCCATTTGATGTGTTTGGAATTCAGCATATTTTGAATCCATCTGTGATGTGGTCTCTGGAAATTTTCTCCCAGGCGCCTGTTCTCATAATTAAAGAACAGTTGGTTTTGTCTTTACTCCTGTAGAAGCGTATATGTTGATCTCTACAGTGTACCCGTTTATTATAATGCTTTTAAAAAAATTAATCTTTGAAAGGCTTGTTACAGTGAAATGCAATACTTGCCAGTGTGAAGTTACATCCCTAGGAGTTAAATCGGGGTTAAATCTCACTGCAGCTGTTTTTACTGGTTCCAGTGACTTCTCTAGGCTTCAGAGACCCTGTTGCTCAGGGTAGTATCTTCTCCAAGTGATGGTCTGTTATTCAAAATAAGGGAATGGAGAGAGTAAGGCTCCTGGTAATAAGGAAGATTTTGCATAGACTTGATTGGAAATATGAAACAGTTCCATATTTTCTGGGGGATAATTTTTTTGGGGGAAAAATAAACTGTGCCTTACATTTGAGCATTTGCTTAGTAGCCAGCAAATCTGTCTCAGGGACAATAGGTAGGTGGTAGTTTAGCCCATTTTTTTCCCTTGGGATCTTGTGACCATTGCATACTGCTTTTCCTTGCTGTGAATTTAGCTCTTTTTACCTGTTTCTTCATTTTTACATTTCTCTGTTTCATATTTTCTTGTTAGAATTTTCCCCCCACTTTAGTCAAATGAAGAATATTTATCACTATTGATGTCTTCAGTGTCATAAATATCTGTAACTCTTATTTAGAGGTGAGAGTGATGTCCCGATGGCTAAGAGTCTACCACCGTGACCTCCAGTACAGATTGATGTGTTTCTGGAATGAATGTTTCAGTGATTCTTGCTTGCAGATTAAACTTTAATATTTGATATCAGACCTGTGTACTGTTGAAAGATAAAATACCCTCTTAAAAATATTTGCATGGTAATCTAAAGAACAAAAACATTTAGTAGGAGTGGTGGTAGAAATGTTTCCAGGATCAACACTTGAATGCTATGGAAGAGCATTTTTTTTTTTTTTTTTTTTTAATGGCTGGCAGGTGGCAGAGTTGAAAAACAGGTTTTTATAATGGAAATGCTAAGAGTGTTAGCTGTAGTGGTGTGAATGGTATTGTCACAATAGATATAATAGATGTGTTGCATTATCTTATCTAATCAGACACTTTTGTTAGAAAAAGCTCTCTTCCCCATTAGTTTCCCCGTGTCTATTGGGAGAATGGTTCTTTTTGAAATAATTTTAGCTACTCAAAAAAATGTTTGAGAGGCTAAGGATTTTTTTTTTTTTTAATCTTGGTCAAATTTTAACAGATTTAATAAGCCTAAGTGTATTTTATTAAAAATACTACTTTAAGCTAGGAAAGTAAGTGTAAGAAACAGCCCAGATGTATTCCGGATTAGAGGATATGACTTTGCCCCTTTAATGAGTATCAGTAATGTTGGCAGTGTTCTGTTATTTTTTTTTTTAATGGTAGTACTCATATTTCACATTTGATTTGTTTTCAGTATCCTTACTCTTAGCAAGGGGCTCAGGAAATTGAATTACATTTTGTATATTTAGTTTCTAATCTCATTCTTATTTTAAAAATCCTTACAATTTCTAAAGGCTTTTGTAAATAGGGACCTGTAGTATCTGTAAGTCTGGGAGGCTAGGAGGGAAATACTATACAGGAATTGGGTTTGATCCGCGTGGGGAAGGTGCTCCATCGACTGCTTAAAGGAAAAGGAAGTCAATTATATGCTAAGAGTATAACCAGTTGGTCTGTTCTGGGTAAATAGTGTCTGAGGGGGTCAGTCAAAATCAAGGTGGATAGTTGCCATTTGGGGACTTTAATCCAATGGGCGGGAAGCACTTTCTGCCCATGTGGGCCGGACATGGAAACACGCTTCCCACCCTGTCCAGGAGAAGCTGGGTGAAGAGTGGGGACGGGGGGGGCGGGGGGGGGGCTGTGGTTGGTGGGAACCGCGGTGCCTTTTCTTCTGTGAAGTGTGCAGAATGGACCTAGTAAGCCCTGCACGTGTCAGGGCAGAAGCTCCGGCCCCTGGGTAGTTAGGCAGTTTGAATGTATTGGCTCAGTGGAACTCTTGAATGATTTAATGTGTGCCAGCTTGCTAGTGCTAGAAGTCCACAGATGACCAAAATGCAGCCTGTTCTTCTGAAAAGCCATCAGTCCAGTGAAGCTCACAGCTACTTAGAACCACTGGACGAGAATACCTTCGTACGCCCGGTACCCAGTCTACCTGCCTGCATGGATTTGCTTCATGAGCCACACTGTGGTCCCTCCACGGCACCCGATGAGTGGTCCATGCTCCTGAGGCCAGCTCTGTCACTTGTCCACTGATCCCCCCTCACTGCTCCAGGATATTGTTCCTGAAGTTTTCTCCTTTCTCTGTGGATTATCTCCCCTCTTTACTGCGGGATTCCTATCATCAATCATGCTGTGATATATCCTATTTTTTCTTTTTTTTCAGTTTATTTCTTAGAGCACGGGAGCAGGGGAGGTGCAGAGAGAGAGGGAGAGACAATCCCGAGGAGGCTCCACACTGTCAGCGCAGAGCCCGATGCAGGGCTCAAACTCATGAACTGTGAGATCATGACCTGAGCTGAAATTAAGAGTTGTATGCTTAGTTGACCGAGCCACCCAGGCGCCCCATCCTATCTTAAAATGATCTTCTTTGACACCATATTCCACTCCAACTTTTACATTTTTTTTCTTCCTTTTTTGTAGCAGAACTCCTTGTAAGCAGTTGTTTATACCTGCCGCTTCCCCTTCTGTCTCTAATTTACTCCAATCAGGCACCTTTACTAAAATTGCTCTTGCCAAGTTCATCAGTGACTTCTGTATGGCCAAGTGCAATGGTCACTTCTGAGTCCTTGTCTTACAGTCTTTATCTGTTAACATTTGACATAGCTGATCACTCTTTCCTCCTTGAAATACGTTTTTACCAGGCTTTCTGGATACCAGTCCCTCTTGGTTATTAGCTCTTTTACCATTTCCCTGGCTGCTCCTTCAGTCATCCTTGCTGGTTCCTCCAGCAAGGATTAGGGTATCTAAATGTTGGAGCCCCCAAGGCACTTTGTTTTACTTCTCCGCCTGGACTCATTTGGAATTTTGCAGAGCTCCACAGCTTTGAAGTACTCTGTATGCACACCGTCCCCAAATATACATTTTCCAAATCCAGTCTCTCCTTTGAACCCTGGACTCTCTGCCTACGTATCATCTGAATTTGAATTTTTAATGGGCATGTCTACTCAACAGGTCTAAAAGTGCTAATCTCCCCCTCAGATCTGCTCCTCTGTAGGCTTCCTATCTCAGTAGAAGGAATCTGTGTCTCTAGCTTGGGGCAGAATTTGGAATCAAGACTAACTACTCCCGTTTCCATGTCTCACATAGAATCTGTCAGCAAACTCTGCTGGCTCTACCTTTAAGACATATCTTGGGTCCTGTCATTTTTATCACCTGCATTTAATGGGCACCACCTTGGTCTAATTCAGCATCATCTTCTTGTCTAGATTATAATAGTTGCCTGATTTATCTTTCTGCTCCCCACCACTGTATCTGTTTTCCACTTAAATTCTTTGAATACCTAACCAGATTATTTCCCTCTTCTCAGATTTCATTCACAGTGCTAGCCAATGGAATTTTCTGCAATGATGGCCATGTTCTGTTTTGTACTAATATGGTAGCTGTGGCCCTACATGGCTGTTAAGCACTTGGAATCCAGTTAGTGCAAGGGGGCAACTGAATTTAAAATTTTATTTAAGTAATACAAATTTTTTTTTCATGTTTATTTATGGTTGGGAGAGGGAGAGAGAGAGAGAGAGACAGAGTGTGAGCGGGGGAGGGGCAGAGAGAGAGGGAGACAGAATCCGAAGCAGGCTCCAGGCTCTGAGCCATCAGCACGAAGCCCGATGCGGGGCTCAAACCCACGAACCATGAGATCATGACCTGAGCCGAAACTGGACGCTTAACCAACTGAGCCACCCAGGCACCCCCAAATTTAACTTAATTTTAATTAATTTAAATGTAAATAGCTACAAGAGTGAAAGCCAGTTTTTATCATGACTTGAGAGGTATTAGGCAACCTGAAGGCCTCACACTTCTCTGACTCCATTTCCTGCTACCACTGTTCCCCTAATCGTCTTGCTGTTCTTTGAACATCCTCAAGCATGTGTGAATACTTGCTGCTCCCTCTGCTTGGAATGTTCTTCCTCCAGGTTCCCTCATCTTGGGTCTGTGCACCCCTGTTACCTTACCAGAGAGCTCTTCCCTGACCACCCTGTGTAAAATAGCACCTTCCCTCACTTTCTGTCTTCGGCCTTCTTTACTTCCTTTGAGTGTTGGGCGCCAGCTGACGTTCCTCATCTGTTTCTTCCCCACGAGACCGTCAGCTGCAGGAGAACAGGAGCCTCACGCGGCAATGCTGTTGTCGCCCCGGAGCCTAGAGCAACTGCCAGCCTGCAGTAGGCACTCGGTCAATGTTTAGTAATGGATAGTGGTTAGAGTCAAGGTGAAACACTTTGGTGTGTGGATGAAGACTTCTTGTAGTTACAGAGGAAACAGTAATCCCATCAAATCCTGAAGCTGATGGGCAAACTACAGAGAGGCGATGAAGTTCGAATTAGGCCTTGACTAGGCCTTGAATAGAAGTGCGTCTCACGTTAGTAGAGAGATTACAGTTACGTGACTTACCTTGTTTTTAGTTGTACCCCGTTTTAAATGATGCTGACGTTTAGAATATGAATTCTGCCGTGTGGTCGGCACTATGTGGGCCCTGTTGATACGAAGAATAATAAGTGAACGAGTTGCCCTCGCTTCCTTCAGGGAACTCTGAGTACCGGATACGATAATGTATAGTGTCTGCTGATGGGAAATAAAGTGGTAAAAAGTTCACGTGCAGCTCTACTTCCTTTAGCGTTGTAAATGGTATGTTTAACTATTCAGTAATGAGGAGATTGCTAGGTAAAAAATGTATCCGTGGAAATGGGTGTTTGCTTCCATCAGCCCTGCAATGACGATTCCTCCTAGTACTTGATTTGCTCCAGGTTTTTGTTGAGAGGGATCAAATTTTTTCCCTCCCACCTCCCTCCTTTTTTTCATTATTTCATTTCTGCAGAAAGCTGAGACCATAAAATGTCATTAATTGTCTGCAAATTTTCAAAAATTACAAATCTGAATTGTTGAGATTTTCATTTGGAAAGAGAAGTGCTAACCAGGTATGTATGATAATTTTGGACTGCTCCCGAAGAGACACTGTATGAGTACTTGATGAGCTTATGCTGTTAAATTCTAGGAGAAATGAACTTGACACTGTGCCTTAGTTGCCTTTTCGTTATGGGTTGTTGTTCATTTAGGTGTTGTGGGTGATACATGAGCTTTACAAAATTACTTTCTTTTCTTCAACCCACGGAGTATGTTCTTCAAAGCCACCTTCCACATCCCTCCCTCACCCGAGAAAATTCATCTTTCCTCCTTGCCACCTGTGTTACTCTTCCTTCTTTGAGCCCACCTTTGAATTTAGGACTTGTAAAATTATAAACATTTATAAATGTTTGATCTCTATGTCCATGGAACAGCTTTAAAAATCTTCTTTAATCTCCAAGATGAGGCAGTCAAGAAGAAGGCATCTTCGATTACAGAATCTCTTTGAAGTTTTCTTTCTATTTCAGTTTTTCCCTCTAGCGTTTCTACTTTCAGTGGCTCAGAGGTGTTTTTTTTTTTTTTTTTTTTTATTTTAAATATTTTCCCCCTTTTGCTTAGGTCTTTTTGGCAGTCATTCAAAAATTCAGAGGCAAAATTAGTAAAATTACACTTAGAGTTTTGTTTATTGTTTTCAAGCTCTGCTTTTCTACTTAAGATAGTTGTTTGGGATGGAAAGAGATCTCCTTTTAAAATATTTTCATCCATTTTACATTTTATTGCTGCGTCTTGTAGGTATAATAGTTCTAAGAATGACCTGTTACGTTCCTTGACTAGAGTAGAAAGCTAAAATTAAGATGTCCTGAGCATAGTTGAGCTACTACCCATTTTTGTTTTAAAGGATTATATATTTAAGTTTTGAAATGAAAAATTGCAAGTCTTAGAATGTGGACTTTTATTTTGTGGTTTTACATGAATCAGAGTCTTGGTTCAGGCAATGATATTAAAAATATCACTACAGAAAGAGGGTTATCTTGTTACTTATTTCATTCAGGTTGTCCTTTGTGAAATTATTGGTGGTCTTTTTGTCTTCCTGAATATCCATTCTGCTATGTTGAGAAATTTGCTTTGCCTTTTGTTATCAGATTCGCATATTACGAATGTTCAGGCTAGATAGCATTAGTCAGAGCCGTTAAATTACATGTATCACAGCATCTTGTGTATTTACGTTGGGCTTTTACTTCAGTGGTGGGTTTGCTGTTTTCTCCTTTATACTTAATATTACACACACACACACATACTCACACATTCATGCTAAATAGAAATAGTTTCAGATTGCCTCCCATTTGATTTTAGATGTAATCGAAACTCTTAGTGAAAGCCAATGAGATTGAAAGGCTTAACTTTGTGAGTAGAGTTTTTGTTTCTTTAATTCTGTAATTAATAATTATTGTTTCTCAAGTTTCCTTTGGTGGGTATTCTCGTGGAACATTCTGGGATCCTGTAATACTCGTTGTTTGATTAGAAAATTATTCATTACCTGCCTCCCAGCTTTTCAGGAGAGCAGGGCCCCCTAATTGACATTGGTGGGATTGAATTTCAGGACAATAATATAACATGAAAAATACTTTTTAAATTATTATATTGGGTAGTTTTTCTGTTATTTCAATGAAACATTAAGAATAAAGTCCACATTTATATTTTTAAGTTTCACAGAGTTATTTGTTGACCGTAGAATTGCATTGCTTTATATTAAGCATTAGAGACGTGTTATGGGAAAGCAGGTAAGAGTGTGTGTGGTGGTACCAGACTGCATAAAGTGCAAGAACCAAGAACCATTTCATTACTTGCCGTGTGACCTTGAGTAGGTTGTTTAACCTCTCTGTACCCAGTTTTCTCGTCTGTAAAGTAGATAATGATACCTATTCTGTATGGCTGTTATGAGTAAGAATAAGAATATTCTTATGAATAAGAAATGAACTTAAATTAAAATATTTAAGATAGAAATGTTTAGAAGGATATTGGGAAAAAACGATATAATGGTACCAGACTGCTGCCGCCATGATTTCGTTAGTGTTGTTTTGTTCGTATTGGCAGATAAGTCTGTGTTTGAATGCTTGCTTTGCCATTTAATAGTTATGTGACTCTCCCGGATTGCTTTACTTGGAGTGCGATTTTTCATCCTGAAAATGCAGATTGTGTAATGTACCTAATAAGGTCATCATGAGGATTAGAGATGGGGTATGTAAATGACCTGCTATGGGCAGAGTAGGGGTGCCATAACCTTACTCATAATACTTGTAGTTTTTATATTTTTCCCCCTTGAAACCCCTGCCTGAGAACTGTTTTCCTCTTTCCTTGTAATATTTAACTGTGCCTTCCTAAGTGGGTATCTAGAGAGTTTCTAGGAGGAGGAACTCTTTTGGGATTCTAGGGCTTTAGACCTGAGAGAAATAGATGTCTCTTAATTGCAGGCCGTGAGAGAAACATGGTGGGGACCATTAAGGTTCCACCACCGAGTGTTAAAAAAGGACGTGAGTGCTGAGCCAACGTTTTCTTCCTCCTCCGTCTCCTGTCTCCTTCTGTCTGCCCGTTAGTATCTGTTGCGAGTGGTTATGGTGGTGGGGTCACGGTCCACACGCTGTAGTGCCCGTGTAGGAATTGCAGGCCTCTGCTGGAGAGTGTCGGCGCGGGGCTCCCGAGAGCTGCGCCGGCGTGGATGGATTCACAGAGCTTCAGAGGCATCGTCGGGAAGATGAAGTTGAATTTCCTTCAATTCTTATGTTTGTAATGGTCATAGTTACCAAAAGCATCGGCATAATTTGGAATCCGGGGAAGGCTGTGCTGTGGGCCAGTTTGCTGTTGCTAAGGTCACATACTGATTGTCTTTTTGCCAAAAGGCAGAATTGTTCCTAAACGGAAACCTCAGCCTAACTGAGCCTAATAATGATTTTGAAGGCTGTATAGTGATGACAGAAAAATAGGTTAAAGCCATTTTTGAAGAGAAAATACATTTGAACTTTTACATTAAGTGTGGCATGTGCTACATGTCTGACCCAACTTGCTAAGGCAAGTCATTAATGACGTGACCTCCTGTCATGAGCATAGACACATGTTTTAAATTCATAAAGGACAGCCTACTGAGAAATGTCTATTGTGTTCATTAAAATATACATATGAAACTAGAGTCAGATTAAACATTTCAAATAGCCAATTTTATCAACTCTTAATAATTAATTGGCTTTTAGCATTGAGGATAAAGGTAATTAAAATAGACTTACTATATGCTATGCAATTTCAGCCTCAGGAAGATGAACAGCGACATTTATTTTTCATATACTTAAACAGTGGCCTTTCTACTCCTGTTCTCTCAGCGTTTGTATATAACAAAAGAAGTTACTGAGGTTTTTTGTTGTTGTTGTTGTTATTGTAAAACTATAATTACAAAATATATCCAGTGCTTTTTAGTTTGCCTCAATTTAATTGCAGCCTGTTGGAAAGTTAAAATTCTGTCTTCAGCTTCTGCAGTTCAGTAAAAAAGTATTTTCTGCTGTGGTGGCTTATGGTCACATTATTTTATTTACATTTTTATTAATTTGATCTTGAGAGTGGTTTATAGCCTCACATGGTTTAAAGTACCTAAAATATAAAAAGATTTACAGGCAAAAGTTTTGTTTCTGTCTGGGTACCTTCTTTGCTCAATTCTTAGATCCTCTCCAGGTAAAAACACTAGTTTCTTGTGTATCGGGCCATAGTTTCTAAAAATGCAAACAAATGCAAATCTGTATCTTTATTTTCTCTCCTTTGTTACATTTTAAAAAGTAGAAGTCCAGGAATAATAAATAAGGTCACAGGTAGTAAATGTTAGACCTTAGATAAGAACTTGGAAAGAACAAAGTCACGGTATTTTTGTACCTGGAAATCAGTTCCTTCAGTTATGTATCCCTCCCCTTCCCTGTTACTTCAGGTGGAGTGTACCTGTTTGCTTCGTCTCCAGAAGAGAAAGTTCCTGGAGAAGACCTACCCTTTCTGGAACTGTTTCTGTTTGACCCATCCTATGCAAACTTACTCACTCATGCAAACACTGGGTGCTTTATACAAATATTACCACCTGTACTTTTTATTTGTGTTTCTCAAAGGAGTTTTTGGTAGAATTTGCATAATGACTTGGGTCATTTAGCTTTGTGTATTGTTAAGAGTTCAAATGCCGTGGATAGGAAAGATGATAGCGTGTTGCAGGTACAAAGCTTCTGCGACAGGCAGCGTTCTCAGGATAACTCTGTTTTAGGTATTTAAATCTAATTTGCATATTGGATCGACACCTATGATTATTAAACCTAACTCCATTTACAGTTGATGAAAATTTGCATAAAATTGGTCTTGATAGCTTAAGGTAAAGTGAGCAAATGTTAACTCCCTGTGTGCAAGCCTCCAGTGTCATGGTGAAAAATTAATCTAAGCGCATTTGGTATACTGATAATCTTCTCTAGAAATTAACTGTGCTATCATGTCAGAATGTCAGAAACATGCCTGACAGTTTGCCTTTCCGTACTGGAGATGATGGGTAGCATATTTCGCATCCTCGCAGCTGTGCGGGATCACATTCTCTCTGTATGAATCTCATTCTTGGTAGGCACGGCATTCAGGAGGATCTTGTGTGTGGCTTGTGACTTGTTTTATGATTTTGAAAAAAATTGCAGTAGTTTTACTCATTTTGTGTTGGTTCTTGCTTTATTGTAGGCTTTCTTTTCTGGCTTTAACTCGTAACTTTCCAGTTATTTGGTCTTTCCTTTTCTTCTTTTTCTTTTTAACTTGTTTGCAGAAGGTGATTCTTCTTATTAAATACTGTGTGGGTGAATGCATGTATAATGGTTTACTGGGGGCAGTGAGTGGGTACAAACCTCCTTTTCAGGTGAAGTTCCTGGCCATTTACAAAAAGGCTGATTACTTCTTAGAACACTGATTGCCTCAGATTTGCAAAAGCAGAGGAAAATCACACCTCTTATTTCACCTTTCTCCATCTATGGTTAAACTTCCTGTAATTATATCGGTAAGGGTGTTAGGCCATTGGTTAGGCCTCTGTATCTGAACAGTTTGATTCTGTCAATTTCATTGAAGTCATTCTTCTTTGTTAGGACCTCAGGCTGATACCACTTTCAAGCTGGTGACTGAACAAACATCAGTCCTTAAATAGTATTAATTTCTAGGGGCATCTGGGTGGCTCATTCAGTTAAGTGCCTGGCTTGCTTTCAGCTCAGGTCATGATCTCACAGTTCGTGAGTTTGAGCCCCGCATCAGGCTCCATGCTGATAGTGCAGAGCCTGCTTGGGATCCTCTCTCTCCCTCTCTCTCCGCCCCTCCCCTGTTCACACTGTCTCTCTCTCTCTTAAAATAAATAAATAAATAAACTTAAAAAAATGAAAAAAATACTAATTTCTATTAAATTTTTTCTTTTGGGGCACCTGGGTGGCTCAGTCAGTTGAGTGTCTGACTTCAGCTCAGGTCATGATCTCATGGTCTGTGAGTTCGAGCCCCGTGTCGGGCTCTGTGCTGACAGCTCAGAGTCTGGAGCCTGCTTTGGATTCTGTGTCTCCCTCTCTCTCAAAACTAAATAAACATTAAAAAACAATTAAAAAATAAAAATTTTCTTTTATAGGAGTAGTCTATGCCTTTTAAAACAAGATTTTAGTAAGATAGTAATTAATACTCAAGATATTTAATTTTACTAATAAAGTTTTGATTGCCTTAAGCAAATCTAATGTTGTACAAAAAAACCTGGATTGAGAGTATATATTTTTAAACGGTACTTATAAATTGTGTCTGGCTAGCGAGCACCCTTAGTGCATTTAAAGTATTAGATTTGTAAAATTCACTTTAGGTACAGTGTTAGATTAGGATGTGTGTTATATAAAGTAAGGCATTCCTCTGTGAAATCTGGCATGTTTTTTCGTTCCCAGATTCTGTGGTGTGCTGAAAAATAAATAGTCACGTCCTTAGTCTGATTGATCCCGGATCCCTTGAGGGAACTGGCAATTTCCCTTGGATGGCATTGCTAAATTTTCAGGTTTCTCTCTGCATTGTTCTCCCTGTGGCCAACACTTTGGTTAGATTACTGAAAAAAATCAGTGTTACTGATAAATGCTTTGTACATAATTCCAAAAGTCTCAGTACCTCTGAGAAAGAGCAGGAACACGTAATTAAATGCAAGTGGTGGCAGCTTGTTTAAATTTGAGTTAATGTAGATTAACCCTCTTGGAGCAGCACTGTCAGGGGAGTCCATAAAGATCATAATGATGCTTATTTTTGCTTTTAGGTAAAATAATGTTTGATGATAATAAGGTTTTTTGTTTCTTGATGATTAGGTTTTTTTGGTTTATTTTGGGAGAGAGAGCGTGTGTGTGGGGCAGGGGCAGAGAGAGAGGAAGAGAGAGCATCCCACGCAGGCTCTGGGCTGTGCGTGCAGAGCCTGACGCGGGGCTTGGTTCCACGAACCGTGAGATTGGGACCTGAGCTGGACGCTTAACTGACTGAGCCACTGAGGTGCCCTGAGGATAATAAGTTTTCATGAAGTTTTAACAAGAGATTTTTTTGGAGGGAGAATGGTAGGTGGTGACTAAAGTTTTGCGTTGAATGGGTGGAAGGAAAAAAAATTAAACTGAGAGTTGATTTCTGTGTGTCCTTGGAGAATAAGGGGGGGTCTGTGTTCTCAGAGCTGCTTCTCTGGTGGTGAGCTGGTCGTGGATCGGGGTGAAGATGATGATACAAGCAAAAATCTGGGAGGGCCAAGTACTGGTATACTAATAACGCAAACTGTAAAAATTTTCCATGCATCGCCCTGTTGAATTGTATTGGAGGGGAAACACTCTTGATGGCACTTCCCTCGACTGCATCTTGTAGCTACGAAAACTGAGGGCCACGTAGAATGGGGCACCTTCACCTGTGCCAAGTTACTGAACTCATTAGTGGTGGCCTGGAATCCAGATCTTACTTGCTCGGCCTGGCACCTTGTTCTTCACTCTTCTCCTTCCCGGTTTATAGCTCATACAGAATTTTTGCTGGGTTACCAGATGGTTAGGTATGATTGAGACAGGAGGTGGGAAGACCTGATGCAAAAATTTCTTTCACAGTTGCTGCAGACCGAGGCTGCTGACCTCCAGTTAACAGTAGTGGCTAATGTGACACTCAGGGCTTGCTGTAGAAGACGCCCTGTGCCAAGAGGTTTACGTGCACCTGACGTGTGATTCTCAGAAGCGATCTATGCGGTGGGGAGCATTGTTTACTATTTCGGGGATGCACAAGCGAAGTTAGGTGAGGTAATGTGCTAAAAATACATACCTACTGAGTGTGGGAGCACAGATTTGAAGTCTCGTATCCCATTCTGCTTCCTCCTGTGTGTCATTTAGCATATAAGGCAGGGCCTTCGAACACATCCAAAGCCCTTTTTAACTCTAACACCCTGGGACCCCTGGATTGTAATTCTTTTTAAAAAAGATTTTCTTTTGAGTTACGATGTGGCGAGTTAGCTAATTGGATTTCACTCTAGAGGGGCAGACTTCTTCACGTGGTAGAGTTCATTCTGGAAGGTCTACCAGCTCTTAGAAAGAATTAAAGTTAGCTTTGCCATTGTTTGGTCCTCAGGATTTCAGGCTTCTCCCCACTGGCTAGTGATTTCTTTCTGTAGAGGTTTTGAGCCATCTTTAACATATAATTGTAGTCCTTTGAGGATGGGTGGCCAAAGGATAAGTTACCCAGTTTACCTTAGCTTGGAAAACTGGAATGCATGCCTCTCTCTTGTGTTTCCATAGTTTCCATAGTCTTTCTCTGGGATCCCTCAGAGATTACTGATAGGTCCAGCAGCTGTCCCTGCTTCTTCTGTCATTACCCTGGGATATCAGTTACCTGGGCTGGATTTAGAACAGTGAGGCACTTAATTCTTCTTACTCATCTTGGCCTCTAATCCCCTTTAACCATATTTATTGTGTTCTTTTCTTTTTTTTTTTTAAATTTTTTTTTCAACCTTTTTTATTTATTTTTGGGACAGAGAGAGACAGAGCATGAACGGGGGAGGGGCACAGAGAGAGGGAGACACAGAATCGGAAACAGGCTCCAGGCTCCGAGCCATCAGCCCAGAGCCTGACGCGGGGCTCGAACTCACGGTCCGCGAGATCGTGACCTGGCTGAAGTCGGACGCTTAACCGACTGCGCCACCCAGGCGCCCCTATTGTGTTCTTTTCTAATCTGAAGGAAATGGTCACATCCAGTTCCTCAAGGCAAGGAAGAAAAAGTCACTGGTAATCTTTTCTCCGGGGCTCCTTTATTATTTGGGACTATAGCCCTATCATAGTGATTAAATCTCAGAGGGGTGTAGATTTAGGGAGTGGCATCCATCTGTTCCCCACTGTGTTTGGGAACACGGAGGATATTGTGAGCAAAGGTGGTATTCTATGATTCCCCGCCCCCCTCACCTTTTTGGTCTTCTCCCTATTATTTGTCCCTGGCATGTACGATAAGAGAGTCACAGTGCAGTTCTCAAGGAATTTGGGGCAAATCTATGTCCTCTTCTGCAGATAATGATTTTTCTTTTGAGAAACAGCTCGTGGCTTGTGTTGGGCCTCGTTTGAGACTGAATACCCAGTTGTGAGCTATCAGGTGACCATGTGGCCTGAGCTTCCCCTCATGAATTGGGTGTTGTCTGACCCATTTTGCCATAGAGTGGGAATGAACAGCCTCACTCTGGTACCACGTGGAGACAGTACGTAGGAGGCCAAACTTGGCTGGCCCTGGAACATATAGTTAGGTTATATGAGCAGGTGGTTCAGAAACCTTTGAGGCCAACTTCTGCTTCATTGTTTCCTTCAGACCGTGCCTGTGGCCTCCTGGGAGTTGCTTATGACCAGTTGGGCAAAGAAGAAGAAAACTTGAGGCTGGTTTACAAATGAGTCTGTATGACCTGCTGGTATCGGTCAAAAGCAGATATTGCAGCGCTAAAGCCCCACTCAGGACTGGCCACGAGTGACGGTGATGAAGCGAAATCCAGCTTGTGGGCAGAACTTTGAGCAGTGTGCTTTTTTGCCTCCTATATTTTGAGTAGGAGATGACTAGAGATAAAGATCCATGTTGATTAATGGGCAGTGGCTCATGTTTTGTGTGGATGGTCAGGGACTTGGAAGGAAAAGGATCTGAAGATTGGTGACAAGGAAGTCTGGGAAAGAGGTGTGTGGATGGACCACTGTGAATGTCCATAGACTGTGAAGATTGTGTCCCCCGTGAATGCCCATCAAAGGGTATCTACTGCGGTGGAGACTCTTGCTAATGATGTGGGTGTCAGTCTCTTTCTGTAGTCACATGAGGGCTTACTCAATGGGTTCATGAAAAAGTGGCTGCATTGGCAGGGCTGGAGAGTTCATGGTTCACTAATACGGACTTTCCCTTAACAAGGTTGACCTGGCTAATGCTATTGCCGAGCGCCTAATCTGCCAGTGGAGAGTCTAACATGGAGTCCCTGATACAGCCCCGTTTTCAAGGGAACCGGCCAGCCATCTGCTGGTTGTTGACTGCATTGGACCTCTTCCATCAGAGAGAGGGCGAGGATGTAGCCTCACCGGGATAGGCACATATTCTGCATATGAATTTGGCTCTCTTTACTTGTACCTATAATGCTTCTGCTAGTACTGCCTTCTGTGCCTTCACAGAGTACTTTATCCACTGTCCTGGCATCCTGTATTGCATTGCTTCTACTCAGGGACTGACTTCCACAATAAGGAAAGTGTAGAATGGGCTTATATCCTTGGAATTTACCGGTCTTGCCATGTACCCCATTATGTGAAAGTGGCTGGCCTGATTGAAAGGTGGAACAGCTTACTCAGTACTTTGTTACGGCACCAGTTGAGAGACAGAATCACGAAAGAATGGGGTCTTGTTTTACAGGGCGCAGGACATGCTTTGAATTATATGGTGCTGTCTCTCTCATAGTCAGAATTCATGGTTCTGGGAATCAAGGGTTAGAAGTGAGTGTTTTTTCTCACAATTCTACTTAATAACCCACTTGCAAAACTTTTGCTGTCTTGTCCTGAGAACACTGGGTTCTGCTGGTTTGGAGATCTTCGTCCTCAAGGGGAGAGTGTTTCCACTAGGGGGGACACAACAGTGGCTGCATTGAATTAGGAGATGAGACTGCCCCTTGGCTCTTTTGGGGTCCTTATGTCACTGAACAAATAGACAAAAAAAAAGGCTGATTACTCGGTGGAGTGATTGATCCTGATCACCAAGGGGAAATTGGGTTATTGCACAGTGGAGTCAAGGAGACAAAATCTGGAATTCAGGAGGTTTTCTGGAGTACTTTTGAGTACTTCCGTTCCCAGTAGTAAAGGTTAATGGAAAACTACAGCAGCTCAGAAAGAGCGGAATGATTAATGACCCAGATCTTTCAAGAGTAAAGGTTAGGGTCATTTTGCCAGGTGAAGAACCCACTGCAGCTGATTCAGTTTAAACTCTAGTGTATCAGTTTGGGTCTTTTTTTTTTTTTTTTTTTTTAAATCTTGCAGGTCTGTGCTTAATTTTCTGACCATATGTAATTTAGTTATAATAATTTGTTAATGTATTTATCTTCTAATTCAAGCATCTCTGTTAATTCTGGGTCCATTTTGATTTACTGATTTTTCTCTGCGTTGTGGGATTTTATTTTCCTTGTTTTTTTACGTGCCTGATAATTTCTGAGCGGGTGTTTGACATTGTAAATATTACCTTGTTGGGTGCTGAATAGGTTTCTATTCCTGTGAATATTCTTGATCTTTGTTCTGGGACCCAGTTAAATTCCTTAGAAGCAGCATTTCAAGAGCACCTGCTTGGGGGGGGGGGGTCTCTGGAATTGATCATTCTGAGCATGAGCAGAGCCAAGGGTTCTGTCAGGCCAGGGCTGCTACTGAGGCATTACCCTTTGGTACCCTACCCAGCATTCCGTGAATTGTGTTTTCCTGTCTGACTGGAGAGAACAGACATTACATATTTCCAGCCCTCAATGAGCGCTGGGCACTGTCCTCTCCATTCTTTTGATGTTATTCTTCCCCTAACTTTGGGTAGCTTAATCACAAGTATGCACTGATCAAGACTCAGGTGAGTATTTAAAAAAAAATTTTTTTTAAAGCTTATTTATTTATTTTGAGAGATACAGAGACAGTGAGAGAGGAGGAGCAGACAGAGAGAATCCGTAGCAGGCTCTGTGCTGGCTGATGTGGGGCTTGAAGTCATGAAACTACGAGATCATGACCTGAACCAAAATCAGAGTTGGGGTCTTAACCGACTGAGCCACCCAGGCGCCCCAAGACTCAGCTGAGTATTTCAAGAGTACCTGCCGGAGGTCTTTAGAATTGCCTTGCTATGTAGCTCACTTGTCTCCAGTACTCTGTCCTGCAAACTGTGAACTCTTAACTCTTCTCATTGTGGAGTTCTCTGGACTGTCTCGGTCAGCCGCAACGGAGACTGGAAACTCTTTCAAGGCAGTAAGCTGGGGCAGTTGTAGGGCCCACCTGAGTTGCATCCCCCTTTCAGGAGTTATTGTCCTTCACTGTGTGATGTTCTCTGTCTTAAAAACTGTTGTTTTATATATTGGCACATTTTTTTGGTGGTTTCAGATGGGAGCTTTTAGGATCACGTTTTAGACAACCTACTCGTGTAACGGTGAGCTAAGATTAAACAAAACCATGTTGATTATTTAGGAAGTTGAAAGGGAAGCTTTCATTTCAGCATAATGGGAGCCTGTTTTTAGTAATTTATAACCACCTTATGACACAATATTTCGTTTTTTATTGAAGATTTGTGTCTCTTCAGACTTCTTCCTTGTAAGTTGTAGAGCAGAGAAGAGACAAAGCAGATAAGATTGACCTGATTGCCTCTGCGGGTTTGTGTACACGGAGAAGCTGAATGTGTAGAATTTCAAGAAGGTAGTAGAGAAGTCTGGGAGTAGTTTATCTGAGCACCAAAGAATCGTTTGTAAATAAATGCAGATTGAGAAAAGCAAAGAAGGAAAAGAGAAGCTTTTGAAGCACAATATGCCGAAGTCTTGTCATAAGGATATATTTCTGTGTTTGTCATTTATTGATTTGAGGTCTGCTTACTGTATGTTGGAAAAGCTATCAGGGTGAAGGAGTTGATCCAAAAATGCTACAGCAAAGTTGGATATGCAATGGGAAAGAAAGTAAACTTTCATGAAATCTTTCACAGAATCTGTTTGAATTCTGAGCAAAACTGAAACTGTGTGTCTCACACAGAGGTTTTGAAAGGTGTTTGAGTTTTATGAAGTGAGGTTTCGTTTATTTGGCTTCTGTTTGCCTTATGCTGTGCCTGTGCTTCACGTGTATTATCCTCTCTTGTCCTCCTGACCAATTCTGTGAGGTGTGTGGTGTTAATCTAGTTTAAAGATGAAAGCTTGGAGGTTTATAGGCTTTGGATAGTTTGCTTAGGGTCAGTGCTAAGGAAGTAGATAGGGACCACGCCTGGGATACTGGCTGCTAAGCATCTACTCGATCACTCATCAGTGCCTGGGTTGTGTCTTTGTAGTTGCTTTTTCTGAACTTTTCTTAGGTTATTTCTTTCCTTGAGTTAAAGAGCAGAGACTGAACTGAAAGTAGTTCTTAGGTTATCAGTTTCTGTTTCGAAGGAACAGGGAAATAGACCGTTACAGGGAAGTAACAGGGAAGTAGAGACTGACTGGCCTGTCTCACCTTGGTTTTGCATTTTCCCGATTGCTCTAACATCATGTTTGTTGAAGTGCCCGTACATATTGTTGAAATGGCCGTGTTTCTAAATAAAATTGTTCCGTATTTTTATTTATCTTTTTAAAAAACAATTTAATGTTTATTTTTGAGAGAGACAGAGAGAGAGAGAGACAGAGTGCGAGAGGGGGAGGGGCAGAGAGAGAGACACACACAGAATCGGAAGCAGGCTCCAGGCTCTAGGCTCTGAGCTGTCAGCGCAGAGCCCGATGTGGATTTCAAACTCATGAACCGTGAGATTGTGACCTGAGCCAAAGTCGGATGTTTAAACTGATTGAGCCATCCAGGCGCCCGTAGTATTGTTACATAATTTTAAATGCATATTTTAATCAGTTAATTATGCCTTCTTGTTAAATGATCCATAGGCTGTTGTAGGTTTTTATCATTGGATGGCACTTGGAACCATAATGTTAGTATTCAAGAAGAAAGATTCAGAGTACCTCTTTCTCTGGTAAAATCATCTGATCTCCAAGCACGGTTTAAATAACACTATAAAAGTAGGGCTCTTAGGAGAGGGGTGGTGGCTACAGGTGTTTGGCCCTTTTTTCTTGGAGTGAGAGTGGTTAGAGGACCCAGAGAACACATTCAGTATCTGGGTGTGTGTGCTGGTGTCTTGCTGTTTGTTTCAGTCCATTGCATTAAGAAGAGTGTTAAGTAACGGTGTGAGGAGACAGCTCTTCCTGGATGGCTCCTGGTGCTTCAGATCTAGGCGTGTTCTGTTGTTCCTGTTGTAAACCAGCATACGCATAGTAGATTCTAAGGTACCGTTTGAACAGATAGAAGTGTCCTGAGGGAAAGGAAGAGAGAAGTTCAAAGCCTGCCATGTAAGTGATCATGACTTCTAGCAGTGTCAAAAGCCTGTGGCCAAAGTTGAGAAAGTTCTTAGACTAATAAAAATAACGTTCATTAATGGTGAGATTGAAATCGGCATATTGTGTACGTTTGCTTTCTCTGGTGTACCCCCGTATGTTTTAGGGGGTTGAAAAACCATTTAAGAATTTGAAGGTCTGTTCCTGCTTTTTTAGCACTTTTCAGGTTTGTTCCTGGTTCCAAGTTAGTATCAGTGTGTACAACTTCATCGTACTATGTTTTCATCTCCCCCAAATAAACAAGTCAACAAAATCCAGTGTGTTCCATCCTTGACAAGAACACTGTTTTGTTGCTGACATATGGTTAGTCATTAGTTGTATTCAGCACTATACTTTCCTCATTTAATGGCACCATCTGTTAAAACTATGACTGATACCAGTAGAGAGAGGAAGCCAATTATTTTTTAGTTTGCGAGCATGGAGTAAATGAGAATGTGCCTGAAGTTGCCTGCAGTCAAGTACTTTACAACTGGTTTAGTCAAACAATTGGAACTAGCGCTACCTTGGGAAACCAGATCTGGGAAGAACATGATAATGCTTGTTTAGCGCCTTTCTCTACTCTTACCAAGGGTAATGTTTTATAAAGAATAAATAACACATAATTAAGTTATTCAAAAAGATTTGCACAATGTGCTTTGTCTTTAATGCTATCAACCTACTGGTGTTTGTGGTTTGTTACTGCAGCTAGCATAATGAGACTTGGAAAAGGTGTTTTTGCAGTGAGGCACACAGCTTTACAAGAATGATTTTTCACAGGCTTTTGGATTTGGGACGATTTTGTACTAATAACATAAACCAAAATTATTAGACATTTATAATTGGTTCTTTTTCATGTCCGTGGCCTTGTGTGTGTTGTGCAATGATGTTTTGCATTGCATGTATAGGAGTGCAGCATAATTACTGGCCTTGCTGGGGTGTGGGTAGTTCTTCACAGCCTCTGTATGTGTGTGTATCTGTGTGTGTGTGTATTAGTAGGTGTGTCTGCTGTCATTTTTTGCTATCTCTGCCTGAGCTCTTCAAACACTTATTTTGGAAAAATAGTTTTGACTTGGAAATTATGTGTGGTTGTCCTCTTTACCCACCCTTCCTGCCCAGAACTCATTACAGGACCAATAACTGATACTCAGAGTTTTCCTTCCCTCTCTCTCTCCTTCTTTTTCTATTTCTCTGTTCTGTGAGTAAATCTTATCCACACGATGAAAACAAAAATTAACAAGATACCAAAGGGAAATATGTCAACAAAATTCAACTTTGACTTAGAATCTGTCTTGAATAATTGTGTCAGAAAAGGTCTCTGGTAGTAAATTCTCTGCTCATGCATGACTGAAAATGTTTCCTCTTTGTTGGAATGGGTATAACTTCCTAGGTTGAAATAATTATTGTCCCTCAGATCTTTGAGGCTTTTCTTTTAGAATTCAGTCTAATAGGTATGGAGTCTGATGGCAGTCTGTTCTTGTCTTTCTCTGTAGTATCTTTTTTTTTTTTTTCCTTTTTAGAAAAACGGGTAGGATCTTAACTTTAGCCTCAGTTTGAAGTAGCAGAAGGATATTTCCAGGTGTGGATGATTTTTCAGTTACCATGTTTAGCAATCTGGATTTTCATTGAGAAGGTTCATGCCTGACTTCTAGGAATTTTTTTTATTTTGTTCTATATTTCCATACTTTTTATGTTCTCCCTCTCCCTCTCTCCCTCTCTCCCTCTCTCCCTCTCTCCCTCTCTCCCTCTCTCCCTCTCTCCCTCTCTCCCTCTCTCCCTCTCTCCCTCTCCCCCTCTCTCCCTCTCCCCCTCTCCCCCTCTCCCCCTCTCCCCCTCTCCCCCTCTCTCTCCCTCCCCCTCTCTCTCCCTCCCCCTCTCTCTCCCTCCCCCTCTCTCTCCCTCCCCCTCTCTCTCCCTCCCCCTCCCCCTCTCCCTCCCCCCTCTCCCCCTCCCCCCTCCCCCTCCCCCTCCCCCCTCCCCCTCCCCCCTCCCCCCTCCCCCTCCCCCTCCCCCTCCCCCTCCCTCTCTGGTATCCTGTTATATATGGTAGCCTATATGGTACCATATAGTAGTATGGTACCATAATAATGGTAATATGGTACCATATGGTAGTCCTCTATGTCTTTTAACTTTTCTCTCATATTTTCTGTTTGTCTTTTTGCCTAACTTCCTGGAATGTCCTTGATAATGGTGCATTAAAATATACATAGTAGTGGTTCATTTTAGTGCATATTTAAAGATCAATATGTGCATTAACTGTACTTAAAGAAATATGTATTCAGCACTTCATGCTTTCATGCAGATTATTAATCTTGCTTTTTTATATATACATTTACATAATATTAATTGTGTATACTAGGGTGACCATCTTTTTATTTTATCATCAGTAACTTTCTGGGCTCATCTTTTATGCCTCTCTGGAATTTCCCCACATTTCTCTGCTATAGATTGCCATCTTTTGACTACTTAACTGCCTTTTACTTTTGTTGTCTCCTTTCTGGCAGAGAAAGTGCATTAGTTCACATCAACCCACCCCAGAATAATTTTCTTTCAGTCGTGATGATTTCATCTTCTTACTTCAGTGCAGAGAAAAATTGCTGGCAAACTATTGTGTCTTGGTAATCTGGACTATTAAATATGACGGATAGAGTTGCTAGCTCTTAAGATGTAGAAGGGATTCTAATGTCCTCAAGGAGTGCAAATTAGAGATGAAAGATTCTTTTAAAGTGATAATATTTGCAGGAGGCTAATTCTTTCGTTAGTATAGTTTCGATAGGGAGGGCTTTTTCTATGACTCAGGACCCAGCACATCTGTTATGTATTTCAGTTTAAAATTGATGGTGTATGTAACCAAGACTTATGTTTACAGTTACTGTTGTTCTTTTGGATCAGACTAAGAATATTGAAAATTTTTTGAACGGATAATTTATTCACGTGGTACACACTTCTAAAGGAACCAAAGGGTAAACGGTAATAAGACTCCATCCATCTGACTCAGCTACCAGATCTTTCTGGAGAAACCCAGTATTACAATTTGTCTTTCTATGAAGAAGGATATGGATTTATAAGAATAAAGGTATATATACGATCGCACACATGCGCACATACGTGTGATTTAGTGATCATTTAATACCATTTCATTAGAAATTTCCTTATTCTTTTTTTTAAAAGTAGTAGGGTATGGATGTGAGATGATTTATTTAGCCAGACCTTTCATTCTGGACGTGGATGTTGTTTCTATTCTTGTCTTTGGCTGCTGCCCATGTCTGTGCTGGAGGGGTACCCACGTCTCTGTGTGTGTGCACCACTTTACACATGTATAGGTATAACAAGAATAAATACCGGAAGTGTGATCACTGGTTTAAAAGGTGTATAAATTAGTAATTTTGACAGATGTTGCCAAATCTTTTCTGTAGAGATTGTACTAACTTATACTTCCATTACCAATGTCTGAGCTTGCTAGTTTCCCTAGAGCCTTGCCAACATCAAGTATTATCAGACTTTTTTTTTTTTTTTAAATCTTTGCTAGTCTGATGAATGAAAGTGGTATCTCAGTGTCTTTTAATTTGCATTTCTCATAAGAGCTATCTTTATTTCTTTTTCTGTGACCCATCCATATCCATTTGTTATTTTTCTGTTGCATGATGCTTACTAATTTGAGGCACTGTCTCTTTGGGAAAGTAGCCCTTTGTGATAGGATTTCCTGATTTGTCTCTCTTGGTTGTATTTGTCATTTATGGTTGCTTTGGCCATGAGGAAAGCAATTATTTTTTATACAGTTGACTTTATGAATGTTTGGTTTTTACTTCAAGGTGATGATCATAATTCTCTGATTATTTCTGCTGTTACTTTACGGGTTTCATTTTTTTATATTTAAATTGTTGAGCTATCGTCAATTTATTTCGCTTTATGTGTGATTTGTGGACCCAACTCTTCCCCTCCCTTCTCAATGACTAACCAGTTCTTCTGATACCATTTATTGAGTCATTTACCTTTTTCCTTTGATTTGAAATGCCACCTTTACCACAGAATAAGTTCCTATATTCTCTTTTCATATTTAAAAGTTATGTTTATTATAAAAAGCTCAAAGAGGCACACAGGAATAGGGAATAGGTGAGTGAGCTCCATGTAACTATCAACAGATTGAATAATTAAGATTTATTTCCTTCTCTTACTCTGTTTTTGCTGAGGAATTTTTTTTTTAATGTTTTTATTCATTTTTGAGAGAGAGACACACACACAGCATGAGCCAGGGAGGGCCAGAGAGAGAGGGAGACACAGAATCTGAAGCAGGCTCCAGGTTCCGAGCTGTCGGCACAGAGCCCGATGCAGGACTTGAACTCACGACCCATGAGATCATGACCTGAGCTGAAGTTGGATGCTTAACAAACTGAGCCACCGAGGCGCCCCTGCTGAGGAGTTTTAAAACAATCCCAGATACCATGTCATTTGACCCTTATATCACTTTTGTATGCAGCTCTAACATTAAGGACATTTTAAAAGATAAATTAAATATTGGACTTTTTATTCCAAATTCAAGAGAAAAAGCTTTTTGGGGCTCACATTCGGTGTTGCTACATTCTTATTAGTAATCAGTTGCTTCAGAAGGGTGATGCCATAATATTCTTTTAGCTGTTTTAGTGTTGTGTCCTCATAAAGCTTTCCTCCTGGACTTGTCTCTGTGTAACCTGGGTATTGCAAGGTTTTATTCGTGTAGAGGTGTCCAGTTGACTTCACTAGTGGGTCACATAACCAGGAGTCTTGATGGAGCCTTCAGGAATCATAAAATTGCAAACAGTGGTTACACAGCGCCAAATGTATAGATGGAGGCAGAAGAATGATAGGCAGTTCAGGTATCGCCTAATCTATTTTTTTACTGTGTAATAGGTTTCATGCTAGAAATTAGTGTCCTGATTAAATTCATGACTGTATTCTTGAGAATCAGGACGTAGGGCATATGTCCTGTCTGTAGAATTGTACCATTACAATTAGTGCTCAATTTCCCATTGTCAGTTTCATGTGAGAAAATACACTTCCGCGGTGCCAAGTGGGCACAAACATTTTACACAACTATACATTTCTGTGTAGTTTATATTTATTAATTAGATTGCATGTATAGTATATTTCCTTTCAGCTTGATCATCTTAAAGCTGAGCTAGCCTCATAGGGCTTGTTCTTGATAATTCTATTATATCCTCAGATTTGTTCTCCAAAGATAGCTTAAAATATGGTTCAGATTTTTGTACATCTATTAAACTCTTTTGAAAATGAGAAATTATTTTAATTAAATAACCTTGGTATTCACCGGGATACACCTTGCAGTGATAGAAAACTAATACAGATTTTAGTTACCATTTGCAGAATTTATAAAACACATTTGACTGGAAATTTCTCATTTTTTGAACAATTCCACAGGTCCCTGATTTTCTCCTGTTTTAGTGTGTTCATATGCCTGTTAAATTCTGTTACTGTCTAGTGAGTCCTGTTGATATTTGACTGTTTAGGTCTTCCTGAGTCCTGCTGCTTCCAAAAAATGAGCCGGGGAGGTGGTTTTTTATTTCCTTGATTTTTACTATCTACTCATTTGATTGAATTGCAATAAAGTTTCCATATCCTGCTTTAGCTTTTAAATATCCCCCTAACTTGCCATAGCAACTTCTTTCTAGATGTGTCTCCTGAGACAAGGGAAACTAAAGCAAAAATAAACTATTGGGACCTCATCAAGATAAAAAGCTATGCACAGAGAAGGAAACAATCAAGAAAACTAAAAGGCAACCTACTGAATTGGAGAAGCTTTTTGCAAATGACATCTGATGAAGGGCTAGTATGTAAAATGTATAAAGAACTTATAAAAGTCAATAACAAACAACAAATAGTCCAATTAAAAATGGGCAGAATACATGAATGGACATTATTCCACAGAAGACATCCAGAAGGCCATCAGACACATGAAAAGATGCTCAACGTTCACTCATCATCAGGGAAGTACAAATCACCACCACAATGATACACCACCTCACACCTGTCAGAATGGCTAAAATCAATAGCACAAGAAACAACAGGTGTTGGCAAGGATGCGGAGAAAGGGGAACCGTCGTCTTACACTGGTGGTGAGAATGCAGACTGGTGCAGTCACTCTGGAAAACAGTATGGAGGATCCTCAAAAAGCTAAAAGTAGAACTGTACTGTGATTCAGCAATTGCACTGGGAGATATTTACCCAAAGGATACAAAGATACTGATTTGAAGGGATACCTGTCCCCCGATGTTTATAGCAGCATTATGTATAGTGCCAAATTATGGAAACAGCCCAAGTGTCCATTGATTGATACAATGGATAAAGATCAGGTGTGTTTGTGTGTGTGTGTGTGTGTGTGTGTGTGTGTGCACACACACATATTTAGTGGAATATTTCATACACATACTTTTACAATGGAGTATTACTTGGCAATCAAAAAGAATGAAATCTTGCCATTGGCAATAACATGGATGGAGCTAGAGAGTATTATGCTAAGTGAAGTAAGTCAGAGAAAGACAAATACCATGTGATTTCATTCATATGTGGAATTTAAGAAACAAGATAAGAGAGCAAAGGGGAAAAAGAGAGGCAAACCATGAAACAGACTCTTAAGTATAGAGAACAAACTGATGGTTACCAGGAGGAAGGTGGGTGGGGGATGGGTGAAGTAGGTAACGGGGAGTAAGGAGTACATGTGATCAGCACCGGGTGATGTGTGGACATGTTGAATCGCTATATTGTACACCTGAAACTAATATAACACTGTATGTTTACTGGAATTGAATTAAAAACTTAAAAAAAAATACCATAAACTGGCTTAAAAAATAAGTATCTCCTTAAATTCTGTGTGTGTTCAACTGACTTGAAAAGGTTGTAGCGCAATCTTTTAATGGGTGATTTACTAGAAAGCCAGTCATATTTCTCTTCTTTGACTTGAATAAACTGTTAAAGAATCATCTTTTCTCCTTGTGTTCAAAATAAGCAAATTATCCGTGGCAAGTTTACTCAGTTTTCTCATGTTAGCATTTCTCATTATTATTCTGGTAGGTTTTCAACCTTATTGTTAGTTCATATGTGCTGGCTAAATAGGTAAAACCAAGTTGGGCTGAAAATCTTATTTCCCATATGTAAAAAACCATAGTTTATATTTGAGAAACAAAAAACCCCCTCAATCCACTGGAGGGAGATGATAAAATCTGGAACAGTATTAACCAGGCAGTATGTATTTAACTAGATACCTAAAAGACCTTGTGTTTTTATAAATTTAATTCTTTTATAAATTTAGAACTGTTGAAAATAATTATTTTTCCAGATTGTTTTTTTGTTTTAATTTTATTTTTATCTATTTTTTTAAAGTAGGCTTCATGCCCACTCTCCAACCCAATGCTGGGCTTGAACTCACAACCCTGGGATCAAGACCTAAGCTGAGATCAAGAGTTGGATGCTTAATTGACTGAGCCACCCAGGTGCCCCTGTTTGTCCACATTCTTAAAGAAAATTATTTACTTCTAAAATATTTTATTTTTAAGTAATCTCTGCATCCAGCATGGGGCTTGAATCTATAACCTGGAGATCAAGAGTCGCAGGCCGTACCAACTGAGCGAGCCAGTCTCCCCACTTGAAGAATTTTTTTTTTTTTTTTTTTTAAGTTTATTTTGGGGGAGAGAGAATCCCAAGCAGGCCATGCACCATGAGTGCAGAGCCAGATGTAGGGCTCGAACTCACGGAGCTGTGAGATCATGACCTGAGTCAAAACCAAGAGTTGGACGTGTAACTGACTGAACCACCCAGGCACCCCCCTCCCTTGAAGAATTTTTAAAGAATTTAAGTGTTTGTACCAATTGTTAAGCTTCTACAGTGTGCTAGTTCTGACCTATAGCAACTTTATGTAGATTATGTTTAGTCTTGGTGACAAATCCACAGATACTATCCCCACATCATAGATGAGGAACGTGAAGTGCCAGAGGTTAAGTGCCTGATTACTGTCCCATTGCTAGTATGTGATGGAGTGAAGATTTGAGGCTACATTTCTGAATACGAAGTCTTCCCCCGCACCCCCCTCCCCAACCCTGCCACCAAATGTTCATGGATACTGTATTTCCTAAGGTCTTACTCATATGTTTGAAATTGTATTTTTCTAAAATAAAAATCGGGTTCTATCAATGAGATGTTTGCAGATTTTCTTATTTTCCTTTTCCTCCTCATAGTATTGCTTTTGGATTTTGGATGGCTATTCTGGGCAAAGGGAGTGAAGAACAGGATTGGGTTGACTATCAAAATATTTTGTTTTCCTTTGCATTTGTTTACCGTGCTTCCAGGTGACTTTTTTCAAAAGTTTATAGATTAAGTCTGGCCTCTTCCCACATTAGAACACTTGTGTTTTTCTTTGCTAATTTTATTTCTTTTGTTTTAGTTCATTGCGGTTTGAAAAACAGGTTTGTGCTTCTGTATTATTCTTTCACCTTGGTCAACACGTTTTGCCCCCAGAGTTCATGTCTACTCTCCCTTACTGCCTCCTCAAGTTTACTATTTACATTTAAGCACAATTGTAATACAGAATCGTTGTCTTAGCTTTTATCTAGTACAACTTTCATTTTATAAAGAAACTTTTAGTTACCGTTTGCATTAGAAACTGATATACTGATACATATGTGTAGTTTTTTTTACTATTAGGAAACCAGGAAACACTTGGACTTGCTAGGCTTTTTTCAATAAAAATGTTTTTGTGCTTAAGGATATTTGAGGGGACCAGTTATATTGGTTTTGTATGGAATTTTGGGGGAAGAAAAGTATATTAAAAGGTTTTTTTTTGGAGGGGGTAGGTAGTGAGGCAATGAAATATAAACCTGTATATTTCCATGGTATATAAACTGTTGTAGTCAAGTTTTCCTTGCAGAAAGCCCATCCACTTTTTAGTAACAGAGTTTAAAGTTATAGTGAAATCTATACCCTTATTTAATAATTTCTGAAAAATCTTAAGATAATCAATACATAAGCCGACTACATAAACTAGTAAGTTTATGCTGTGATCCATTTGGAATATGGGGAATGGGATATCATATAACATAGCTTGCCAGCTTAGACTTACTTTATGCCCTTAACATTATTCAGTGTATTAATAGGTTTAAAATGGGATCCTTTACAATACACTTTACCAAACGCAGGGGGAAAGGGAAATTGCTATGTTGTGTTCAAATCTTGTTGAAAGAAAATCTGTTGCTGTAGTTCATAGAAGAAGTAGTGTACCACATCAAAAATTGTTCATTCTGTGCGAGATGCTTGCTATTTATGTTTCACAAAGTAAAATCAAGGGGGAGGCTAGTTTTTTAATGGATGGCTTTTGTTGGTTGCTTAGCCATGGTGACTAGCATAAAGAAAAATAGTGCTATGTAACAGACCCTTATTTTATTACTGAAATGTTTTGATGTGCTTTTAAATATATTTGACAGCAGTGGTGATGAAGGTGGCAGAGTTTGTTTGCAAATATCTTCTGCTATTATGAAAGTTGCCTTTTAGTTTTGTTGATGGTTTCCTTCACTGTGCAGAATCTTTTTATCTTGACGAGGTCCCAATAGTTTATTTTTGCTTTTGTTCCCCTCGTCTCAGGAGGCATATCTATCTAGTAAGAGGTTGCTATGGCTGATGTCAAAGAGGTTACTGTCCGTGTTCGCTGTATCTGATAAGGGGTTAATATCCAACATATATAAGGAACTTAAAAAAAAACTGAACATGCAAAAAACAAATAATCCAGTTAAAAAATGGGCAGAAGACATGAACAGACATTTCTCCAAAGAAGACATCCAGATGGCCAACAGACACGTGAAAAGATGTTCAACATCACTCATTATCAGGGAAATACAAATCAAAGCACAATGAGATATCACCTCACACCAGTCAGCATGGTGAAACTTAACAACACAGGAGACAACAAGCATTGGTGAGGATGCGGAGAAAAGGGCAACCCTTTTACACTGGTGGGAATGCAAACTGGTGCACTCTGGAAAACAGTGTGGTAGTTTCTCAAAAACTTAAAAATAGAACTCCCCTATAATCCAGCAATTGTTCTAAGCATTTACCCAGAGGATACAAAAATACTGATTTGAAGGGATACATGTACCCTGTTGTTTATAGGAGCATTATCAATAATAGCTGAATTATGCAAAGAGCCCAAATGTCCACTGACTGATGAATGGATAAAGAAGATGTGTACACCCCCCCACACACACACAAAGGAATATTACTCAGCCATAAAAAAAAAAAAGAATGAGATCTTGTCATTGGCAGTGATGTGGAAGGAACTAGAGAGTATTGTACGCGAAATGAGTCAGAGAAAGACAGGTACCGTATGTTCTCACTTGTCTGTGGAATTTAAGAAGACAGATGAGCGTAGGGGGTTAAAAAAAAAAAAAAGAGGCAAACCAGGAAATAGACTTTTAACTATAGCAAACTGAGGGTTCCTGGAAGGGAGGTAGGCAGAGGGATGGCCTAAATAGGTGGTGGGTATTCAGGAGGTACTTGGAAGGAGCACTGGGTGTTCTGTGTGGGTGATGAATCACTAAGGTCTACATCTGAACTAATATTATGCTGTATGTTGACGACCTGGAATTTAAATAAAAACTTGAAAGAAGAAGGTTGCAGCGTCTGGAGCTAGATTGCTAAAGCCAAATTCCTGTTTTACCATTTGGTAATGTGTGACTTTGGTCAAGTTATGTAAACTCCGGTTCCTTATCTGTAAGGTGGGGATAACCTGTCTCATGGAATTGTAAGGATTGAATGAATTTATGCATAAAAAGTTCTTGCAGGCTGGCACAAAGGAACATGCTTAATACGTGGTAGTTACGATTGTGTATGTATATTTAAGGAATATTGGCTTATTGTGCTTTTTTTGGGCAACTGGAGAACCTTTTACACGCTGCTTATTGTGGAATTCTTTTCTTGAGACGAGATCTCTGTAGTTTGGGAGACTTCACTACCTCATTCAAGGGGTCTGTTTCCAGTTTACGAGTAGGTATCTGGTACCACTTCAGGGGTGACCGCTGAGATGAGGAGCTGGTGGTCCGCTCTCGGCAGAGACCATGCTGCAGGCGTGTGTAGAGCTGAGGTCCACGGAGGCACTCCTGCCACCCCACACAGCCCTTTACTCCCCATCAGAGAACTCATTAGAAAAACTCCACAGGTTTTCGCTGGTCCCTTTTTGCCCAGACCCTCCTTCCTGAAGATGCAGCTCGTTATCTTCTGACCCAGAGGCTGGCTAGGCACATACGAGGGTGTCCAGTTACTTGCCTCTCCATCCTGTGTATACAGTTCAGAAGACCTGCCTTTGATGGGGTTGGATCCCTGCTTCCCTTCACCACCTTGCTGCCACCCTGAGACTCCCACAGACTCCTGAAACTGGGCTGCGATCTCACAGATTAGATCCGAGGGCTAGAATTAATTTTAAAACATCCATTTCCACCAATGAAGGAAGTACTGGGGAGGAGAGTGAGACACACAAATTTGAGAAGTATTTCAAATTGTAAGATTACGTAGTACTAAAATTTTTTACATAAGCTTTTGTATTTCATTCTCTATAGCACCACGTTTCTTCAGAGTATATGGAAGCCAATTTTTGGTTTGTTTAATTGAATTTATTATATTCACATCAACAAATGGTATTAGGGTAGGGTAGGTAGAGAATAAAAACTCTCATTCTTTATAATTATGATTTTGTTAAAGCCGAATTTTGTCTTTACGCTTCTATGCTTTTTGGCATAGGTCTGTAATTATGGTTTATAAGATATTCTCACTTCCTCTCTTCCTCTGTTTTCTGAGTAGTGACATGACTTCTCAGAATACTTAACATACTTAATACAAAAAGACAGTATTTGTTTTTGCTCTGGTTGCAAAAAGATACAACTGAAGGATTCTGGATAAAGATAGTACAGATCGTTAAATCCTAGGAAAAATGATTCTGTTTCACTTGAAGAAGGTATAAACTTTTTGTAAGAGTAAACCATAGATGAGACTAGGATCTTTTTTGTGTAATTGTAATCTAGAGATAGTTACATATTCTGTGCTATTTCAGCAAACTTGAATATATTGTGAAACTCTTAAATTACTTACCTGGGTTCTCTTATCTATCAAATATAAAAATGGCTGTGAGAGGAAAATTTACTGGTAAATGAAGTTAAAGTGTTCATTGTGGATGCATCTGTCTTACCTTTTCTGCGTTGGTTACTTGGACAAGAATTCCAGGGGTATGTGCATTAGGCTAGTACGTTTCCTTTCCACAGTCCTCACCAGGGAAATATGTGAAATTCACTAAATCAATTGAAAAGTTTTGAATGTCTTTGTGGCTTATGACAAATTCCTAAAAACTAGGGCTTTCTGAGTTCCAGTTGTATAGGTAGTGTATAAAAAATCAATATATTGCTATAAGGTACAGTTTAATAAGCTTTTAGACATATTTGGTTCACACGTGTTCTGTGTATTTTAACCCTCTTAAGTGATTTGTAATATTTAGATCTATTTTCCCTATGGGGTTAGGTAGAAGTAAGGTCTTTAGAGTCAATGAATTGCTTCTGGGTAAAGGTCAGCAAAAACAGATTTTGCTGTAATGAAGATTTTGAAATACCTTCTTAGAAGGAGATGTGGACTGTTAACGTTAAAATTAAGTCGGATTCTATAGAGTTGTAATTGGGAGACTCTATACGCCTTTGACTGATTTAAGCTTATCAGCCTTTCTTCTTGGTTTATCCTTAAAACGGTAGCCCTGTCTCTGAGGCCTGCCTTAATTGTGTTCCCCTACCCCCAACCATTAAAGTCAGATTTAGGCTTGATGTTTTCTTTGCTGTCCTTCTTTTGGTTGGGGGGCTTGAGGATGTGGTTTGAGTATGCTTTATTTCCCGTACTTCTTTTATTTTGTAATTATTTAACTTTTAAATCCACTGTTATTACTCCATACCCCCCACCCTTCTTCAACTCACTGAGTTAGCATGGGCTCATTCAGAAGCCTCTTTCCTGCATTACTTCTCCCCCTCCCCTCCAACCCCCCGCCATTATATACCAAATTGAACCTCATTGCCTCTTACCTGTTGTTAGGAGACAGCACTTCCCGTCAGTTGCATTTGGCAAATAAGTTTCTTGCTAGAAAGTCAGCTGGATGGCATGATGCATAGTAGACACTTTAAAATACATGTCGAATGAGAGAAAGGAACTGAGGTCTTGAGAGGTTAAGTGAAATAATACACGGGAGCATTATAACGGATACTATCAAATTGATACTCAATATGAAAGTACTCTGAGAGGCTCCAGAAATATTAGGTACAACAGTATTAGAAATATTAATATTCATGTAATAGTAAATCACTTTTTCTATTTTAAAAATGTATTATGAAATAACATACCCTATATTAGTTAGGGATAGTATTTATTATAAAAAATATTTTTTTTTGAGAGAGAGAGAGAGAGAGAGAGAGATGGAGCACGAATGGGGCAGGGGCAGAGAGAGAGAGAGAGAGACAGACAGACAGACACAGAATCTGAAGCAGGCTCCAGGCTCTGAGCTGTCAGCACAGAGCCTGATGCGGGGCTCAAACTCACGAGCTGTGAGATCATGACCTGAGCTGAAGTCGGATGCTTAACCAACTGGGCCATCCAGGCGTCCCTGGGATGCTTTTTATTGTTGAAGTGTAATTGGCACACGTTGTTACATTAGTTTCAGGTGTTCAGCATAGTGACTTGACTTCTCTCTCCCTTATGCTGTGCTCACCACAAGTGTAGCTACCATCTGTCACCATGTAACACCACTACAAGATCATTGACCTGTGGTATGTATCTTTGCTGTACCTTTTATTCCTGTGACTTACTCATTCCATGATTGGAAGCCTGAACCTTCTGTTTTCCTTCACCCATTTTCCCTACCCTCTCACTCTCTTTCCCTCCAGCAACCATCAGTTTGTTCTGAATATTTATAGGTCTGTTTCTGCTTTTTGTTTGTTTTGTTTTTCAGATTCCACCTGTGAATGAAATCATGCAGTGTGTTTGTCTTTCTGTTTCTGACTTATTTCACTTAGCATAATACCCTCTAGGTGTGTGTATATAAATGTATGTACACACACACACACACACACACAGATATGTACACACATACATAGTTAACTCTTTGGTTTTTTGAATTCCACATATAAGTGAAATCATGTAATATTTGTCTTTCTCTTTCTGACTTATTTCACTTAGCCTAACACCCTGTAAGTCCACCCCCCCATTTTTATCCGTTCATCTATTGGTGACATTTGGGCGGCTTCTATTGTTGGGCTATTTGTACATAATGCTGCAGTAAACATAGGGGTGCATGTATCCTTTTGAATTAGTATTTTCTAGGGATGCATTTTATTGTATGTAACAGAGGCTTAAACTCATGAGGGTTTATTTTTCTCACGAAAAAAGAAATTTGGAGGTCGGTGTCTGTTGACATTGGTTTAGCAGCTCAGCAGTGTCAGGGCTGTTGTTTGGTCATTTTCTTGGCTTTCCCTTCATGGCTGCGAGGTGCTGGGGTTATTACCTTTGTGTTTGAGGCACAGTGAAGGGGCATCTCTCTTCATTTTACATTTAAGGAGACCAGAAGCCTTAGAACATCACTTCATTTTTCCGGGAAGCCGAAAGCCTTTCTTGAAGCCTTGCAGGCCAGCCAACGTCCCCTTAGGTGTTAAGGACCAGCTGTTTCACATGGCCACCCCTCACTAGAAGAAAGGCTGTGAAAAGGAGATTTAGCTTTTCCAGCCTCTTAGTAGAGATGGGGGAAGGGAGAAGGAGTTTGCAGATAGGGGTTGGGTTCGCTAACGAACAATACCTACAAAAGCGACCACTCTGGCCAGTCAGAATCCAAACAGATCCTTTTTCTTGTGAAAACATTTTAGGGAGTTACAGTCACCAGCTTTCCAAGGCAGTCGGTACCTGTTCTTATCCACGCCTGCATCTCCCTCTGAGTCCACGGTGTCTGCTTGATGTACAGCTTTCTCCGTTAGGTTTGGTCACAGCTCGTTCTCTGGTGACCCTGAAGCTAATCGAGAAAATCTGTGCTCCCGGTATATCCAGTAAAGTACTGCGGATAAAGGAACAGGATAACTGTGAAGAATCCTCCCACTTAGAAAACGGGAGAATTAGAAACAACTGGCATCTGGTATACAAGCACACGATACGGTGGAGGATGTGAATGTTGAAGGTTTCCTGTTAATGGCAGTAGATTAAATTCCTAGTTGGCCAGTCTGTTGTTTACATTCCCTGGAAGGATCTCCCCCTAGTCACGATTTGTTGACTACCATAGGTCTATAAGAAGTCTTGAAATTGGGTAGACCAGTTCCTTCCACTTGATTTTTCCTTTTAGCTATTTTAGGGAGTTTTCCATTCCATATAGATTTCGGAATAAGTTTGCCTGTGTGTGCCAGAAACCTTCCTGGAATTTTGGTAGGAATTGTGTTAAAACTTACAGAGCAGTTTGGGGAGAATTCACATCTATACTCTGTTGAGTCTTCAATCCAAGAACATGGTGAGTTTCTCCAGTGAAGGTCTTCTGTCCGTTCTGTCAACAAAATTTTGTAATTTTCAGCCTACAGATCCAGCACATATTTTCTTAGATTTATACCAAAGTGTCTCATTTTCTTTGGAGCCATTGTAAGTGGTATTGCTTTTTTGATTTTGATTTCACTGGTTGGTTGTGAGTATATACAGATGTGGCTGATTTTTGTTTGTTGATCTAGTCTGCAACTGTGCAGAATTCACTTATTACTTCTGGGTTTTTTTTTGCAAATACCTTGGGATTTTCTACATAGATAATCATATTATCTGCAGGAAAGAGACAGTTTTCTTTCTTTCTTTCTTTCTTTCTTTCTTTCTTTCTTTCTTTCTTTCTTTCTTATTGGTATGCATTTTGTTTCCTTTTCTTGCTTTACCATGCTGTCTATACCTTCTTGTATTACGTTGAATATGAGGTGAGATTAGACATCTTTGCATGGTCCCTGATCTCAGGGGCCAAGAATTAAGTCTTTCACTGTTAGGTATGATGTTGGCTATAGGATTTTTGGTAGATGTCCTTTTTTGTGTTTGAGGAAAATACCATTTTCCCCTACTTGATGAGTGTTTTTAGCATTGAATAGGTGTTGAATGTGTTATGGATATTTAAAAATATTATGAAGGAAACTGGGTTTTTCTTTTTTAATTGGAAATAGGGTAGCATGTGAATAGTAAAATGTTAAAGCCTGAATGTTATCTAATATATATAGTACTAAAGGCATCAAATATTACTGGCTGTGAATCAACTTCACTTATTTCTCACTTATAGGGAAAGATTTATAAAAATCATTATATGTGAATATTCTTTGTTTCTCTTTGACTTTTAAAATAAATATTCCCTTCAGCACTAAAAAACCACACGTTGTCAATGTCTTTATTGGTCCTGCCACTGACATTGTTTCCTGTCAAGGGAAAAATACCTCCATTGGATAGAGAGTCCTATTCCTTATTTTATAGTGCTTTCCATTCTTTTGCAATTTTTTTTTGTGTGTGGCAGCTATATATTCTTATATTGCCAAGCAGCCTGCCTATCCGATCACCTTGTTTCAAAAGTAAAACAAAACAAACAAAAAAACAAAAAAGAAAAAACAATGTTTACAGTAAAGTTGCAGAAAGAGCATTACTGAAAATCTCTTTTTCAAAACCATTTGCGAAGAAGCTGTTCAGTCACTGCCTCATCACCCCCAGATTCTTTTTTTTTTTAATTTTTTTTTTAATGTTTACTTATTTATTTTGAGAGAGAGAGTGCACAAGCTGGGGAGGGACAGAGGGAAGGAGACAGATCGCAACCAGGCTTCACACCATCAGCACAGAGCCCGACGTGGGGCTTGAACCTACAAACCATGAGATCATGACCTGAGCTGAGATCAAGAGTCAGAGATACCCAGCTGACTGAGCTACCCAGGCGCCCCACCCCCAAATTCTTTAGTGTCTGTTTTCTGCAGAGTTATTCTTTTACAAAACCACAACATGACCATCAAGAAGGGGAACCAACACTTGGGCGTCGCTGCCACCTAATTGTCAGACCTCGTTCACGTCGTTCACTTGAGTGCCCCTTACAGCAAGGGGACCCACTGTGTGATTATGTTTTGCATTGAGTTGTCATGTCTCTGTAAGACTCCTTTAATTTGGACCAGTTTTTGTCTCTTTCCTTGCCTTTTCATCTTTGACGTTTTTGAGGAGTACTGCCAGTGATTTGAGTGATTGTCCCTTGATTTGTGTTTGTCTGGTGTTTCTCACGAGCAGGTTCAAGTTTTGCATCTTTGTCAGGAATATCTTCTGGAAGCGATGCTGTCTTCCTCTCTGTGCATTCTGCCCTGTGGCACTTGACTTTGATTTGTCCCATTATCGTTGATGTTAATTAACTTTGATCAATATGTTAAGGTGATGCCTGCTGAGTTTCTATGCTGTGAAGTTACTTTTCACCCTTACTGTGTATTTTGTGAGATGGTGTTTTAGGAGTATGTAAATTCCCTGTTCGTCATGAGACCTTTGACCTCCCCGGGACTCTTATACTCTTGCACCTCGCTGCGTTTTTACAGGGATGCCTGCTTTTCCCTCCTGGATTCCGGCACATTCTGGGCACGCTCCTCTACAGCTGCACGGGGCCATCCTCCTGCACGTGTACCCACAGCCCTCACCCTGTCTATGCTCTGACAACAGGCGCTGCCCCATGTGCATGCCCTCGTCACTTCCTTTGGGTTTGACACCCCATGCCAGGCTGCCCTTTGGTGCACATGCCCATCTCATTGTAGGGTAGCCCCGACAGCCCAGGCAGGGCCATCCCCTGTGGACCTGCCTGTCTCGCTGTTCTCAGGCTCTGAGGCCCTGGGCTGGGCTGCCTGCCTCGCTGAAGCTCGCCCTCTGCTCAGACTGTGACACCTCATGTCAGACCACTCTCCTTTCTCACCATCCCCACCCTCTTCATTTCTTGGGCACTGATGCCCCACGCCTTCCTCATCCTGCTTGTGCCCTGACGCCCTCTTCCCTGTGGAGGGGCTCTGGTATTCCTCCTTAGACCACCCCTCGCCTTCCCCTAGTACCACTGCCTGCCTGGTTCAGCCCCGCCTAATGGCTTTGTGGTGAATTGGTTGTAGAGAAGGGTAGGGAGGGTAAGGGGAGCTGTTCTCTTGGTAGTTCTATTCTTTTAGTTGTTTTAAAAACATTTTTTTTCTTTAAAAATTTTTTTTTTTTTTTAACGTTTATTTTTGAGACAGAGACAGAGTATGAACGGGGGAGGGTCAGAGAGAGAGGGAGACACAGAATCTGAAACAGGCTCCAGGCTCTGAGCTGTCAGCACAGAGCCTGACACGGGGCTCGAACTCACGGACCGCGACATCATGACCTGCGTAGAGTTCGGACGCTTAACTGACTGAGCCACCCAGGCGCCCCTTAAATTTTTTTAATGTTTATTTTTGAGAGAGAGAGAGAGCCTGTGTGTGTGAGCAGGCAGGGGAAGGGCAGAGAGACAGGGAGACACAGAATCCGAAACAGGCTCCAGGCTCTGAGCTGTCAGCACAGAGCCCTGTGTGGGGCTCGAACCCACGAACTGTGAGACCTGAGCGGAAGTCGGATGCTTTAACCGACTGAGCCACCCAGGTGTCCCTCTTCGTAGTTATATTCTTAATCAGCCCTGTTTGCTTTCTCACCCCTCCTTTCTACTTTGTAGCTCTTTTCACAAGGAGTGGCGATCATTTGTAACATTCTAAGTGTAAAATTCATTTTTCTTAGGGAAAACTTGGTGAGTATAATGCATGAATAGAAATGCGTGTGCAGAGTTTAGTTGTTTTAGGCATCGTGAAGGAAATCATCCTTGTGCACGGGAGTGGAGACAGCCCACATCAGAGCACCTGTCCTCAGACCCGAAGTCGGTAGTGCACGTTCAGTGTTTCAGCCCAGCCTTTAGAGCCAAAGATCCACCCTGGCCCTACCTCCTGGTTTCCCGCTTATGACGCCTTTCTGCAAGTCACGACATTTTTCTATGTCTGTTTCCTCATCCCTAAGATGGAGATCATAAATAACTTACCTCATGCGACTGTTGGGGAGCTCAGATGAGATAATGTGTTTAAAAATGCTTTGCAAGTGGTAAAATGCTATGCAAATGTGGTTATTTAGTTCTAATTTATTGCCTAGTCAAATTGAAATCTGTAGGAAATTAAGTCAAGCATTTTAATCGCACTTGTAACTTCTAGGCAAATTCCCTCTGATTCATAAGGCGGAGCGGAGGTCAGCATAGTGTTTGTTCTGTGCTGCTGCTTTCGGTCCATTGTTCTGTCGCCATTACTCAATCAGGCAAACACACCTCTTTTGAAGTCCTGCCCACTCACTGTGCCCGTGTGACATATTTCCGTCTTCTTGATGGTTTTCACCCCTGCCGTGCACCCGTCTTCCTCACCCCATTGCCTGCTGTCTGTCATCCTTGGTGACATCATCATCGTTGACCTCCCAGGAGTTCGTTCGTGCACTTACCGTCACTCGTGCCACGGCTGTGCATGGCGTGTATCTCCAGATAGGCGTCTTCAAGTGAACATGTCTCGTGCCCAAGCTACACCCTCCTTCTCTGACCTGCATCTGTGCTACGGGGGTCACTATTTCTGTCCCCTGTCTAGGTCAGAAATCTTGAACTCTTCCCCCTGTCATTTCCCATGTCTAGGCAGCTACTAGCTGTTTTATTTTTACAAAAATCTCTTTCCTAATCGAGCCTTTGTTTTCCCATAATTAATTACCAGTCTACCTTTGGCCCTTATTACCTAATCCCTGATCCTTTGAAACAACCTCCTTCAAGGCCAGCATTAGAACCTTAGCTTGTCAGGTCCAAGCCTGGGCCACTGCCGAGTAATTGGATGAAGACTTTCGGGGTCTGAGCCAATTCTCCGAGGAGCCAGTCCTCAGATGAGGTAGTCAGATGATAGAGAACATGGCTCTAGAGCCCCATAAGAACCTTCAGATGGTAGAGATTAGGCTTGAGGAAGAAGATCTGCCTTCTCAGGCCCAGGGTTGTGTGAAAGCCTCTGGAATCCAGGAAGACCTGATCTCTGGGACAGACTTCCATTATCTAAATAGCTGCTGTTAACATTTTGGTACATTTCCTTCTAATCTATTTTTATTTATTTATTTAAAAAAAATTTTTTTTAACGTTTTATTTGTTTTTGAGACAGAGACAGAGCATGAACGGGGGAGGGGCAGAGAGAGAGGGAGACACAGAATCGGAAGCAGGCTCCAGGCTCTGAGCCATCAGCCCAGAGCCTGACGCGGGGCTCGAACTCAAGGACTGTGAGATCGTGACCTGAGCTGAAGTCGGACGCTTAACCGACTGAGCCACCCAGGCGCCCCCCTTCTAATCTATTTTTAATGCATAGGGTTTTTTTTTCTTTTACTCTTCCCATAGTTATTACTATATGCATAAATAGCATAGTACCTATTAAGTGAAAGTAAACATTTTCCATGCTATTTTTGTAAGTGTAGTTTTTTAATGGGTATATAGCATCCCGTAAGATTGTGTGGTCTTTGTTCCTTTTAGAACAATAAGCTCCCCAGGGAGAATACTGGATTCTCTATCAGAGCTTGACAGCAATGTCTCCTGAAAGTATTTTTCTAGTGTTAACTTTTGATTGCTGACATGAACTAGTCTGTTTGCCTCTCATTTGGTATTGATGCTTGCTCATTAACAGGGCTTTCTGTGTCCTTGATTTTTGCTTTTCCTTCCTCCCTCCCTCCCTCCCTCCCTCCCTCCCTTCCTCCCTCCCTCCCTCCCTCCCTCCTTCCCTCCTTCCCTCCCTCCCTCCCTTCCTTCCTCCTTCCCTCCCTTCCTCCCTTCCTCCCTTCCTCCCATCCATCCATCCATCCATCTGCCCATCTACCCATCTACCCACCTACCCACCCACAGAGCATATTCTCTTCTAAGTCCTAAGTCGTAAGTTTGGCTCTGGGGATTTAGAATGGATAGTCCATTGAGGGTCTTATCCTGGGGGAGACATATGTATGAATGTTAGCTAGGATGTGCCATAGCTAGTCTGGGCACAGAGGAAGCAATGCCTTACTCTTTCTGAAGAGGGTAAGGAGGGCCTTTTAGGGGAGGTGACATGTGACGGAGTTGTGGAAGTTGAGTACGAGCTTGCTGGGGGTAGACTGTGGAAGAGACATTGAGGCAGAGGGCTCAGAAATGAGAACTGTGATGGTGTGGCTCAAGCTCGTCTCTAGTGGTTTTTTTTTGGGTACTTTTATCTTTAATTTAATTTATTTTTTTAAATAACTTCGTCAGAATTTACCATTTTTTTTTATTAAAAAATTTTTTTTAACGTTTATTTATTTTTTTGAGACAGAGAGAGACAGAACATGAACAGGGGAGGGTCAGAGAGAGGGAGACACAGAATCGGAAACAGGCTCCAGGCTCTGAGCTGTCAGCACAGAGCCCGACGCGGGGCTCGAACTCACGGACCGCGAGATCACGACCTGAGCCGAAGTCGGCCGCTTAACTGACTGAGCCACCCAGGCGCCCCTGAATTTACCATTTTTTAAAAAAGCTTATTTAGGGGCGCCTGGGTGGCTCAAGTCGGTTAAGAGACCGACTCCGGCTCAGGTCGTGATCTCGGGGTCCGTGAGTTCAAGCCCTGCGTCGGGCTGTGTGCTGACAGCTCAGAGCCTGGAGCCTGTTTCAGATTCCGTGTCTCCCTCTCTCTCTGACCCTCCCCTGCTCATGCTCTCTCTCTGTCTCAAAAATAAATAAATGTTAAAAAAAAATTAAAAAAAGAGCTTATTTATTTATTTTGAGAGAGAGCCTGCCCAGTTGGGGGAGGGGCAGAGAGAGAGGGAGAGAGAATCCCAAGCAGGCTCTGCACTGTAAGTGGAGCCTGATGTGGGGCTTGAACTCACAAACCGTGCCATGATGACCTGAGGTGAAATCTAGAGTTGGGTGCCCCGGTATTATTTTTTAAATATTTTTATTATAGCTATCCTAGTAGATGTGAAGTGATACCTCACTGTAATTCTGATTTGCATTTCCTTCATGGCTAATGATGTTGACCTTCTTTTCATGGTTACTTGTTTATCTTTGGAGAAATGTACATTTACATCTTGGGCCCATTTTTAATTTGATTATTTGTCCTTTTATCATTGAATTGTGATAGTTCTTTATATTGTCTCTAGTTTTTTGAAGCAAATTGAGACTGGAGTACATTATTTTTGATTTTGTCACTAGAAAATGAATCAATCAAAATAAATTTGAAATTACCTACACTAAATGAAATTTAAATCGGAAAAGTAGATTTGGAGTTAGAGGATATTAATTTTAACAGGTGGTAACATTAATACATACCACAAATCAAGTTAAATTATTTTAGTCGTTTAAGCTAATTTTCTTACCTATGTACATTAGCGTCAGATAACTAAATATTTCACTCCTTATCACAAGCTGCTGTGACAGATGAGCAAGGTTTTTAATAGTTTCTTCTTTCCCAAATAGTTCTCTAAGGCAGTATTGTTTCTTCCCTTTGTTACTACTTATTTTTTTGCCTGAAATTGGTAAAACTTAGCTGTAATTTTAGAAATCTTGAAATGGCTATTTTGGGAATATCATTTATGAATATCTGTCCATCAGTTGGACAATTATTGGATGCCTGCTAGGTGGACATACAGCTGGCTTGTTTTGTTTCTCTCCAGGGGTCGCATTCAAAATATCTAACGTTTTTGTGGCATGGACATTGACAGATCAGAATGGACACTGGCCTTAAAGTACTTGACTCAGCACATTGTTTCATTATTTCATTCAACGATCTCTGATGTTCTTCTTTGCACTTTGGAGTCTAGCAAACCTAGGTCTCGTCCGTAGCTTTATGTTTGGCATGGATCTTTCCTGCGTTGGCAGTTTTCTCTGGGTATTTTTCTTTGGATTACCAAATTGGTCATCGTTTTGATCCAGTAAGTTTGCAAAGTTAAAACCCAGAGGTAGTTCTTGTATTAGAGATGATACTCAGGGTACAATTGAAACTTCACTTCAAGGAGATACTTCTTTACTCTAGAATTTGTCCTGGAAATTGGTCATTCGTAGCAGATGACTCCACTGATCTGTGCTAAACAATTGAGAGTTTGTATATCATTCTGAATGAAAACCAGATGCTTTGCAATTTTGCTAGTGAGTGGTTTTTTCAGTTTTGGTTTGCTCCTTGGCTAGATAGAACTCTTTTCAGCATATTGCTTTAGAAATACTTGAATGAGGAAGGAAAGTTCCCCTAGAATACGTGAACGTAAGGTTACGATGGACCATCTGCCCTGGAAAGCCATCCTGGCACCGTTCCTGGCCCTGGCTCCCTGCTGGCGGCCTCTGCCCCTCCAGCGCGGACTCAGGCAGCCCTGTGTCACCACAGTCCCCAAACTCTGGCTTTCTTTTTCATCCGCTGCATTGGGTCACCGGCGTGCCCCACCACATCAGACGGGGTCGTGAACACGGTGCTGAGAGCACCACCCAGGACTTACAGGACGAGAAGGAAGAGGGTGGAGAGTGGAAGGTGCGTAGCTGCTAGTGGGAATGTTGATGAGGAGGATGGAGAGCAGGAGGCTGCCGGAGAGGTGGGCCAAGAAGGGGAGGGGCGTGAGGGCAGCAGGAGGATGGAGGTGGTTCCGGAAGACGATGAGGAGGACGATGTCAACACCAAGAAGCAAAGACTGATGAGGAGGACTAGACAGCGGGACAAAAAAGACCGCTGTGACCTCCACTTCTTGTCCCAGAGTCTGAACGTGGTCACGCATGAGTAGAGAGCCTGCCAGGGACAGTGCCTGTCGAACGTGACACCGGCCTCCCGCCCGCAGCCAGGTCTACGGCCTGGCTTTGCCACAGGGGAGGGAAAAAGAACCCATGCTCCACGGCCCTGCTCTTTTCCTTAAAAGTACTTTAAAAAGGGAAATTTGCGTTTTTGATTTACATTTTATATTTTCGTTCCTCTTGTGAGGGGCTAGCCATTTTTAGCGACCTCAGAAGATCGAACCAGCTTGGAGCCTTCTCTGGCCCACTTCTGACTTGACTTGTGCTGTGACCGTGTTCATTACGCTGTCAAAGGAGAGAAGAAACCTGGTAAAAAACAACAGATCGTATTCCCAGCATTCCTGTAGCTTTTTGTGTATGTATTTAGCTGTACTGTAAGTAGTTGGTTTTATGAGGTGGTTAAAAAGGCCAAAGATAAAAAGTTCCTTCCTTCGTTCCTTCGTTCCTTCCTTCGTTCCTTCCTTCGTTCCTTCCTTCGTTCCTTCCTTCGTTCCTTCCTTCCTTCCCTCCTTCCCACCTTCCCACCTTCCCACCTTCCCACCTAACTACCTTCCCTCCCTCCCAGCTGCTGTTTATTTTTTGGGTCTGTTTAAGTGTGAAACATTATTCCACAATAAAGTGGAATTGTATATTGCTGAGTTCTTAAAAAAAAGATACAATTGCATTTTTTAATAACTCTGTTTTTTTATGTGTAGTAAATGATCAATAGTGACTTATTTTCTCCCTTACCAAAATGTGGTTTCAACTAGCTGCCGGTACTATGTATCTAATTAACCCAGTTTTCAGTGATCCAGGTGTACAGATTACCCATGACTGTTAAAGCAAAAGCTCTTGCTTTCCTTTGGTTCCTTGAGAGTTTTCTAAGGTGCCTAATTGCAGCCATAGGGAGGCAGGAGACTGTTTCGGGGGTCTGGGGAGCATCCTGATGCATACAGGGGTGATGGCAATGGACAGAAATAGACATTCACGTTAGTTTGGAGGTGAAATCCTTCGGGAGGGGTTGGATGTGCTGCAGGGGATGGTGATGGAAAAGGAATGGTTAAAGGTGACTGTCCGGTTCCTGGTTTTAGCATTTGGGTAGATGGGCCCTTAATAGAGATGGGAAGGACTGGAAGAGGTAACATTTAGTCGCTTGCCTGTTGGCTCTCAGCTACGATCTGCTGACTGTCCTCTGTCCCGCTCTGTATTGTGTGGGACTGCATTTTGCAGTCTTCTTTACCTTTCGGCTTTTGTGGGTAGGACTGGCCAATGAGAGGCACTGAGGGAAGGCTGGAGGATTGGAATGGGGAGAAGGTAGGATATTTTCCTCCCTCTCTTTTTGCTCCAGGTTGTGTCCCAGGGGACCAGGCAGTTTCATTCCTGTGGCTCAGCTCCTACCAGCCAGCAACTCCCTCGGGCAGCCCCAGCTCCCGTCGGACAGCTCCAGCCTGAGGTGTAGCCCCTGCCGAATGATGGCAGCTTCTGGGCTCTTACAACCCCACCTCTTCTGGTGGGTCCCTCCAGCCTTTAGGCTGCTGAGGCTTTCTTGCTGTTACTCACGTCCTGGTTGCTCCCCCGTTTCCTATTTGGTGTCTTGGCTTTTCCATCGCCCATGGAACCACATTTCTATATTTTTCTAAAATGTCTGGAGTGGTTTCCTCGCTAGAATGAACCTGATGAATACAAGGGTGAAAATGTGAGAGTCCAGTTTCAGAAATGGTTTTTGTCAAGTTTAATATTTCTGTGATGCATTCCACTGGAGATGTTATGGGTGAACTGGATAGTGGGCTCAGACGGATGTCTGATCTGAAAGTATAAATTCGGGTGTTGTTGCTCAGCATAGTGGTAGTATTTTAGACCATGGGAGGACGGGTCGGGCTCATGGAGTGAACCCATGAGAAGAGAACCAAACTCTAGGACGTCAGGAGGTCTACTCATGGAGGGCAGAGGGGGAGGGATAGAGGAGTCGGGGGGTAAGAGGAACGGGAGTGTCGTGCTGTTGACGCCGACAGGAAAGGGGTGTCGGGCGGCTGCGTCATGCTGCTGCAGCGTGTGGCATTTGGTTGGTGCAAAAAGAGTTCTTGTGAGATGTTTGGGAAGGGACTGAAGAAATGGGAAGATAGGAAGATTCAGACAAGCTACGGTTTTTATAATTGCTTTTTTTTTTTTTTTTTTTAGTTTGAAATGCTTGGTTTTTGAATATGCAAGAAAGTCTTCCTTTTCCCTTGTCTCCTGTAAACCCCATTTCTGCTCCCTCCATCCAGTTCCAGCCGTTGCCATTTATTTCTGGCACCCGTCCCGACGCTTTGAGGCAGATGCAGGCACTTGCGATCACGGAGTCTAGATTTTACCCCATGGCCCCAGTGGTAGCATACCGTATGCATATTTTAACATCTTCTTCTTGGGGAAATGTGTCCTGGTGGTCTTCCCGTTGTAGGATTTAGAGGCCAGTCATTCTGCTTTCGTGAGCAGCCTTATAGCGGTCTCCCTTCCGAATGTACTTGGAACGCCTTTAACCGCCACCTTGTACTGTTGCAAATAAAGCTGCAGGGAATGACCTTGCACGTGTATAAATATGCTTGTAAGTAGGCTAACTCCGTAGACACAGGACTTCTGGGTCAGAGGATACGCCTCTGCCCCTCGAGTGGATGTGGCCCGAATCGTGTCCGTACGTGCTGTGGTGGTTTACGCTCCCACTGGCACTGCCCGACAGTGCCGGCTTCTCCATGGTAGCGGCAGCACAGTGTGTTATCAGGCTTTTGACACTCCAGTAAGTGAAGCACGGCGCGCTTGGCTGTTCTTCATGCGGTTTTAATTTTCATTTATTTCAAGATGGGATTGAGGCGCCTGGGTGGCCAGTCAGTTAAGCGGCCGACTTCGGCTCAGGTCATGATCTCGCGGTCTGTGAGTTCAAGCCCCGCGTCAGGCTCTGTGCTGATAGCTCAGATACTGGAGCCTGTTTCGGATTCTGTGTCTCCCTCTCTCTGACCCTCCCTCGTTCATGCTCTGTCTCTCTCTGTCTCAAAAATAATTAAACGTTTAAAAAAAAAAAAAAAAGAAATCAAGATGGGATTGAACATCTTTTTGTACGGTGAAGACCCATAGGTGTTTCTTTTTTGTGTGAACTCTTAAGTTCGTATTCTTTGCCCCCTCCCTTTTTTTTTTCTATTGGAGTTTATTCTTCTGAATTTTTGAATTTTACTCATGAGGCCTGTGGGCTCAAAAGCTCAGAGTGGCAGGAGCAAGAGCCTGCAGGGTACGCCGACGCGCTGTGGTTCCGGATGGAGGGGTGGCGGCCGGATCGTGAAGTGTCCGCACGGGTCCGTTTGGTTCGTACATCGGCCCTTACTTTATGAACCTACTGAGCATACAGAAATCAATGCCCTGTTAGGGATTCCTTAGATGCAGTGACTTCTGAGCCAATTGTTTGTCAGGATCAACAGGGCAATTTAATTTGGAAAGATGATGGGGAATATTCGCAATGTTCTCTCCTACACAGTAAGGCAAAAGGGTCCGTCCTGCACTCTGATTTTGATTATGACCAGCCCTCCTTAGCTGTGTAATTCATTTTCAGTAGTTATTGGTAGAATTTTGCCAGCTTTTATTTCTCATTGAAAAAAAAACCTTCTTTTCCTTTCATACACTAAACAGAGTTCAAGCTGACCCTTGGCTTCATCTTATTTCTGTGAAGCACTCAGCGGGACTCGTTTTAAAAGAACAAACTTATTATACGAGCAATCTCTAAGAATAAGTGCTTCCCCGTAGGAGCTCCTATGTTCTGCTTCACTCAGAAACACACTGAAGAGTCCCCGATACTCTACAGGGGAGGGTCACTTCTTGCTCTGAGTGTTTCAGACTGGGAACTGACTGGAGACGCTCCGTCTCTTTCTTTCATTTCTGCTCTCCCTCTCTCTCTTCTTCTCCCCCCTCCCCCCGCCCCCCCCCCCCCCCCCCCCCCGCCCTGCTTATTCTTCCCATCCCCCCCTACTCCTCCCACCCTAGCTGGCTGAGGGCAGAATACTTTCTCACAGATCATTTCCATTGCTTTTGTAAAACCGATTTTGAAAACATGGTTACTCCATTCTGTTTACACAGCCCCTACGGAGAACAGTGAATGGAACAGAGAAGAAAAAAATGAATCCGCTGACCAGAACTCTCATTCTGCCTTTTATTGGTTTTTAAGAAATTACTTTATAAACATGCACCTCAACGGTGCTTTTAAATTCTCCTCCTAAAGCATATTCTCTGTGTGGTAGGCACCCAGTGATTCGTATCGCATAAATAAACTCCCTGGGTATGGTTAAGCGTAATGGACATTTAAACTGTTTGGACTTGCCTTCCAGAGTTCCATAGTAAAGAAACTCCCCCAGAAGGCTTTGGGGTTTAAGGCGGTCAACTTTTTTCCCCCTCTTCGTTTTGTTCTTAGTGAGTTTTTATTTGTATCCGTTTTCTTAACTGCCCTACTTAAATCTATGAATAGAGCCCTCTCCCTGTCCTATGCAGCTGCTCTGGTGGACTTTCAAATGGAACAGTCGCGGAAGATAAATGTTTTGTTCTGAGTGGTGCTGACTTGACCCGTGCCCATCTCTTCTGTGATGCCGCCATTGTGCGGAAGCCTGCAGGGTGAGAGGAGCCGGGTGGCTGTGAGAGTCAGCCTGTGCCTTGGACTCAGGATCCTGCACTCATTATTAATTCTCTCTTTATTTGCATGTCTCCTACGGATTACAGAAGGCCAAGAGCTGACACGTTCAGGATCTTGGAAATTTTGGAAATAGCCGAGCGGTTCCTTTTGAAGCCTGATTATTAGTCTTCTTAGAAATACCGTGAGGCAGTCTTACAGCCATGCAATACTTCTTTGTTTTGTTTTTAGGTATTGTCTGTATTATTTTTGATCAAGAGGCAAAAAGCCACTAATGAGGCATTCTAATTTCCTTAAGTTTATAGTCTCTGGAGTCAGTTTGTCTGGATTTCTAATCCTGCCCCCCGCCCCCCCTTGCTGTGTGATTTTAGGCAAGTTACTTTTCCTTTCTAAGTCTTAGATTCTCTCTCTAAAATGAGAGTAAAAGTGAACCCACCTCAAACTGGGAGGATTAAGTCGGGAAAAAAATGAGTAGGATATGCTTGGCTCATACCACTCGATGCATAATATATACTCAGTAATGCTAGTTATTAGCAGTACCGCTACTCAGATTTTTATTACTTGAGGCTTGAAAGTAATTTATCTAGCATATATAAAGAAATAGTTTGGAGAGTAATGCTTTTTGATTAAAACAAATAGTAGTTTGTTTCTCTCTCCTCACACTCAGAGTAGGCGGTGTGTCAATGACCGTCATTTCCTTGGTTCAGTGAGTGCAAAAGCTTTTAGCCGTGAGGAGAGAAGTCCCTCAGAAAATGTATATCGGGTCACTGTTTTCATGATGGGTCTCAGCAGGAAAATAGTTTTTATATTCTCACCTTAAAATGAAAGAACGCTACTGATTCTAAGCTCTCTGGAAAAGGAAACTTAAAAAAATTTTTTTCCAAAAAGGTTTGATTCATTTTCTTAAATGAAAAAAGCAATAGATACTTAAAAACATTGAAGTAATACAGATGGATATAAATTAAATATTAATGTTTCCTGTCTCAGGATTAAACTCTATACAGTTATACAAATAAGGACCATAAAAACAGAAAAGAGAAAGACTATAAAAGGAGCGTGTGAACACCTCACTCCCAAGGACAAACACCTCAGTTTCATGTATGTGTTTTCAGAAATGCTCTTTACTTAGAATGGAATTTGCCTTAAAATTTTTTTTTTCACATTTGTTCATTTTTCAGAGAGAGAGAGAGAGAGACAGACAGACAGACAGACAGAGTGTGAGCGGGGGAGGAGTAGAGAGAGAGGGAGACACTGAATCCAAAGCAGGCTCCAGGCTCTGAGCTGTCAGCACAGAGCCCAATGTGGGGCTCGAACCCATGAACCGTGAGATCATGACCTGACCCGAAGTCAGATACTCAGTTGTCTGAGCCATCCAGGTGTCCCTGGAATTTCCTTGAAAAAAATTTTTTCTTTTAATGTTTATCTTTGAGAGAGAGCAAGCGAGCGAGCAGAGGAGGTGCAGAGAGAGAGGGAGACACAGAATCCAAAGCAGGCTCCAGGCTCTGACCTGTCAGCACAGAGCCCAACGCGGGGCTCAAACCCATGAACTGTGAGATCATGATCTGAGCCGGAGTCAGATGCTTAACTGACTGAGCCACCCAGGTGCCCCTGGAATTTCCCTTTTTAAAAAACAAATACAAGACCTGCCCTCTGCACCTTCCTTTTCTTTCACCTGATGATTTAACAAAGATAATTATAAAATAGCATTTATAGCTTTATCTTGCTTTTTGAGCTGAGTGGTATTTTAGCAGTAGTCTCATTTATTTTCACAGTTTCCTTATAATGGATATGTAGGCTTTCTAGGTTTTTTGCTTTGTCAGTAATGCTTACTGAGATTTGTAAAATTGATTACTTGTTTCTATGTGTGTATGTGTGTATAGGTGTACGTGTGCATATATGTGTGTGTATAAACACACGTGTGTGCTGCAAGTAGCCCAGAAGCGTGTGTCAGAGGAACTCTGATGCACATTTAAATTTTTGAGAGCAGTTCCACATTGCATTCCAAAGAGTTTCATCCGTGTAGACCGCCATCGGCAAAGTGAGGCGTCGGTGTCCCATTTGCTTTGCTAGCAGTAGGTAGTGTCATAGGTTTTAATAGTTTCCGATTTGAAATGAGAATATAAGATCTTACTTCATTTTGCATTAAAAAAATTCAGTGAGATCAGTGCATATCAGGATAAATTCCTAACAGATCAAAGATCTACGTGTAAAACCATATGTGTATTAGGAGAGGACATTGGCAAACTCCTTAGTAATCTGGGAATAGAGGAATCTTGTTAATTATGACTCAGAATCTAGAAGTAATAGGAGAGGTTGATGAATTTGTTATCTTAGAAATAAAACTACATGAAGAAAGTCTGTAAGAAAGTAAAGCGACAAAGTGAGAAAGAATACTGGAATATATCATCGACAGAGAATTAATATTCCTTGTGTGTATTTGTGCATATTAGTAATTAAAACAAGATAAAAATGTTTAGCCTGGGGGGGGGGAATGGGCAAAAAGACATGAACAAATGGAAAACATTAAAAAAAATTGCAAACAGCCCTTAAATATATGAAAAGATGCTGAGCTCCTTCATAACAAGAGAAATACATACTGAAACCTCCCTGGGACCCAGCTTCCCACCAGATTGGCATAAGTGCAGAGGTTTGATAGCACGCTGTGTGGGGGTTGATGTGGGTCAACGGGCAGTCTCATGCATTGCTCATGGAAATGCAAGGTGGTGCACCCTTTATGGATAGGAATTTCAAAGTATGTAATGGAACGACATAAAAGTTTATCCCTTGACAGCAGTGCCACTTTTCGGGGCTTGATTCCGAGGGTAATCTGGGAAGCATACAAAATGATACAGGCACAGTGCTTTCATTGGAGCCCTGTTTTCAGAATGAGGGACTGAAAATAATCAGATCTTGACAGCTAGATCCCATCTGGCTAGTCTGAAGCTAGTTCCCTTCCGGACCAGTCGTGGTGTCCCGGCTCTGGCGTTGGCAATATTTGACTTCTGTGTAGATGATTTTCAGCTGCACGTCAGGCGTCGACTGCACCGGAGGCCACATCTCAAGTAGCAGTCTTTCTTGGATCCTCTCCAAGCCTGTGCCTCCAAGCTGGCTGCCTTCTTACTGCCTTTCCCTTCCTGGGTTCATTCTAGCCCATCTACCTAGTCCTTCTTTCCCCAAGTGGTCTTCTCTAGCTGCTGCTCCTCTGACACTGGAGGTGTTGGTGACTAAAATGCTCCGATGGAGGCAAGACCGTAAGGCGTTAACTGTCTCTTTGCAGACATTTAATCTAATAACCAAGCCATCCACTAGCGGTGCCATGTTTGAACGTTGACTTTATTTTGGGAGATGGGTTCCTGGAAAGGCAGTTCTTCTGGCATTTCTTGATTCTTCTAGAAGGTGGACGGCGCTAATCTGGTTGATTTCTGTTTCTGATGCCATTCACTCTTACCCTGCTAGTGTTAATGTTTGAAGTTGGCATGTATCTTCAAATTGATAAGAACATGACTACAGTTTTCTGCCCCTCTTGAAGAGCTGTTACACAGTTGATGGTGTTTCTCACAGTTGCTGGCATCTTAGAACCCAGAAAATGTGTTTATGAGGGGGCAAATCATGTGGAATCTGCATTCTTTATGGGCAAATCACTTCCCTTTTGTAGTGAGTTTATTTTCTGTGTTAGTTAAAAAAGGGGGGGGGTCTTTGAGTGATTGTGGGTTGGCACAGAGATAGAGATTCAGAAACCTTTCTTTAACTCTTAGCATTTAACATGATTGATTACCCCTTTTTCAGATAGTTTTTTTCTTTGGATTTCTGTCACACCATGTTTTCTGTGTTTTATCCTCTTATCTTGCATGCTGTGCCTTTTCAATGTCCTTGTCCCTCTCACCTTCTTCTCCAGACCTTGAATGACCCGGTGTTCTGCCCTCTACTTCTTTCTCTCTCCTTTCTCTTTTTCTCCTGTAATCTCGCCCATTCCTGTAAATTCTGACATGTTCTGTAGGGTTTTGATTCTGCTATTTGTCCAGGCTGAAAGACTCCCGCGAGTTTCGGTTTCTTTTATACCAATAGCTGCTCAGTATTTCTAGTTGGAGATTTAATAAGGATTTCAAACAAAGCACGGCCCCCTAAAACCTCTATTGATTCTTTTAGTCCCCAAATCTCTTTTTTCCAGCCTTTCCCCAACTCAGTAAATGGCACCACAAACAACTGACCATCAGGTCCAAGTTCCTTCCATGTGCTGAGGAATCCTACTTGATTCCTTCTTGCACTATTCCTGTCTCGTCTACCCATGAATTCTTTTGATTCTACCTCTGAAATAGCCCTCCTCCATTTACTTCTTGCTTTTGCCGTCGCTATAATCCCAGTCCAACTTATGCCGTCCTTTTCACTTAGTCTTAGACCAGTGTGTCAGCTTCCAGCTGGGTTCTGGACTTGACTTTTTTCCCTGTTTGTAGTCTTCACAGCACTTCTGGAATGGGCTTTCTGAAGTAGAGATGAACCGTTTGAAACCCAGTGGTGACTTCCCGTTACGTTTACAATGCTGTGTCAAGTAACGATTGTTTTCTGCCTGCCTCTCTGACCTTTCTGTCCCGACTTTCACTGTGTCCAGTCACACTGTTCTCTCTGGTACTGGAACGTGACAAGTTCAATCTTGTCTCGTGGCCTTTATTTTACACTTGCGGTGTTTTCTTCTTGAAATGCTCTTTCTTCTGGTCTTTGCATGCTGGGTTTCTTTTGTCACTTAAGTCTCAACGCAGATTTGAGTTGAGGTCTCTGAGACTTATTTTGGCCAGCAGCCCCCTAATTATTCTTTGTCTATTACTCTTATTCTCTCTTAATATCACTGGCCAGTACCTGAAATTACCTTGTTTTCTGTCTTTTTTTTTTTTTTTTTTTTTTTTTTTTTAAATCAGACTTCCTTCTCAAGACTTAAACTCCTTGAGGGTAGAAACTCTTTTCACAGCCATATCTTCTGTTCCTAGAATGGAGCCTGGCACATAGTAAATCCTCATTGTGTTACTATTGTGTACTGACTGATTTGTGCTTGTAAATAGTGTGTTTTGACAATATTAAGTAAGATGTACTAACACAAAACTGAGTTCAGAAATAATTGGATAAGAGACTCTTGTGTTCATTGGAGAAGGGACATTGTCTTTTGAGGGGTGGTTAAAAAGTTGCGCAATTTTGTAGGCATTTTGGTATATTCATCGGGTTCCTGTTCATTGCAGTTAGATCACTGAGCGGAACAGTCACCTTATTCTGAGAGTCCGTACATTCTGCCACATTTCAGACGGAGTGGAATAATTTGCCTTATTTATTGCTGGAGTTCTTCTTGAGATGGCTTTTGTTGCAGTATGTAGGGTGAGAGATGGCTTTAAGGTGACTGAGTAGAAGAATGTGCCATGATACAAAAGCTGGCATCTGGTGCAGATAGTTCTGTCTTTAGGTTTTTGCTTATTTTAGATAAATGCCTAGCCTTTATTTATTTATTTATTTTGTCATTAGCTAACAGACACCCATGACCTTTACTTATCTGTGTAATACATTGCTCGGAGTTTAGGATTATCTTTAAAATTCACCATTCCCCCAGTACATACTTAATGGGTATCTCCCATGGACCAGGTGTTGTAATAAGCGTTGGGGGTATAACCGTGAATAAGATCAGGTCTCAGCCCTAAGTGTTTGTTAAATAAATTGCTGAAGCTTATTCACGAACATGAGTCTCGCCTTCAGAGCTTTAGCAGAAAGGTGGAAGCGCCATATGCGTGTGGTTCCGCGCTAGCGTCTTCCTTCTCTCTTCTTGAGCCTCCTGGCACATTGTTCAGTGTTGCACGGGTATTTGAATGTTCATTCTGTGCCCGTCGCTGTATTAGGCCCCGGACGTTCAGAGGGCAGCAGATAAAAATGCTGTCTTCAGTATGTCTTCCGTAGCAATGAAGACAGGCTGGGGAGATGCATTCTTTTCATACGGAATGTGAAGTGCGGGAATAGTCTTGGCGCAGTCTACCACGGGGTGCAGAGAAGACGCCTCTGCGGACCTCAGGCTGCACCTGAAAGATGAGTAGGAGGTAGCCAGGTAGGCAGACGAGTGAAGCAAACAAAGATATTGTAGCCCGCTAGAGTAGTGCAGGCTTTAGCAATTACAACCGGTTTGCTGTGGCTGGAGGGACAGATGAATGTAGGGAGAAATTCATACTGAAGTTGGGGAGGTAGCTAGATCTGGAAAGGCCTTGATCACCACTGGAAGTCATCAGACGATTGGTATTAGAGGGAGGTCTTTCAGGCGGCATCGTGGAGAATAATTAGGAGGGGACAAGGGCAGGTAGGTAAATACTCATCATTTCTGACTTTGAACAGGGAAGTGACATAACCAGATTTTTTAAGTAAAAGGTCACTCTGGCTGTTGGGAGGGAAAATAGACCATGAGGTGTGGGAGGGGGATACGGATGGAAGGAGTGAGACGGGGAAGGAGGGATCGTAGCCTTCAGCTGATAAACAGGTAGAGGCACCTTGTCTTTAATCGATTCAAGAATTTTTTGGTCTGGTGTCTATAAAAATATTTCATCTTTTTTATAATAAAATGTTTGGGGAAAAAAAAGTCTTTGCCATTTTGCCAGAAGCTTTGATGTGCTCGCCATCCCTTTGACAGAATGCTGTCACTTGAGGTTCCCTTCCTGGGTGGAGAATGTGCACACTGACGTCGGCTTGTCCTCGTGGTTCTTCATGTCATTACACCTTGGCTTCTGGTATTCCAGTCGTATACGTTGTGGGTGCTACAGTCTTTGATTTCGGATTTCTTTTCGTTGTGGGAGTCCTGTTTCGGTGTGTACGTCCTGTTAGACAACAGGGTAGCTGCAATAGCATCAGACACCGTAGGCATTTACAAACGCGCTTCGTAAGTTGACGGGTTTGGATTCTCGGTTGCGTTGCCAGTGAGTTTGTCATCGTACGGTAGTCCCCCCTCCACAACCCCAGCGCTCATCGGCTGTTTCGGTGACCCGTGGTCAGTCACAGTCCAGCAGCAGGTGGTGCTCCTTGTGGCGTATTGCTAGAAGGTCAAGTAGTAGCCTAACGCTACGTCCCAGTGCCTGTGTGTTCACCTCCTTCATCTCCTCACGTGGACGTTTTGCCGTCTCCCTTCATCACTAGGGGAAGGGTGAGTGCAATACGGTGAGATACTTTTACAGAGAGAGACCCATTCACATAACTTTTGTTGCACCATACGAGTATAATTGTTCGATTTTATTATCAGTTAGTGATTCTCTTACTGTGCCTGATGTATAAATGAAACCTTATCACAGATATGTGTGCACAGGAGAAACCATAGCATCTATAGGGTTCAGTACTGTCTGGTTTCAGGCATCCCCTGGGGGTGTTGGGACATGACCCTACCCAGGATGGGGGGGACCACATACATAACAATATTGGATCAAACTGGTGAGAGGCATGAAAGGCTCACTTTGACATAAATGATTAACTTTTTCAGGGAAGACAAATTATAGTTTTAACAGCATCTCAAGCTGCAGAATATTCAGTGTATGATAATATCTCCGCCTGGAAAATATTGACACGGTCCAAAAAGGGGCAGTTAACTGCATATTCCACTCAAGTGTTTGGAAGTTTTTAAGTAAGGGAAGAAAATGCTTATTTATATTTTCACTGAAAAGATACAGCACAGGTTCTAAATTGTTGTATTTCTCACGAATATTTCCATAGTCTGTAGAGCAGTTAGGGAGCGTGATGCCATTGACAACGTACCTGACTGTCCACTGCGTCTGTCACCGTGCCGTCAGGGTAAGCGCTTGAGTGATTGTGAATGGTTAAATGTGATACTGAAATTTCTTTTTTATATCTGTTTTTTAATAGAAAATGCATCAGACGCAGATCTATGGCTCCTGAATAGTTGTACTGTAAAAAACCCAGCTGAAGACCACTTTAGAAACTCCATAAAGTAAGTGGAAGTTGTTTTTTCCCTGTTTTTAAATAAATGAAGAAAGAACTTCAGGAAATCAACTTCTAAAAAATTCCCTAATAATAGGGGTGCCTGGGTACCTCAGTCGGTTAAATGTCTGACTCTTGATTTTGGCTCAGGTCCTGATCTCTCCTGGTTCATGGGTTCGAGCCCCGCATCAGGATCTGTACTGACAACGTGGAGCCTGCTGGGGATTTTCTTTCTTCCTATCTCTGTGCCCCTCCCCTGCTTGTGCGCACTCGCTCACTCTCTCTCTCAAAATAAATAAATAAATAAACTTAAAAAAATAAAAAAATTCCCTAATATTATATATATATAGTATATTTATAATATATATTCATATATACATATATATACATGTATGTAAATGTATACATATATATGAAGTTTAGTATGTATCAAAAAAAGCATGAATTGGAGTTTTAAGATTATACTGTTTTGACTTTACGTGATAAAGAATGTAACTTTAATGTGGACTTTTCCCATGGGTGATTTGAATATTTGTTGAGTAGTAATGACGTCTTCTTCTCAAGGAACCCAGTCTACACTTGTTGGATCAACTCAAAACAGTCTTTCCCTCTTTATTCTTTCCTGCCCATTAATTAACATTGTTCTCGATACTAACGATGCCTGGCCTTGAGGGGAGTGAAGTTCAGTGGAGGAGAAGGGCATCTAAGTCCTTCTTTCTTTTGTTCCTTCACGTTCAAGTGAAAGAAGTATCCTTTTGCATATGTGCTCTAGATCTCCTCCTGTTCACCTTCTTGGAAACCTTGGTTTATAAATTATGCCCTCCTTTTCCTATGTTTTCAATGTCTCTTCATCTCACTGGTGCCTTTCCATGGGTACTGAAACCTCAGGTCTGATTAGTCCCAGGGTCCCCTTGTAGCTATCCCTGCCCAGGACTCATCGGTCCCGGGGCCCCCTTGTAGCTGTTCCTGCCCGGGTCTCATCGGTCCCGGGGTCCCCTTGTAGCTATCCCTGCCCAGGACTCATCAGTCCCGGGGCCCCCTTGTAGCTGTCCCTGCCCGGGTCTCATCGGTCCCGGGGGCCCCTTATAGCTGTCCCTGCCCGGGTCTCATCGGTCCCGGGGCCCCCTTGTAGCTGTCCCTGCCTGGGTCTCATCGGTCCCGGGGGCCCCTTATAGCTGTCGCTGCTCGGGTCTCATCAGTCCCGGGGCCCCTTGTAGTGTGCTGCTGCTTTCCTTCTTGTCTGTCCAGCCAGACTTCTTAGATGCTCCACCTCTCCACATCCCGTTCATACTCAGCCCCCATGGGTTTTTCTGTCAAATACATCAAATGAAATATATCAGACATTTATGAAACATGTACAGTTTACATAATAATAAACATAGCACCTATATAGCAACCACTCAGTGTAAGAATTACAACATTGCCAAGACTTTAGAAACCACCACGTGTCCCTTGTTTGTATCCTATCCCTAAGAAGTAATCTTTACCTTGACTTTTGTGAGTTGTTCCCTCACTTTTGTTAGTAAATCTACATTTAGGAAGAGTATCGCCCCAAACAACGTGTGGTTTAGCTTTGTCCTGTTTTGAACTCCATTTGTTGGACTTACTGATGTTAGAGATTTGCTTCTTTTCCTCAGCAATAGGGTTTTAGATTTATCCATTTGATGGATATAAAATAACTGGTCCTTCTTACATTTCACTGGATGGATTTGTCACCGTTTGTTCGTCTTATTATTGATCGAGTACTGAGTTTTCCCAGCGTTTTGCTTTTATGAACACTGTTGCTCTGAACATTGTGAACATGTTTTCTGGGGCACATGGGCAAGCGTTATTTTAGGATACGGACATAGGAGTTGACTCACTGGGTCACAGGTGAATGTGTATTCAGATGTAATGTCAGACTCTTCTTCCTGAATGGATGTACCAGCGTTCACTGCCTGCAGTAACGGGTGTGTGCTACGTTCTTGCCAGTTCTCCATATAGTCGGACTTCTAGGTGTTTGCCAGTCTCGTGGGAGAGGTGATGGCTCACTGTGGTTTTAATTTGCATTTCCTTGATTACTAATGATGTTGAGCATCTTTTTATATGTTTATTGGCCGTTTGGGTCTATCTTTTTTTGTGAAATGGCTTTTTAAATATTTTTTCCTGTTCTTTTTTTTACTGTTTGTGGGAATATATTATATGTATTCTCTATACTAATCTTTACATGTTGTATAGGCAGCAGACATCAATTGTAGCTTTTTTCCCCCCACTTCCTTTAATGGTATCTTATGATGAAGAAAAATTTTGGATTAAAATTTATTTTTTTCCTTTGGGTCTGTGCTCTTACTATTTACGAAGCTTTTCTTTACCTCAGAGTTAAGGTATTCTGTAATATTGTCTTCTAAATGTCTCCTCTTAATACTTTAAGTTTATAATCCATCTGGTGTTAATTTTTGTTGTATGGTACCAGGAAGGGGGTCCAGTGTCCTTTTTTCCCCCTGTGTAGAAAGTGAATTTTTTTCAATGTCATTTACTGTTTTTTAAAAAAATCCATTCTTTCCCTTTTGTGTATGTATTACTCACTCTGATGTTGCGTGTCCATAGATGTTTGGGTCTGTCCCTGGGATCTCTGTGTGGTTCCATTGATCTCTTTCTTTCTTTTGGTGCTGTTCCACACAGTGATTGATACAGCCTTATATGAAGTCTAGATATTTGATATCTACCAAGAATATCTTGGCTTTTCTTTGCCCTTTGTCCTTCCACATAAGTTTAGTATCAGATTCTAGGTTCAACAAGGAAGAAATACTGTTGAGGTTCTGATTGTGATAAGATTGAATCTCATGGTGACTTTGAGAGGAGAATTGGCATCTCTACATTTTGAGTTTTCCAGTGACGAATAAGGTATCTGGGCCTTCTTTGACTCTCCAGGAATGTATAATTTCTTCATATAGTACCTGTACTTGTTTTAGATCTTTCCCCTTAACAGTGTAGGGACAACCACATTATTCCAATATCATTTATTATTATATAAAAAAACATGTTATTTCTCCTTGTACCTGTACAGTATTTATTTTTATACCACTGTACAAGGTATTTTAAAAGAACTATCTTTCTAGCCATGTTTGCTCCCTTGGTCTCTCAGGATTAATTCTTGCAGCAGTGGGAAGGATGGTTGGGCGTAAGGACAAGTACAGCTCAGGAGTCCATGGAGGGCAAGAGTTGCAATAGTTTAGGAGCCTCATCTCACATGGAGGCGCTCGGGTAGGGAAGGAAGGAGTTGACTTAAGAAAGAAGAATTCTTTATCCTTTCAACATTGATGAGTATGACTCTAAGACCACTGGCTAGAGTATAATGGGGAATGCCAGACGGGGAGTTCAGTTGGAGGGAAGACATGTTTTGGTTTGGAACAGGCTGTATTTGAAGTCACAGCTATAAATACTCTAATAAAGTGATGATCCTGTTTGATCTTTATTGAGTGCCTTCTGTGTGCTGGCCACTGTTTGGAATGCTTTGCCTCAGTGGGATATCACCTAGCTTAATTTTTGCAGTCTGTCACTGAGTTGTGGCTTACAGCTTTATTCCGCTTTTCCAGATGAGGCAGCATCTGTTTTCCAGAGGACGTTCTGTAAGGCCGTTCAGTTCCCAAATGGTGCAGTTGGGATTGTAACCCAGGCAGTCTGACTGGAGTCGCTGTGTTCAGTCATTTTCTTACTGTGCCCCCCAGATAGAGCTGTCAGGGAAGCGTTCGTAGGACTCAGGCAGTCATCAGAGGGACCAACACTAAGAGACAGAGTTTATACTTTTTGCATAGAAGTGATAGCTGAATGTGATGGTATACTCAACTCAGAAACTCCAGGAGGAGCGGGGGGTGGGGGGCCACTTGCACTGCGGTGGGGAACAGAGGAGGGTGGTGGAGACGCAGGGTGGCGCAAGGGAGTGGAGTCACGGTGGGGAGCAAGCGAAGATGATGATTGCCAGATGCTGCTCGTTTTCAAAGTATGCTTTTCATTTTATGAGAAGTCGGTCGTGTCCCCAGGTTATCTACTCTTTCCTTCTAGGAAAGGTAAATAAGATGTAAGGGTATTTTCATGCTGTGGATACCCCCTCCGTACAGAACCCAGAGGATTTGGTTTCTGTGATTCTGTTTTGTAATGTAGCTAATGGCTGTGCTCCTACACTGTTTGTAGACTCAGATATAACGTGTCAGTGGGTCTTGTCGTATACACGGCTGTGTTGTGAATGTGGTTCCCAGGAACGATGCCGTGTTGGGATGATTAAATGAAGTCATCCCAGGAGAAAACCGTCTTTAAACACTGGTGGCAGCAAGCCCACTCCTTCAGTGCACTCTTCTGCTCAACTGAAAGAAAAACGTAAAAACAGTATTGGAGGTGATTAAGTAGTGTTTTTTTTTTCTTTTAATGGCTTTGAAGGCTTTTGGTAATCACAACCAGTTCTTGTTAACATAAAGCCTATGCCAGTATTTGATTTGTTTCCAGAATAAATATAATCCGGTAAAAGACACAATAACAATGCTGAGGAAATGTCAAATTCAAGTGACATTTTTATACATGGAGAGACTCTCAGTGATGTCCTGCTTGTGTCAAGCCTCGTGCTTTACTTTGCTGCTTCCTCCCTTGTGGTCACTATCTCTTAACAGAGGATGGGAGATGAATACTTTACGCACTCTGGTACACCTTGAGTCGTCGACACTCTCCTTTATGCACTCTGTTACATCTTGAGTCGTCTACACTCTCCTTTACGCACTCTGGTACACCTTGAGTCATCTACACTCTGCGCACTGTTACACCTTGAGTCGTCTACACTCTCCTTTATGCACTCGGGTACACCTTGGTTGTCTACACTCTCCTTTATGCACGCTGTTACATCTTGAGTCGTCTACACTCTCCTTTACGCACTCTGGTACACCTTGAGTCATCTACACTCTGTGCATCATTACACCTTGAGTCATCTACACTCTCCTTTACGCACTGTGTTGCACCTTGAGTCGTCTACACTCTCCTTTATGCACTCTGGTACACCTTGAGTCGTCTACACTCTCCTTTACGCACTGTGTTGCACCTTGAGTCGTCTACACTCTCCTTTATGCACTCTGGTACACCTTGAGTCGTCTACACTCTCCTTTACGCACTGTGTTGCACCTTGAGTCGTCTACACTCTCCTTTATGCACTCTGTTGCGCCCTCAGTCGTCTACACTCTCCTCCAGTCTCCTGGCTTCGTCCTTTCCCTTTCAGTGTCCTCTCTTGAATTCATTTTCTTTTTTTCTTCTTCCTTTCTTTTCTTTTTTTTTGATGATAGTGAGATGACATTTAAATTCAGGAGAGTCCAGTAGGTTTTTCCTTCTTCCTGTTCTGCTTCACTTAATCCCTTCTGCTCAAATTCAAAGATTTACAAAGATGAGCTGAGACCTATGTTTTTTAAAATCTAGATCTTGTACGAATAACGATTGCTTCACTTTGCCGCTCATTCCTGAACGTGATCATTTCTGATCTTCTGCTTTTGTTTCTCTCCCATTGTATTTTTGGTATTTAATAATTGTCTTTAATTACTCATCACCTCATATTTATGTCTCTTGAGTCACTGAGGCAGGAGTAAAGAGAGATAACTCTAAGCGATTTATCTACTGTCTTTTATGTCATTAATACCATTAATATTAAGATTCATGAATCATTGATCTCATTGATTAAAATCCATGAATTGTGAAATCCTAATGAGACAATGGTAGACTGATTTTTTTTTCCCCCTGGTGGTGATGGTCAAACTTCACAGTATACACAGTATTGTAGGCAGTGTTATTTAATGTTGGTCAGAGAGAATGTGGCTTAAAATTATTTGAAAGTCTTCATTTTATAAGCTAGTGCTGATAATATAGCATTTGATCTTTAAATAATTCGTTAATCTAGTTAATGTACCCGATACAAAAGTGCACGTCTATATTAATCTGTAGGCTGTGCTGCTCAGTACTTTGTACTGGCTCTCTTCTAGTTGATCTAATTATTAAGGTTTTACAGTGTTTGTGTTACTGGTATTCAGATTGATAAGCGAGTGGGAGTTTTAAGTAACAAAAATGAAGTCGAGTGATTTTGGTGGGGGGAGGCTGCTTTCTGAACTTTGAAATCTTAAATGCTGTTGCCTTTGCTGGTTTTGAAAAAAAAATCACTAATGAGCCCCATGTTTTGTGATAGCAGCGCATTGGATGTGTGCACTTTCCTCTTGAGCATTTGCTAGTTGCCCTGTCCTTGTTTTATTCATTACACCAGTTTGATTTAGACAATATGGCCTTTAACTTGAGGGGCTCTTGAAAAAGATCAAAAGTTTCAAAAAAAATAAAATTTGCTCTTAATGAGAGTATCAAATAAGAAAACTCCTTTGGTTAATGCTTTATAGAAATGTGGGATCTTTTCTGTGCCACCTAAAGGAGGTCATTCAGAGGCTGGTGAAAATAAACACATCTTGTGTGTTCTATATAAATGACAGAAAGAATAGCCAGCTTGCTTTGATCATATGGGCTGTCAACCTCTTTTTGACCTGGTGCATGATTAACCCAAACGGGCAGTGTGGTTTTAGCCCTGCTGATAGTGGATAGACCAGAGTCACTGGTTCTTTGAACCACCTTTGCTATAGAAATAAATGGTAATGTGGAAGGGAAGGTTTAGATATCTGAGTGAAATTACTTGAGAGAACAATTGGAAATTTAAGAAGGAATGAACAGAGAAGAAAACGGTTGAGACAGAGGCTACTTACTTTGTATAACATCTTTTTGTCTACAGGACAGCTCCTTATATAGCATTCTGTTGAGAGAACACAGAAGTTATTGGATGGTCATTCCTATTGTGAAGTCATTTTTTTGCTCTATGTAGATTTAACTTGGAGTTCTTCATAAAGTTGGGGATGCAGCATAGTATTGTTTGAACATGAATTTGTACAATGTTTTAAAAAAGCTGACCTATTAAGAACAGAGAAATGCTTGGCCTTTCAGTTAGTAATTATCCAGTTTATAAGAGAATAAAAAGCTTGACTGATTGTGTTGTTAACCTAGATTCACTAGTAATCAGGTTATCTTTTGGAAGAGAAAATTAACAGTTGGTTTTAGTTTGGCCTTACAGAAGTTGTTCTGTTAAACTTAATTTTTGGAGCGCCGGGGTGGCTCAGTCGTTAAGCATCTGACTCTTGGTTTCAGCTTAGGTCATGATCTCACAGTTTGTGAGTTCAAGGCCCGCATCAGGCTCTGTGCTGGCAGCATGGAGCCTGCTTGGGATTTCTCTCTCCCCCTCTTCCTCCCCGGCTTGTGTGCTCTTTCTCTCAAAAAATAATAATAAATAAGCATAAACTTAATTTTTAATACTGTACATTGTCTATTTTTTTTTTTTAACTTTGGTGTTCCAATTTTGGCTTTTCTAGTTGTATGCGGTGGCTTCAGGTCATTGTCAGTTTTATGTCCTTAAACTGTCAGTGGCAGCTGCCTGAGTATAATTTTACCAGGCACAGTCTCATTGCTTCAGTTTTCCTTGCTCACCAGCACGTTTCCCTCCATATGGAATGTTAGTTCAAAAATAGTGGACTGTTTGACTTCGTATGTCCTGGATCAGCTATGGCCTCGTGAGGCTTTTGTCCCTGAACAGTGCCGTGCTTAGTATGAGCTGACATTTCCTCCTCCATTTTCTCATTTCCTTCACTTGTTCTGATACCGTCCGTGCGCCGATGACTCTCACATTTCTGTTTCTGACTCTCCTCTCCCCTTCCAGGATCCAGACGTGCATATCTGACTGCTTCCTGGACTTCTCTGTTGACATGACTCATTGACCCCTCCAGTCATCATGTGGAAACCCATGTTATGTACCTCGCCTCCCCCCACCCCGCTGGTGTTTGCACTCATGCTGTCTGTCTTGTTTGCTTGCACGGTCATCTTCCAGATAGTCTGTGAGTTTTCTTTGATTCTTTTCCTTCTAGAATATCTTTTCCTTTCTCCTTTTAACCCTTCTTCCTCCTCTTTTCTTTTTTCCTTTTTAAAAAAAATTTTTTTAATATTTATTTATTTTTGAGAGAGACATAGAGACAGAGACAGACAGTGACAGTGTGAGTGGGGGAGGGGCAGAGAGAGAGGGAGACCCAGAATCCAAAGCAGGCTCCAGGCTCTGAGCTGTCAGCACAGAGCCCGATGCGGGGCTCGAACTCACAAAACTGAGCCGAAGTGGGACGCTTAACCAACCGAGTCACCCAGGTGCCCCATCTTCTTTCTCATTACTTTCGCTCGCTGTTATTAGTATTTTTATTCCTTATGTGGTAATAAGTGTTCCTCTTGGAACCGGCAGTGAACCACTGTGTTCTCTTCAGGAGTCGTCAGATTGCCGCGAACTAGACACATATCTTTTGAATGTAACCCTCTCCCTCCATTCCTGTTGTTAATGCTGTAGTTACCGTCGTCAGTATCTCTTGCTCATAATTTCACAGGAAAATTTTAACTTGTTTTCAGCTACTTTTCTGGGCCAGTCCATGTTCTCCTTTCCTTCACACCCTGTAGTGGTTCCATCTCAGCTATAGGATGAAGGTAAAATTTCTTAGTGTAATAAGGTCTTTAAAAAAAATCTTTCTTGCCTCCCTCTCTAGTTTGTTTTCTTGTGGCTCCTTAGAATTCTACTTTTCCCGTACATTATATGATTTTTTAAACACATCATGTGTTTGCACGTTTTCTTCCCTTTCCCTTGAAAATGCTCCCCTTTCTCCCAAGTGCATGCATGTGTGCATGTGCGTGCACTTGTGCACACACACTCACACACCCACACACTCATGTAATCCTGCCTGGCAACCTGTTCTTCGTTTAGAACTCCTATCAAAGGCAGTATCATCTGTGAGGTCATCTCCCTTCTAACTGCCCCCCTTACCTCCAAGGTCCACCGAGTTAATCACCCTCTATTCTCTGCTACTTCTTTATCCCGTACAAACATCTATTGTTGAATATTACATTTTATTGTTTGTTTACATGTTTGACATTCTACTAGATTGTGAGTCTTGAGGTCAGGTTATTGACCTCAGGAAAATTCTTTTTTTTATGGAGTTTCTGACCCGCTGACTCTACTGTGTAATGATCTTCCTTTTCTTGGGACACAGAAACCATTAATAGACTGCTTGTCAACTCTTCTAAGAATGGTCCCCCAAGGCCCTTGTGAATCTCTTGTTGGAGACAAGTCTGTATATTTGCAAAAAGGGGAAAGAAAATTCTAATTTTCGAATATCCTGTTAATGGACCTTCTTTTTAAGAAATCATGCTGTTTTCTTTTTATGTTTTCCTTGTAAACTAGGAAGAAACCTGCCCGATGTCATAAGTGAGGTAGGAAACTTGTATTGGTCACTGTTGCTGCATGGTGTCTTTCCAGAGAGTAGGAAAGGGGGTAAGAATTCTTCTGTTTTAAATTTCAAGGTTTTGTTTAAATTACAGTTAACATACAGTGTAATATTGGTTTCACGAGTAGAATTTAGTGATTTACCACTTACATACAACACCCAGTGCTCATCACAAGTGTCTTCCTTAATGCCCATCATCCATTTAAGCCATCCTCCCACCCAGTACCCCTCCAGCAGCCCTCAGTTTGTTCTCTGTAGTTGAGAGTATGTTTAATGGTTTGCCTCTCTCCCTCTCCCTTTTTCACCCCGATGTTCACTTAACTTTGTTTCTTAAATTCCATATATGAGTGAAATCATATGGTATTTGTCTTTCTCTGACTTACTTCTCTTAGCATAATGCACTCTGGCTCCATCCATGTCATTGCAGATGGCCAGATTCATTCTTTTTATGGCCATTCATCAGTCAGTGGACATTTGGGCTCTTTCCATAATTTGGCTATTGTTTATAATATTGCTATAAACATCCGGGTGCATGTGTCCCTTCAAATCGATATTTTTGTAGCCTTTGAGTAAATACCTAGTAGAGCAATTGCTGGATCATAGGATAGGAATTCTTGGAGTAGTCACTTGGTCAAGCTGGCAGAAGTCCACCTATGAATGACAGGACTTTGTTCTTCTTGCCAAACTAAGCTGGGCCAACTTCAGGACCTTGACCATTGGCTCAATTGAAGCATCTCATCTTGAGTCAGAGGGTAGAAAGAAAGGTGTAGATAAAAACCTGGTAATGTTTGGTCTAGAGTTTGACACACAATTGTAATTACTCGATACATATTTGTACAGTTAGGTCGAACTGATTCTGTCTTTTTGGGGAAGAGAGGTTAGCATCATGCTGTCTGTGCATCAGCAAGTCATTGTTAATGTATTTACTCTGGTTAAATATATAAATTATATAGCTATATTAATACCATGGCATATATTTTGCTTTTGAGTATCAAATTGTTCAGTTTCACCAAATGAGCAGGAAACAGATATACCACCGAATTAAAAAAACAAAACACAAATCCACACGGCTGTTGCAGGGGAGGAAGCTGAAACATTGGTAAGGTTGACTTGAGAAAGGACGTTATGAGAGAGGTCAGATAGTAAGATGTATGTGCACGGGGATACTGGTACAGACCACATTTTTGTGGATACGTTGTTGTTTAGGGGTTAGGCCTTATCATCGTACCACGTGTGGATTTGTGTTATTCAAGTCCTAAGTCATGGTTCTGTTTAGTCTATTTTCTGTTGTTGCAAGGACTTTATATTTGGTTTTCCCCATCAGCGAGTCTGGGGTTAATAATGGTGTTGGAGGAACATGCTTTCTGGAAACATAAATGGAGAACTCTCTGTTGATTCCTAAAGATTTTGACCAGTTCCTCGTTACAAGGTTTATGTTATTTGTCCCTTAACCAAGGAAAAACATGGAGATGAATGGGAGTTCAGGGATATTATTACGTGGTATATCCCAGTGAGAAACTTGATTGGAAATAAAGGAGAAAGTGTATTTTAGGGTTGAACTTCTTCTGGTAGACTTGAATAAGGCAAAATGAGGGAATAAACTCACAGTTGAAAGATTAGTCACTTATTTTGCAAATCAGGAACAGAAAAAGCAGTTTAGATGTAGTAGGTCATTTTAAAATGCAAAACTGAGTTTTTGTAGTTATCTACAATCTTTTTGGAGAATAGTATTTTGCATATTTCATGATTACTGTTACATCAACAGTTGCTTTGTTTTTGCCATTTTAAGCAAGAGAGTAAGTGAAAGAGGTCAGTGTATTATGTACTGGCAACAGCTGGCTGATAGCGTTGAATACTTACGTAATTAAATATATGCGTTGGCTGTTGTCCTAACAGCTCTGTAGGTGGAGGCCCCAGAAAGCATGCAGAAACTTGCTTTAGCAGGATTAAAGAAGAAATCAACATGATCTGGGCCCGTGCTTTCAGCCAAGAGTGATTTCCTATTGTTTTGGTTTCAAAGACATTCTACTTATTCTTGGTGTGTGTGTGTTTATACAACAGAGAAAAAGACTCTTGTGTATTTTTTTCTCTCCTTATTCTATGCTCTAAACGTAAGAAACATAATCTTTCTTAAATTTTAGGCACTCAGTGGTATTGTTTAATAACTAAGAATAAATGAACTAAAAAACATAGGACCTTTAAACCTGTAAACAGGGTATTAAAACATCGCGTGTTAACTGTTGCTGTCCCTTGCTTATGGCTGCACTTAGGTTTAGGTGTGCTCTGAGCCACTTTGAAGGGTTACCTCGATTTTAGACTATATTAAGGCATGGTTGTCTGCAGTCATGGAAAATTGGAGAGAGTGGTTGTGAAGGGGAAACAGGATCCATAGGTAAAACGAAACTGTGCTTTTAGCTACTAGCCTTATCTGTGGAGGCAAATCCTATTCAAAGTGCCCTATGTTTATTTCTATTACTGTTTTTATAGCTCAAGGGCTGAGGCCAGTCCTTAAGGCGCTTTTGACTACAGGCTTTGATGGCTGGATAGCAGCTCTGTGGGTTATTAGACACAGTGCTTGTAGACATAGTCCGGCATGGCTGTGTGTGGCTGTCCCATGTGAATAATCCTGTATTTAACCACCTCTTGATGTGCCTGTACTCCATTTCAAAGTTCCTTGGGGGTAGCCACTATGTGTTTTATCTGCATCCTGACACCTGCTAACTGTGGTTGACCATGATGGTTGAACAAATGAATGAACCAAACCATACATTTTGCTTTCTCTCTAGGTTTATCCTCCTGACCCCCACCACCCCCTGCCTCTGTCAGAACGAGAGTGTTCCCCTGTAGCTTTTCATAGAACTTTTTCTGTATCCCTGTTTTCTATTAGGTTGCCTTACTTAGAAATTAAGTTTGGCTGTATGTCCTAGAAAACTAAAAAAAATAGAGGCTTACATAAGATGGGGGATTTAGTTTTCTTCTATAATACAAAGTCCACAGTTAGGAAGTTGCTGGCTTTGGTTTAGCCATTCGAGCATGGAAGTGCCAGGTCCCGGCAGTCTTAGAGATCTTTCCATTATGGTGGAACGTCAGTGCTCCTCTGCAGCCATTATATGTGTTTTCTAAAAAGGAGGAAGTACCGAATGGGGGGACAGTGCCACTTGACTTTGTCCCTCCTTTAAAGGGGCTTTGTAGGAAGTCCCACTCAAAACTGTGTGCTTTATCCCAATGGCTGGAACCATATCAGATGACTTCTCTATTCATAAGGGAAGCAGGAAATATATTTTTATTTATTTCAGGCTGGTCATTGTTGTTCCCAACAGAATTGGGGTTCTGTTGGTAGGGGAGAAAGGGAGTACTTTATCTGGGGGCTAACTTGATGTCACTGGTGTAGATGTAATCTTTGGGGCAAAATACATATTTTGTTTCTTATTTGTCTGGATCCCTGTATTAGATTATGTTCTCAATATGGACAAATGACCCTTCTTTCTCCTTTTTTCTTTATTAAGAACATTTAAGAAGCAGCATAGTTGGCATTTGAGAATTTTTTCTCTTTTTGCTTACCCGGATCTGTTTCTGATGATGTAACAACAAAATATACAGGAAAGAGCTCATGGCTTAGATGTTTGCACACACTAAGGATAATGATAATGATGATAATAATGATAATGAGTAATTGGGATTTTCAAATACCTTCTGCTCCTAAGATGTACAGTATCTCATTGTTCCAGAGATTCAGTTTTATGATATAATAATTCTAAACCTGTTTTAGAAACTAGAGATTTTAAAAGAATTTAGTAGAAAACAAAATTAGTGGAAGACAAAAGTAGGGTCGAAAATGGAATATCACGGAAGGTTTTAACCAACTGGAAGCCAGGTTGAGACTGAAATTCATTCTATAATTAAATATTAGAAAATGTTATTTTATATAATTCTAAAAAGTTTGTTTCAGCTGAGAACAATGCTGCTTTTCAGTAAAATGGAAATTCAGTGTTTTACACCTAACATGAAAAAAATGGAGAATTAGAAGTAACCACTGAACATCTAACCAGTGGGATGAGTCCAATAAAACTTGCTATAGATTTTCTGTAGTTTGGTGCCACTGGATATTAGAGGAAAGTTAAGGGTATCAAATTCTTCTCATGGAATGCACCCGAACATTGTGCAACAGTGCCTTTTTGTGTCCCTGCAGATACACTGCTGAACCATTGTTATGAACTGCCCAGACACAGTTACGTCTTAATGGCCTATTCTTCAGTGTTTTCTTTGCTGAATGTGTGTGTGCGTGCGTGTGTGTGTGCGTGCACACGCGCGTGCTTGTCTCCTCAGTAGATACATCGAGAAAGAAACTGACAGAATCACATGATAGAAACTGCTCTGGGAAAACTACAAATTAATGTGTATGTCAAAGATCTCTTTCACAGAATGTTTTAGAATCAACAGCTCGTCCTTTGTGCCAGGCTGTGACGTGTTTTCTAGCTTGTAAATTTCCTTTCTCTTATATGAGGGGTCAGATAAGAAAGTTTAGGGCAAAAGTAAAAAGTTTAATTTGATGCTTTCCTTAAACACATGTCAATATTGTATGATAGTTACCAGAGAGTTTTGACGTTTTTACCACTTTACTAAATAACAAAGGTTTTGGTATACTTGATAAGGTGATTTTTAAAATGGTAATTAAAAAATATGAAAATAGAACTGATGGGTATTCCATTGAGCATATCCTGGGCACATGGCACTCTGAGTATATATTTCTTTTCCTCTCATTGTCCCGTTGCCTAAGTAGCTTCAGTTAAGCATTTGAGCCTGAGAACTGGATGTCTGAGGAGAACACTGACGTGGCTGAGACACCAAGTTTTAGGAACAAGGTTCACTGCATAATGGACATTAGAGGAGGAGCCTTATCTGTATTGCTAGGGGTGAAGGAGAGGAGGGTCAGAGGCCTGGAATTAGGGGAGTCTTTCCTCTTCTGTAATCCTAGAGCAGTATTTCTGAACCTTTTCAGGCTCTGAGATCCTTTCGTATAACAAGTACGTTGCACTGTACCCTTTATTATTCTGAAGTGATATTCACAAATAATATAATTTACGTACACACACAATAACAAATGACAGTGCTCTGAATACAATGTAAGGGGAGAAACCAAAAATTGGTAAGGTAATAGATATGTTTCAAAATGGAAATGTTCAGGCATAGAGGCACCAGGAAATGTAAGAGATGAATGTATATAGAATTACACTGAATGTGAGGGGAGTGAATGTGGCGTGACATCTGTGTGGCCTTAATGGCTTAAATGCCAAGAATGGCCTAATCCTAGTGATGGGCCTTTCTAGACCAGATGACGACTCTTGGTAGAGTTCTCAGTGCAGCAAAATGTGATTTTTTTCCTTCCCTCCATTTTCATAAAAGTTGGATTCCCGAATCTGCTTAAAAAAATGCGTTGTGTTTATAGGTGAAATAGAGTTAGAATGTAGATATTGTGAATATGTTTTTTACCTACATGAATGTTCAGTAGGACATTTAAAGCTCATGCAGGACGTGTGGACTTTTTCGTGCCGGACAGACCTGTTCTTAATGAGAAGGAACCAGGCACCTGTGACTTCTGCCCACTGAGTGGCCCTTGCAGTCTCCAGTGTCATAATCACAAAGATTTGATTGGTTTCATGGCCTAATGATTTAAATTTCTTTGTAGCCTGGGAAACACCCAAATCAATATCTAGAAAAAGAAAACCCACAGAGGTTAAAAAAATATAATTTTATATATGTATACATGATTTGTATTTATATAAATATATAAAAAAGCATGTATAAAATCATATATGTATATACACACATGTGATGTGACATCAGTAACGTCACAGGTCTCCTTGAATGAAACCACTTAATTGAATAGTTTCCAAAAAGTATGAGCAAGCAGTTTATGGAAAGGACATGCAGGTAAACATCAAAGAGTTTCATCCTTACTGGTGGTCAGAGAACTGCAAGTTAAAATGAGATACTATAGGGGCACCTGGGTGGCTCAGTTGGTTAAGCGTCCCAATTCGGCTCAGGTCATGATCTCATGGTTGTGGGTTCAGGCCCAATGTTGGGCTCTGTGCTGACAGCTCGGAGCCTGGAGCCTGCTTCCTATTCTGTGTCTCCCTCATTGTCTGCCCCTCCCTCTCTCGTGCTCTGACACTCTCTCTCTCTCTCTCTCTCTTTCAAAAATAAACATTAAAAAAACATGAAAAAAAATGAGATACTATATTTTGCTGAGTACATTGGATCCCCTCCCCACCCCGCCCCACCCTAGGAGATCCTGTGCTCCTAAGATTGTGTGGAGATGTTTACTCTGATACATTGCCGGTACATTCAAATACATTTGAATTACTGCAGTCTTCTTGACTTAGCAGTTCTGTGTTTTGTGGCCCTCCCCTACAGATGTGAAAACACTTGTCTGCAGGGACGGGGATTTAATCATTCATTGCATCGTTGGTTATGGCAGCAAAAGTGTTACAACAGCCCTTAGACCTCCATTTTCCCCTGCCTTTCCACTCTCCGTCCTCTCTCTGTACTTTCCTCCCTTCCTTCAAAGGTATATCCTGGAATAATTCCTTGCAGGTAGATAGAAAGCTTCCTTATCCTTTCATTTATGGATTTATAGAATACTTTGTGCTCGTACTTATTCATGGATTCTATTGGTTCTATTTTATGTACAAGGGAATTTTATTTAACCACTTATTGATGGGCATTTAGTTTTTTTTTCTAATAATTGGCTGTTAAAAGTATTGTCCCTGAACATGTTTTGGCTGGGACTTCATAGAGTATCAAAATTTTTGTAACTTGTATCATACTTACTGAAAAGTTGCAAAAATAGCGCAAAGCTTTCCCGTAGATCTTTCCCTCCACTTCTATAATGTTCAGATGTCTTACATTACCAGGATGCAGTTATCAAACCAGGAAAAAAATTCTGATCCGATATGATTGACCCTTGTACAGATCTTGCTCACATGTTGTCTTTTTTCCTCCTAGTTTAGAGTCCCACTTTGGGTCTCACACTGCTTTTAGTAGGCACGTCGGCTCTCTTTCTGTTAGGGGGGCAACTTCTCAGTCTGTCGTTGTCCTCATGACAGTGGCACTTCTGGAGACTCCTGGTCATTTATGTTGTAGAATGTTGCCTAATTTGAGCTTTCCTGGTGTCTCCTGATGATGAGCCTCAGCCGCGCATCTTATCAAGCCTGCAGGAGTGATAGATCCGCATCCTCGAGGGTCACACCAGCGGGATTCCGCACATTGCCTGCATCTCTGTTGAGTTAACTCTAACATCCAGTAACTAGGGGTTAAACTTACTTCATTCAGGCGGTGACTTTTGCCTTTCTCCACTGTGAAGTTATTATTAAGTATTTGGTGACGTTGTTGCTTGGTGATACTCTATCATGCTTTCACCATTAATTTTAGCCACTGATGATTATTGCCTGCAATAGTTCATACTATAGTATTTATCAGGTGGTGATTTTTCTCTTCCCATCACGCCGTCTACATTAGTTAACTGGAATCTTGCTGTGAGGAAGAGAGCGGACTCCTATTTACTTATTTATTTCATTTCATTTTAGGGTCAAGGTTATTTATTCTGTGGGGCATAATCTCTCATTGTCATTATATTTTATTACACAAGAGTTTTAGGGATTTGGCCAGTGGAAGCTCCTTTCTGTACCTGAGCTAGTCCAGGCTTATCTTGTCCTCTCCTTGCTTCAGTCCTGGATTGAGCCATTTCTCCAAGGAGTCCAGGTTCCTTTCATTGGTGAATGGTATAAAGACACCTAATTTGAGCACTGGGTATGCTCTTTGCTACTGAGATGCCATCACTTCTAGGCGGTGTTAGTGGACAGAGTTAGGAGATGTATATAGGTGTACAAACATCTGTTTCTGTTTATTTGTGTTTATCTGTATCTGTTAAAGAGTATGAGGTCATACCAATTTCTCTGATTCTACTTCACCTGCAGGGGATTTATTTCTAGCCTTCCCGCCTCTTATATGCAACTCCATTCTGTAGCAGGGAGAAACACACCTCTCATTTTCCATGGTGTACATGTTACTTGTTCAGTCCTATGAAACGGGTAGCACAGTTTTGGAATTCCTAACCCATCCTCCTGTGAAAAAGACATTTTGCTTACTAGCGTATAATGTTTGAGCCCTTTTTTGTCTTTAATATTACAGTATGTAGTCAAAATGATGCTTTCCAAAGTTAGATTCAGTGTGGTTATGTTACTAATTTGTGATTCAATTAAGTTAATTTGAAGCCACTCGTATTCCATTGTGGATTCTGCCCACTTCCTGTCTGGTTTTAATTTTAATTTTTTTTTTTTGTATTTTTGTTTTTTGGGTATGTGAAACATTAGCATGATTTTCAAAGGCAGAACTATATACTAAGTCATTTGCTGAGAGAAGGATCAGTGCCCTGTCGCCCTTTTCACCATCCACATGACTCTGTTCTTTTCACCCCCCCCCCCCCCCCCCCGTCTCCCAGTAACATCTGGCTTACTCTTCCTTTTTTCCACATACAAGCACCAGTCACGTTGTGAGTTTTCTATCATGCCTTTTGTATTTATTAATTGGAATTTTACTCGGGAGAACTGTTTTTTTTTTTTTTTCTCCCTACTTATTTGTTGAATTATTTATTTCAGTATGGACTCATGGTCACTTATTCTGTGGGCCATAATCCCACAAAATAAATTACACCGAATTCTGTATGCAGAGTCCATGTACTTTTTAAAAATTTCTTTTTGTTTTTTCCTTAACTGATAGCATACTCTAGATACTCTCTTATTCCGTAATAGAGCCTAGGAACTGTACATCAGGTGATGGAGATATTCCTTGCTCTTTGGTATGGCTGCACGAAGTACCTCACTTAGTGACCCCGTCATGGTTTATTCAAGTGTGTCCTGTGTGTGGACGTTGAGGACGTTTCCAGTATTTTGCACTTCCAAGTAGTGCTGTGCTTAGTTGGGTTTTGCACGTGGATTTTTATGTTGTCATTAGTGTATCATCAGGATCCATTTCTAGGGTGGAAATGGCTGGCTTAAAGGTGAGTGCATATAGACGTGTCACCAAAAGGGTGGTGCTGATTTGCATCCTGAATCGAGTCTAGGTGAAACTTGGGCATTTCCACTGCCCCTCCAACAGAGCATTGTTGTTGTCATGCTTTGTTAATTCTACCATTCAGCAGGGAGGATGGGGTCTCAGATTGTCATTTTCATCTCTCTCCTTCTCTAATTCTTTTTATATGTTTGGCCATTTTTATATCTTTGTTAGTTGTTCACATCTTTTTCTTATTTCTTATCAGTTGTCTCAGCGTTTAGGAGGTTTTCTTTTTATGTATCATGGATATTTGTCTATGATACATAGCATAGACATATTCAAACAGTTTTCCAGTTATCTTTTGACTCTGCTTATGGTGTTTTAGTGACATATAAAATAACTTCCATCATTAAATTTATAAAATGTCTTTTTCCACTTTCTCCTGGATTTTGACTCCTAGTGAAGTCATAGACTTTCTGTACACTGAGAGTAGAGAGAGGCTCGCTTATGGTTTCTTCTAGTCCCTGTATGGTTTCATTCTTTTACATTTGCATCCCTGATCCATTTGGGGCGCATGCTTATGTGTGGTGTTGGGGTGCTGGTCTACTTTCATCCTGTCCAGATGGCTACTTAATTGTCCCAGCACTCTTTTTTAAGCATTGTATCTTTATCGAAGTGTTTTTTTTAATGTTTATTTATTTTATTTATTTTTTTAATTTTATTTTTTATTTTTTAAAATTTGCATCCAAATTAGTTAGCATATAGTGCAACGATTTCAGGAGTAGATTCCTTAGTGTCCCTTACCCATTTAGCCCATCCCCCCTCCCACAACCCCTCCGGTAACCCTCAGTTTGTTCTCCACATTTAAGAGTCTCTTCTGTTTTGTCCCCCTCCCTGTTTTTATACTTTTTTTGTTTCCCTTCCCTTATATTCATCTGTTTTGTCTCTTAAAGTCCTCATATGAGTGAAGTCATATGATTTTTGTCTTTCTCTGACTAATTTCACTTAGCATAATAGCCTCCAGTTCCATCCACATAGTTGCAAATGGCAAGATTTCATTCTTTTTGATTGCTGAGTAATACTCCATTGTGTGTGTGTGTGTGTGTGTGTGTGTGTGTGTGTGTGTATCCACATATATATCCACACATATATATACACACACACATATGTATATTTATACACATATACATGTGTGTGTGTATATATACATGGGTGTGTGTGTGTACATATAAAAAATACACACACACACACACACACACACACACACACCACATTTTCTTTATCCATTCATCCATTGATGGACATTTGGACTCTTTCCATACTTTGGCTATTGTTGATAGTGCTGCTATAAACATTGGGGTGCATGTGTCCCCTCGAAACAGCACACCTGTATCCTGTGGATAAATGCCTAGTAGTGTAATTGCTGGGTCGTAGGGTAGTTCTATTTTTAGTTTTTTGAGGAACCTCCATACTGTTTTCCAGAGTGGCTGCACCAGCTTGCATTCCACCAACAATGCAAAAGAGATCCTCTTTCTCCCCATCCTCAACAACATCTGTTGTTGCCTGAGTTGTTAATGTTGGCCATTCTGACAGGTGTAACGTGATATCTCATTGTGGTTTTGATTTTTATTTCCCTGATGATGAGTGATGCTGAGCATTTTTTCATGTGCTGGTTGGCCATCTGGATGTCTTCCTTGGAGAAGTGTCTATTCATGTCTTTTGCCCATTTCTTCACTGGATTATTTGTTTTTTGGGTGTTGAGTTTGATAAGCTCTTTACAGATTTTGGATCGTAACCCTTTATCTGATATGTCATTTTCGAATATCTCCTCCCATTCTGTTGATTGCCTTTTAGTTTTGCTGATTGTTTCCTTCGCTGTGCAGAAGATTTTTATTGTGATGAAGTCCCAGTAGTTCATTTTTGCTTTTGTTTCCCTTGCCTCCGGAGACATGTTGAGTAACAAGTTACTGTGGCCAAGATCAAAGAGGTTTTTGCCTGCCTTCTCCTTGAGGATTTTGATGGCTTCCTGTCTTACATTGAGGTCTTTCATCCATTTTGAGGTTATTTTTGTGAATGGTGTAGGAAAGTGGTCCAGGTTCATTCTTCTGCATGTCGCTGTCCAGTTTTCCCAGCACCACTTGCTGAAGAGACTGTCTTTATTCCATTGGATATTGTTTCCTGCTTTGTCAAAGATTAGTTGGCTATACGTTTGTGGGTCCATTTCTTGGTTTTCTATTCTGTTCCATTGATCTGAGTGTCTGTTCTTGTGCCAATGTTTATTTATTTTTGAGAGAGAGAGAGAGGGACAGAGTGTGAGTAGGAGAGGGGCAGGGAAAGAGAGGGAGATGCAGAATCTGAAGCAGGCTTCAGACTCTGAGCTGTCAGCACAGAGCCCAACATGGGGCTCGAACCCACGAACTGCGAGATCATAATCCTGAGCCAAAGTCGGAAGCTCAACCGACTGAGCCACCCAGGTGCCCCCATACTGAGATGTTTTGAGATGCCCCATTTATTATATATTACATTTCCAGATTTATGTAGGTCTAACTTGGACTTCCTGCTTTATTCTGCCGGTCTGTTTGTTTACTTGTGTTCTGTCTGCTCTTTTTTCTATGGAAGTTTTATTTATGAGTTGATATCTGGTAGAATTAATCTCTCCTTGTGTTTTTTTATTTTTCATGTTTTTTTTTTTTTTTTTTTTTTTTTTTACCTTGGTGTTCTTGTATGTTAGGTTTTCAAATGAACCTTACTATCACCTTTCTAATTCCATGACACAAGTAGTTGGTACTTTTACTAGTAAATAAAAGTTAATCATAAATTACCTTGGGGTGAACTGACATTAAAAAAATTTTTTTTTAATGTGTATTTTATTTTTGAGAGAGACTGAGAGACAGCAAGCGCGGGAGGTACAGAGGGAGGGAGACGCAGAATCCAAAGCAGGCTCCAGGCTCTGAGCCTGATGCGGGGCTCGAACTCACAAACTGTGAGATCATGACCTGAGCTGAAGTCGGACGCTTAACTGACTGAGCCCCCCAGGTGCCCGGAGAACTGACATTTTGTGATGTTGATTCATCCTATCCAAGAATAAGATATGGTACATTGATTCAGTTCTACATCTGTTTCTTTTAGGAGTGTTTTAGCCTTTTCCCCAATATAGGTTTTGGATATGTCTTGTTAATAAGTTTATTCCTGAGAATTTTATGGTTTTTATTGCTCTCTTAGATGCTTTCTCTGCATCTGATGAAGATTCTATTGTTTTTCCCCACATTGGTTATTGTTTGTGACTGTCTGCAAAGGCTATTGTTACTTTATATTTTTTACATTTATTTTTATATTTTAACCGAATTTTTTTATTGTTAATTTTTCTCATCAATTTTTGAAAGGATTTTCTAGGTGCACTGTCATTTCATCTGCAAATAGTTTTCTTCCTTCTTTTTTTTTTAAACCAATTTTTATCTTTTATTTCTCTTGCTTAATTACATTGGCAGATGCCAGTAGTACAGTGTTGAGCAGTTTTGGATGTTGTGGATAATCTTACCTTGTTCTCTGTCTTACTGAAATGACTCTACTGTGTCTCCATTTAACTAAAATACTGGCTTTTGGATTTTATGTATTTGGTCATGTTAAGAAACTATTCACAAATTTGCATTTTCTTAGAGTTTTATTGAGAATGGATAGTGAGTTTCATTGAAAGTTGTTTCAAAATAGATTTTATTCGATGTATTAATGTCTTGTACATATTATTACTGGGTCTCCTAATACTGAAATAACCTTGCATTTCCAGAGTGAATTCCACATGGTGTGTTTATTTTTGTATTGTTGCATTGAATTTACTGTGCAAAAATACTAAAAATACTAAAAATATTAGCAGTGATATCCATGACTGGTAGTGGTCTGTATTTTATATTTTTGAATTGTCTTTATCTAGTTTGGTTATCTGTTACTTTGGTTTTCATTAAAAGAATTAGAACATTTTTCTTCATTTTCAGTGCTTTGGAACACTTTATAGATTACCCGAAGTATCTGTCTTTAAAGACTTGGTAAGAAGTGAGAAAAAGCCCTGTGAATTCATCTGGACCTTTTGATTTTTGTGGGATGGCTTCTAAATTAATTTCTGTATAATTTCTATGGAAATTGGTCTACTTATTATTTTTTTAATTTTTTTTTTTTTAATTTTTGGGAGAGAGCACAAGCAGGGGTGGGGCAGAGAGAGAGGGGGACAGAGGATCCAAGCCTGATGTGGGGCTTGAACTCACAAACTGGGAGATCACGACCTGAGCCGAAGTTGGATGCTCAACTGACTGAGCCACCCTGGCATCCCTGGGAATTGGTCTGTTTAAAAAGCTTTCTTCTCTAATAGGTGCATTTTTTTTTTTTTTTTTGTAATATGTGGTCCTGTAAAAATGTATCCATATCATCTTGCCTTTCAAGTTTATTTGCATAGAAATCTGCAAAAGTGATCTCTGTAATTTTAAAACAGTTTTTTTGGTTTTTATGATATTTTTCCTTTTCATTTTTTATTTGGTATATTTGCATTTTTTCTTTTCTTTTTTGTTTACTTTGTTCTCTTGTTTTTGAGCTAGGTATTTAACTCTTTTATTGTTTCATTTTTACTGATAACTGTTCAGTACAGATTTTCTTCTCACTGCTTAAATGTATTCCAGAGATTCTGATGCATCATGTACTCAAGATCACTAATTCTCTAATTTCAATCTGTATTTCCCTTTTCACCCAAGAGTTGTTCAGAGGAAGATTTAAAAAGCAATTTTGAGATTTATTGCATTATACTCAGACAGTATTGTTTGAATTTTTCTACTTTAAAGAGCTTACTGCTATGATACTTTCTTTGTGATTTATTATGTCATTGGTTTATGTGAATGTTCAATGAATCCTCGAGAAGGTGTGATTCTCTATAAATAGGCATAGCATTCAATGTAGATCTATAGGGTGTACGTTACTAATTGTATATAAGCCTTCAGCTACATTTGTTCGTGCATGTGTATGTGCTTGATTTTTCTTATGTGGAGAGTGTATTAAAGTCTCATCTTCTCTGTACATTTCTTCTAACGTCAGCCTAAATTAAGAGGCAAAGTGAGGCAAGCTCAAATTACCAGAAATTAAAGTTGTGTGGGAATAGCAGAGGAATTACAGGTTGGCAAATGTATGCTGCAGCGAGCTGTAGGCAGGTTCTCTCAAGTGTTTGGGGTGGGCTGTATTTATAGGCAAGGAGTGCAGAGAGGAGGAAGTCAAGCCACGGTCCAAGCAGTATGTTCATTGGTTTGAGGATCGGGAGAGATTCTTGGAGGCTATTCATTGGACAGGAGATAAATCTGTGTTTTCTGTAAATCAGGCGTTTACTGGAAATGTCTCTCAGCTCCCTTTTTCTGAGGGTTCTTTAGTGACATTCTCCATTTCACATCATCTGGTGCCATTTTTATTTTATTTTTTTGTTTATTTATTTATTTTGAGAGATAGAGAGGGAGGGAGAGTGTGCATGCAAGTGAGATCAGGGGAGCGTCAGAGAGAGGGAGAGAGGATCCCAAGCAGGCTCAGTGCTGTTAGCGTGGAGCCCGATGTGGGGCTCGATCTCATGAACTGTGAGATCATGACCTGAGCCGAAACCGAAGAGTCGGACACTTAACCGACTCAGGTGCCCCTCATCTGGCTCCATTTTAGATTGAAATCCTTTCACCCTTGCAACTTGTGTTTAGTTTCATGAGCGTAGTTACAACATTGTTTGGCGCATGGATATTTGTAAGTGTTAAAATTTCGTTGTCAATTGTGGTTTTAGAATTAAAGTGTTTTTTTCATATTTAATCCTTTTGGCTTGAGTTCTACTTTGCTCTCTTTTTCCTGTTACACCATTTATATCCCTTTATTTTAGCCATTCTGAACTATGCTTAAGATATGTCTCTTGTATGTAGCATTGAAATCTTGTTGCTTTGTTGATACTATTGGTAAATTTGGTCTCAAGTCTGTGGTGATAATTTTTAAGTATATGTTACTTGATATTTGCTGTGTTTCCCTATGAGATGTATACATATATTTTAATTAATAAGCTGTTATTTAGGAACACTTGTATTATTCGGTGGTTACCTTTGTCTTTATACCTTTTAAATGGCTGTATTGCTCTGTTATATATTTAATCATTTACCCTTTGTCATGTTAGTTTAATGGTACCCTTTAACTTCTGACTTTTGGCAACCAATGAACTTATTTTACTTTCTCACCTCCTTTCCCATTTCTTCACTTTTTTTTTTTTTGCTTTGTTTGTTTTATCACTGCCTCTAACATTAGCACATTAATCTTCCAACTTTCAGAGCTTAACATCTCCACCTTTATTTTAATCTTCAGTCTACTGTTATGTGTACGGATGGCCTTCTCACTCTTTTTGCTGAAATTTCCCTAGTCATTTGTTGGGTGGATTAAGCCCAACCTCTGGTAGATTACTCAAGAAGGGATAGTGATTCTTATATGTTTAAAACTGTTTTTTAAAAGGCACTCAGGGGCGCCTGGGTGGCGCAGTCGGTTAAGCGTCCGACTTCAGCCAGGTCACGATCTCGCGGTCCGTGAGTTCGAGCCCCGCGTCAGGCTCTGGGCTGATGGCTCGGAGCCTGGAGCCTGTTTCCGATTCTGTGTCTCCCTCTCTCTCTGCCCCTCCCCCGTTCATGCTCTGTCTCTCTCTGTCCCAAAAATAAATAAAAAACGTTGAAAAAAAAAAAAAAAAAATAAAAGGCACTCATACTTGAAGGACAGCTTGGTTGGGTATAAAATCCATTATTCATACTTTCTTTCACTGAATTTCTAAAAACAGTGCTGTTCTGTTGTTGCCTTGCATTGTATTTTGCTTTAGACAACTCTGATGCCAGTTAAATTTGTTTGCCTCTGTTCATTATTTTATCTTTTTTGTTTGTTTGTTTGTTTTTTGAGATTTTCCTTATCTTTGAAGCCTAAGAGTTTTCTGTGTTTGGGAGTGATTGTTCCAGGTGCATTGACACTTTCAGTCTGTAGATTCAGATCTTCTTTTATTTCTGCAAATTTTTCTTGGATTATAGTTTATTTATTGGTTCTATTCCCCCCTCTTTTTTTTTTTTTTCCTCTTTTGCTCAGACTCCAGTTTTAGGAATGTCATTCCTTCTTTCCTGCTTTCTAGTTCTACCACTTCTCTCTGACATTTTTTTCCTTCTTTCTTTATCTGATTTTCATTTTCTTGACTGTTTTGCTGCATTTCTTCAATACTCCCTGTTAAATTTTCATTAGAGTTTTAGAATGGATCTTTATATTTAGATGGGATCATTTTGGGGTAGGCTGGTTGGGAGGGCTCTTTGAAGGCATAAGTCTAACTCAGATGAGTTCTGCAGTATTTATTCATAGTCATTAAGAGAAGAATATTCCATACATAGCAGAAAAACACTAAAAATTCTATTCTTACTAGTAACCACCATTCCGTTTCCAGCTCTCTTTCAGGCAAGACCTAAGTTTATTACTAGGAATGGAAATTATATGTGGGTAGTGTTTTGTTCTGTTTGGAACTAGTTGACCAAAGGTTCATTGTGATCCAAGGTGGTGGATAGAGTAAATGGATTATTTTCCAGTTAGTAACTTGTGGATATGAAGTCAAGTGAGACTGAGTGGCATCCTTGTCTGTGGTCTACCCCACCTTGTAGAATAGACTACTGTGTGGGGAGACCCTTTTAGCCAGTTTTTGAGCAAATGTTGCCACTCATTTCTTATGCATTGGACACTATGAGAGGCACTGGGGCCATAAACCCCGTCCTCAGCTGAAAATAAGCCTCTTGAGAGGAGATCTTTAAATAGAGTGCTATTCTGTGTTAAATGGCTTATAGGGAGACTGAGGTGTAATTAAATTGCATCGTTGCTGAAAGATGAATGAGTATTGCTGTTGAAATTTATTGGAGGAACATCTTTTAGAATATAATAATATTATCAATTCTGTTGAATTTTAAAACCTTTTTATTTTGGAAAAGTTCTAGTCTCCCAAGCATTGGTGTTTTTTAAAAAAAATATGACATTAGGGGTGCCTGGCTGCCTGAGTCGGTAAAGCATGGGACTCTTGATCTCGGGCTCATGAATTCGAGCCCCACGTTGGGCATAGAGATTGCTGAAAACAATATGACGTTATAGTTGAAGTTAGTTTTCTTACAAATACTTACCAAATGAAGAAAAAGTGAGGGTGAATTTCATGCCAGTAAACCACTATTTGCAGTGTTTGATTCTTTACCCTCCTTGCTTAAACCGCAACTGTTCTAGAAGACTAGTCTTTTTTTAAAGATGGTTAAAACTAGGACAGGTTGTCACTTGTCTGGAATTGTTCTTTTAATAAGCAAGACTTTATGAAGACTGAATGTTGTCTGTCACTGTCTACATCGGTAATTCTCTTTATTCTGATTGAAAGAAAATCTTTACTTCCTGCAAGTAGCTTTATATAGAAATCTGGCACAACAGAACACTTTTGGATCAAATCTCATGCCTTCAGAAACATTGAAAAATGTAATTTAACAATGATTCTGTTCAGCAAGGTGAGGCTGTTCATAACAGGGCAGCATTTAAACCTGTGTTTCTTGTTGGCCCGTCTGCAAAGAGATAGCTTGTTTTGTCATCAGACAACATCGGGATGTGATTTTAAAGAAAAGAACAGTTTTTGATACTGATGGTACTGCTTAATACCTTAAATGAACAATCAGCATTTTGTGAGAAACGGAAAACCAGGTTAGGAAGGTACATGGTTTCAGTTTGTTGCATCACATTGGTTGGGGGTATTTAGTTCAAGCCTCTTTCCTGGTGGCCCACCTCAGCTCAGTTCTTTTAGTGTTGTCCTAATTGCACGTACGGTTCTTTGAAAAGATGGCCTCTCTGGGTAGACGAATCCCTGTAAGGAACGTTACAGAAAGTTGTTAAAATAACTCCTCTAAGTGTGATCTGGAGTCTGAACTGTTTCTAGGTAGCAGCTGACCTTTAGGAAATCCAGGGTGCTTATTTGTGTGTCTTCCTCGCTTCCCCCCACCCCCCCCCCCCAACTCTGTCACTGGGCAGGCTCGAATCAGTATCTGCCTGCATCTAAATTTTGTGCTCTTTCCATTTTATTATGCTTTGCAAATTTGTTGAATTCCTCCTCTATGGCCGACATTGTGTTAGAGGCCAGGCATTAAAAAAATACTGTCATTTACTTGATGGGAAAGACGGTATGCCGGTTACAGTTAAATGTTTCTCTGCCCCAGATTCGACCTTGATGGGACCAGAACCTGACCCTGTGAGAGTTCTCCCTTGTTAGCCGCTGCAGTATTAGCTTTGTCAATAGAGGGCGCTAGAGAGAAGTTGAAAGGTGGGAGCTGTGGGAGAACTCCTCTCTGGGTTCCTTTGCTCCTTCCTTTTTTTCCTTCCCTGAAGGAGCCTGCGGTGGGTGCCTGGAAGGTCTGGGGTGGCTCAGGGGACAGCCCGCCTCCTTTCTGTGATACTGCAGGCCACATCCCTCAGGAAACTCTGGTTCCAGCTGCACAGTTCCATTTGTGCCTGCCTGATGTTCCATTCCTTCTCTGACTGGATAACATTGATTTTTTTTTTTTTTTTTATCATCTAGATCTAATAGCACTTCTCTCTTAGAGTCTTCCTTAAACTTCCAGCCCCAGTTTCATTTCCTAACTTGTACTTCTTTAAAGAAGCCTATATGTAAATGGCGCCTGGGTGGCTCAGTGGGTTAAGTGTCCTACTCTTGGTTTTGTCTCGGGTCATGATCTCACGGTTCATGAGTTCGAGCCCCACGTCGGGCTCTGTGCTGACAGCTCACAGCCCGGAGCCTGCTTCGGATTCCGTGTCTCCCCCTCCCTCTGTCCCTCCCCTGTGCACTCTCTCTGTCTCAAAATAAATAACCTTAAATAAAGCAGCCTATATTTACCATAGCTGTATTATCCTTTTAGAGCGTATTCTAATTTTTAGTTGGCTTGTATTTTTCTCTTCCTGAAAACTGCCAGCTCTTGCTTATGTCTGTATACCTGGTGTGTGGCATAGCCTCTTGAGTGCTCCCTGAATGGATTTAAATCCTCTGTTACACTCTTTACTGCTTGCTTCTGCCTAGTGAATGTTGTTTCTGAAGGAAAATAATAGCTCTCCTTTACTGAGTAATGGGCAAGGCATGTCTGCATACTCTGTCTTATTTAACCTTATTTTATTTTAAACTTGAGAAACAGGTGTGTTTAGAGGGGTTAAGTATCTTGCCCCCAGGTTTACATGGCTAGGAAGTGATTGAGTTGGGTTTTTGGTTTTTTTTTTTTTTTTACACATGGGTCTGTCCCACTTTAAAGACCCTTAAATGTAAAGAAGATGTTAAAATTTAAACAAGTTTTTATATGTTTCTCTCTCTCACTTTAAAAAAATTTGGTATGTTCCTAATGTTTCTTTTCATTCTAGTTGGCCTAGTTCCATTAGAGTGTCACACAGTCCAGCATTTAACAAATTCCTGGTTTTATCTGTACTTAGAGATGCATCTGTTAGCAGAAAGTTTCTTATGGGTAGTGTCTTGTCCTCTTCAAAGTTGGAATTAATAAAATGGTTCTTTCAGCTCTCACAGTTATTTTTAGGGAAAGACTATCGCAGAGGAAAAAAACCATAATGTCCATTTTATGACTGTTGTATAATTCCACCTGGAGATGAATGGTGTTTTCCGAGTCATTGATTGTTGTCTGTTAAAGGTTTATGTTGTGACATTGATTTTCCAAGTCATAGATACTTTATCCAGGAATCATTCAAAATTGAATGATAAGAAATACTGTTTTTATTGTATAAGGCTTATGTTTTATAAAGCTAGTCTTAGTGTTAAATAGTAGCTGATTTTTTGAAATATCGTTGGTTGATCCATAGACTTTAAAAAATATATTTTTTTATTTTTGAGACAGAGAGCAAGTAGGGGGAGGGGCAGAGAGAGATGGAGACAGAGAATCCCAAGCAGGCTCCAAACTGTCAGCGCAGAGCCCCACATGGGGCTCGATCTCATGACCATGAGATCATGACCTGAGCTGAAATCAAGAGTTGGTCCCTTAACCTACTGAACCACACAGGTGCTCCAATCCATAGACTTTTTAAACCGTTTTTCTTCCCAGTTATAAAATAGTAGCTTGCAGGTTGTAGAACATTTGCAAAATACAGTTTAAAAGTCACCTAAACTCCTTATGTGGAAGTTACTATGGTTAACGTGTTGGCATATGACTTCCCAATCTTTTTTTTTTTTTTTTTTTGTACTGGTTTCTCTTTTACACAGATGAAACTGTTTTTAGTATTTTTGTATCCTACTTGAAAAAAAAAAACAGTTGAGTGTGTTACATGGTACAATACTAATTTTAAATGGCTACATAATGTTTCATCTTACAGATCTGTAATGTATGTACATTTTTTTTTGGCCAGGGACTTAGATTTTATCTAGTTTGTCACTTACAACAATAAATATGTTATAACCATCAAATAAACAACATGTTTGGTTATATGTCTCTGTGTTCATCTCTGGTTATTATATATTTTGAAAGTAGATCAGATTCCCAAAGGTGGAACTTAGGGTCAGTGCGTGAGCTTTTTAAGAATTCAGGATACATTTTGTCTCATTGTTCTCTAGACAAAATGTATCAATCAGCCTCCTACCAGTTGTGTATCAGAGTGAGGGGGAGATGCTTTTCCCTTCTGTGTTTTTGGAATTACAGATTTTGTCTTTGCTAATTTAATGGGAATTGGGATGATAGCTCCTTGTTGTAATATGTATTTCTTTGATTATCAGTGTAATTAACATGTTTATATTTACTTGGGCCTGTTACCATTTACCTCGTGTTTATTATAGACGATGTTTTTCAAGTGTACTCCTGTGAGCTTCTTGTATGTTGATAATCAAGTGTAAGAGGACTTTTAAAGTCAGGACTTCTTTACCGTGCTCATGAAAACAGTAATCAAGAATAAGTTTTACCTTCAGATCTTGAGAAAAGGTTATGCAGATCTGATGTGAATTCATTTAATGATATTACAATGTGCCCACCATTGTCTCCTTTAGGACTTTTATCAGCTTATTAAAAAAAGAAGTCAAGATCAAATATGTTTTTGAAATAAAATGAACTATTTACTTCTCCAAGGGAATAGACAGTAATGACTCTGGAATTCTTTAGGAACTACGGGTAAGATGCTTGATAACCACCCCAAGAGGTTTTGTGGTTCCCATTAGTAAGCTAGTGTTTGTTGTGCTGTCTCTTGTCTCGGGCTCTCTGCACCTCTTCCCGAATCCTTGGACAAGTTCCTGCAGAAAATAGGAGTTCCTAGTGGTGCCCTCTGGGCCGGCAGATCGTGAGCAGGCCGCGCTGCGGAGCGCAGATGCGCGTGCAGATGGCGTGGGGGGGGCCAGCCTGCCTTCTGCCGGGCGCTGCTGGAGAAGGTGATTGATGATCCAGCTGACTCCGCATAATGGTCCGAGGCAAGGGGAGCGGGAGTCCCAGGCTAAGTGAAAGTCAGAGCTGGCGGAACAGACTTGCACACTTGATGTGGTCTGCAGTCTTAGCGAACTTCCTCACCAGCACTCTTAGCCCCTGGCCTCAGCGCTCGCCGTTTTGTCTCCTGGCCTCCTCTCTGGCCTGCATCTGCATTCAGAGGGAGGTGACAATCCTAGCTCTAGAAGGGGCTGGACGCAGCCATCCTGAGTTAGAGAGGGTATTTGGATGCTGACACGGTGGAGCGTGGGCTCTGACTCAGTGTCCAGGTGGCTGATTATGTGCCTCAGTCTTCCGTTTCTTCTCTTCCCTCGTAGCGGACTCCAAGATGGGGTGTCATACCCAGGAGTTCATGGATAAGAACACTGGTTTTGCTTGCTGTCAGTACTAGGACCCTGGGACAGGTACAGAGGATTACGGTCTCCCTATTAGGAGTTTTTGTTGTTTTCTTTTTTTTTTTTTCTCTAAGTCAGACTTAATAGAGTACATACAGCGGCATGAATTTGAGGACGGTTCACGCTCTTTCTTGGCCAGGGTTTTACTCTGAATTTAAAAATGTCAAAATGACTGAGGACTTCAGGAGTGGCTAGCCACATAGCATCAGTCTGTTATTTAAGCTCAGAGTTCTCCTGGAGTTCTATTATCTGTTTTAGGCAGTTTTCTGTTTGGAGTCCCAAACATCAGGAGATCTTGTGAATTCTGTCTACAACCAATAAATAAGTATAATTTGTGTCTGGTTTTCTTCATCTTCTTTATTTATTTGCAAATTTTATTTTACGTGAGCAGGGTAAAGGAGTAGAGAGAGAGAGAGAGAGAGAAGAGAGAGAGAGAGAGAGAGAGAGAGAGGGAGGGAGGGAGGGAGGGAGGGAGGGAGGGGGAGAGAGAATCTTAAGCAGGCTCCATGCCAGTTCAGAGCCCGATGCAGGGCTTAGTCTCATGACTCTGGGATCATGACCTGAGCTGAAATCAAGAGTCGACCACCCAACTGACTGAGCCACTCAGGACCCCTTTCTTTACTTCTTTTAATTGCTTATCTGTAATGTCCAAAACTGTTCTGGGCTTTTGATTTGGCATTCTGCAGAATTCCCGTCTGAGTCACAGAGGGGTGAGTTATTTTTTGGAACTCTGAGACTTCACTATTCTCATGGTTTGAAAATCCTGAAGCCTATGGTGAAAACCACTGTGGAAAGCTCACTGACTGGGAGTATCAGCTCTGAGACTTGATAGTAATGATCGTTGTTGCATTCCCCCCCCACTTAGGACAAATTATTTTTTGAAAATTCAAAAAGTGGTGGTGTTTTTAGCAGGCCAGAACATGAGTCGTTCTTTAGTGAAATCTGAATAAATCTGGAAAACCAGTATTTTGAAGGGTCACAATGAAGAGAAAGTGGGAGCTGCCAGCAGTGTTAAGAAGTTACAATAAAGCCAGAACTTTCCGCAGAGCAAGGGATCAGATCTCCGTGACCATCGGAGGCCGTGGCCCTTCACATTCCCAGACAGCCTCTCACTTGGCGTCCTCTGTTCTCATTTCCTTGACAAATATTTTAAGTGTGCAACTACTTATGCCTTTTCTGGTTAGTCTGAAATGCTGACCATCCCGATAATTTATCCACTTGAGATAAGGTAATTCTTGTTACTCAGATCAGGTCACTGAAATCCCTGAGACTGAATGTGTAGAACTCTCTTCTAGCTCTTTGCCACATCTACCGTGAGAATGAACACCAGTCTCAGCAAGGAGACTGTCAGCATCACTCTGAAGGGCTGCACTGTTGTTGTGACAGTCCCCAGGGGAACCCTGCGGGGGGACTTCAGTCACATCAGTGTAGAGGTCAGTCTCCCTGGAAAGAAAAAGGAGGGGCTCTGAGTTGACCAGTGGTGGGAAATAGTGTGAACAGTAGCCGATTCGTTCCTACCTGTAGTCATGTACAGAACGTGGTCAAGGGCCTTATTCTGGGCTTCTGTTACAGGATGAGGTCTGTGGATGCTCACTTCCCCGTCAACGTGGTTCTTCAGGAGAATGGTTTCTCCTGTTGAAATCTGGAATTTCTCAGGTGAAAAAAATGCATCTCTGGGGTTCAGATGAGGCCAAGGTGTTGCTTGTTCAGTATCTCAGGCCCAGAAAGATGAGTTAGTTCTTAAAGAAAATGACATTGAGGTGGTCTCAAACTCAGCTGCTTTGTTTCAGCAAGCCACAACAGTTCAACACAAGGATACCAGAAAATTTGTGGATGGCATCTGTTTCTGAAAAAGGAGCAGTTCAGCAGGCTGATGAGTAAGATCTAAGCCGTCCGGCTACAAAAATAGCAAGATGCTGGATCAATTTCAGACTTTGTGATACTTTAGACATGCAGTGAAAGCTGTATTGATTGGGGCTTTTTAAAAAAAAATTAATTTTTTTTAATGTTTGTTTTTGAGACAGAGACAGAGTACAAACAGGGGAGGGGCAGAGAGAGAGAGTGAGAGAGGGAGACAGAATCTGAAGCAGGCTCCAAGCTCTGAGCTGTCAGCATAGAGCCCAATGCGGGGCTTGAACCCATGAACCGTGTGTGTGATCATGACCTGGGCTGAAGTCCGAGGCTCAACCGACTGAGCCACCCAGGCGCCCCAGGGCTTTTTTTTTTTTAAAAAAAACAGAAACAAGTAACAGAACTCTCAGCTATTTAATCTTTGTGTGTGTTTTATCAAGAGAAAGAAGAACCACCGATTTCCTCTCTCCCAGAAACACAGAGTGAAGAATTGGACAAATGACCAAGTCATCTTTCCATATAGATGTGTTTCTTCCAGGGGCAAATGTTCTGTACTTACTGCTTCTTCGTCAATGCATCTCTTGTCGATGTGCTCCTAGCACGACATGCACCTCTTTCCCATGACTTCCTGAAAGGTCAAGGCCACAGAAGTAGTATCGCCTCCTCTTGTCACGTCTCATCCATTTGATGAGGATGCTTGAAGTCCAACACTAAAAGCTTTGCATAAGACTTAGTTAAACTTGAATTTGGAGGTGCTTACATCAGAAAAGTGCCTTGTTTAATTGACTTGGAAATAGTCCTGCTGGGCGCGAGTCTTGTTTCAGAACCCACAGCTACTTTCCTAGGAGCCCCGGTTTTGAGAGCTCTGGATGCAGGGAGAGCCCCTTCAGGTGCATAGAGGAGAGGAGTGGGCATCTCCACCTGTGCATCAGGATGCCATTCTCTGAGTTGTGCAGAGAAGCTTCACTCCCACATCTTGTGCATATTCTCCATGTTTATATTAATTTGTTGCTGAGCATCAGCTGGGCAGAGGTAACAGGGGCCGTACTCATGTTGACGCCGTGGCTGGAGCTGTCCCTTCACCCTTGCTCCAAACAGCTCTTGGAGGTAATGAAATGTGTCCTGAATCCTTGTGCTGAAATCCAGAAAAACCAGAATGAAGGCCTTTTTCAGTGCTTGTCACCTCTGGTGAAAAAAGTAGGAAACGTTTTTAAGTCCCAGCTTAATGGAGAGCTGCTTCTTTCCTGACCAGTAATTTTGAAAGATGGAGATACATGGTGTGTGTTTTTAAGGACAGTGTCTGGGCAAACATCAAGTTGTACTCGGCCTTCAGAACTGGATGTTCTTATGCTTCTAGACACAATTTGATACTGATAGGAATACCTAGACTTGTTTCTCAGAAGGTATCTACGACATCTAGCCGCCCGTCCAGTGGCCCTTTAACACCTGGGCGAAGGGCTCCCTCTCTAAACCATCCTCCGGGACTCCTGCAACGATCAGTCCGTCCACGTGTTCGTGACTACATACGGTTTTCTTTTGGAGCTGAGCTCAGCTGTCAGGTGACAGTCGAAGAACATGGTGTTTCTACACCAGAGGGGGCTTCTGTGTCTTCGCATCTGCTAATTCACGTGCTCCGTCTGGTTTCCTGACCGTCGATCCTGCTGCTGCTTCCACCGTTTGTTTGTTCACCTGTTTGTTCTCTGGCCGTGCACATATGTACCCTGGATTGCCACGCGCTCTGCAAGATGCCGTGCGCAAGCCTTCCTGGTTTCCACTGATACTTTATTGCGGTGAAATACGCATAACGTACGATCGACCGATGTAACCGTTTTTAAATGTACATTCAGTACATTCACATTGCATCACCACTACCCACGTCTGGAACCTTCTCATCATCCCGAACTGGAACTCTACCCATTGGACAATGACTCCTGATTCCCCCCTCCTCCCAGTAATCCCAGTAATCCCAGTAATCCCAGTAATCCCTGTAATCCCTGTAATCCCTATTTTCTATTTTCTGTTGTATGAATTTGACAGTTCCACATACCTCAGATAAGTGGGTTCATTGATATTTTAAAAATAGATCTGAAACAATCATGCCACGTTTCTCAAATTCATGGCCTAACTTGCCAGTTGAGTTTGTATTTCTTCTTGCAGCTGTGGCCCTGAAGGCACTCCTCATTGACCGGCCAGCCAGGCGCCAGACAGAAAGACCTGGGGAGACCCCACAAATGATGGGCCTTCCTCCTTTTAATGAAGACTGATGCCGAGGAGTCCTCTGAAATTGACATAGCATTCTTCCCCATAGTTGTTTATCTCTTGTGACAACAGTATTGTGCTTACAGAAACGGGGAGGGTTTCAGGTTACTTGGCTGTTACCTATGCCCCAAGGCAAGGCTCTGAGAGTTCTTAAGGGTAGACTGGGAATTCTTTTTTAAAAACATTTTTTTTTTTTTTTAAACGTTTATTTGTTTTTGAGACAGAGAGAGACAGAGCATGAACCGGGGAGGGGCAGAGATAGAGGGAGACACAGAATCGGAAGCAGGCTCCAGGCTCTGAGCCATCAGCCCAGAGCCCGACGCGGGGCTCGAACTCACATACTGTGAGATCGTGACCTGAGCTGAAGTCGGAGGCTTAACCGACTGAGCCACCCAGGTGCCCCTGTCTCTCTCTCTCTCTCTCTCTCTCTTAAAAATAAATAAAAATGAAAAAAAAAAATCAGACAGCTAACAGCATCTGAAATTACTGAAGGAAACAAAATCTATTCTTGAGAAAACAAAAAATTAGGAGTTAGTTGAACACCAAGGACCTCTTCCTTTGGTTGTCTCTAAAGCTAGTACACAGACATTTTTACTTTGAACTCTCTTTTTATCTCTGTCCTTCATTTCATGCTTGGATTAAGGGGAAAATACAGAGTTTTTATTTTTTTTTAAGTGTTTTAAATATTTTAGCATTATTTAAATTTTGACTAGATAGCTCTAAAATGATTTCTAATGTAAGATCTATTAAGTTGAAAGATATTATCATGGAATAAGAACTTATATGGCATTTGAATCAGTAGTGTAAACCTCTTATTAACTTCTTACAAGTAATCCATGATCCTGTCTGCCGCTCGTTTTCTTTCCAGCTTTTCCCAGTTAGGCCCGGACTCAAACAGTATGTGTTAAGGAATGTTGCGTATGATGTGAGCACCCATTCATAGTGTTCATTTGTAATAAATGACAACATGTTCCATGTTTGCTCGTGAGGATTAAAAAGAATTGCTGTGTATTGCTGTATCAGAAGTTGGACTACTGAGGTGATAAATCTAAGCTTTGGCAGCATTTCCGGTGACTGTCTAGAACGTTATTTCCTTGTACCAGTTCACTCAGGATGAAGAAATATGCACCAAAGAGGCACAAAAGGAGGAAGACTGGTCCCTCTCTTCCAGGGCTGGATGAACTGGAAGCTAGGTGATAGAGTACAAACACTCGTGTGAAGGTCCTGGAACACATGGCTGAAATGACTGACTTTGTTTGAAAAAACAAAACAAAACAAAGCAAAACCAAACCCCACTGAGATGGACACGTCATTCAATCTTTAGGTGGAACGGTTTGTCATCAAAGAAATGCACTGTGCATCGTTGTTTGAAAATAATGGCTTCCCGAAGACAGTTTTGGTGTCTGTTTTGGGCGAGATGTTTGAAGTGTGAAGCGGATGGTGTTTCCTAATATTTACCTTTCAAAACCAGATAAAATTGCACGTGGTATTTAAGATGAAACTAGAAGGCTGCTTTTTCGGGGAAAATACAAATTGTGTAACTTAAAGGAAAACTGATTTTAGTCGGAAAAAAGCAGTAGTTGGTTGGCTGTTGTTTTCTCAGGGCTATGGTTTTAATGAGTTTTGAGTCACAGATTATCTTAATAATCTTACAAAACCCAAGGACATTCTCCTCCTACTGGAAAGAGGCACATACGCAAACATGTGAAGTTTTCATACAGTTTCAGTTACATTTTTGGAAGGCCGTACATGGATATCAAGTTTGGAACTCTTTGTTCTTCTTCCTTCTTCTAATGTTTATTTATTTATTTATTTTGAGAGAGAGGGGGTGGTGGAGAGAGAGAGAGAGAGAATGAATGAATGAATGAATGAATGAATCCCAAGCAGGCTCTGTGCTGTCAGTGCAGAGCCCGAGATGGGCTCCCACAACTGCGAGATCATAACCTGAGCTGAAATCAAGAGTCGAGGCTTAACCGACTGAGCCACCCGGGCGCCCGTTGAAACTCTTTCTAGAAGGACTGTGGTGAATTGACATAAGTCAGCTTTGTCATTCACAACACGTAGTTTTTGCCAAACAAGTTCAAGGTGGGGGAGGTACCTCTCTGCAAAACTCACCATATTCTTTTCACACAAAGATATCTATTAATCATTCGTCAGTGAATCTAGCTCAGACAAATTAATACAGCTTGCTACATAAGCTTGATGAACATTCACATCTCTGTGCTTTTAGGTGCCTTCACTACCACTCTGTATGAAAGGTTTGTCTAGGCAGACACAGTGACGTTTTGCAAGTAGGATTCTGTTACCTTTATATTCAACATTAGGCAACAGAGAATCCCCCTAAACTCATGACTGGGCAACAGGACTTTTAAAAGATTAAGTTTTGGGAGCCGTCTCTAAGGGTGAAGGCTTCTTAGGCTGTGTTCATTCAGAAGTGTGTAGTGTCGGGGTGACTCAGTCGGTTAAGCAACTGACTTCGGCTCAGGTCAGGATCTCATGGTTCGAGGGTTTGAGCCCTGCATCGGGCTCTCTGCTGACAACACAGAGCCCACTTCGAATCCTGTTTCTCTCTCTCTCTCTGCCCCTTCTCTGCTCACTTTCCTTCTCCAAAATAAAATAAACAAACAAAAAAAGTATGTAATGTCTCTGAATATTCTAGTCAGTCTTCATTTCTTGAATACTGTTGCTTTCAGTAACCGAAAATCGTTTTAGCAAGAATCCTGCCAGACAACAAGCTACAGTTTTTACCAATAAAAACTCATTTAAGTGTCCGACTTCAGCTCAGGTCGTGATCTCACGGTTAGTTGGGCTCGAGCCCCGCGTCGGGCTCTGTGCTGACCGCTCACAGCCTGGAGCCTGCTTCAGATTCTGTGTCTGCCCCCTCTCTCTGCCCCTCCCCTGCTCATGCTCTGTCTCTCTCTGTCTCAAAAATAAATAAAAAAAAATTAAAAGAAACCCTCATTTCTGATATTTAGTATACTAATTAGCAAAATTAAGCTGTTACTTGAGACATTGATAACAGAAGTATTCATAGCAGCTATTTCTGGAATTGGGATTCTGGTTAGATTGCCCTGGTCTTTGTATTCTTGAGTAGGGCAACTGAATGCCCTTAGACTTGAAGTTTGAACTATACGATCATCCCCTATTTTATGCTCAAGTGTTTTATTTCATTTATTTTTTGAAGCAGTGCATTTTATTCTTTTTTTTAGATTTCATTTATTTTTGAGAGAGCGAGCACAAGCAAGGGGAGGGCAGAGAGAGAAGGGAGTGATAGAGAATCCCCAACAGGCTGTGCGCTGACAGCAGCAGACGGGCTCGAACTCACAAACCGCGAGATCGTGACCTGAGCCGATAGCAAGAGTCGACGCTTAACTGACTGAGCCACCCCGGCGTCCCGATGCTCACGTATTTTAAAGGAACAGGCATTGTAACAGATAATGATTTATATTCTCTGTAGCAGTGAGGCACCGTGTTTCACACCCACCTGTTTTGAATCATTTTCCTGTTAGTCGTGGAGTTGAGTCTCACTTTCGTGGTGGGGTCCCCAGGCATCGCATTGTGTGTGGTTGCATATAGCGACTGATCGGTGAATTTTGGTGGAACGAGTGAACGTTCGGAATCCCCACTGAATACATTGTAGACAGTCTTTATATTTTTGAATAATTTGAGCTTTACAGAGAGGTGGCAGAGACCGAGTTCATGCATACGCTTCACCCAGTTTCCCCTGGTGGCACCTATTGTGTCAGTGAAGCACCTTTGTGACAAGTGAGAAGTTCACATTGGTTCATTACTGTTAACCAAATACCATACTTGATTCAGATTTCGTTAGTTTCCCCTGGTGTCCCTGTTCTGCAGGATTTCGTCTCGGGTCCCACACTGCACGTAATTCTCTCGCGTTCCCCGTGTCCACTGGTCTTCTGTGGTTTCTCACACCACCCTCGTTTTTGACAGTTTGGAGGAGGACAGTTTTGTTGGAAGGTCAGCTCTTCTGTCGAATGCCCTTCAGTTTGGGTTTGTCGGATGTTTTCCTCATATTTAGAGTAGAGTCATAGGTTTCTGGGACGAGGTAAATTACCATTCTCATTATACTGTATCAGAGGTACATAGTAAACAATTTTATTTCTCACGTTTCCATCTCAGCATGGAGAGATGGGGAGAGCAAGAAGGTGGGATTTAAATCGGTCAGTTTTTGTGGTAAAGACAAATGAGGGAACTAAATCGAAAAGAAAAATTTAAATTTATCTGGGGAAATTCAGCCCTTGGTATTCTTGTCATGTGTCACTTTGGATGTTTGTGAGCTGGTAATATTTACTTTATATAAATGCTTGACTGATGTAAATCAGACAAATGAAAAGGCCAGTGGTTTATAGATACACATTAAGGCAGAAAAGCAATAATGTTTAGAAGTCTCTCGACCAGTTTTTGAAGTGAGAAAAATCCTTAATTGGATTTTTTTTTTCTTTTCCTCTGCTACTATGTTTTTCCCTTCCCTGTGTTCTTTTGCTTTTGGGTTTATGTTTTTCAAGCCGACTTAATGTTATTGAGAAACATTTCAAAGCATTTGTCACTGGAGTAGTTTATCCCTTAATTAATGGTGAGGCTGTTTTGCAGACAGGTGATACACTTTAATGTATTACAGAGAGTTGTTGGTTATTGATTACTGATGAATAAATTACTGCCATTTTTAATCATCAGAAAACTTCTTTTGAGGATAATTAATCAGATTCATGCATTTCTTAACCAGTGTAGGATTATCATCTTTTTTTAGTTACAAGAATGAACCTGCCTGCCTCTGCCCTGGGTAAATTCAGGAGAGAGGAGACAGGTTTCTAGGTTTGTATTTTGATCTTTACTTTTATTAGGCAGATGAAAAGTGTACTTGCTTAAAAATTACTTCAAACTGCCTTTCTTGTTGAGTAGGTTTTGAACTACCTGCTTGACAGATGGTGTTGGAAGTAATTACTGAAATCATGTGTTTACCTGCACGTGGACATGTGTTCACCAGATGCACCCTGTTTACCCAGTGCTGCTGATTTCTTAAAGAAATATGCACCTTCTGGATAGAGTTGCATAACTTAGGAGAAAAGCTCTCCGCCAGCCAGAGCCCTCCGTCTCTCTCGGTTGCAGAATTTTGCAGAATTTTGAAGAATCCGTTGTGGTCAGAACCATTTACCTCTGGTAGAGTGGTCGGTGAGGATAGGCCAAAGAAACACTTTTGCAACATTGTTTCCCTTTCCTTCTTTTGATTTCCTTCCTCTACAGAATCATTTAAGAAATAGTCCTACCCCCCCCCCCATATTGTATATTCAACAGTAGTCCTAGTGATCAATCTTTTATTATGATGGTTATGGTTCAGTGTATTGTTGTATTATTTGTACTCAGTATTTTTAGAAATGCGTTTTCCAGATCACATGTTAAAGATATACTCATCCTTCCCATTTCTAAATTCTGATTTTGGAGGTCTGGCTTTTTGGATTAAGTGTTGGTTGTGTATGTGTGTGTGTGTGTGTGTGTGTGTGTGTGTGTGTTTTAACAACTCATGGGTAATTCCTGTATTCGTGAAGATTGAGAATAACTGCTTTATTTTGTTTATTAACCATCAAAACTGATTTATGTTTTCCACCTCATTTCTCTTTTACTTCTGTTAAAAAAAAAAGCTATGAAAAAAAGATAGTGCCCCCTTTTGAGCATGTATGCCTTGAGTGTTCAGTTTTGAAACAGTACATTTAACTGTCTGTAAACCCTGAGAGACAAGGAAAGTCATTGTTTGAAGATTTTGACAGGTGCAGAACTGTAATTACAGGCCTGGGCAGCACAGCAGCTGGCAGGCCTGACCTGTGACAGGTCTGACCTGAGTTAAGGCGCCTAAATTTCATGGCAAGCTCAGATTTGTTTTATAGTATGAAATCCACCTTCTGCCACAAAACGTTTCTACTGATTCAGACTAGATACCAGCTGCAAAGGGAGGCATAGATGCAGAATATTGAGAAAGAAAACTTGCCATTGAGCTACCTTTTGTATGACTTCAGGACCAGATGGAACTTGTATAGATGAATTCTAAAATTGATTTACACATCGACTGAAATAAATCACTCAACACCCAATGGTACCTGGCACTTACATGTGAGAGGGTGGTCTGCTGGCCTTTTTTTTTTTTTTTTTTTTTTTACTTTTTATGTTACCTGTTTCTAAAACATTAAATTTTGTTTTAAATATTTATTTATTTGGGGGATAACTCAATTGGGGGAGAGGCAGAGAGAGGGGAACAGGATCTGAAGCGGGCTCTGTCAGCCTGTCAGCACAGAGCCTGATGTGGGGCTCGAACCCACGAACCACAAGATCATGACCTGAGCTGAAGTTGGACTCTCAACCGACTGAGCCACCCAGGCGCCCCTAAAACTTTTTTTTTTAGTCATGTGAGTATATCTGACTTTTGTAAAGAGTTATGTCTGAGTTGTATTTTTTTAGGTCTTCATAGAGAGTAAAGCAAATCTGTAATGAGATTTATCACCATCGGGTTCCGTTAGGCAGCCAGGCACCTTAAAAACACCAGCTTTGTTGCTGACCCGTAAAGCGTCCTGCTCATGGCCAGCAGTCTTCGCCTCCACACCCCTTGTTTTCACCCTGGAAAGCGGCAGTTTGGAAAGCACAGGCTTTTGCTAGAGCAGAAATAAAAAGACGGTGATTTGTGGGCTCAGTGTGACCCATAGATGAGTTTTCTTGCTTGTACAGTGTTTTAAAATTTTGACCGTTTCTCATTTAGGAATCTGTCTTTCTGGCTTTCCTGGAAGCACTGACGATGCACAGTCCCGGGCCTGCATTCCTGTGGGTGGGGGAGGCGAGTACCAGGTGCCCCTTTCCCGTCCTTTGGATTGCCCTGGTCCTTTCCTTCCTGCTGTTTGCTCGCTTCTGTTACCTGCCTGCACACGGTGAGCTGATGGCCCTTGTACTAGAAGAGGTGTGGGCTTAAAAGTGGACACACCTGAAGAGGAAGGACAACATGAGCGATTTCTGGAATGTTGATCCAACTAACGGGCTGGGCTGGTTTGTCTCCTGCTCTGTTCGCCCCGTGCTCATTCCGTTACTCCCCGTCATGCTTGCATTGTTTTCCTCTTCACTGTTATAAGAATTGAACTACTAGGAACTTTAAAAAAAAGAAAAAAATGCTTATTTACTTCGAGCAAGTGTGAGAGAGAATCCCAAGCTGGCTCCGTGCTGCCAGCACAGAGCCCGATGTGGGGCTGGATCCCATGACACTGAGATCACAACCTGAGCCACAGTCAAGAGTCAAACATTTAACCGGCTGAGCCACCCAGGTGCCCAGGAACATAGACGGTTTTAAAGTTCTGGGCATCTCGAGAGTTAGGGCAGATCCTAGTAGAATGCCATGGTGGGTGACTTAAGTGAGAGCAGCACACTGGTGCCCTTTACAAAGTGGACAAGAAGGAGTGGAAGGATCCCAGAGATTAAAACTGTTCTAGAAAGGAGAGAAAGAGTGGGTGTCTTTTTCCTTTTCTTCATACTCCTGTACTGTTTGGTGTTTTAGCTCTGTGGTTTTTCTTTGTCTGATTAGGAGGAGAGAGGAAACCTGGGGAAGAGTTGAGTTTCATTTATCTACGAATCTCACTTCTACAACATATGGGGGGAAAACCACCTCCACTGCAGGTCGACTTGGTGCATAGTGGGCTCATACACCGTGTCGGTCGGCGTTTTGTTGATTGGCGTTAGTACAGAAGGAGTGCCATAGACTAGGAGTTGAGAAACGGTGGACTGGAGACAGATCTAGCTTGCTGCCTGTTCTTGTAAATAAAGTTTTATGGGACAGACACAGTTGCAACCATTAGTTTCTATACCGTCTGTGGCTGTTTTCGTGTTAAAAGGATTGAGAAGTTGTGACTGATACCGTATGGCTTGCAAAATCTAAAATATTTATTATCTTGCACTTCGCAGGAGAAAAAAATGTGATGATTTTTATGTAGAAGGTTCTGTTCAAAAAAGAAGAAAAACAGCCCTTTTATATGGTGTAAGTTATTTTTGTTGAAAACAAAGGGAATTAGATGTGTGATTGATTTTCAAAATTAATATGGCTTGTTGGTGATTTTGCAAATGTTTTGTATAGAGTTATTGTTCTGTTTGAATGAAATGAAAATTTTATGCCAAGGACCTCAGTGGGGCTATGATTTTATGATGTCATTTACAGCAGCTGTTTCTGGGGAAGATTTTAATAGCTGATGGGAAGACATGAAGTAAGACAATTAGTCAAAACGCGATATAATATTAGCAAAAATTAGTAAAATAAAAATTTGGTTAAGTTTGGGCCACAGCTTTTTTTGGAGGGAAGAGTAGAATGGCAGTAAGTACGAAAGCATGATGTTACTTAATTAGCTTTACACGTAATATTTTCAGGAGTATATTTAATGCACAGATGTGGACATATGGTCCGTTACGGGGTTAATTGAAACTTTGAAAGTTTTAGTTATTAGGGGAATTGTGAACGTTCATCTAATATTCACATTAGACATTAATAAACTTAACGTCTTTAGTGTTATTTTCAATTTTGAGAACATTTAAAAATAGCAGGCCTGTATTGTGGGATTTGTTCACCATGATTATTGAGTGTGTCAAGAATAAACACTGTTGTAGGCACTAGGATTTCAGCACTGAGTAAAATAAAACACTAGATAACCACTTCCCATTGCTGTTGTGCAGGAAAAAAACCCTAAAGATACTTCTGAGCTTCCATAGGCGGGGTGGAGGGGGGGAACAGATAAACATTCATCAACTCAAGTATTTCTTGAGCTGTACCAAGTGCTAAACTTTTAAGACCTGAGGATATAAGCGTTAGGAAAGCAAATTTTTGTCTTTTATGTAGCTTCTGTTGTAGTTGGATAAAAGGGCTACCGTAGAAGTTGGGTAACAAATGCCATGAAGGAAATGAAAGAAAGGTCTTGGGGATGTTATTTTGGTTGGGGTGGTCAAGAAAGAGTTCTTTCACAAGGTGATGTTTCAGCAGGCACCTGAATGAAATAAGTTAATGAGCAACAGGCACGTTTGAGAGAAGAACATTCCAGGCAGAGGCAATAGCAATGAACAAGCACTGGGATAGGTGTATGCTTGGTTGTTTAAGGAACAGTAAAGAGAAGTCATTGTGGTTGGTGTTGAAGGAGCCAGAGGGAAGATGCTAGGAGATGTTTTGTTTTCTACTCAGTGCATAGCTCTGAATATATATGAGAGGTGAAGTTCCACGGGACCATGCTAAATCCTTTATAAATCTATATGACAACAGTTTAAAAGGAGAAAATAAGGGTCTGTGGAAGATGTCCCTAGACCAGAAGTCAGGAAATAATAGAGTTAATTTGCTCATTGTTCCTCAAATTAAATCTCACTTCTGTGAATCTCTTTGTGATTTACTCTTTCAAAATGGAATTCTACACGGTCCAGTCCAGTGCCCTGAGGCCTGTGTAAATTGTTGAATTTATGGAGTGCCAATACCCATTACAGGGTGGCCATCCAGTGAATTTGTAACAAAGAGTGTGAGGCTTGAATAAATGGGTCAGAAAGCCTGACTCAAACGAGAATAACAATTCACATTCAATTAAAATGTGCACAGCCTGCAATAATTTTTCATTGCACCAGGGTTAAGGAGAAAGTGGAAGTAGGAAGATAATTAATAGTTGTAAATTTAAAAGTCAGCTCTATTTCGAGTGTTAATTTTTTCCTGGAAGTGTTTTACAAAATGGTCAAGTTCCTGAAATTGTAGAAACACTGATCATGGTATTTATAATTGTGAGATGTGCTAGGTAGCTGACCTCAAGTGTGAACTAATTAACTTAGGGCTTGTGTAATATGCTTTAGCAAAAGTAGATATTTAAAAATAATTGACTTGTTTTTTTTTTTCATTTTACAAATGACAATATTTAAGGTGCTTTAATTTATTTTAATATCACCGAGCACATTTTTATGGTGATTCTTTCAACTTTAATGCAGGTAGGTATCAATAGATGAAACTTTTTTCTGGCATAATACGATCATTAGGCTTATTCACAAAATATATGTCTTATAAAGAACATCATCATTCACAAGTATTTTAAAGCTACTGTATTTGAAAGAGTGCAGGTTTTTGAAACTCAGCAGTTGTAATGATTATTGAAATGCCATACAAAGACAAGACAAATGTGTAGTGTTGGGAGAGGTATTTCCTGGGAAGGCAGGCACCCACATGTAAACAGGTTGGGTTAAAAAAGTTCTTTTGCAAAGACTTGCTGGAATTAGGACTCATTTTTCCTGAAGAGTAATAATGTATATGGTAGTTTGATTTTCAGGCAAACCCAGAATGTATTAGGAATATCTATCTGTTTCATGCATTTTCACAGGACTCTGGTACTAGTTTTGAGCAGACCTAATTTCCAGTAAAAAGCTACAGAATTTCTTTCTCTTGGTGTACGTGATTCGGCAGCATACTCCCTCTTGAGTCTGTTTAGGATTAAACAGACTTTTCTGTTTGCTGTTTACCCATGTGGTAGGTAAGGTAGTCTGTGTTCATAGAGGAGTTGCTTTATGAGTTGGGTTTACGGGTGAGGCGGTGAGGCCCTTACTGACATCCTCAAACATGTAATCAGCTCTTTCCAGGGCAGCGAGTCTTACCCATGGGTCTCCACGCCCATGATTACCAGCCAGAAGAAGAATGAGATAATGGGGAGGGCCGTGTCCCCGACCACCCATTTGTTCCCCATTTTCTCAGATGGTGGGTGATGGTGAAGACTGGACACAGTGGGCTGGGATGGGTGGGCCCTCTCTGCTTCCAGCCCTATGGCATGTCCTGTGAAGATCCCTTTGCCTAATTCGGATGCTTTATCAAGGGATGCCCACCCCCTCACTAGCTGTGCCTGGTGTGGGGAGGCGAAGCTGTTGGGGCAGAACCTTGGCTGGAATGCTGTGTGGTGGAGGGGAAGGGAAGGGAAGGAAAAATAAATCACTCAGTCTAACTTCTTTTGCTTTATTACGTTATGCTTCCCCCAGCCCCTTTCTGGTGAATTTGAGGTAGTTTTCAGATGCCCGTAGGTTGACCCAACCAGCTTCAGCCTACTTCTCACTCTTCAAATTCTATGAAAAGTGTCCTACAAGACAAATTTTAGTGAAACTAGGCACACTTTTCTCCTTACTCCTGGCTTTATTTCAGATTTGTAACATTTTACCTTTATTTACTCAGACCAAAGTATTCATTTAATTCAGCCCCCTCATTTTACAACAGAGGGAATGGAATACCCTCAAATAACTAAGTATAAATATATATGTGTCTGTCTGTGTTTGTGTATATTATTGATCTGTGTTATACAAGTAATAAATAATCCAGGAGTACAGCGTCTGTCTTACCTGCTGTTCTCTCTATGATGTGAAGCGATGAGTCACATGAGTAATTGTATTACTTGTGTAAAGTACTTGGAAGACAGTTTCACTTGCATTAAGTCCTGTGCTGCATGTCATAAAGATGAAAAGTTTGAGCCATCTGTTACTTAAAAAAAACACACACAACAATTTACCCTGGTATATACCACCTGGTGTTTAACTAGGCCTGGGGATCTGTTCCAGTTCTAGCACTGCTTCATTGTACAAATATTGGGGTGAGGATGGGGAGGGTATGGTGATAGCTTCTGTGACTTGGGAAGGGCCTCTTTCACTGAGTCTCGAACAATGTTATTTGGATCATTGTTATTTCCTAGTGTGGCTCGCCTGTCATTAAAAACAATTTTGTCTTAATTTTGAAAATTGGATGTGAGGAGTAACATTACACAAAAACAACATTATACAATGATGGAGATAATGTTCTGTGCAGCATGATTTAATTTGGAGCCGTGGATGGCCACCTGCTGGGCCTTTGTTCTTGGGGCAGTCTGGCCGGTGGCCCCAGTGTTTTGGGTCTTCGGTTGGTCACGTGGCTGTTGAGATCTGCCTGGGTTAGTTGCAAGCCATTAATCTGGTAGCACAGGACGATGGGATATTTGACTGCTGGGTTTTTGAATTAAGAAAACAAATCCCTTTTAAAGCTATTATTCAGCAATCACAAAATGGTTTTAACATGTTGATATAACATCAGAGTCTTTACATTTTATCTAGGGGTAGCCTATTCTTATCTACAACATAAAAAAAAAAAATCCAGTACTGTTTGGCATTATGGTAACTAGCTACCATATAGCACCTGTCTGCTTACCCACTGTGGTGGAGTTATCCTGTAATTCAGTGACTAACCTTGGGACACTTTTGAGAGTGACAGCCACTAATATTTATGCTGGGATAAAAGGTGAAGACAAGGACATATGGTCACTCTGTTTATAAGGCTTGGTCATTTTTTACTGTCCTCTGTGATCAGGAATAACCAAATATTCCACATGTATTTAAGGATAATTCTTATATTTAAATTGCATTAATTGTGGCTGATATGGTCCTTGAGACAGAGAAGGTACTCAAATCAATATTTTCAAATTGAATAAATGTTTACATTTTAAAAAATTAAAACTTCTGCCAAGTATCTTTAAAAATGTACATTTTAAAACAGTTTGCATAAGACTCTTCTCTGGTTTCCTGATATTCGGGTTCAGTCTCAGGCTTCCCTATAGTGTGATATTGTCTGTTGACCTATGATGTGAACTCTTAAATCACTGTAATACATAGCATCTTAAAAGGATGGGCAAGCACTTAAAAATTGTAGTTGCCTGTTCTATCTAAAATAATTTAAACTGCATACTAGTAGAGGGAGCCATTTGGTCAACTGCTTATTACGACTTGTCCCAGTAACTTATTTACTTTTTCTTATTACTCGAAGTTGTGAAATGATTCATTGGCTACCTAGCAATTCCTTAAATTTCTTCGGAGAAAATAGGGCAGTCAATCCATTTAGTTGTCTGATAGTATGTAGAGATTTTCATGGTACGGAAAGATGGAGATTTCGGATGCTTTTTCATGCTCAGCTTTACTCTTGTGTTTATCACTTTGGACACTTTCAGCAATGTTCTCTCTCTTCACCAGCCCTAATGCATTACATATAAGACATAGGAATTTCTCTCCTTTTTTAGATGAGGTAATAAAAAAGGTGTTTGTTGCCCATCTGCCTATCTCGTGAGATGGATTGGATTTAACTGAACCCTGAAATGTGGGTTGCAGTGTTGGGGGGTTTTGGAAGTCAGTTGTGGTTTAGAGGGACTCTGTGATGCAGGGCTGGGAACTTTGGTGTTTTCTTCTGGTCCACGGTAGGTGTTTTTAAGAGAGCTGTCAGAAGATCTTGGGTTCTTGACCATGTGAATTGATTGGTTTAAACATCCCATTTGTCCTGGTCTCCCTGTTTCTAATATGAAAGAGTTGAAACACGCTATTTAGACCTCCATTTCTTTATCCTTTGTGTGTGCACGTGTGTCCTGAGGGTTTCATAGGCTTGTTCCTTTTGTATCTTTCCCTATTGCTGTCTACCACTCTGGTCTGATTTCTTTCTCTTGATCTTTCTGTTTTTTTTCTTCTTGTTCTCAAGCCTTGCCTTTTTCACCTGAGTAAAAGAGTTCACAAAGTCTTCTTTATCTCTACCCTAATTGTTCCTAGTATTCAGATACTGGTCATGACAGAACTTGCGTGGGTGCCTCATGATTTTTATACAGTAGAACTGAATTCATGAGGAAGATGGTTATTTACTTGTTAATTATCTTTTCATTCTCTGTGGCAGGAGAAGCTTCAAGGGCAGGCGTGCTGTTTTGTTTACAGCTATATCCCCAGAGCCTGGAGGGATGCTGGGTGCCCAATAACTGTTTTAATAAAAAGAATAGATTAAAAAAATAAAAACAAAACAGTGAAAGAAAGGGACACCTGGCTGGCTCAGTCAGTAGAGCATGTGACTCGTGATCCTGGGGCCAAGCCCCATGTTGTTGGGGAGGGGGAGGGGAGACTGTTCTTAAAATAAAAAAAATTAAGAATAGAAATGCCATAGCTTTCCGATAGTTTACCAAATCAAATATTATTTAGGAAGAGTCATGGAGTTCCTTTGCTTTATAGAAACTGTCTTGAACTTTGGCTGGCACTTGAACCATTTAATGAGGGAGAAGTTACTTTGGAGTGATTCTTCCTGTAATAATGCAGGTGCATAGTCTCTTTCCTTTCTAGCACTTGTAGTCCCTAGACTTGATTTGACTACTTTTATCAGTTAAGATCCTTTTTGTTGGAAGTAATAGAAATCTCAGCTGAAACTCACATAAGCAATAAAGAAGTCGCTTATTCTCACAAGTCCAAGAAGGCTTCAGAGTGGGTTGCTTTAACTTGGTGTTGTCATAAGAGACCCAGTTTCCTTGGTTCTTTTTACTCTCCCTTTTGCTACCTTTGCTTCATCCTTAAAGCTTGTGCTTTCTGTGATTATGAGGACAGGAGTGGCAGGGGAGGCCTTATTTTCCTTGTTTGTATCTAGTTGGAAGAAGACTGGCTTTTCTTCATTGAAGACCTGAGCAAGACTTCTTCGTGCATCATTGGTCCGAACTGACTTTGGACTGCTCTCCCTGAACACGGGCAGGGAGACGGAAGTGCATTTGGCTTGGACTAATAATTATCTCAAGTAAAATAGATGTTGGTTCCAACTGTGCTGCTCACGAAAATCCCACGTGAATTAACCTTTATAAATACGTTTTTAAAGACCGTTGATTTCCTGAACTCCAAGATAAGACTTCCCAGAGTAATTAGGTTCATAACCAAGAGGATGCTGGGTAAAGTCAACATTATCATCATAATCACTTCATTAGGGAAATTACAGCACTTAAATTTAAAAACGTGACAGTTTTTGTTCTGTCTTCCCAAGTTTATTAAATGTGCCACATTGTTTTTGTAAAGTAGAAAGTAGGTTTTTGTAAAGCAGAAAGTAGAAATTGGAACTATGACTCCCCCTTAAGTGTGTTGGCACTGATAACAATTGATATGTTTAAATTATTTAAGTAAAATGAAATCTTGTTGACCAGAAATACCTGGGAAAAGATAAGTAGGACATAGTGAAGCTTACTGGAAAAAAAAAAAAAAAAAAGTCAATATATAAGGTAACATGCATCTGTTACCTTAACTTACTAAAAGGTTTCTGATTTACTTGGAGTTATGGTAATGGATTATTTTCATTTGGCGAAGAATTCTTAGTAAATGTTTTTACTAAGCAGCATGGAAGCGTTATGATATTGTGGAAGAAGCCCTGAATTAGGAGCTGAAACCCAAATTTCTCTCATTTTCCCACTGACACAGTAGAGAGGATGGTCTCAGGTGAGCTCACTCACCTGTCCTGTTGTGTCTCGTCACTTCCAGGACTTGAGAGCAGTTGTGTACTCATCCGTGACCGAGTGAGGTATCCCGGCTTGTGAAAATCTAATGGCCTACCACTCTCATGAAGACCTGAGTGGAGATACTTTTTTGCTTCAGGTTTTAAAGTGAAGTAGTCGGGGTGCCTGGGTGGCTCAGTCGGTTAAGCGTCCGACTTCGGCTCAGGTCATGATCTCACGGTTCGTGGGTTCGAGCCCCGCGTCTGGCTCTGTGCTGACAGCTCGGAGCCTGGAGCCTGCTTCGGATTCTGTGTCTCACTCTCTCTCTGCCCTTCCCCTGCTCATGCTCGCTCTCTCTCTCTCTCTCTCTCTCTCTGTCTCAAAAATAAATTAAACATTTAAAAAATTAAAAAAAAAGTGAAGTAGTCATCTTTCTCCTTCAGAAGGTAGAACTCTCCCACAGGCGTTCTGATTTCTGTGAGCGCACCAAGTGTTTCTTTTTGCTTTAAATAGTGGAGACCAATGTGAATTCGTCTCTTACTCTTTTCCTTTAAGTTTATTTATTTATTTTGAGAGAGAGAGAGAGAGAGAGAGGGAGCGCGCTCATGTGGGAGGAGCTGAGAGAGACAGTAGAGGATCCCAAGCAGGCTCCACACTGTCAGTGTGGAGTTGGATGCAAGGCCCAAACTCATGAACCGTGAGATCATGACCTGAGCTGAAATCAAGAGTCGGACGCTTAACTGACTGAGCCACCCAGGCTCAGTCCAATTCGTCTCTTATTCTTGTATTCCATTTTCCAGCTCACTTCTCTGAACCTCATTTTCCTAGTTTGTAATGTGAGGCTCTCTCCCTTAACACTTAGATTCTTCTTGAGGGTTGCATGAGGCAGCACATGATGCCTGTGGAAGTTGCTCTGGAAAAATCTAAAGCAGAATAATTTCTAGAAACATGGACAGTGAGCTGCACAGGACCACCCCTTAGGCTCCCATCTTTTGTCTTATTGAGACTTTTGTCCTTTCCCCGCCGCCATTAGAGACTTAGTATAGTGACTTGGGTATTCAGGACCTTGATGTGTGGGGGTTGAAATTTGAACCCTATAAACTGGAGGTGAAAGAATGTATTGCTTGTTTTTTAATAGTTTATTATTCTAACATGCAAAACCCACAAACTTTCCCTTTTATCACCATTTTACAAGTGGATGTATGAAACAACTAGAATTTAAAATCGGAAAATGATTTTTTCCCTTACATTTGTATTTGCTAATTTTCAAATCTACTGAAGTTTCTTCTGTCAGCTGGGTGTAAAAAAAATTGCACATAGATTGCAGCTTTTTGGGGGGGAGTTTTCAAAGAAATTTTACTTTTTTCTAATAAAAATGTAAATATTTGGAAAAGAAAACTTTTCTACTGATGTATTTGGTATTACCCTTGTGGAATTTGGGTGGGAAGTACTACTTTTGGGGACAGATAGTTCCTGCCATAGTCACAGACTCTTAGTGCTAGAATCGGCCTCAGAGTTCGTGTTGTTTGACCATTTTCCTGTCTGTGTGAGAAAATTAAGGCTCAGAGAGGAAGATTTGTCTTCCTGTCAGTTATGGCACAAGCCGGGCCCCGAGTCGAGGTCTCTGGACCGTCAGTTTGGGGTTTTGCTCCTTGAACCGGCCTGCCTCTCAAGGCCCCGCTTGTGTTCTCAGGAAGAAGGGGTGCAAGCGTGCGTGTGCAGGGCGGCCCGGCAGACAGACCTGGGTCCTGGGCGCCCTCCGCGCTTTCGACGCTTCGGCCCGCGCGGTGGCCGGCCGCCGCCACATACAGCAGATGCACAAGTCCTCTTGGGGGCCTGTCTTTGAACCCTCACGGGCAATTCTGAATGACTGGGTCTTTTCCCTGTCGTTCTAGTGACCTGTGACAGGGATGGCCGGAGGATGTGTCTGCAGACTAACTGTAGTCTTCAGCTAACCGTGACATCCTGTTTATACACCATGGGTTAAAACCACTTTCATGTGGCTTCTGAGATATATAGGAAGGTTCACAAGACTTTAGAGACAGCTACCACAGTTGTACTTTTCTTCCCCTTTTTGTGGACTGGGAAATTTCTGGTTATTTAGCGCTACAGTATTTTTTTTTTTTTTTGTATTAGATATTTGTCTTCTGTTTAACTCCTTCATTATAAAATACGGTAAGAAGTTTAGAAACCACAGAAAAGTGTGCAGGTTAGTGAATTATTTTAAGTCAGACATCCCTGTAGCTACCACCCAGTTGCTTAGCCACACTGGAAACCCTTCGATGCTTCCCGCCACGGCTGCAGCTTTCTCCCTGTGTCCACAAGTGACCAAGCGCTGCCTTGACTTTTGTAATAATCACTTCTTAGATGGCTTTATCACCCAAGTTTTCTGTTTAGATGATAAAGTTCAATCTTGCCCATTTAAAAAAACCTTATATGTATTTTTGGAGCATATATATATATATATGTATATATATATATTCACTTCTGTGCATTGGTAAACTGTGGAGTTACTTAAAGGAGAAATTGACTGATTTCAGTAGAATTCAGAGAAAAATTTCTGGAGGGAAATGGAACTTCAAAATTAGCCACAAACATTGCCTCTAACCTTTGTAATTAAAAAAAGCCTCCTAAGAACGACCTGTTTTGTTTGTAAGGTAAAGCGAAATGGATAATTGATGGGATTATGTAGTTAAAGCAAACCAAATCTTCTCTCTTCTTCCTTAGCATGTATAATTTTGCGTCTGGAATCTTTCGTACTTGCTACATTGTGATCGTTCAGTAACTATTCGTTGATTATATAAAAGCGTCTTAATTGTGGCAGTCCTGTGTAGCGTCTTCCTGTGCGCACACAGCTTTTCGGGCCTCCTGGTGGCACTGAGCACAGCCTCCGAGGCACCGTGAGCGCATTCTCTTCTCTTACGTGCCTCTCGGAGGGAGTACGTGGTCCCTTTTTGTATGACTGCCGGACTTTCGTGTCTTCACAGTAGGCGGAGGTGGGAATGAAGAAAACCTATATTCTTGTGTATTACGGTATGGTTTCATGTGTTCACGTCAAGCTGCTAAATGGCGAGTGCCGTCTGCTGGGTTATTCCACTCGACCGTTTCAGTTGATGTTGGTGTGAGAGATATTAGCGTGATGGCAGCGTGAGTGTGGTCACATTTGTCCTTTGGCTGGCACTGCAGAAGTGGAAGCGTGGTGGCACCTTCTCCCACCCCTCACCGCCCACGCCCGCCCACCAGTTGTTGGTATTCGGGTGTTTCACATAGAATGGGGGGGCCGTGTCTGTTTCGCTGAGGTTTTGCTTGCTGGAACTAGAAGTGAGCCCTGTCACTCCAGGATTCGTCCGGGCCCAACTTTGTTAGGTGCTCTTGTCAAAGAATTTTTTTCCCCTCGTGAAGTTATAAAGCAGTTGCATTTGTTATAAATGCCTTTCTTATCTGAGGTCAGATTAATCATAAGCAATAGCTGTATTACTTTTGTGAAGATGTAAATAGAATTGTATTTTTTACGAAGGAGTGAGGGAAGGGACAAAGTAGAGAGTTGAGGGGAAAGTTGTGCTGCTTATAATCAGTAGGAAAATAATTCTTAAGAGTATGATAGTAAGTCTTATGAATTGTTTATTTGATCTGTGAGAGTGAAAATCGTGATAGGATTTACTATAAAATTCACATGGAAATAAGTGGTGTTGGCACTGATCACATGTAGTTCATCTGATTGGATCATCTGTTTCTGACTATGAAAAAGATTCCTGTTTAATGGTAGTTTTATTAAATTTTAAGAGACATAAACATGGCTGTTAATCACAACTTTAGTTAAAGACTCATCCTAGTATTATTTCCTGGTCTTAGGTGTTCTTTCAGAATTTACTGAATTGCAAGAAGGGGTTTTGTTTTTAAGTTTATGTATTTAGTTTTGAGGGAGGGAGAGAGGGGGCAGAGGGGAGGGGCAGAGAGAGAATCCCAAGCAGGCTCTGAGCTGCCCAGAGCGACTGAGCCAGCCAGGCGCCTCCCCCCCAAGAAGTTTTTTGAAAATGTATTCAAAGGTGTGTAAAGTGAATCACATCTAGGCATTGCCCTTGAGGAGCTCATAGTTTCGTAGGGGGAGACATGTCTGTTGCAGGAATTACAGTTCTATAAGTCAGTGCTGAATGTTACAAATCATTTGTTGTAGGAACAAGTACATGATTTAGGACAGTGATTTTTCTGAATTAGCTAGTTCACTTATAATATGTTAAAAATGAGTTGTTTATGGTGCCCTGATAATATTCTCTACCTCTTGTCCCTCCGGTGAAACCTCTTGATTATGCAGGAGTTAAAGCTTGCTGAAGCCCAGTTAAGGCAGGTTTGAAGAAAGTTTCTCTTCTCTTGCCTCTGTTCTGTAGATGGGGATTCCATATTCCATTACTGTATGGATTAGTCAAGGAGACAACTCTTACTTTTACCTGGGCATGAGTGTCTCTTGGTTAGCCACTTTTTATTGTATTATTTTAAATTAAGAAAAAAATTTTTTTAACGTTTATTTATTTTTGAGAGAGACAGAGACAGAATACTAGTGGGTTAGGGACAGAGAGAGAGGGAGACACAGAATCTGAAGCAGGCTCCAGGCTCTGACTTGTCAGCACAGGGCCCCATGCGGGGTTCGAACTCATGAGCTGTGAGATCATGACCTGACCCTGGGTGGGACACTTAACCGACTGAGCCACCCAGGCGCCCCTTATTGTATTATTTTAAATAACAAAGTGCTTTTCTGTTACCCCTTCCAGAGGATCAGCTTTTACATTAACTAATGCCTCTTTGGATAAGTGACTTTGAAAAAGGCACGAAAGGCTTGGAAGTCTTGTTTAGGAACTTTTTATAAGCTTCTGATATTTTTTCATTCAGACTGTGTGGCCAATTCCAAAATCCAGTGGATCTCCCCCAGAAACCAGGTTGGGATCTAATGGTACCCCAGCTCAAATTGTATTCAGGATGGACTAGAAATAAGCCCATGTGTGCATTTTCCTTCTGAACTTTGATTCCTTTAGTTCAATTTTTAGTTGGAATCAGAAGTGTATACTTTCCTATTCGTTCCTCAAAATATAACCTAGATTTCTGTTGTAATTTAATTTTTGTTTTTCTTGGTAAATGTGATAATTAAAGTACAATGAGATGTGCAAATTGGACAGTGAATTGAATAAATGTAACAGCTGATCTCTTTTCACTGTCACTTTTTTAAGGTCTTCTGATATACTGATAGACTCTTGAGATTGCTTTCTTTCTTTTTCCATTTTCTTCTTTCTTTTGTTTCTTTCCTCTGTCCAAGGGTATTACCATCTAAAGTGTTTGCTATGAAGAGTGTCAGGATATTGATCTTAGGGGAGGTGAACTAACTACAGATTTGCTTTTCATTTTATGAAATGAATTCTCCATAATAGGACTACATCTGTTGTAACTTTAGGTTACTTTCTGTGTTGGTCCTTTTGAGGAAGGAGTGTCTTACTTTAATTAGCTTAACAAGAAGGAAATGATTGATTTGAATGGTAACTGCTGTGTAAGTCTTAAATGCAGTTTTAAAGGTGGTGAAGTATCATGTATATAGTGGTCAGATTTTCTGAGCTTCACTCCTCTTTTTCTTGGATCTCGAAGTTACAAGGTCCAAATATCATTGAACCTTAAACTTCGTAATGTAGGGGAGGAAAAAAGAAACAACCTTTGTGTGTACTTTCTTAGGTTCATCCACTGGGGCTTGGGAATCAATCTGATAAAAGATGGATTAACAGGGGGAAAAAACCAAATTTAGGTATGCAGGGGTAGTTCATGAGGACACGTGACCTAAGGAGGAGGTTGCAATTTGGAGATTGTATGCCATTTTAACAAAGGGGTAAGAGTAGAGAGGAGCTGAGATGAAGGAGAAAGGGTTTGGGGTTCCTTGGGGAGAGGGAATTTATGGTAAGGTGATTAGAAATACGTGGGAAATGAGGGTTGTTTAGTAGGGTTGGTTATGCAGATATGAGATGGTTTGAGTTGTCTCTGGAGTAGTTCTCTTCCTGATACTGGAGAGGGTGATGCCTTCACACATGGAGATTTATGTTCTTCATTTAACCTAATTGTTGGGGGGTTGGGCTCTTTTCCTGAGCCTGCTATTTCTTTTTCCTTTTTTCTTTTTTAAGTTTATATATTTTTAGAGAGAGAGAGAGACAGAGTGAGAGTGTGCATCAGTGGGGGAGAGGCAGAGAGGAGGAGAGACAGAATCCCAAGGAGGCTCTGCACCGTCAGCACAGAGCCCGATGTGGGGCTTGAACCCTGAGATCATGACCTGAGCCCAAATCAAGAGACATATGCTTAACTGACTGCACCATCCCGGTGCCCCCTGAGCCTGCTGTTTCTTAATTGCTTTTTGCTCAAAATAATCTTCTTGTCAAAGTGCTGCATTTTGTGGTGGCATATTCTGGCCCTCTTCAATGACTAAAGAAAGCTCTGGGTGACTTGTAGCATTGTACCAGATTCTAGGAGGCCTACTTAACCTTTATTTGAGCCTGCATTAACTTCTTCCTGTTTGAACTCAGAACACTAATATTCTTTTGAAGTAATTCATCAAAAATCCTAGTATTAAGGTATGTTTTTATAACATATACAACATGTTAGTATAGTACTACATGTGTATGATTTATATACGACTGTATATATTTATGTATCTGGGTTATCGCCCTCTTTTTTATGCTGGTGAGTTCTTCGATTAAAAGTTTTGGTGCCCACTTGATATCCGACGAGCCTCTAAGCATATACTGCACACACATTTCATTAACGAATTTGTGAACATCATATATATATCAAGTGAGGCTGTTGATGGTCATCATTTATTCCAGAGGTTTCATAGATCCATTGTGTAACAGTTAGAAGTGGCGGTGGGTAAATTGAGTAGACAAGCTAGAAATGACATGTTGAGAGGTAAGAGCCAACACCAAAGGAAGAGAAGAATCCATCTGTGTGGCTTCCCGAGATTATTTATCACTTGGCCGCACGGCCTTAAGATCTTGGTAACCCTTGGCTACCGACATCATTATGTTGAAGCAAAGGGCAGTGATGGATGACTGTCAGTTCTGTCTTTACCTTGGGCAAGCTATTTCATGTTTTTGAGCCTCTGTTTTCTCTTTTATAAAATGAAATCACAGGGCTAGAAAGTTTGGGGTGTCTCTTACAGATGTGAAATTCTCTGTCTGCAGTGCTGAAGGCAGTCAACTGCGGGTACAGTTGGAGTGACCATATTTTGCACAATAGGAAATGCAGGCGTGCCATACAAATATTTTAGAAACATTTCCTTTGGAGTGGTTACCTATTTTTTTGACCATACATGGTTTGGGATGTAGGCCAGTGTAGGGGATAAGGCTTCAGGAGGTGAAAGAAGGCAAATTTGGGTGAATAAGTGGGAGCTAATTAACGGGCAAAGACAAGTGTTCGGTGATTAAAAAGGCAGACTTGATGGGGTTTATCAATCTTGAAAATAACCATCCAAATGTGTATTCAAATATGTAACTGGGGATAGATACCTGCAGACATTCAAGTCCAGAGTAACTGGGGTTTCGTCTCATGATCACGAGACTCAATGTTATTTTAACTAAACCTAGTTACGTCACCTGGAAAGCCAGCTTGACATGACATACGTTTCCATTGCTCGAAAACTGAAGCCCCAATTCTGTAAGACAATTAAGCATCCCTACTATCTGGTTTCTAAAGCTAGTGGCTTAAAAGTTGTATCCAAAGCACTAAAAGCTACAGGTTTTTTTCTCTCATTCAGAACTTCAGCATCAGGACTCTTGGGCAGGATAACAGTAAGTCAGTCAACAGCAAGTCCATTCTCCCAGTTGTTTTTCCAAAAATTGTAGAATTATTCCTAATACATCTTGTTCTCTTGCATTCAGTCCGTCAGCAAAATCCGCTACCTGTACCCGGAAGAGTGCCCAGGTTCCACCCACTTTTCACAACCTCCGCTGCTACCTCCAAGAACATGTCTGCCCGGTCTCCTTCCACCTCTGTCCCCTCATGGTTTACTCTCAGCAGAGCACTCAGAGTGATCTTTGTAAAGCGTGTGCCAGAACAAAGCACCCCTCTCCTCCTTCCTCGACTGCTTGTTCCAAAATTTACAAGAGGCATCATGGTTGTTGAAGTATATCATGCACACAGATCCTTATTTGCTGAGATATTTTTATGTTTCACATGGCTACATGTCTAACTATAAATACTTGAAATAGGTGTTCCCTTAAGTATTTGCAGAGAATACTCAACATGCAGAGACTGAAGACTGTGCTTGCTTTGTACAGAAACAGATTGATTTGATTCTCTTTGTAGTGCTGTTGTGTGGAAGTTTTTATGAGTATATCCATGTGCATTTAGAAAGGTGAAAGATCATGGGGCACCTGGGTAGCTCAGTCGGTTAAGCATCCGATTTGGCTCAGGTCATGATCTCACGGGTTCGAGCCCCATGTCGGGCTCTGTGCTGCAGATTCTGTGTTTCCATCCCTCCCTCTCTCTTCTGTCAAAAATAAATAAACATTTAAAAAAAGTGAAAAAAAAAGAAATGTAAAAGATCAGATATATATCTAAGAAATACTTTTTCATGAAAGAGAACTTGGGTTGAAGACCGAGTCATTATTAGGAGTATTATATCGATTAAGCATCACATCGAAGGGGAGATGGGCGTAATAGGAAAAAAGAACACGGAGAGAGAAGCAGCATTTCCTCCCTGCCTGCTTCTTGTGCAGAACTGTGTTTTTCTTGATTTTATTTCTTGAGTGTATTACTCTGCCATGAGATCGTTCACAAAAAACAGAAAAACAGGAACTGTCGAATACTATTTCTACTTTGAGGACATTCGGTACATTATAATCCCCATAAATTTCTGTGTGGTTTTAATCAAGAGATGTTTGCTCTAATTTTTATTACACGATCGAAACCCAAGTTGGATTTCTATTCTGAGATCTGGTGTGCAAGGAACAGGGGATCTTGGGTGCCGATCTGAGCTCCAGCACCAACTCAACGTGTGAACGCTGGGCTTCAGTTACTGCATCTTCTTGACTCTCAGTTTTCTCATTTGCGAAATAAAGCAAATGATATTATGTGATCTTTATTTTTTACGATTTCTGTGAATTTTAAGGTTCTGAACAAATTATCTCTTGTGTATTTAGTAGTTGACAGAAAAGAGGGAAAGGTTTCTTTATGTTTTCTGCATCACTCTAGTGCTGTAGTCAAGGATATGTCTCTAATTTTAGAAGTGTGTTTCAGGAAAATAAGGATGATTATAGTGAATTAGTTTTACATGTAATTTTTATTTTAATTAACATTTCAAGGCTATCTAAAATGAAAACATGGAAATTCATGCTACCTTAAACTTTCTTAAGGTATTATTATTACCAACGTTCATATTTTGAAGGATAAAAGGTTTTAGAAATGTGTCTGTGCTGAGTACTTTCTAAAGAAATTGTTTTATGGGCTTTTATTAACTGGAACAAAGCTCACTAAACAAAAAGAACAGGATGTAAGAAGGGAATGTTTAGAACAAGAGGACTCAGAGAAATTGTGTTCAAGCCTTTGCTGCTTTATTTGGTCACATATAAAATGAGGCATTAACATTCCATAACGGGGCTGTGATTTTTGCTTTGATTCTAATTCTGGTCTACCCTAGCATTTTAAGTCCAAATTCAATAAAAGCATGAAATAATATTCTAAATAAATCACTTGTTCAAACATCTCTGTTTTGAACTTTTCCTCTTAATTTTCTGGTGTTGTGCTTACTCCCTGAAAATCAGCCTTGGACTGTTTTATGACCTGGTTTAGTGTTTATAATGTCACTGGAACATTTTCCCTGGATTGTTGTACATATTGGCTGTACGGTTTTCAAATGTTACGGAGCTAACTGCATAATGGTTAACCTGATGAAGTGCCGGGGGAATGCCGTGTAAGTGCTGATCCTGATGATTATTGTTAAAGTATAGGTGTTGGTGGTGATGTTACCTCCTTTTTGTTTTACACACTAGTATTTTTATCCTGTGGAAATGTTTCTATAGCTCTAAAGAGCCTTAAAGTTTTGTACTCAACCAGATTGTCTCCACACGTTTCGGGACTATTCTATCCAGGGTTACCAACCGTCACATTAGCTTCATTCCCAGCTGGCTGACTTGAACGTCTGGAAACCTGATAGGCATTCGTGGAACCTCAGATTAAGTGTGTCCTGTGTGAATTTGTTGCTTTCTGTTCCAGTACTCAGCCAGCTGCTTCTTTGGGCCAAATCTGACCTGCTTCCTATTTTTGTAAATGAAGCTTTATTGGAACAGACACACACACACACACACACACACACACACACACACACACGTAATGTTATATATGATTGCTTTTACATTAAGGTGGCAGAGTTGAGACTCTTCCAACAGAGACCTGTGAGTAGCAAAGGCTAAGGTATTTACTCTCTAGCTCTTTATATAAGATGTTTGCTGATCCCTCTTAGACTCAAAACCTTGGCATCACTTTGGATTCCTCCTTGGGTTTTCCCCAAATATATTTAAGAGGAAAACCCATCTCCTTTCCTTTAATCTTTCTTTTTTCAGATCTTTCACCTGCATTCAGGTCCTCACATCCTTTAGCCTAGAGTATTAAATAAATTTCCCCACCTCTTGGCTCCTTCTCCCCTTATGTTTCATTTTATGTCTTGCCATCAGCGTGATGTTCCTAAGATTTGGTGCCAGTCTTTGTCCGCTCTGCCACCAGAACACTTCCCCATTCCCACTAGCTTCAATAGAAACTCCCCAGCCTCTCTCTTAAGGTTCCTTCCATAATATAAGCTTTGCCAGTCTCCCTCATACAGGAATTCTGTAGTGTAACACTTTCCTCTGACGGTCTTGTCTTCGTCCATGCGGGAACAACCGCCTTGGGCTCTGTCTCCATTTTCCACCTTCTCCTACCGTCTGCCCTAAAAACCCCCTCAAGTTTGTTTGGAAGTGTACTGTCTGTTTCTGTCTGCATATTCCTTTTCCCTCCCTGGTACATATATGTATAGCCTGTGCCTCTTTCTTCACCAGTGGCATTTTATTTGATGCTGTGTTGTTGATGTCCTTTTACGTCTCATCCGTTATAAACCAGAAGCTTGTTGAGTGCAAAGTGCATGTGTTCCCTTAAACTCTCAACGTCATGTCTTAGGCGTGCTTAATAATTAAGTAATTGAGTCACATTATAGGAGGCAGGCCTTCTAATTTGAATGTAATTATTGGTGACCTCACAGACTCCCTTGGATGTTTGCAGTGATTCTGGGTGTTAGAGGGAATTCTTGAGGAAACCAGATGTCACTTCCTCATGTAGATTGTTAATGTAAATGGAAAGATTTTTTTCGTCTGATAAGGTATTTCACATTTACCGCAAGAAAACTGTTTGTGTGCGGTGATGTGTATGGTGCTGATAAACACAAGTAGAAGCAGCAGGCAGAGCCAGGCAGGAATTCTCATGGATGTGGTAAGCAATCTACCAAACTCAGATTTTTTTGATTCCGTTAACACGTTCCCCCCAGCCCCACCCCCAGGATTCCAAGAGGAAAAATTATACCAAAGCACTCTAATAAGTTATTGAAGTGAAACCCTTACAGATGATGTTAGAATAGTCTTTTACACTCTGCTTATCCGTTCATTCAGTCATTCCCTGCATTCCTCCTGGAAGGTTTTGATGTGGCTGTCAATTCCAGATAGCTGGTTCTGTTAATCCCAGGGTTTTTTGGGGGGCCTCCTGTTCTGAGTTTGTTCTCTGGAAAAAGTTGAGAAAAACAAAACAATGTGCCAGGTGTAGAGACTTTTCACTTCACAGTGGTATGTTCCCGAAACTGGGCTGCTGATACCCTTAACTTCCTCAAATGGTTTTTAGAAACAGAGATTGCCAGGGGGCGGCCAGGAAGACAGTTTGGTGTATAAAGCGTAGTACCCAAGCATGTGGCAAAAAGGAAAAAAAAAAAAAGGAACAAAGCATCACTATATTACAAAACCCACACACTTGAAAAAGAATTAAAGACTTGAAAATGTAATTTTAATTGGGCAAAGGACATGCATAGTTTCTAGGAAAAGATACCCGTTGCTGGGTTCACCACTGTTTTCCACTGTTTTCTAGCACATAGTCAGTGTTTGCTGTATACACGCATGTGAGATAAATGAGTAACACAGATGCATAAAATATATCCCAACCTTCTTCTAAGTAAAGAAATGCTTCATAACTGGAAATGTATGCCTTTGAATCGGCGTTTCTACTCTCTGGAATTTATTCTAGGGAAATAATTAGCATAGATTTCACATTTATGTTTCCATAATCGTGGAACACTTTCTCAAATATTCAAAGATGTCTATCTGTCCATCCACATGTATATGTACATATGTTGTTAGCATAAGTTAGCATAAGCACTTAAGCTTATGCATAAGTCTCCAGGGAACAAAACTGGGAGATATATGAATTCCCAGGATAGAAAGGGTATTATACCTTCTATTTCTTTAACTTTTGTTTGATTTTTTTAAAAGTATATTTTATTTTTATACTGATCAAAAGACTGAGAAGTTATAGAATGAGTTTTAGGTACATTTTCATTAGTAATTAAAATAACTTATTTGAATGGCTAACTTGTCTATCTAGAAAGTGTGTTTTTTTAAGTTTGTTAATTTTTAGAGAGAGGGAGGGAGGGAGAACAAACGGGGGAGGGGCAGAGAGAAGAGAGAATCCTAAGCAGCCCAGAGCCCAATGTGAGGTTCAGACTCACGGACCGTGAGATCATGACCTGAACCGAGATTAAGAGTCAGAAGCTCAAATGACCACGCCGCCCAGGGGCCCCTAGAAAGTGTGGTTTGTAAGAGTGCTTTATATCCTTGAGAATTCTGTGGAAGTACATTTTTTGGTTTTGTATTGGGACGGTAATGAAAGACATTATCAGGTTGGAGTGCTGTTGTGTCCTTTAATGGTGTGATCAATGGATGCACAGTTCAGAAGTCTTACAGTGTTTTCTTGCAGCGGTTGTAAGAAAATCCAGCTTCTTGGTAGAATGGCTTCTTATGATTTGGAGAACTTATACGCACTTACATCGGTTTCCAAGGGTATACTTGTGAGCAAAAGAACGACACTGTTTTTCTCTTCATCTTTCTAGAAAAGCTCAAGAGGAGAACAAGAAAATTGTGCTAGCTGGATGTGTTCCTCAAGCCCAGCCTCGGCAGGACTACCTTAAAGGACTGAGTATCATCGGGGTAAGCTTGTACCTGATGGGGAGGACAGAAAATCCTAGGTTGTTGAAACACGTGATAGGCCCACATTTGATTTGCTCTTTCTGTGTTATTGACAAGCTCTGTTATGCATCCGACTATCTGTCAACACACTTCCCCTGTTGCCGCTGAAATTTTGTCATGTCTGTGTAACTTTTTCACCTTAGCACAAAAGAATGTTCCAGATTTTCTTGTTGAAAACACCAAACGTTACGAAGCCATAGGATGGGATTTAGGTCCATTACTAACCCCTGGCCTTTGTCTGCCTGTCCCGTGCTGCGTTTTGCCATGGTGTACGTATCATTGTAGTTTTCCCATCCCACGGACCCATGTGTCATCCCTCCAGCACACGGATGCCTTTTTCTGGAACGCCCCACTTCTGGTCCCTCTCACATCATGACTGCAACATGATTCGTTCCGTTCAGCCTCCTCTGACCCCTGCGCGGCCTTCCGCAATCCTGTGCCTCAGTTCCTGGGTCGCAGCTCACTGTGCGGTTACCTGTCATCTGCTCTCTCATCGCAGCATTCCACAGAGTTGTGATTTTACCTTGACTCTGAGAATTTTTTGATTAAGGCCACCTTTCTACTTAAATCATTAACATTACAGGACAGCTTTTCAGTCTTTTTTAAAACTCTAACCATGTTACTCCAGCCTTTCCCATGATGCCTGACATACAGTAGGCACTCAATAAGTGCTTGGTGACCAGCTGAAGGAAAGAATCTTCCTATGTATTTTGGTCATTGGCATGCCTTCTTCCCTGTGGGGCACTTAGCATTGTGAAGTCAGGACACTTCCTGTCTGTTCCCTCTCTCATTCTTTGTGGCCATCACTGTTCACAAAAGGCCCAAAGGTAGCTGGCCTTCAGTCGGTATTTGTGACCACATGGTGGTACTTCGTCCTCCTCACCACCCTCCAAGGGCTGTACTCAACCTGCTCAGCAATCTTCTTTTAAAGTAGGCTTTGTTGATTTTTTAAAGAAATATAAAAATTCAGTATGCGCATAAAAAAATCACATGAATAATTGGCACCTGGAATGAGGTTTATTGGATTTTTATTTATTTCATATACTACTGACAAGTTTTGTTTTCTTTTAAGATTTTATTTTTTTAAGTAATCTCCATACCAATGTGGGGCTCGAGCTTATAACCCCGAGATTAAGAACCGCACGCTCCGCCAGCTGAGCCAGCCAGGCGCCCCGTTATGGACAACTTGTTATAGTGTGTTCTCAGTGTAATGAACTTGTTTTCTGCTGTCGAGTCCTTGCCCCACTAGCACATTTAATAATCTGTGAGCAAACATTCTCGTGTTAAACAGAACCTGAATGTTTGAGAAGTTTAGTTTGTTTTCACCATTTGTCTGTTTACTTTATGATTTCTCCTGGTTTAAGGGATGAAATGAATATGGACTCCCGAGTTATGTTTTCAGGTCAGACTAACTTTCTCCATAAACATAGTCCTGCTGTGTTAGGGAAATAGGAAACTCGTTAGAATTCGGATTCGGAGATGGAACGTGGCAAAAACATAGGATTCCTCTTAGATTTCACCTCAAGGAATTCAGTTATCGGAATAGCATAATTTCTTTAGTATGACAAAGCCTCTTCTCTGTGTACAGTTTGGTACCATTTTCCTGAACTCCGCTGTGTGCAGTGATGGGCTCAGAATATGGTAGGAGGTAGGGGGGATTCTAAGGGAGGATGCCCGGTGCCAGCAATGGGGAAGATTATCTCAGGGGTGATATCGTCTCATGGCTTTGGCGACTAACGTCTCCCTCCTCCCCATTTAGTCCAGTATCTTTTGCGTTCTGTTTCCTAATCGCGTTTAATTACCACAGAAGTTCTTAAGACTTATTTATTTTGCTCCTTTATGAGAATGGAGAAATAAGGTCACATGTTTTAAAAAGGGAATACAAGGAATATTCATAATTCCATCCCTGAAACACAGTAAGTATAACTTTGCTTATCCCCTTCACTCTTTTCCCCTCATTGTGTCCCTCGTCTGTTTCTTTTTAATGTAAGCTCTGTGCCCAACGTGGGACTTGAACTCATGACCCCGAGATCAAAAATTGCATGCTCTACCGACTGAGCCAGCCAGGCACCCCACCTTTAGACTCGTGCACATTTGACTTACTGTAATCTCCAAACCATTTTTATCCTTATGTCTCCATGAGCTTTTAAACCATTTTAAATCTTGTGCTCTCTTCGGTATTACATGTACTAAACCACTTTAAATCTTGCATTAGCACTCTATTGAAGGATATGCCATCATTTACTTAACTATTCTTGTTGGATGTAAGGGTTTTCTAATTTTTAGGAAGCATACATCATATGTCGATGTCCACAGAGGGCTTTTTATTTTAATTGCAAGTCAGTATATCGTGAGAAGTTTCCGAAAGTGGGTTCACACTATTAGTGACACTGTTTGAGTTGTAAGTTAATTGTGTCTTCAGTAGTTAGTGTTCCAATGAAACTATGAGATTCGATTACTCTTTGTAAACATCATTTTTAGAGCAGTTGTTAAATGGCAGCATGTATATAACATGTATCATAACTGACTGTATATAAAAACCTTGTCCATAAACTGAGGGTTGATGGTGGAAGGGCGGGAGAGGAGGGTGGGTGATGGGTATTGAGGAGGGCACCTTTTGGGATGAGCACTGGGTGTTGTATGGAAACCAATTTGACACTAAATTTCATATATTGAAAACAAAATTAAAATAAAATTAAAAAAAAAAAAACCTTGTCCATAGAACCTAAACTTTAAAAAATCTGGAGTAGGAAACCAAAATCATCTATAACTGGTGTTTGAAAAGACCTGTTTCTGAAGATAATTGTTAGAATTGCTACAAAAATGGAAACCTTCTGAGATAGTGAGTTTCACTGAAATAAAGAAATGAATTAATTGATTTATACTAAGAAAAAAATTCTAAGTATAAAAAAATATGAAGATGTTTAAGTTCATTGAGTCAATAGGAAACTAGTTTTTTTTTTTTTTTTTTTTTTTCAACATTTTTTATTTATTTTTGGGACAGAGAGAGACAGAGCATGAACGGGGGAGGGGCAGAGAGAGATGGAGACACAGAATCGGAAACAGGCTCCAGGCTCCGAGCCATCAGCTCAGAGCCTGACTCGGGGCTCGAACTCACAGACCGCGAGATCATGACCTGGCTGAAGTCGGACGCTTAACCGACTGCGCCACCCAGGCGCCCCAGGAAACTAGTTTTTGAGGGTGTTTGGGATTGTATTGCTCAGTTGATTTACAGACCGAACAAAAACTGATATTCCTTAACAAAATTCCCCTCACAGAATATCTGTGATGGAAGGGCTTTAATAGAAGGGGAAGAAAGAAGCCTTGTAACTGCAGTAGGTGTCTTTGCCGTCTGCTAGGATTTGTCTGTGTCACCACGCAATACAGGGAAGATGTGTTGATTCTTTCGACCAAGTGATTGAAATAAAAAGCTGCCTTTAGGTGGGGATCAGTGGGTGAGCAAGCTACTTACTGTACACCTGAATTAAAAGGGCACGTTATCCTCGTGTTTGCAAGTACTCATGGAGTAAGCAGTTAGGAAGATATGTAATATTTAAAAAGGATATTACTACTGTTGTAACGTGTGAATTTCCATCCGTATCACCCTTTAGAGATGGCGCATTTAATTTGTTTTCGTTCTCAGAGATAGCAATGTAGTGAGGGCACTTAGTTATCAGTTGTTTGACCCCTGAGTGTTTTATTGTCATCTCTCCTACTGTCTCCTGAAGCGATCTAGTTGTAGTTAATATTATTTGTGTGGTGGTGAATGAAGAGAAGATAACAGAAGATATCAAAACCTACCAACCTCTGGGTCCATAAGAATGGATTTCAGTGGAAGTAACCTCTAAACTGATCTCATTCTGGAGCACAAAAATGTCTAATTTTTTTACATTGGGAGAGGAGAGAGAACAGATTTGAAAACATACATGTCTTAGATAAAAAAGTCTTTTTTTTTTTGTAACCAAAACTTGTTTCATAGCATGATTAAATGAAATGTATATTTTATATCTAGAATATATGTATTTACAGGTAACCTGTATGGAATCAGGATCTTTTTAATAACATTTTACCTGACAGTGAAAAATTTTCTGTCCCCTGGGGGGGAATAATTATGGTTAGCCCATCCACCTTGGAATGAGTTTTCATGCAGTGCCCCTCTTGTGATACCTACTGAATGCTCCTTTCCTTGTCTTCAGCTCATGTATTGTCAGGAAAGTTTCTTTTAGATTAGTCAAGAGAAAGTAGACTGTGCTCTGTTAAAATCTGGTAAAAAAAAAAAAAAAAAAAAAAAAGAAGAGCAGACTTCAGGATTCCAGGATTTTCAAATCGCAGGGGCCGCCCCATCATTTTTCTCCAGCAGGTACTTACTGAGAGCCTATTATGTGGCAGCACCTGGAACAGGTATGCCGCCACATGTACGATTATCAAAGATCACTTCCCTCTTGGAGCCTACGTTTCAGTTCTTGGATAACTGGTGTGAGCCTAGAATGTCTCTTCCCCAAGAGAATGTGGTGGGATGGGTTCCTAAGACCATAGGGAGATTGATTAGTCGGGAACCTCTTGGTAAGGCTCAGGCGTACTTTGAGAAATATACTTTGTGTCCGTTAGTTAGAAGTTGTGTTAAGAATAGGTACATGAAACAATATTTGCTTGAGTTCTTCTTCAGGCAGTGTTATCTCTCCATTATTGCAGTTATTATTTATAGGCGTGACGTTTATTAGGAGGGTTGGTTTTGAAATTTTTAGGAGGGAGCATGTTTACAGAACTGTACATTTTGTGTTGATTTTCCGTGCTAATTAATAAACAAGGACTGCATTTGAACGTGGTGTTGATTCATTAGGCTTATCTTTGTAGTTGTATACTATCTCTAGAAATCCTAAATAAAATGTGCATTTTAGGTTATCACATTTGGAAACATGCAGTTCATAGCAGGATATATAACTTGATGTTGAAAATTTGTAAATGACAAAACTTCCTGATTTGCCAGCTGTGAGCCCCGCAGGCAGGTGCACACTTTTCTTTGGATAGCTGAACAAAAATGTTGTTCAGCACAGGTGTCCACTTATCTCAGGGACTATTAACCAGGTTGATTTGCAGTGGTTTAAACATCTTTTCAGTCAGCCTGCCCTAATACTGAAAAGTCAAACAGCACGATGAATATTTCCAATGTGGACACTTTAATTTTGAAAATTGCCTGTATAAATACAGCAGCATTTGAAAGAGACTCTATCTGCGAATATTTCTGTCCTATATCTTATTGCAAAAGGTAAATGAATTCATGGAGTGGAGCAAAGTGTCACGGTAATAGCGGCATTGATATCGAGGGCAAAGCGTGAGAAATTGTGTCCTTCTGGTTTGTCTCTGCTTCAAAGATGTATTTCATCTTGTTATATTGCTTTTTTTTTTAACTTTAATTATTGAAAAGGCAGGATCATACCAGAATGACATGTAAATTTAAAAGGCCATTCGTGTTTGTGCCTTTGTTTTCATTTCTTTTGTGGCCTCTTGTAGTTTTTCCTGTATGTGTGTATATTCTTGGGTCGTTCACATATTTTAAGAAAGTAGCACATATTAGTAGTTAAGAGCGTGGATTCAGGAGCTAGATTGCACAGATTCATATCCCTGATGCACCACTTACTTATTAGCTATGTGGCTTTGTACAAGTGATTTCACCTCTCTGTGCCTCAGTTTCCTCCCCTGTAGACGGGAGGTAATAATAGAACCTAACTGTGAGTTTTGTCAGGGTTAAACCTGTTAATACGTGTAATGTGGTGAGCACGGTGCCTGGCACTTGGTAAATGCTCTGTCTGTATTAGCTTTATTATTATTATTTCTTTAATTTTTTTTTTTTTAATTCACTTAACTAATAGAGTCAACATCGAGCAACATACACTGTGCCTGGAACAAGAACTCTTTGCTAGAGATACAGAGCTGAATGAAATGTCTTTCCCCTGAAACCCGTGAAATCTGAAGAGAGGCGCAAATAATCATGATGAATACGCAGAGGCGATAAAGTCCCCTGTGGGGACACACGTTGGATGGAGTCGTCCTACACTTGGGCCTCAAAGCCAAGAGTAGTGATTGGATGGAGAGAGGAGAAAAGGCTTTTAGCAGAAGCCACAACACATCTAAAGAAGAGCATGTGGGCTTACGGGTGCCTGGAAGGCAGGGGACTAGCAGGAAGTGTAATTCAGAGAGGGTAGTTTAAGAGGTGTAGTTTGGAGGAATGCAGATGAGGAGTAAAGAGGGCCCTGTGAAGGTGGACAGAATGGCTTTGCATTGCACGAAGTGCTCAAGTGAGACCCGGTAGGACCGGAGGGAAAGACTGAGCAGTAGCACAGCCTGGAAGAAGTGACACTTACTATAACGAAGCGGTATAATCGAGTGGTTGTTTCTCTATGCCCTGTACTGGCTATTTGTTCATTATCTTCTTGTATGTTATTTATACTGGTCCTCTTTCTTGCTTTAAGACAGATTCATTGAGGCATAGTTAACATATAGTGAAATTTATCTTTGATGAAGTGTGGCAAACATACTCTGTTGTGTAAGCACGATCACAGTTAAGAAACAACATTTCCATTGCACCAGAAAGTTCCCTGTGTCCTCTTGTAGTCAACCCCCGACCCCGCAACCTAACACACATACCCACGGTCCTTGGCAACCGTGGTTCTGATTTGTCTTACAGTTTTGCCATTTTCAGAACGTCCTAGAAATGGAATTACATGTTACTTTGTTTCTTGCTTTTTTCACTTAGTGTAATGCCTTCGGTATTCATCCCTGTTGCTGTGATTATTACTAGTCCGTTAGTGTTTGTTACGTAGGATTTTTTCACTTTATGGATGCACAGTTCATCTGCTCACCAGTGGAGGCAATTTGTGTTGTTTACAGTTCTGGGCTATTAAATAAAGCTTCTGTGAGCATTCATGCACGGATCTGCGTGTGGCACTGTTTGCACCCTCTCGGGTAAATACCCAGAATGGTATTGCCTTGTCATATGGTAAACATCTGCTCAGCCTTTCCAGAAACTACCAGAGTATTTTCCAAAACTGCTGTACCCTTTCGTTTTGTAGCAGCAGTTGACTTGCTTCGCATCCTGACCAAAAGTTGGCATTGCCTGCTTACAATCTTAGCAGTTGTACTGGGTGAGCTGTGGTAGCTAATTGTGGTTTTAATTTGCTTCTCTCTGTTGAGTGATGATGTTCAGCATATTTTCATGTGATTATTTGCGATCGCTGTATCTTTGGTAAAGTGTTGAAACCTTTTACCACCTGCCCCTCTTTTTTGGTGACCTTGAGTTAGGAAACTATTTCTTAGGATGCCTGGGTAGGCACACGCATACTCACATGTGCACACACACGGACACACACGGGCACACACGGGCACACACAGACATGGACACAACTGTTTCTTAGGACTGAAAGAAAAGAAATTGATAAATTGGACTTTATCAAAACTAAGTACTCTTGCTTCATAGAAGATGTTGTTAAGGAAATGAAAAGGCCACAGACTGGAAGAAAATATCTGCAAATACACGCTCTCCTAAACAGTTTGTATCTAGAATATGTAAAGGACTTCTACAACTGAACAGTAGGAAATCTCTTAACATGGGGGAAAGATTTGTCTTTTTATCACTTTCCATTGCCTTTAAAAGTTTTGATATAGTAGAAACTTGAAAATTTGGGTGGGAGTAGTGATGAGTGGATAAGGAGGTTTGAAACTTAAAATGTATATTCCCGGGATCTCAGAATAGGTCTGATAAAGTATGTATTTCTGTCTCTTTTAAACCCCTTCTTTTAAAGTAAGAAAAGGATTTATTCAGCTTTTTAGTTTATTTGCAGTTTACTCTGATGGACCCTCCTTAGGGCCAGGACTTTGTTTATTATTATTTTAGATTTTTAGGTATTTTACATTACTTTCAGTGCTTATTAGTATAGCATCTAGTGAATGTTAAATACAAGGTATGCATTTAACTCGATTTTTTTCTGTATTGTTCTCTTTTTCCTGCAGCATTTATCTTTAAATGTTTCTTGCTCTCTTATTGGCCTCTTAATTAGTGCATTAGTTTTGTATGCCACATGACAAATGACCACAAAAATGCTTAACACGACGTGTACTTACTGTTTTATAGTCCTGGAGATTGGAAGTTGGACATGGATTTTACTGGACTAAAATCAGGGTGTTGATACGGCTGCATTGTTTTCTGGAGGCCCTGCAGGAAACTCATTTTCCTTGCCTTTTGCAAGGACTTGTGACTGGTGGCCCATTCTTCCGTGGTTCAAGCCAGTAGTGACTTCTCTCCCTTACCTTTTTATCATTGCCTTTCCCTCTATCCCAGAAGGGGAAGACTCTCACCTTTGAAGGACTCCTGTGAAGAGATTGGGCCCATATTAGGTAATCCAGGTTAGTCTCACCATGTCAAGATCCTTACTCTCATCACATCTGCAAAGTCTCTTTTCCAGGGAAGGTAACGTTCATAGGTTCTGGGGCTTAGGAGGTAGACATCTTTGAGAGGCCAGTATCCTGCCGATGACACATATACCATTATTTATTACCTGATGTTTTACATCTCTGATGTGTATTTGTGTTTTGGTTCTATTATTGCCCTCTTTTTAACTTTAGTGTCACTTTAAAAGTAATTTTTTACTTCGTAGTATTGTCCAAAATAACGTGTCTCTGTACAGTTGTGTTTTTAGCATGTTGGGTTTTGTCACAATTGCAGAAAGAGTTGTTTTTTTCCACCAAAGAAAGTTTTAGGGGTATTTTCATTGGATTTAAGAGGAAGAAGTTTCTGGTACTGATACTAATTTTGCTTGGCATCCATCTAGCCTGGCCTTATCTGTCTGTTAGTAGTTTTTATGTCTTACTGAGTGTTAGTCACTCACTGGTACCATTCAGGTGGAAAATACGCTTTTAGTGATGTGTGGAATGTGCTGCCATATCAACTTCTGATGAAAGGACTATTTCTGCCATCGGGGAGAAATTTTTCTCAATGAAGAGATGAAAGAAGATGAAACTATGCCGGAAAATGAGAAGGTTTTGTTGAAAAAGTTAAACCACACGTAGTATCCAGCATTCTTTGGTGTATCTCATTAGCAAATTTGTTCATAGGCTTGTGAATTCAGTGATCTTTCTAGTAGGGTTAGTTTAGTGACTACTATGGACTTCCCCACATTTCAGAGGTTTGGACATTGAGCTGTCTTGCAAAACCATGGATAGAGGTAGGGACTTTCCCTTCACAACTTGGAGAAAACTTTTGGGAGAAAAATGCCTTTTGTTTTTGTTTTTGTTTTTTTTTTCAAGAGAGAAGTCCATATTGACCTTTAACCTATCAGATGCTGATTATTGAATCAGACTCCCCTTATGGTAAAAGTGAGAAGTTTTTTATAGTATAGTTCTTAACAGAGAAAGAAAGGCTTTTTTTCTTTTTCTTTTTTTTCTTTTTTTCTTTTTCTTGTTCTTTTTCTTGTTCTTTTTTTTCTTTTTCTTTTTCTTTTTCTTTTTCTTTTTCTTTTTCTTTTTCTTTTTCTTTTTCTTTTTCTTTTTCTTTTTCTTTTTCTTTTCCTTTTCCTTTTCCTTTTTCTTTTTTTTAAAGGTTGATAGGGTGTATAGGTGATTTTGAAGTTTTGGTCTGGTATTGGTATTTTTAATTAGAATGGTAATGACAGGACAGGTTGTCCTAGTTTATTTACATACAATCAATTAAAGGAGACAATGAGAGAATTCCTTTGGATCTGTGTGAATATGTACCTATAATGTATTCACCTTTTTTCTGAAAGGATTTGAGGTGCCTCGGGATGAAGTCTAGAAATAGTAAAGCCCCAGCCAGATCCGTGCAAGTATAAAAGCACTCACACCAAGTAATAGAGAAATATGGGTACATTTTCAATAGAATTAGCCTCAGTGCTGCTGTGCTGCTGTTGAAGGGGTTCTCTTGACCCCACAGTGCCGTCCTTGTGCAAGCAGAGTGGGATCTGAACAGCATAGCATTTGGTACAGCGTTTCACTGGGCCTCCCCCACCCAACTATCTGACCGCCTCCCCTGTCGCTCTGCCCCTCACTCACCGCCATTTCTGTCTCTGCCCTGGAGGTTCACGTTGATGCTCCTGTCATATGGTTCAGGTCCCAGGATTAGTGCTGCCTGTTGAGATGTTTACTGGACCACCGTGGCAGAATTGCCCTTTCTACCTCCTGCCACTTCCATATTTTATTTTCTTCGTGGTATCTGTCATGACAAGAAATGAACATTTTCAGTTGTTGAACGTGTTTTGCCCCCCTCCCCCTCCCCATTAGAATGTAAGGCCCATGAAGCAGGGACTTTGTATTTTCTACCATCGTGTCCCCAGTTGCTAGACAGTGCTTTGTGTTTAGCTGGTGCTTAATAGATACTTGTGAAGTGAGTGCATGCATGCCAGTGGTGATTTGTGGGCAGAGGTTGGGGGAATAGTTGTTACCGGGGTCTCTTGAAAGTCCAAGTTCAGTCGGGTGGCATTCTGTGATCCTTTAGTGATGGCCTCCACGTGTATAGGAAAAGGAACAGTCATAAAACGTACCACCCACGTCCCGTGTGCCACTCCCGGATGAGATCTGCCAAAAACACCTGGCCAGACTTTCGCCGGGTACCCTTGTGCCTTGGCTCCTTTAGCCTCCGAAATGACAGTAGTACCTCCTGCCTAGGAATGTCTGAGGATTAAATGTGCTAGAGCATGTGACGTGTTAGCGCAGAGCCTGGGACGTGGTAATTGCTCAAGAAATGTTAGCTGTCACTGTGCCGTTACTAGTCATTAACGTACCTTGTGGCTCGTTGTTCGGGCAAAAGCTGCTAGGGCAAGAGCCGCTGACCTCCAGACGGTCTGGTTGGCAGAACTGGGTCTGAGGTGTGTCGCGAATTGCCACAGGTTGGGTGGCTGGCCGAGCCACGCTCTAAACCTGCGCTTTCTGGTGTGACCTGCCAATAGCTGCATCTGACCGTTGGAGTCAGTTCACGTTGAAAGCTGGTCGGTCACAGTAGCCACACTTCAAGTACGCAGTGACTACAGGGGGCCGTTGGCTGCCACGTTGGGTGGCACAACACAGAAACGCTTCCGTCGGTGTAGAGAGGTCTGTCGGACGGCACCGCTCTAAACGAAGAGCACTTTGATTGCTTTAGGTGACTTTGTGTAAGTTTGTTTCTTCCGTGTGTGTTTAGTTATAAATTTGGAGTAGTTCGTAATAGCTGAATAAAATATTTTGATGGATTTCTTTTAAAAGTTCTGCAGCAGAGTGACTCGTTAATGTTATTTATGAATTGTTTGTTCACTAACTCCTTTCTTCATTGTCGACAACATACGGAGTCAGTAATAGAACATACTGCATGCCTTTTTCTTTCCTGTATATTTATAACTAAGTGCCTGAAGGACACGAGATACTGTTTTATTTATTTTATTTGAATTATATGCCAGAAACTAAGCTCTTGTGTATTCAGGGCTACAATTTATAGTATTAATTAAGAACAGCTTTCCTTTTCTCTCCAGAATGAATTCAATATATTCTTCATTACCCTACGTGGATCTTGAGTTTGTTCTCTCGTAATTGTTTTTTCTTCTCTCCCTGCCTCCCACGTGTTGGTGGTTTTTGTTTTGTTTTGTTTTTTTTTTTGGCCTTCTAACTCCCCTCTCCCATTTAACTGCTTCCCCCCAGCCCCCGTCTCTTCTCTCCCTTCCTTCTCTGCTTCCCCTTCTTTCTTTTTGTCCCACCACTTCCTCCAGTATCCACCTCACTAGAAATGGAAGCAACACAATATTTTCTTTAAATCGCTCACTGAACTTACTCCCTGCGTGTTTGTAATCAAGTGCTGTTTTTATTTTCTTAATGTTTGGTAGACGCTTTTTCAAGTTCTAGAGGCCCTCCACGCACCTAGTGATTAAATTATGTGTAGGGAACATTGATTTTTCGGCCATAAAGCAAATGGAATTAAGTCCTTCTTTGAAAAGATGAGACAATAGAGGTGCCTGGGTGGTTCAGTCGGTTAAGCATCCGACTTCGGCTCAGCTCACGATCTGGCTCCTTGTGAGTTCGAGCCCTGCGTCCTGCTCTGTGCTGACAGCTCAGAGCCTGGAGCCTGCTTCACATTCCGTCTCCATCTCTCTGCCCCACCCCGGCGCGCTTTCATTCTCTCTCTCTCTCTCTCTCAGTATAAAATAAAACATAAAAATCAGATAATATATTTTCAGCTGTGTACATACATTCGATTAATTCTGTGCGACTATCAGCATAAACAAAAATTCTCTTTATTTGTTCAACATATACATACGCACACACATATATTTTAAACTTTTATTTTGACATAGTTTCACACTGACAGGAAAATTGCAAACAAAAGGAATTACCATATACCCTTTACCCAGATTCTGCAAATGTTAATATTTTAATAAATTTGCTTATAATTATCTTTTTTAAAAAAAATGTATATATACATTTCTTTCTGATTCTTTGAGAGTAAGATGTAGACGTGATGCCTCTTTACTTCTGAATACCCATATATTTAAAAAATGAGAATATTTTCGTACACTCTTAGAGTATAATTATAAAAATCAGGAAATTAACATTGGTACACTGTAGGCTTATGTGAAGACCGTATTCAGATCTTGCTGGTTGTCCCAGTAATGTTCTCGATAGGAAAAGAAAAAGCCCCATATTTGAAGTTGCATTCAATTCTCAGGTTTCTTTAAGCCTCCTTTAATTGGGAATATATATCCTCAGTTTTTCCTTGAGGTTCATGACCTTGGTATTAGAACGTTTGACTGCTGTCAGCCTGTATTATTATTATTATTATTATTGTAATAACAGCCTTTTTGAGATATAATGGACACAGCATACAGTGCTGTCATGAAGCATGTATAATTTAATGATTTTTAATATATTCAGAAGTATGCCACAATCCACCAGAGTCAATTTTAGAATATTTTCAGCACTCCAAAAAGAAACCCAGCCCTCCCTGGCAGCTTCTCTCATTTCTTTTACTGCCGTTCACAGGCATTCAGTGATCTACTTTGTCTCTGAAGATTGTCCTATTCTGGCCAGTTCATATACATGGAGTTGTACAGTATTTGACTAATTTGGTCTGGCTTTGGATTGGCATAATGTTGTAGCATATAGTATTCCTCTCTTTATCCATGGGGGGGGGGGTGTATTCCAAGACCCCCAGTGCATACAGAAACTGTGGATTGCCCTGAGCCCTATATATACAGTGTTTTTTTTTCCCCCTATACATACATACTTATGCTAAAGCATAGTTTATAAATTAGGGACAGTAAGAGATGAGCAACAATTACTATTGCTAAAACAGAACAGTTATAGTCCTATGCTATAATAAAAGCATAATGTGATGTAATGTATTGCGTAATCTCATGCGTGAATGTGATCTCTTTCTCACACTATCTTAATGTACTGTACTCATCCTTCTCATTGTGATGATGTGAGATGATAACATGCCTACGTGACGGGAATGACATGTGCACCGTGACGTAGGATTAGGCTGCTGCTGACTTTCTGATGATATGTCAGAGGGAAGGTCATCTGCTTCTGGATTGCAGGTAAATGAAACCGTGGAAGGTGAAACTCCTGGTAAAGTGGGGACTACTGTCTATTATGTTCCCCTTTACGGTTTAATGATATTTCATTGTATGGCTGTTTACCCTTTTGTTGATGTCTTCATCAGCTGATGAAACTTGAGTTGGTTCCACCTTTTGCTTATTAGGAATAATGCTGCTTTAAACATTTGTGTACTAGTTTTTGTGTAGGCATGTATCTTCATTTCTCTTGGGTGTATACTAAGGACTGGAATCCTGTTGCAACTCTGTTTAACTATTTGAGGCTCTGCCTATTTTCCAAAACGGCTGCACCCTTTTACCACATTCCCCCTAGCAATGTAGAAATGTAGAAATGTTCCAATTTCTCAGTATCTTCGCCTACACTTGTTATTGTCTGCCCTTTTGATTATGGCCGTCCTAGTGGGTATGGAGTAGTATCTCATTATTATAAAGTATATATAACATTAAATTTACTCTTTTAAGTATTTGTTTTTTTCGTTATTGAGTTGCAGGAGCTCCTTATATATTTTAGATACAAATCTAAATCCTATCGTGTTTATGATTTGCAAAAATGTTCTCCCATTTTCTGTGTTGTCTTGTTACATTCTTGATGGTGTCCTTTAATGTACCAAGAGGTTATAACTTTGTTTTATCTTTTTTCTTTTGTCATTCATGGTTTCGGTATAACGTCTAAGACACCAGCGTCCAACCTAAGGTTCACCTACGTTTACGGCTATGTTTTCTTTTAAGAATATTACAGTTTTATCTTACCCTCAACTTTTTAATGTTTTAACTGCTTCTTCTACAGATTATTCTGACTCTCTTTCTCAGTCCATGTGCTTCCGAGCTGGGTGCAGTGGTCCCTTTGAGCGATTAGGTCTCCACCTGCGTAGGAAAGCTTCTGTGTTTTAATTCCACCATTGGATCATCTCATCTTGCATTACTTTTATTCTCTCTCTTGTATCCTCATCTGATACCTTGTTCATTCACCCACATTCACTGGGAAATTTGACCAGCTCGTGTCTCCTCTTCTTTCTATCCATCTGTCTGTAGAGTAGTCTCTATTTGCTGTCACTGTTTTTTTAGTTATGATTCATTACTGCTGAGCTCACTGCTTCCCCTAAGTTCATCGATTCCCTCATTGTTAAATCAGGCATACGCATTCCAGTCTTTATGTTAACTCACTATCTTCGTACCATTCGACCCTACTGGCTGCTTTCCTCTTCTTTGAACTCTGATATTTTGACTTTGATCACATTCTGTAAGGAAGCCACATGAATTCTCTTCATAAAACCAGACAGAACCTGGTGGTTCCAGCAAGGCAGGTTTGTTTGGGACTAAAGATCCAACAGAGATTTACTTTGCCTTTGGCAATTTCTCAATAATTATTGCTACTCCTACCACTGTGCTGGGCTGAGTGGTCAGAAGCAGAATCAAGTTCAGGTGTGTTCTCGCAAGTCTTTCCTTATTTCCTGTAAGACACTGAGGCCAATGGAATATTCAAAAGAGGGTTGCCATTGCACTTTTATTAAAGTCTTTTTAGAAGGTTCTTATCTCATTTGAGTTCATTGCAGCATCTTTGTATAATAGTGAAAGAAATAACGTAAGGGTCCATCAGTTGGGGAATGAATGAATGCATTATGATAGATCTCTACAGGAGATACTAGGCAGCTAGTGACGTAAATGAAGTGGACCTTATGTATTGATGATGTATAGAGGCAGGATTGTTATTTTCACTCTCATCTATCTGTGTACCTATTTATCTCAAAATTTATAAGGAAAAAAGTGCAAAACAAAGCTATATGTAAATATTCTGTACTGACAAATGTCTTGGTATCTACTTATTGAACTATTATGAATGATATTGTCTTAGGAGCAGAAATGGAGGGTGTAGGATGTTACAGGTTACTTTATTTCCTTTTTACATTTCTGATTTGTTTGAATTTTTTTGATGAGCATGTATTCTGTTATAAAGTTGTAGCTTGAGGATTGTGCAAGGTGTAAGTGATATCAACTTATGATTTTTTCCTTTTTGACTTTCTCCCTTCCCTTAGCTTCTTGCAGTAAGTACAGTCTTTGCTTTTTTCCATTTTCCTTCTACACCCTAGCCACTCTTAGAGTCCCCTTTGGTTCTCTGAGATGCACTCTTTGACTTTGTATTCCTTTGACCCGAGCACAGCGCCTAGCACATGGTAGACATTCATTAAAAGGTGTTTCAGTGTTAGAGTAATAAAGCATAGAACAGGGGGTAGATCTCACTACCAGCATGTCCTTTTGCTTAGGTTGTCATTTTGTGCCATTTTTTTTTGAAGAATGAAAAGAAGAGAATGTGTGTGTGAAGAGACATGTTTTAATTAAACTTCAGTTTATGTCCCTGGATCTGTTGAGTTGATGTTGATAGGCTATGCTAACAGCACGCCAGGAGGTTCATGTAAATGTATTATTATTTCTTCAATTATCATGGGAGGACAGGAGAGTGATAATTTCATACTTCACTGTAACATAAAACATTAATACACAATTTTTTTTATAATATCTCCAAATGCATGAATTAAAGGAAACCTGAGTTCGTGGGCTTAGAAAAATGTGTTTCATTGACTCAAGCAGAAGGGTCAACACTAATTAATGTGTCTTGTCTCATGTAAATAGCTTATCTAACCATTTGTTTTCTTTTCAGGTTCAACAGATAGATCGAGTGGTAGAGGTTGTGGAGGAAACCATTAAAGGTAATTGTTGCGAGTGGGATAAGCAGATGTATACAGTAGTCCCCCTTTGTCTGCAGTTTTGCTTTCTGGATATGGTTAGCCACAGTCAGCTCATGTCCGGAAGCAGATGGTCCTCCTCCTGACTACCATCAGAAGGTCACTAGCAGCCTGACCCCTCATCACATGCCTGCCTCGTTCACCTCGCGGCTCATCTTACCATCATAAGAAGAAGGGCGAATACGGGATAGGAAGACATTTTTTTTTTTTTTTTAATTTTCAAATGTTTTGTTTGTTTGTTTGTTTGTTTTTGAGAGACAGAGAGAGAGAGAGCATGAGTAGGGCAGGGACAGAGAGAGAAAGGGAGACACAGAATCTGAAGCAGGCTCCAGGCTTCGAGCTGTCAGCACAGAGCCCGATGCGGGGCTCAAACCTGTGAACTGTGAGATCATGACCTGAGCTGAAGTCAGATGCTCAACCAGCTGAGCCACCCAGGTGCCCTGAAAGTAAGATACTTTGAGAGAGAGAAACCACATCCACATAACTTTTATTACAGTCTGTGGTTGTAATTTTTCTATTTTATTATTAGTTATTGTTGTTAATCCCTTACTGGGGCTAATTTATAAATTCAACTTCATCAGAGCTCTGCATGTGCAGGAAAAAACAGTACATCTAGGGTTTGGTACCATACACACACACACACACACACACACACACACACACACATATGGATATATGGAGATATATATCTCTATATAGATATATATAGATACATAGTGTCAGGCATCCACTGGGGGTCTTGGACCATATCCTCTGGCTGGTAAGAAAGGGAAGCAACTGTATTGTTTGAACTATATTATAAAAATATCACTTAGTTAACAATTATTTAGATATAAAGTTGTAACATTTTGTCCTTGACTACTTCGTCCATTGACCAATCTAATGCAGGAGGCATATATCTGATTGGCTTATAAATGAGTCAGGTCATAATCGTTTTTTAATCTCATTTTTATTTTTCTGCAAAATGGATTTTGAGTTTCAGATCAGGAAGAGATAATTTAACCAATTTTAAGATAAGGAAATGATTTATGTGTATTTTTTTGCCGTTTTATTTAGATATAGTTGATGTTATTTGCAGGTTTTTATATCACCTAATTGGTTGTAGTTAATGATTTTTAAAAGTACTTTTGGGGTACCTGGATGGCTCAGTCGGTTGAACGTCTGACTTTGGCTCAGGTCATGATCTCACAGTTGGTGGGTTCGAGCCCCAGGTCGGGCTCTGTGCTGACAGCTCAGAGCCTGGAGCTGGCTTTAGATTCTCTGTCTCCCTGTCTCTGCACCTCCCCAAGTCATGCTCTGTCTCTCCCTCTCTCAAAAATAAACAAACATTAAAAAAAGAAAAAAAAAAGGACTTTTAAGGGCCCTGGGTGGCCTGGTTGGTTCAGCGTCCAGCTCTTGGTTTCTGTTGAGGTCATGATTTTACAGTTTCGTGGGTTCGAGCTCCACATCAGGCTCTGTGCTGGTGGTTTGGAGCCTGCTCCTTCTCCCTCTCTCTGTCCCTCCCTCACTCGTGTGGTCTCTGTCTCTCTCAAAATAAATTTAAAAAACTTAAAAAAAGAAAGTACTTTTAAAAGTATTCAATTTTGATACTCTCTTGTGTATAATTTTTGTAGTTACACTAGAAAATAGAATCATGCTTTATTTTGTTAGTCACTGTACTTTGAACCAGATTCCTTTTGAAGTCACTGAGAAATAAATTATCCTCACTTATATGGTTTAATTTTTAAATACTCATAGTCTATTTTCCCCTTTTAGATTAGTACAAATAAAAGCCAATAATATAATATTGAAATATTAAATGAATTGAGCTTTTCACTTAAAATTTTAATTGTTTTATTACAAGTGGGGATTGTGTGTTTAAAAAAAGAAAACACTGCTTTCACCAAGTTGAGATTTTAACCCCATAGTTTTCCAGCTGGCTTGTGTCTTCTACCTTCCACATGCTGTTCCTCATTTATTTCGACTCATCGATTTATTAGGTAACCAGAGAATAGGAGAATCAGAGTCTCCCTGAATCTTCTCTGAAATTTCAAAATAAAATGAAACATCATGATTAAAAAGCAAACTGCGTGCCCACGTCCCGTTTTGAAGAATGCAGAAACAGAAGTGCTGGTGTGTATTGTGCAGGCTCAGGGGGACAGGCTGGGAGGGACAGGCTCCGTGGGACAGGCGCTAAGCGCGTCATATGACTACTCCTTTCATCTTCACAACAGCCCTGTGAGGTGAAGTGGCTCTAAATATTCTCCCCATTTCTTGGTTGAGGAAGTTAAGATCCAGAGGCACACGGCTGGTGAGCGCAGAGTTGGGGTTTGTATCCAGGCTGGCCTCCTCCCTTGCCTGTGCTCCTAAGTGTGATCCTGCATCCACGTGACTGTACCCTGACTTCCCTGACCTCTCCCGCTGGAGACTCACTGTGTTAGCGGTTCTTTGATTGAGCTTCTGAAAGCAGTGCTTCAGGATGCTTGAGGGTTTAATCGCCTTACTCCTCCTCTGTCTTAAGTACCAGCTGCATGCTGGCTACTCCATATACGTACACGTACATATGTATACGTATATATATGTATATATGTATATATGTATACACACACACACATATATGTATTTTAATTAATGGCGATAAAGATAGCACAGAAGAAAATGTACGTGACCTGGGGTGTGGATGGCTTTTGTAGATGCAACACCAAAGGCTTGATCTCTGAAAGAAAGAACTGACTAGCTGGACTCCATTAAAATTAAGAATTTCTCCTCTGCAAGAGAAGACTGTCAAGAGAGTAAGAAGACAAGTCAGATACTGGGAGAAAATGTTTGCAAAAGATAAATCTGATGAAGGAATATTATCTAAAATACATAAAGAACTTTTAAAGCTCAAGAGTAAGAAAATAAAGTACCCAGTTAAAAAAACGGACTACCTCATCAGACACTTCACCAGAGAAGATACATGGATGGAAAATAAGCACATGAAAGATGATCCACCTCATGTGTCATTAAGGAAATGCGAGTGAAAGAAGGAGATACCACAGCACATTTACTTGTATGGCTAAAATCTGGACCACTGACAACCCCAAATGCTGGTGAGAGTGCGGAATAACAGGAACTCTCCTTCATTGCCGGTAGGAGTGTGCAATGGTGCAGCCATTTGGGAAACCAGTTTGGCAGTTTCTTACAAGACTAACGTACTTTTAGCATATGAGGCAGCAACCATGCTCTTTGGCATATACCCAGAGGACTTGAAAGTTTGTGTCTGCACAAAAACCTGCACACAGATGTTTATAGCTGCTTTATTAACCATAATTGCCGAAAGTGCAAGCAAGCAAGATGTCCTTCCGTGCAAGGATGAACTGTGGTACATAGAGGCAATGGGATGGTAACCAGTGCTGAAAAGAAATGAGCAATCAAGTTATGAAATGGTATAGAGGAAACTTCAATCTCATTACTGAGTGAAAGAAGCCAATCAGAAATGGCTACACATTGGATGATTCCAACTCTGTGGCTTCTGCAAAAGGAAAAAACAAAGAGATAGTAAAAAGATCAGTGTTGCCAGTGTTGGGGAAGAGGGGAGAGAAATGAATAGGCAGGCTACAAAGGAATGTTTTAGGGCAGTGATACTATTCTGTATGATACTATAGTGGTGGATACATGGTGTTACACATTTTTCCAAACCCATAGAATGTTTAGTACCATGAGTGAACTGTAATATGGTCTTTGAGTTATAATGACGTGTCATCATAGGTTCATTGATGTAACAAATGTACCATTCTGATGGAGGATGTTGATAATTGGGGACAGCTTGGTGGTGGGGTGGTCTATAGGAACTCTGTTCTGCTCGATTTTGCTGGGAACCTAAAACTGATCTGAAAAATAAAGTCTAATAAAAAAAACCCAGTAATATTGTGCTCTGAATGTGGTCAAATGGCTTGCAGGGGTATAATTTCTTATAGGAAATCATAGAAGGTAAAGATAAAGTACGTTTTTCTATAATGACAATACTTGGGACACTGAATATGTAGGTTTTCTATACAAAACAATTTTTGTTATTTAAATATCACAAATCATTTTTTTTTTTTTTAATTTATTTGTCACCATTAAATGTTAGAGTTTTAAACAAGATTCTTGGACCAGGGGCTCACATTCCATCAGCTTGTTCAACTTTAGCACTGGTGTCATCCCCAGGAGCTTTTCCAGAACCTTCACCATGAAGCTTAATCAGTTTTACCAGTTCGTACTTCCCAATGCTTTTTCAGCATTTTTACTTTTCTGACAGAGACATCATGGAGTGGGTAAATAGACTGACAAGCCTTTTCCGATGCCATTTGGAGTCTATTTCTCGACCACTCTTTTCAAGTCATTTGTGTGTACCTCTTGGGTCATGACTTCCATCATCTTTTTTGGAATTTGGCAGACCTATGGTGCTTAGCATAAGAGGTCTTCTGAATATGATTGTTGCATTTTTAAGTAAAATCAACACAAAATAGATGAAGCAAATGACCATTCCTAGTCATGGCATCAATGTGAGCTTCAGTCATGGTCTGCCATTTTTGACCATGGAGCACCATTTGTCAGTGGTAAGATCCATGCCATGGAACTTAGACAGGAAGTTTTTGCGCTGAACATCCTCAATAATTAGCTTGAATTTTCTAAATGTAACTTCATTGTTCTGCAGATCAGCAAGGCTCACTTCTCAAACACTGTCTTGGAGGCCATCAGATGCAATTTTGATTCCTTGAGTTCTTGTGATTAGTGTTTTTTCCAATATTTAAAAAAAAATTTTTTTTTAATGTTCGTTCATTTTTGAGAGAGAGAGAGAGACAGAGCGCAAGCAGGGGAGGGGCAGAGAGAGAGGGAGAGAGAGAATCCTAAGCAGGCTCCAGGCTCCAAGCTGTCAGCACAGAGCCTGAAGCAGAGCTCAGATCCATGAACTGTGAGATCATGACCTGAGCCAAAGTGGATGCTTAACTGACTGAGCCACCCAGGTGCCCCCTCCAATATTTCTTCTATTGAACATAGTTGGTGCTTTTACATCCTACCAATCTTTCTTAGAAAATGTATTAGCCACTTTCTTCTTGCCTTCCTTTTTGCCCCCTTTCATAATGTACTTGTTTTTCCCAACCACCATGGTGTTGCTCAGGGAATCAAAAGGGCTGTACTGAGCAATTTTGACATGAACCGTCTGGAGTTAGTGTAGACCTCATAGGTTAAGGGCTCAGTTTCATTAGACTACCCACCACTCTAGATATCCATTGTAAGAATTGTCACCTATACTTCTGACCAACTGTAAATTTGGTTCCCATGACCCCCTACTTAGGTTTGATGACTTGCTAGAGTGTCTTATAGAATTCAGGAAAACCTTTTACTTATTATTACTGGTTTATTGTAAAGGATACAACTCAGGAACATCCACATGGAAGAAATGCACAGGGCAAGCTATGTGCTAATGGAAGTGGAGCTTCCATGCCCTCTCTGGGTATGCCACCCTCCCAGCACCTCAGTACATTCACCAACGTGGAGGGTTTCTGTGGATTACCTAGGCATGATTGATGAAATCATTGGCCAGTGCTGCTTGAACTCCCAAAGTTTGGGGTTGGAGATGAAAGTTCCAACCTTTTAATTACATTGTTGGTTCCTTTGACAACCAGCCCCCATCCTCTTAAGAGTTACCTCATTAGCATGAATCCAGATATGGTTGAAAAGGGCTTATTAAGAATAACCATAAATGCTCCTCTCACCCTTATCACTCAGGGAATTATAAGAGTTGTAGGGGCTCTGTACTAGGAAATGAGGATGAAAGCAAATATATACTTTCTGTTATATCACAGTATCACAGAAGGCCTATCACCTGTAGGTTGAGTTGACTGGAGATGGCCTCTCACTGAAGAGTTTTTGCTTGAGTGCATTTGTTGGGGAGACTGAAATCAGATTTAATTTGAGAGTTCACAGCCAGGGATGAGTTGAAGATGAAGTTGATGGGGATGTTCATTGGCAGATTGACTTGAGGGTGGCAAGACTGATGAATTAAGTATTAGTATTGCAACAGGAAAACTTTAGAGATGGAAGAAATAATTTTGGTAGGTGCTCTTAGTTGCAGATAAGGAAGGTGAGCTAGGGAAGGGGTCAGGTGACTCATCTGAGATCTCCTGGTTGATGGAGCTCTGGACCTGTCAATGAACTTCTGTTTTTCACTTTCTGTTGCCAATATTTCATTTAGAAAGCACAAGTTGGTGGGCATTTGTAATAGCTAATTAGTTCTGGGTTGACTTTCAGCAGGTTACTTTCTTTTTTCAAAAATATTTATTTTTGGGAGAACGCAGGTAGGAGATTGGCAGACAGAGGGAGACAGAGGATCTGAAGCGGGCTCTGTGCTGACAGGGTGACAGCAGAGAGCCCGATGTGGGGCTGGGACTCATGAACCGCGAGATCATGACCTGAGCCGAAGTCAGAGGGTCAACTGACTGAGCCACCCAGGTGCCTCTCATCAGGTTAGTTTTCTGAGGCCCAGGTTTCTTAGTTCAAAATAGAGAGGTTTAAATGGGTATGATTTTTCAGATACCCAGGACATACTACGGGATCAAGTTTTGTTACTGTTTCTTACTACTTCCTTAATACCGAGGCTGCTGGAATCATCTAACTGCTAGAAGTGACTCTTCTTCCAATCTGACTGTATACACTGCTGCCATTATCCTGGGATTATTTTACCTTCCTGCATGTGTACCTTCAAACTGTGACTTCTTAGTGTGATCTTAATTATCTTTTATTCTACCCTGTCATTTTCACTTTTTCTTCCATTGGTTCCATATATACACCTTCTGCTCCAGCCAAAATGTGCTATTTGATGTTCCTGGTATATTATTTGTAGCTTGCTCTATGTTTGTCTTGGGGTCCTGCACGAGTGGATAACTTCCGTTTACCCTTACAGACCCATTCTGTACCTTGACGTGTGCCCAGAGAGGCTGACCTGTGTATGTATTGCATCAGTAGGTCCCTTACTATTTGGTATCTAATTGGATTTTTCCAGCTGGAGGTTGGAGGCTTGACTAGAGTGTGAGATGGGAGTATTTGTTAACGCTTCCTCACTCTCTTCTCTGCTTATGCTGGTTTTGTGCTTCCCTCAACTGCGGCCACAGATCCTGCCAGGTGGCCCACTCTCTTCATCTGTTTCTCCAGGTTCTTCTAGTTGTTCCCTTCCTTTGCTTTTTCAGGCCCAGGGGTGGAAACAGCACCCCATTGTTGCAAGCCTGAGAGTATTGCATTGTCTCTTGTTGGTTTTTCTAACCTTGCCAAACCTTAGTAAATAGTCCCTTTATTAAAACCTCTTCAATTATGCAGTGTACCATCTGCTTTGCTGGGACCCTGATTGATAAATGCTCCATGGAGAAGCAAGTCTTTGCCCAGAAAGGCCAGATGGAATACTGCCTGACAAGAGGATTGTGCCATAACTGTCTTGTTTCCACATTTGATTCCTGTTGGGCTCTCTTCATATGTCTTCCTTGAAGGGAGTTTGGACATACAGCCTCTGCCACAGCCTGTTGGCATTCTTCTTACTGCTTATGTTATACCAAGTAATGTTTTAAAAAATGAATTAATAAGCTACATTGATGCCCAAAAGCATTTAACTATTGTAATTAACATAAAACCATATAAAGCATATTCCATTTATATCTGTCTTGGTTGGAACGAAATGGAAAATTTCAAGTTATTCTGAACGAATCTTCACTATTTTAATAGTGGCCTGAAAATTCCATCCGTTTATAGCGTTTACTTTAGGAGAAACCAGACTATAATGAATTTAGGATTTTTTCCATATCATCTTGGTAATTCAACAAGGCATATAACTGATTCTGAGAGAAGAAGTACAGTGTTTAAAGTATTTATATTTATTTATTTATTTTAAAATATTCATGTACCTTAGTCTTGGTTTACATGGTCGTTAAAAATTTTTTTTTTGTATGAAATCTGTGAAGGGAATATAGATCTGTATTTCTTCTGATACGTGTTCATTAAGTCCTCCAAACAAATAAAGAATCCTTTAAATTCTTCTCTTTGTAAAGGTAGTCTACTGGATAACGTAAGACAAATGATTGCAAATAAACATTGCCTATTGAAGTTGGAAAAATGTTTTTACTATTAAGTCATGTTTCTTCCCCTCTAATATGAGAGGCCTCCGTTGTTAATAATACGTTTGCTGGTATTTCATTCAGTCTAATTCCAAATGCCTCCAGTGTTGGTAATTCAAGACTTTCCCAATGTGGCACAATCTGCAAGTTTAATTGATTTTCCGTTTCCCTTAACTTCTCAGTAATTGATGCAACCTTGGATTAGACTGACCTAAATTCCCAGGGTACTTCGCCAAATAGCTCCTCCCTATTTAACACATTGCTCTTCAGTGTGTCAGATTTTGTACTTTGCATTTGATACTAATTCAAAGTATAAACCTGTCATGAATTGAGACTGGAAGGCAAAACTATTATATCAAGGATGGTTTTTATCAGTGTTAATAACTGAGTAACCTCCCAAAAGTCCCGTGGAGATTTACTTGAGGATGTTTTCCAAACTTAATGAGCAAGTGAATTGAGCTTGGATACGTCACATGGTCCATCTGGCATGGTGTTGGTTGGACCATAAAAGCACATCTACTTTTTTCAGGGTTTTCCAGTAAAATCATTTTACTCATTTTCAAAGTATGCTTTCAAAAGGGACACTTCTGTGCATCCTCTCAGTGTGTGTAATCGCTGACACAGTTGTATAGTTGGAATGTGGTGGAAAATGTTGCACATTGGTTTTATATATTGGAAATACTTCTCAGTCTCACTGGTATAATTAAGTGATAACTTCTATCTCGTAATAACTAAAGAAGTCAGGAATTTATTGCTGTTGTTTATTTAGTTTTTTTTTTTTTTCCAATGAGCCTGTTTAAGTTTATGTACCTTGTTAATAAGTGGTTATAGTTTCACAATCATTGTATTTTGCTACCTTCTTAAATGAGTCAGTTTATGTTTTTTCCTCTCTCCCCCTCTTTTGGTCCCCGAGATTAGCAATAGGATTTTAACGTATTTGTTCTCTATCCTTCCATATCCATTATTTCTAGAATGGATATTTTTTATCCATTGAATCTTTCTTAGATAGCCTCTTCCAAATCATAATGGTTTTCAAAGGATGAATCGGGAACATTTCCTTATGGTCTCCAACAACAAAGTTCTACCACGGGACTTTAAGTTGGTTTCTCATGTCACTTTATTTTGTAATGACTGGTTTGGAATAATGACTGGAAAGGACCATCTATTAGAGAAACCACCATGTTGTATCTTGTCTGTATTTTTCTAACTTCATTAGCTAAATTATCAGTTCTATTTCCAGCCACACATATACAGTTGAGCAGCCCTAGCTGCAAAGTATCCAATAGATGCTGATAAGGATCTTCTTTAAACATTATAAATGGTCATGTTGACCGTTTTGAAAAAATGAAAATCTAGTTAAATAACTTTCATTTTGTCTAATATTTTTCTGCCGTTAAAGCTTTTAAAACTAAAATAAATGCTTTCCTGTGCCCCCCCCCCCGCCCCAGGTGGATTCTGCTACTTTATGATACCTTCAGAATTGTTTTATATGTTTTTGGTTTGTCTTCAATTACACTGCTTTAGTGTGTTCATCACGTATATTTCCTTTTTTGTTCAAAGACTCATTTTCTTATGGTTTGAACCCACCTTTCTTTATTAACAGAATTAATTTTTATGAAGTCTTGGGTATTTCATTAACTTTTGTTTCTTCATTCTGGTGGTAGGGCTACATGGGAGGTACATGGGGTTGAATAGTTTGTTAGTTTGACAGTCTTACCAGAGTTTTCACATAATACACTGTTAAAATGGTTCAGTGGATTTAATTGTTCAAAACAAGAAAGGAAATTACTTTGAGCTTGAACCTCTCAGGCTTCCCATGACCCAACCCTCCTATTAGTGGTCCCACTGATCTGTCTGCGAAAGTAGCCCCATCCTTCCTTGTTTAAATATTAACAAGGAGTTGCCTACTGTGGAAATTGGACTTACACATTAACTCTTGCAATTTTGTGTTTTTTTTTTTTTAAACACAGGTGGGACCATGTCCCTCCTTTACTTCCGTGGTGTCCCCCCCCCCCCCCCCCACCTTACCTCACTCAGAGTAAAAGCCAAACCTGTACAGTGGCCTCTAGGGGTCAGTATGAGCTGGTTCACCTGCAGTTTCACTCCTCTTCCCTCCTTCAACTCTGCCCCCTTTTCATTCTGTTTTCGAGGCATTAATCTCTCTGATGTTTCCCTCCCCCCCCCACCCTTCCAGTTTTATGGAGAGATAATTGATGTACATCACTGTATAAATTTAAGATGTACAGCATGATGGTTTGATTCCTATATATTATGAAATGAATACCACACTGAGTTCAGCTAACCTGCACCTTCTCATCTAGATACCATCAAAAGGAAAGAAGGAAGAAAAGAACAAAGGGGAAGATTTTTTGCTTTGTGATGAAACTCTTAGGATTAACTCTCCTAACAGCTTTCCTGTATGCCATACAGCAGTGTTAGCCACAGTCACCGTGCTGCACTTTACATCCCTAGTACCTATTTATCTTCTAACTGCAAGTTTGTACCTTTGACCGCTTCCCTGCAATTCCCCCTCTTCTCTCCTTCACCAGCCCCCTTACCCGTGGTAACCACAAATCTGATCTCTTCTACTATTAGTTTGGATTTCATTTCCTCTTCCTTCCCTTCTCCATGCCCCCCACGTAAGTGAGATCACACAGTATTTGTCTTTATTAGTTCAGCAGAATGCTTGCAAGGTCCACACGTGTTACTGCACATGGTAGGATTTCTTTACTCTTTTTTGTGGCTGAATAATATTCCATTGTGACTATAAAGCACAACTTCTGTATACATTCATCCATTGATGGATACTTAGGTTGTTTCTATATTGTAGCTGTCAAAAGTAATATTGCTTTAAATATGGGGTGCAAGATATCTTTATGAGTTAGTGTTTTAATTACCTTTGGATATATTCTTAAAAATGGAATTGCTATATCATATGGTAGTTCTATTTTTAATTTTTTGAGGATTCTCCATAAATGTTTCCCATAGTGGCTGTATCAGTTTACAATCCTACCCGCAATACACAAAGGTTCTCTTATCTCTACAGGCATGCTATCGTTTATCTGTTGTGTGTGTGTGTGTGTGTGTGTGTGTGTGTGTGTGTGTGAATGCTTATTCATTTTTTGAGAGAGAGAGACAGAGCATGAGTGGGAAGGGGTAGAGAGAGAGGGAGACACAGAATCTGAGGTAGGTCCCAGGCTCTGAGCTGGTCAGCACAGAGCCTGACATGGGGCTTGAACTCATGAACTGTGAGACCATGACCTGAGCCAAAGTCAGACGCTTAGTCAACTGTATCACTCAGGTGCTCCTATCTCTTGTGGTTTTTGATGATGGTCATTCTAACAGGTGTGGGATGGTATATCATTGTGGCTTTAATTTGCTTTTCCCTAGTGACTAGTGATGTTGAGCATCTTTTCATGTACCTGTTGGCCTTTTGTATATCTCCTTTGGAGAAATGTCTATTTATGCCCTCTGACCAGTTTTTCATTGGGTTATTTGTTGTTTTTTTGTTTGTTTTGTGTGTGTGTGTGTGTGTGTGTGTGTGTGTGTGTGTTTACTATTGAGTTATATGAGTTCTTTATGTGTTTTGGATATTAACCCCTCAACAGATAAGATGGCTTGCAAATATTTTTTCCCATTCTGTAGGTTTCCTTCCTTCCTTCGTCCATCCGTCCTTCCTTCCTTTTTTCCTTCCATCTAGCCTCCTTTCTTCCCTTTCTTTCTTACTCTTTCTTTTTTTCTTTCTTTCTTTCTTTCTTTCTTTCTTTCTTTCTTTCTTTCTTTCTTTCTTTTTCTTTCTTTCTTTCTTTTCTTTCGATGGTTTCTTTTGCTCTGTGGGATTTTTAGTTTAATGTAGTCCCACTTGCTGATTTTTGATTTTGTTGCTTGTGCTTTAAGTGTCATATCCAAAAATCATTACTAAGACCCATGTCAAGGAGATTTGTTCCTATTTTTTCTTCTAGGAGTTTTTTAGTTTCAGGTCTTTAATCCGTTTTGAGTTAATTTTTGTGTGATGTAAGATGTGGGTCCAGTTTCATCGTTTTGTACATAAATATCTAGTGATCCCAGCACCATTTATTGAATAGATTGCCTTTTTTTCCATTGAGTATTGTTTGCTCCCTTGTCAAATATTACTTGGCTCTATAGGCATGGGTTTATTTCTGGACTTTCAGTACCATACTGTTTTGATGACTATAACTGTGTAAGTGTAGTTTGAGATCACGAAGTAGGATACTTCCTGCTTTGTTCCTCTTTCTCAGGATTTCTTTGGCTATTTGGGATCTTTTCTAGTTCCATATAGATTTTAGAAGTGTGTTTCTTTCTTCTATAAGCAAAAATGCCTCTGTAATCTTACGGGGAGTGCACTGAATTGATGGATGGGTTTTGTTAGTATTGACATTTTAACAACATTGATTCTTCTAATCCATGAACATGGGATACCTTTCCATTTATATATGTCTTCTTCACCTTATTTCATCAGAGTTTACAATTTCATTGTAGAGGTTTTTTTTTTAAGTTTATTTATTTTTGAGAGAGAAAGAGAAAGCATGAGAGAATCCCAAGCAGGCTCCACACTGTCAGCGTGGAGCCCGATGCCGGGTTCAAATGCACAAACCATGGGCTCATGACCCCAGCTGAAGTTGGATGCTTAACTGACTGAGTGTGCCTCCATTCTAGAGATCTTTTCCTCCTTAGTTAAAATTTTTCTAAATACTTTATTGTTTGTGACGCTGTTGTATATGGGGTCAAGTTTTAAAATTTCTTTACAGAAATTTCGTTCTTAGTGTACAAAAAATGTTACTGATTTTTGCATGTTAACTTTGTGTCTGACAATTTTTTTTTTTTTTTTTTTTCTGATGCAAAAGCAAAAGAGCCTTTATTCGAGCTAGCTCGAGCTCAGTCCCCTACCTGCACCGACACAGCGGTGAGATACCAGGGAGAGAGTGTATCTAACAATTTTACTGAATTAATTGATTAGATCTGACATTTTTTTTGGTTGAGAATTAATTGATTAGATCTGACATTTTTTTGGGTCGAGTCTATAGGATTTCTATATATAAAAGCATGTCATCTGAAAATAGACATAATTTTACTTCTTTTTCAACTCATATATGTTTTATTTGTTTTTCTACTTTGATTGCACTATGTAGGTCTTCTAGTAGTATATTGAGTAGTAGTGGTAATAGTGGGCACTTTTGTCATGTTCTTGTTCTTACAGGAAAAGCTTTCCTCCTTTCACCATTGAGTATGATATTGATTGTGGGCTTGTCATGTATGGCCTTAATTGTATTGAGATATTTTCCTCTGTGCCTAATTAAGAGTTTTTAATTATGAAATGATGTTGAATTTTGCCTAATGCTTTTTCTACATCTATTCATAGGATTATGTGATTCTTTTATTGTATTTTATTAATGTGATTTATCACAGTGGTTAATTTGCTGATGTTGAGCCATCCTTGCACACTAGAGATAAATCTCATTTGATCATGGTGAATAATCCTTTCAATGTGCTGCTGAATTGGTTGTCTAGAGTTTCATTGAAATTTCTTGCATGCGTTTATCAGGGATATTGGCCTATAGATTTTTTTTTTTTCCCTAGTGGTATCTTTTTCTGGTTTGGTATCAGGATAATGTTGGTTTTATAAAATGAGTTTGGAAGTATTTCCTCCTTTTCAGTTTTTGGAAGAGTATAAGAAGGATTGATTTTAATATTCTTTAAATGTTTGGTAAAAGTCACCAGTAAAGGCATCTGCTTCTGGAATTTTGTCTGATGGGAGATTTTTGATTAGTGATTCAATCTCCTTACTAGTAATTAGGCTATTTAGAATTTTTCTTTCTTCCTGATTCAGTCTTGGTAAGTTACATGTTTCTGAGAATGTTTCCATTTCTTATAGGTTGTCAGGTTTGTTGGCATTTAATTGTTAATAGTAACCTCTTGGGATCCTTTGAATTTCTGAGATATCAGTTGTAATTTTTTTTAAGTGTTTATTTTTGAGAGAGGCAGAACTCAAGTGGGGGAGGGGCAGGGGGGGCACAGAATCTGAAGCAGGTTCCAGACTCTGAGCTGTCAGCAGAGAGCCCGATGTGGGACTTGACCCCGCAAACTGTGGGATCACGACCCGAGCTGAAGTCATGCACTTAACCAACTGAGCCACCCAGGTGCCTTCTGAAATATCAGTTGTAATGTCTCCTTTTTCATTTATAATTTTGTTGATGTGGGTCCTTTTTTTCTTTTTTTTTCCTTCTTCTGGTTAGTCTAGCTATGTATTTGTCAAGTTTGTTTATCTTTTCAGAAAACCAACTTTTAGTATGGTTAATCTTTTGTTTTTCTCTTCTCATTTTTAATTATTTCTGATCTAATCGTTATTATTTCTCTTCTAATGTTAAGTTTGGGCTTTTTCTAGTTGTTTAAGGTTTAGAGTTAGGTTGTTTATTTGGGATATTTTTTGTTTCTTAATGTAGGTTTTTATTGCTATAAACTTTGATTTTAGAATAGAATTGCTTTTGCTGTGTCCCACAAGTTCCAATATGTTTTATTTCCACTTTAGTTTATCTCATGAAGCTTTTTTATTTCTTTCAATTTTTATCATGATTCATTGGTTCAGGTGAGTGTTGCTTAATTTCCATGTGTTCGTGACTTTCCAATTGTCCCCTTGTTAATTTCTAGTTTCATACCATTGTGGTCAGATAAGATACTTGGTGTGATTTCAGTCTTCTTGAATTTGCTGAGACTCGTTTTGTGACCTAACATGGTTTCTTCTCTTAAGTGTCCCACGTGCACTTGAGAAGAACGTGTACTCTGCTGTTGTTGCGTAGAACATTATGCATATATGTTAGGTCTGTTTGCTTATAGTGTTGTTCAAACTTGCTGTTTCCTTATTGATACTCTGTCTGGCTTGTCTATCTTTTGTTGAGAGCAGGTTATTAAAAGCCCCCAACTATTACTGTATTATTTTTATTTCTCACATTAGCTCTCTGATATATAAAATATATAAAACTTTTTGCTTTATATATTTGGGTACTCTGTTAGGCATATAAATCTTTATAATTCTACATTTTTGATGTATGACCCCTTTGTCATTTAATAATGGTATGTTTGGTCTCTACCATTGTTAATTTAAGTCCATTTTGTCTGATACAAGAACGGATACTTTTATTTTTTTTAAGGCTAAAGTGAAGTCTCTTATAGGCAGCATATTGTTGCATCTGTTTGTTTTTGTCCATTCAGACATTCTGTGTCTTTTGAATGGAGAATTTAATCCTTTTACATTTAAAATAATTATTTTGGGGGACACCTGGGGGGGCTTAGTTGGTTGAGTATCTGACTCTTGATTTTGACTCAAGTCATGATTTCATGGTCATGGGATCGAGCCCCATGTCAAGCTTCACACTGGGCATGGAGCCTGCTTAAGATTCTGTCTCTCCCGCTTCCTTTGCCCACTCAGGTTCATACACGTGCTCTCTCAACTATTAAAAAAAAGAAAGGAAATAAAATAATTACTGATAGGCAAGGATATACTGTTTCCATTTTGTTAATTGTTTCCTGTTGCTTTGGAGGCCTACTGTTCTTTTGTTTCTTATTCTGTTTTTGTGTGTTTTGACATCTTTTTGTATCAGGATGCTTTGGCTTCTATATCTTGGTTTCTTGTGTTATTACTACACAGTTTTCCTTGTGGTTACCATGAGGCTTACATAAAATATTGAAAACTTTTAACACTCCATTTTAACTGATAATGACTTATCTTCAATAAAATTTGTATACTTGACACTTTTATTTCTTTTCCCTATCACATTTAGGTTATTGCTGTTAGAATTTACATGTTGTATTGTGTGCCTAAGAAGAAGTTGTTGTACTCATAGTTAACATAAATTTATGGTTACATTCCTCTTGTTTTTTTAACATTTAGAGTTTTAAGTGAAGTATTGCATCACTATTACCATATTGCAGAGTCTAACTATGACCTACATTTACTGTCTGTTATTAGTGTGATTTATCTATCTTTTTTTGTTTTTATGTTAATTAATGTTCTCTTACTCCCACTCAAAGAATTCCCTATAGCATTTTGTCTAATGCAGGTCTGATGGTAATGAACTGTCTCATTTTTTTGTTTGTGTAGGAAAGTCTTTATTCCTTGTTCTTTTCTGATGGATGGCTTTGCCAGGTACAGAATTCTTAGCTGAAAGCAGTTTTCTTTCAACATTTTCTGTATGGCCTCTCAATCTCTCCTGGCCTAAAAAGTTTCCTTTGAGAATATTATGGGAGTTCCCTTATATGTAACTTCTCTCTTTTCTCTTAGCTGCTCTTAAATTCTTTTTTTGTCTTTGATTTTTTAAGTATGTATGTATGTATGTATGTATGTATTTTGAGATAGCAAGTGGGCATGTGCTCCCATGAGTGGGGGAGGGGCAGAGAGCATTCCTAGCAGGCTCTGCACGGTCAGCTCAGATTGGGACATGAGGCTCTATCTCATAAATCTTGAGATTGTGACCTGAGCCAAAATCAAGAGTTGGACACTTAACCAACTGAGCAACCCAGGCACCCCTGATTTTTAAAAATAATTTAATAATAATGTGTAACCCTCTTCTGGTTCAACTTACTTGGCGTCTTTTGGACCTCATTGATCTGGATGTCCATTTCTCTCCCTAGGTTTGGGAAGTTTTCAGCAATTTTTGCTTTAAATTTGTGTTTTGTCCCTTTCTGTTTTCCTTTTCCTTCTGGAATTTCCATAATGGAAATATTGTTTCTTTTCACTGTGTCCCGTAATGTGTATAGGCTTTCTTCACTGCTTTTTATCCTTGTTTCCTTTTTGCTGCTTGGATAATTTCCAATATCCTCGGTCTCTGATTTTTTCTTCTGCATGGTCAAGGCTACTTTTGAAACTCTCTCTCTTGAATTCTTCAGTTATTGTATTTTTCAATTCTGGGATTTATGTTTGTTTTATTTCCACCCTCCCCCTTTTTTTAGTGACTAAGGAAATTAGTGCACATATATAAACACTGTTTCATTTTATAAAATGTTTATTTATTTATTGAGAGGGAGAGGGAGAGAGACAGAATGTGTGTGAGGGGTGAGAGGCGGACAGGGAAAGAGAATTCCAAGCAGGCTCTGCGTTGATAACGCAGGGGCTTGATTCCATAAACTATAAACTGAAATCAGGAGTCAGACTGTCAGCTGACTAAGCCAGCCAAGTGCCCTGTGTTTGCTTTTTCTTAACGGGTGCTATTTCCTTGTAGAAATTCTCATTTTGTTCGTGCATTATTTTCCTAATTTCATTTGTCTGTTTTCTTATAGTTAACTTCCTTATGAGGCTTATTCGCAAATTTTTGTCTGACAGTTCATAAATGTCCATTTCTTTAGGGTCAGTTATTAGATCTTTATTAGTTTTCTTTGGGGGTGTCATAATAACCTGATATTTTGATCCTTGGTTTCTTACATTGCTGTCTGTACATTTGAGCAGCAGGCCTTTGCTTCCATAGTTGACACGTTTCCTTTGGCAGAGAGAGTTCTTCCCCAGTCAGCTGAGTTTGGGTGTGTGGGTGTGTTTGCTGATAATGTCTTTGGGCAGTTGTGAGGCCCGCTATTCTGATCGATTTTTGGGTGAGAAAACTCTGAGGATGGAGATGGGGGGCCGAGAACACGCGGATAGGATTTGGCTTGATTATCTACCCAAATGAGGCATCTGTAGGAGGGGCTCTGTTGTTGCCTCAAGTCTCTGGTAAGGCTTACTAGGTTATAGATGTGGCTATGAATTAGCTTCACTGCTCCGGCAGAGGGCAGAGAAGGGCCTAGGACATATATAGCTCATTGCTTGGGGGCCTGAATCAGGCCCGAGTGGACAGTGAATTTGCTGGGCAGGTAAGCCCACCGATTTTGCTCTGCAGGTGGGCGGAGCCCTCTGTGCTGTATTCTGTGTGCGACTGTCATTTTTCACAGGACTTTTGAAGGGGCCATGCAGCTTCTGTGTGGCCTGGGTAGTTTCCTTGGTTGGACAGGCTGAAGCTATATTCAGCAATGAGAAAGGCTGTGAATTAGGTTCCCTGCCCAGGCACAGTGGGAGAAGCAGCTCTAAAACCGGGAAAGCTCTTTGTTTTTTGCCTTAATTCAAGCTGACTCGCAAGTTCCTGGCTGCGCAGGGACTGGCTCTGCCCCACAACCTTTGGGCTCTCCCTGCCCTTCTCTTGGCTCAGGGCTACTGGCCTCATGGCTTCCAGGTCTTGTCACCAGCCCGTCTGTTCAGGTGGGACTGGGAGGCGCTCTCCATTCCACGTCAGTACCTTGCCTGGTCACGGGCAAACTGGATCTAGGTTCGCAGAATCCCTCATTTGAGGTCGGGAATTAGGTAGACGCGCATGCACGTGGTCCCCTTGCGCAGTGTGCTGCCGAGTTGGTTCAGTAGGTGAGCATGGCTGCTTTGTGGAATTGCTGCGTGGGCATTGAGGGTATGGATTCGGGCTGCCAAAATTCCTGGCCGTTGTAAACCCCTGGCCCCCCTTCTCTGTCACAGTCAAGATTCCCTGGGACTGGGCCCCACAGATTGTTCAGCAATCCCTGTGGTGTGAGACCAGAGTAGGGGCTCCCACAAATGACCCACGATACGGGGGAGGTTGGCTGACCCCTCGGGGTTCTCTTTAACCACTGGGGATACGAGAGGCTTGGGGAACCTCTCCTCTTGGTGCTGTGCTGAGTGAGGGAGGGACAGTGCAGTCAATGTAAGTCAGTCTCTTACCTCCTAATGCAGTCTGGCTTGGTCTTTGATGTGCATTGGGGTACTTCAGCCTCACCCCATGTTCTAGAATCACCTCAATGATTTCTTGCTCTCGAATGATTGTTAGTTGTTCTCGTGAGGGGCAGTCAAGTCAGGAGCAGCTGATGTCGCCATCTTGGTGACATCACTTTCCTACTCTTGCAAATCTTTGTAGTGTCTTAGCAGATTGCAGGAAGGTCACATCACAAATATTGTTGAAGTCTCTAAAAGTGTATATAGTGTTGTAGTCTAGATTTGGTGACACCGTTCACGCACAACAGGTTTTAAGTTTGAACATCCTGATTTTTCTGTTTGAATATTAATCATTTTTGTTTCAAGTATTTGATGTTCTCAGGTATACCAATTTCTGAATCCCAAGGTTCTGATTTCTATTTACTGTAATAGGATTATTTAGCAAAATATGCCAAGGAGATGAATTACTCTTCTTTTGAAGCTCTCATAGAAACATGGCAAATTAATATAGTTTTTAAAAAACTTGAGGTAAAAAATTTTCTTCATGTGATGTTCTTTCTTTAATATGATTAACTTTTAAGAGAATCAGCATGGAGCACACCACTTTTATACCCTGCATGCATAGCATGTGCGCTTTATATTCATCCGGAAACATTTTAGTCTTCATTTAAAGAATATGCAGTTTTTGGTAAAATGTAGGGAGAATCGTTGAGACTATAAACTTAAATAATACTAGCAGCTCCATTACATTTTTCAAATAAAGAGGGTGAAGTTGTAGGTAGGTTAATTGTGGTATTTTTCTGTTTTCTTAACACAATAGTAAGCTGTATTGGTAATTCTCCATTAGTACTTTATGGCTGGCTTCCATAAAAACGGAGATGTAAAGTGGAAACCAGTAGAAACGTAAAGCAGAAGCCAGGTCATGTTAGAGGTGTATTAGAACTTCAATATCCAAATAAAATATATGTAAAAATCATGATCACCCTTGAGAAATGTATTAAAAAACAAATATATATATAGTATATATATATTATATATATACATACATATGTATATATATGTATTATACATACATATGTATAATATATACGTATATATGTATGTATAATATATGTATATATAGTCAAATGAAAGCACTGGCAAGTTTATAAGTCAGATGTGAGCACACAAAAAATTTAAATCTGATTTTCTCTTTCTCTTAAAAATTTTGTTTGACAGGAACATTGATTTAATCAGACAGTTGTAAGATGATGTTTGTTAGGTAATGCCGTCGACCTTTCCCTGGAAAACCCAATATCGGTGATCACTGGCACAGAGAAAGCTGCTTCTCGACTTTAACATTTCGTATATAACGTTTGGAGATCCACAGTTTTAAAAGTTCATTCTGTAACACTCTGTAAGGCATGTACCATATACATAGCAATTCTGAGACTGAGAGAATAAATATCAGTTTCCTGTAATTATCAGTTGGGTGGGGGGAAAACTCATGTGCAGATTCTCCAGTTGGGATGTGAACTATGCATGGATTTTTAAGAAGAAGTTTATCAGTACTACTGGCTTATAACAAACCCTACCTTGTATTGAACAATAAGGTTGTAGTAATTGAAATGTTCTTATGAAAGGGGGCTTCTGACACATGAGATCTGTAACTCCCGATGTTCAAGTGCACCATTCCTTGACGTCCTGCTGCAGTTGGCCGTCGTAAGGGGTAAGAATCCTGGATTGAGCATGTGATGAGCTGTGCTGAAATATCTCGTTCTCCCGTTAACCATGTCCTGTTTAGCAGTGCACACAACCTCATTGGTTCTGTTGCTTGAGTTGGTAATGGTAAGACGTGGAAAGTCCCTTCCACTCTGAAACTCTGGAGGTGTTTGCGTCTGTAATGTAACACCGACTCTCAGAGTCTGTCGTTAGGATGAGATACTGCCATTTTGGACAGTGATCTCTAGCCAAAGTTTTTAGAATGCGAAAAGCTTTTTCTCGCATCCACGTATCCTTCTGCCAGATTCTACTTTTTCTTCCCCTGTGCCTTCCTACTTAAAAAAGTGAGGTTGAAATGTTTGCAGTGGACCTGCCATGCATTTTGCTTTTGTCAGTCTCTGTATTCTGGAGTGAAGAGGGTCTGGAATTCATAAAGCACAATTCTCTGACTCATTTGCCTTTACCTCATTCAGTTGTAATGGCATCCTGGGTGGTGATGGACAAGTGTACTTCTTGGTGTTGCTTAGGAGTTTTATGCTTCTTTGAAGCAACTTTCATTTCTACCCTGGGGCATGTTTATTTTCGGGGCTTTGAGACGGGCTGCTTTAGTCTTGACGACTAGGATTGCTGGAGAAAAAAGTAACTTGAGAGTATTTCATGTAAGGTGAAAACGTGACCTGGAGCAGGGATTCTCGAGGGTGTTTGCCGAGAGGGGAATTGTTTGCCGAGAGGGGAATGGTAGCTGAGAGAGGAACAGTTTGCTGAGAGAGGGAGCTGGCAGACTGGTTTCTCAGAACTTGGGGAGGCTGAGGGTTGGAGGTTCTGCCATATGGCCCTTCACCTAGATTCATTGCCCTGTTGCAGCCTGGCAAGGATCCTGTCACTCAGGTGTCCTGGGTTGGGAAAACAACACCGTTCTCTAGGCATATATGCTGATATTTACCCAGGATCCTGTGCAGTTCCTGGCACGACTGCTTACACTTTCTTCCTCTCCCCTCACATTCAAGAAATGGTATCAGGATGTGAGTGAGCGATTTTAGAGGAATGACCTTGAATCTACTTTAATTTATATATTTAAAAAAATCACTCGCAAATTTGATTATCATTATCCGTGCAATTATTTGTGACCTATTTCCTAGCCCTCCAGAGCTTAAAAAATAAATGGGATCTGACTTTAAGTGGGTGAAAGTTTTGAAAATCTCCTTTGCTTTTTGCTTTTGGAAAACGTCATTAGGGCCATAGATCTTGATAGGATTACAATTGCATTAATTACAGTAGCAACCGTAATGAACTTCTCCCTCGCTCTTTGTAGTTTACCCTTTCCGTGTGCGTGAATTCATCTGTACTCTGGATCACACAGCCAGGCAGCAGTGTTTTATAATGCGAACCCTCATCCTCCAGTCTCCTGTTCTTTACTTCCTGTTAAGCTGCTTACCTTGAATAGAGGGGAGTGAGAAAGTGAGGCGCGTGTATTACTTCCTTTCCTCGCGCCTATTGTCGAATGTCACTGCTCACCCATTTCTGCTTCCCTTTCTTAATGTTGCCTTAACACATTTTGTTCCTTCACGTTTCTTGGCTCCTCTGTGATCAGTTTTCCTCCTCTCCTCCCTCACTTTTACAAGCTACCCATTTTGTGCCAAAGGGTTTTTTTTGTAAGGAGGGCTTTTTTTGTTTTGTTTAAAAGGAAAAAAAAAAGCCTCTGAATAGAATATTTGAGTCTTACCTTGCTTTAAAGGTGCTTAATTTAGGAAATGAGAGAATGAAAGTATACCTTAACTGTAAGAAGCCAATAAAAAGTTGATCTACCCAATAAAGAGCTAATGAAAAGTTTTTACAGGGAAAATTCTCTTGGGTGTGTTTATTAGGGGTAATTTTCGAAGATTTTTTTTTTTTGAGATACACTTTATATAGTTTTCATTCTAAAATGGTTAGGTCAGGAAAATCCTTCCATGTTTTTTAAGGATATGGACTGTGTTTTCTATCTCAATTTTGTATTTAGCCTAGATAAATAATGAAGCTGTAAGCAGAAGGATTTCGATGTAGTTAACTTTCAGTCTTTAGTACTTCATAATGAACATTAATTGTAATTTCCTAAAATTAAGTTTTAAAACTAACGTTTGATCACTCTGAATTGGAACTAAAAATGTGTCTCAAGCCCTTATAACTTCTACTTCATAAACCACACTTAGAAATATTTTCATTTTTGAAGGTGTGGTTTTCACAGTGGGGCTCCTTCATGCCAAGTCTTAATAAATCTTTTCAGTGAAATCTGGTTTTAGCGATAGGCTCTTAACTAGATTGGTTTTAAGAAGTGGAAAATGAGCACCAAGCAGGAATTCTAGCAAAAAAAGTCGTCTTGCTGTGTTGGTAGTGTTATGTCCAAGTGTACCGTGAAATACGCATAACTGTGTATTTGAGTTGTATGACGCTTGCCCAGCACCCCCACACCTGGCCATCTCTCTTCGAAGCCTTTCCTCATCTTTCTTGGGAAAGTGGACCCTCTTTCGTGGTGTCCCACTGTTCCTAGAAACACCTGTCAGACCTTTTCTGACACTTCATTCCAGGTACTTGTTTGCCAGTCTGTTTTCCTCGGGACCTTACATTGCTTTAGGACAGAAGTCAGTGTGGTGACTCAGGACAGAATAGGGTTTTTGTTTTTGCGTGTGGGAAAGGTAGATTTTGGAAATCTTTATGCATATTTTGGAAGCATGTAGTATTGATAAAATAATATTTCATACATCTTAAATTTTTTTTATGTTTATTTAGTTTTGAGAGACAGAAACAGAGCCTGAACAGGGGAGGGGCAGAGAGAAGGAGACACAGAATCCAAAGCAGGCTCCAGGCTCTGAACTGTCAGTACAGAGCCTCACATGGGGCTCGAACTCATGGACTGTGAGATCATGACCTGAGCTGAAGTTAGATGCTCAACTGACTGAGCCATCCAGGCACCCTTTTTTAAGTTAGTTTTTGAGAGAGAAAGAGAGAGAGCACATACGAGCAGAGGAGGGGCAGAGAGGGAGAGGGAGAGAGAGAGGGAGAGAGAGGGAGAGACGGGATCTGCAGTGGGCTCTGTGCTGACAGCAGAGAGCCCAATGCCAGGCTTAAACTCAAAAAACCATGAGATCATGACCTGAGCTGAAGTCAGACGCTTAACCAACTGAGCCACCCAGGCGCCCCTCATACCCTCATACGTTATTTTAAAGCTCACCTGTAACATGGAGCTTTTGTTTCTGTTGTGAAGACACATTAAGGTATTATGATACAAAATGCACATCTTCTTTGTTTTTCTTATACTTTTGTGCTTAATACATTGTCGTCATTTTATAGAAAAGCAATGCTAATGCCTGTCACAAGGGGCTGAGGACTAAGAGTGTGTCAATGTAAAGCCAGTAAGTAAGCCCCTGGTGCCCTGTTTCCTACCTTCTCCCATTTAGGTTGCCTTCAGACAGCCACAGTGCAAGTAGGTATGTTCAACTCATGATGAGAGGTGAAATGCAGACAAAATGTGCTTCAAGATCCATAGATGGGACAACTGTCCAACTTACTCTGCTTCCGGTCTCTCTTCTGTCACACTCTGTGGGGGCTTGAGTTGAATAATAACAGGCGAAAACTTGAAACTTTCATTGGTGATTCAAAGTGGGACTTTGCACTTCAGTGTTCAAAAGTTCATAAGGGGCTTGTGGCTTGCAAGTTCCTTATGTCTGTATTTTACCATTCTCATTTCCTAGCAGCCTGAATGCTGTGTATTGTAAGGTCTGCGATTTCTGCTTTCGTCGCCTGGTGCAGTGATTTTCCAAATGTAGGTTTGAGCGTGAGCAGTGATTAAGTTCTGTATTGCTGCCATGGATGTTTACATACTGAAACTGAAGCATTCGTAGCTTTATTGCCGTAAATACTAAAGCCTTGGAGCTATTTAGCAAATTATAGTTCAGAAGAGCCTAGTATAGCAAGACAGTCAGTGACCTAAGGAGTTCATTTAAGGGTTCTACTAATGTGGAGTCACTGACATGGGACTGCCTTCTACTCTTGAGTGTTTTGATGTACACTTGATTTACATTTGGAAAAATGAATCGGCACTACGCTAATCTCCCACTGTCATAAAAAGTACATCCGCTTGTAAAGGATTTAATTAAAACATAAAATTAAGTGCTTATGGGAATTTGCCCCCAGAAGGTGTTTCCATTAGGGTAAGAAGACATTTTGCTTATGTGGATTATTTGTTTTGTGTGTCTTTTGTTTAATGTGATGACCTTAAACTAATTGTCATCATCAGTTGTGCCAGTAATGCTGGGAAAATGGAAGAAAAAACTGTCTTAAAAAATGTTCCATTGCAGCGAATGCTTTCATCTTTCTGTCTTACATAGTTCTAGATCATACATAAAGTTTACATTGTTGTAATTACAGTGTAGGAAGGAACTCTTTTTGTGCACCAAGGTGTTAAATAATCCTCAGACTTCTAGGGATTTGCACTTCGTATTATGACCTTATCTTAGCTTCCTCTCCGACTCACCTGCATGTTGGGTAAGATGCAGGCTTCATTACGCCTTGTCCAGCTCTGGAATACACGCTGGTAACTGTGCACCTCCGTAGGCCCTCTCCGCCTCTGTTCTGATTCACGCTTCGAATTCTGCCTCTTAGGACAGTTGAGTCTTACTGTTCTTTCCTTATTTTGATATCTTTTTCTAGGTGTCATTGTTCCAGTTAACGTTTAAAGTTTTCATACCTACTCAAAATCTGAAAAGCTAAAATTTATGCTTGAATTGGAATGATTTTGGGTGTTTGAGCCCGTTCTGGCCCTTTGTGTAAAGTTTTCCAGCTTAGGTGTGGTACAAAGCTGCTCCTTCCACTTAATCAAACTTCCTAGTTTTACTTCGCTTTCTTCTTTTAAAATGAAATCATTTCAAGGGAAGGTCACACTTGAGTGTGACTGTCCAACGGTTCTTTTCTTGTTGGAGTGGTGCCTGCCTATGAGGAATGACGTTGAATTGAGCAGAGTCACATTTCTGGCCACATTTTTGTTTTTCTTCATGATTAAGCAGTTAAAAGTGCCTGTGCAGGGAATGTCAAGTAAGAACTCCAAACGTTTTGTAGAAGAACAGATTAAATTGAGCGTTCCTTTGTAATAGTCTTAAATAATATCCAAATGGATGTGACTACATTTCCGTAAGTGAGAATTGGTGTCTGCACTACATTTATTCTCTTTTCTTTTTGCTGGAATTTTCTGCCAGTCTTCTCCTAGCCTCTGCCCCTTGCATCTTGGTGGGTTGCCTCACCAGGACATTTTCCAACAGTCTGACCCAGAGCTTGGGGTTCAGACAGGTCTGTCGAGTGGGTAGTTAATAGGACCGAATTTGTGTGAAGTGAGAGCAGTTTGGCACGAGACCTCTCTGGTGGTGGTGGAAGGTGGGCGGTCACACATGAAGGAAACGAGGGCCTTTGCAATTAGATGGGGTGAATAAAGTATGGAAGGAAACTCTGGCTGGTTACGGAGTCTTTAGAAGACCAAGAGAAGTTAAAGAGGGGGAAATACACAATCGGAGTCCACATTGCCAGATCACGGGTGCTTCTGTGATGTGTCATGATATTCCAAAGCTAATTTGTGACACCCACTTGAGCTGTGAGAACCAAAGGAGAGAAGATTGGTTTGTGAGTAGAAATGTAATTTAATTAGTAAATATGCATTTGGTAGGCAGTCCTGTTGTCTGTCACTCAGTTAAAAGATGTGCTTATGATCCAGAGGCTCATCCTTTTCTATTTGCAAATGACCATTATAATTGCCATTCTGACATGTTGACAGGCTGTCTTTCTAGTATCCACGGGTAGAATGTTTCCCCTTGATTTTAATAATGTTTTCAACATTTGGCACTGTGGGATTTGGAAGAGACGTTTTGCTCTTGAAGATCCGTAAACGGCACTGAATATTGATTGAGCTAATAGAGCAATTACTGTACATGACTGTTTTTCTCCCACATAGATTTTCTCAGTATTATGAATTTACAAATATGCATGTAGTAGTGGATTAAATTTAAAAATTAGCTTTTGGTTCAAAATTTGGTAATGTGTAATTTTAGCCAATAAAGTGGTTTAGTGGATTCGATCGAATGTAAAAACCAGCACAGAATCAAGGTTTTATAGCTGATTTAAAAATAACTGCTGAAAGCCTCAGGCTTGAAATTAAATTTGGTTTTAACAGGGCTGAATTTTATGTGACATTTGTAACAACTTAGGGAGATGTTTATTAAAGATGGTTAATAAACTCACTGAGACACATTTGACCATTATTTATAGGAGATGAAATGTAAATTTGCATATAAAATGGAAAAGATAAAAGATCTCAGAGATTGTGACTTTGAGTGTGTCCCATTCTACATGTTAAGGCAGTTTGGTTTTTGTTCTTATCCTCGGGTTAAAATTGCTTATCTCTGTTTTAATCACTTCACATCATTATCACTGACTCCTCAGTGGTCTCCTGTTGTCATCTGTAGATCTGGTCACACTGAGGATTATTCTACTGATACGTTCCTGTTAGTTCCTCTTATAATTTCGGAATAGAGGTGTGATTGAAATAATGTCAAAACTGGTTATTTTCACACTCCCATTTTTCTTTCAGACTCTGTTGTCCTGATTTCCTCCTACCCCTTTCTCTCCTGTCTAGCCACAGAGGGTGCTGAAATTCACAGTAGTCACAAAATAAACCAGTATTCCTTGAATGGCTCTTCTTTTCCCATCGTGGTGCGAGGCATCAGTGGCCAGAAGGGATCACACAAAGGAGCAGTGTGTGTTGAGTGTGTAGTTGGGCTCTTTGCTCCATGGTCCCTTCATAAGTGTGGTGTGTTCATTTCCAACACAAATTTTCCAAAATTTTCCTTTTTTACCTTTCCTGTCTTTATTCCCTGAGCCTGTTTCCCTGTTCCAGACCCCTTGTCTCTTCTTTTCTTCCCAAAGACATCCCCTCCAGTTTATTCTTTAGCCAGTCAAATTTCAGTTTATTTTAGATGGTTATAATATTGATAACCACACATAGAACAGGTAATGATTTGCAGTGTATGTTTTTATTCTGTGGTCTGTGGATTCAAGGAAATAATCTGAAACAGCAGCTCTGTTTGCAAAAGGATTCTTAAAAGAGCTGGTTTATAACAAGTAAAAGTTTTATTCCTCCAGTCCATTAAAAAAAAATTGTTCTGTGGTTAAATTTTCTTTTTTTCATCTTTGGCTGGGTATAATGAGGGACTTTTATATTATTTCCTACTTTGTCTTCAGTGTACTATATTTTTCAATTAAAAAAAAAAACCAGGCTATTGTTAGTTCTCTTGCTCTTTAATGAATCATTGGATTGGAAAATAACTCATTATATCATCAGGCAGAGATATGTTCCTTTATTTGCATGTAGATAGTGAAGATGAATAATTTATCAAATGTTATTAGCGCAGGCTGCGTATTACTGAAATCTCAGCAGGATGTAATGGAATTTGTCTCGTGCTAGTATGAAGATAGCATGCCCTTGCCTAGTCATTATTGAACTTGTGGCATCTCTCAGCGAACTATTATGTTAGCACTCCACTCTTGCACACCTCTTCATTAACTGGACTTTTGATTGAAGAGTTGAACTTATCTTGAAAATCTGAAATCTGGCATGCCAAATGCTTGCTTGACTCTAGCTATGTTTTTACAGCACAGCAAGAATTTTCAGAATGAATGAAGGACTTAATGTTTCTTATTAAAGTGATTAGTGCAAAAAGGCTGTGACTGATGGTTTTATTACTTCTGGTCATGAAAAGCTGTCCATACAAAGAGACGTTGAAGCAATGTATTTTTCTGAAACGAAGGGTGATGGAACATGTATATAATTGCCTTAGAATCTTATGCCTGTACTAATTATGTATTTGAAGTTATTTTAAATGATTGCTTTGAAAAAGTTGGCTTTGATTTGCTTATGGCATGATTGCACGGGGAGGTCAACAGATCTCACAAGCAACAGTGAAGCTGGACAGTCAAAAAAACAATCCCAGCACTCTGGAAATTGACTAAAAGTTTTCAGCAAACTGAGAAGTGTTTCTTCACGAAAACAACTGAACTTTGGGTAAGAACAGTGTGAGTCCATGGCATTTGTGCCTGGGGCTACTCCCATTTTCCTTCCTCAGCTCTTCTAGCAAGGTTGTTCAAGGCAGAACGGGCTCTGAAAACCAGGGGCTTTGCTGCTGCTTCCAGGACAGCTCAGTGGATTTGAAGAACTGTCAGTTAAAGTGGAGATTTTGATGGCAAGCGACAAGGGAGCGTGTGTGACTATACCTGCCCGAAACTGTGGGACTGTTCTATGTGGACAGGGGGACTAGCCCAGGGATTTAATGGGGACTTGTGGAAGTGATTGGAGGCTTGCTAAGTCTCCGTAGGCGGTTAGTTGACCTGAGGTTGTGCACATGCACAGCAGAGACAGGAGTGGGCCCCACCACCCACACGCATCTGCCTGCTGGAGCCTGCATGCGTGTCCTGAGAAGGTGGCAGAGAACCTCAGAAAGCACAGGAGGAAGAAAAGGCCGGGGGAAGTGCACTTGAAAATGTCCCTGACTCTGAATAACCTCACTGGCTCATACGCAGTTCCATCAGCAGATAGAAATCTTAATGGTTTATAGGGTTTGAACGAATGTGTAACCAGTCTTTCCTTAATAAAAAGGTATGCAGATACAGGGTTGACCCGGAGGAAGTCAGGTTTGGTGGCGGGGGGGTGATGGAGAGCTAAGAAGTGACGTCAGTAGCCCTTCCTTGTAGAAGAGATAGACTTAATAGATTTAGTCCAAGTAAGCTAAAACAACAAAAACAAACAAACAAACAAAAAAACCAATCCCTGGTGGGGGGAACCTGAATGGAGAATGTCAGTATATAATCGAAAATGTTCTGTATTCAACAAAGTATTATGATGCATGCAAAGAAACTAAGTATAACCATATTCAGGGGGAAAAAAAGTACACATTGTCTTTGACCAAAAATGTTGGATTTGACAAAGACTCCCAACTACTAAGCAAAACCATGTTAAAAGCCTGTAAGGAGGAGTGTCTGGGTGACTCAGTTGCTGGGCATCCGACTTCGGCTCAGGTCACGATCTCACAGTTTATGGGTTTGAGCCCCATGTTGGGCTCTGTGCTGACAGCTCGGAGCCTAGATCCTATTTTGGATTCTGTGTCTCCCCCTTTCTCTTTCTGCCCCACCCCCATTCACACTGTCTCTGTCGCTCTCAACAATAAATAAAAATGTAAAAAAAACCCCAAAAAAACCTTTAAGGAAAGGATGATGACATTGACTTGAATGTAGAATCACAAACAGAAATGATAAAAAAGAACCAATGGGAAATCTGTAGTTAAAAAGTACAATAACTGAAATGAAATGTTCATTCAAGAGGCTCATTTGCAGGTTAGAGATGGCAAAAGAAGAACAATTAGTAAATTTGAGGATAGATCAATAGAAATGATCCACTCTGAATAACGAGAAAAATCACCAGGAACTCGAAGACCTATGAGACGACATCTGGCACACCAACAAGTATGTCATGGAGCCACAGAAGAAGATGCAGAAAAAATGCTCCTAATTTTTTTTTTAAAGTATTACATGAAAACTTCCCAAACTTGATAAAAAAATTACTTTATAAAGCCAAAAAGATACATGAACCGCATGTAGGAAAATCACAGTGATCCACACTTACATACATCATAGTCAAACTGTTGCAAAAGAGAGAAAAATCTTGAAAGTGTAAGGCAGAAGTGACACATTATATACAGAAGAACAACATTAAGATTGACAACTGACTTCTCAGAAGCAACAGAGGTCAAAGGTGTGGAGTGCTATGCAGTTGACCCCCGAATGACATGGTTTTGAACTGTGTGGTCCACTTTGACATGGAGTTTTTACAATACAGTACTGTAAATGTATCTTCCTCATGCTTTTCTTAACATTTTCTGAAGCTTGCTTTGTTGTAAGAAGTACGTAATACATATAGCATGTAAAACACTTGTTGATCAACTGTGTATGTTATCAGCAAAGATTCCAGTGAACAGTGTAAGCTATTAATAGTTAAGTTTTGGGGGGGGGAGCCAAAAGTTATACATGGATTTTCAACTGTGTGGGGCTTGATTCTGCTCAAGTCTGCATTGTTCAAGGATTAGCTGTATTCACTGCTCAACGAAAAAGCTGTCAACTGATAATTCTGTATCCAGCAAAGGTATCTTTCACAAATTAAGCAAAATAAAGACTTGCCCAAGTAAGCAAAGAATCTGTTGCTAGTGGGTTTCCTTTACAAGAAATAATAAAGAAAGTTCTTTAGGCAGAAAGGAAGTAGTATCAAATGCTACGTTGAATTCTTAGGAGGAAATGAGTACTAGAAATGGTTAAATATGGTGGGTAAACATAAAGTCCTTTGTAAGTCTATATTTTTCCTCTTTTTAAAACTGTATAGTTGTATGAAACTAATTACAGCACTGTTTTGGGATTTATGCAGCTGTGTGTTAATATGTGTGACAGCAATAGGACCGAGAAGGAGGATGGAAAAGAAATGGCACTTGGACAATTGAATCCATATGAAAAAATGAACGGAGACCCTTACTACACACAAAAAGTAAAAAAGTGGATCCTAGACTTAAAGATAAGAGCTAGAATAGTACGACTTTGAGAGGAAAATATAAGAGAACTCTATGTGCTAGGGCTAGGCAAAGAGTTCTTCCATAGAATGGTAAGAGTATGAGCTATAAAAGAAAAAAATTGATGAAGTGCACTTCGTTAAATTGAAGAACATTTACTTTTTTTTTTTTAATGTTTATTTATTTTTGAGAGAGACAGAGACAATATGAGCAGGGGAGGGGAAGAAAGAGGGAGACACAGAATCTGTAGCAGGCTCCAGGCTCTGAGCTGTCAGCACAGAGCCTGATGTGGGGCTCAAACCCATGAACCGTGAGATCATGACCTGAGCCGAAGTTGGATGCTTAACCGACTGAGCCACTCAGGCGTCTTGAAAAACATTTACTTTTTAAAACATAATATCACAAAAGTGAAGCTATAAGCTACAGACTGAGTAAAATATTTAAAAATCACATCTGAAGAGGGTTTGTAAGCAGAATAAAGAAATCTTATAACACAATAATAAGGTAGTTACTCCAATTAAAATACCGGCAGACTTCTAGAGTAGACATTTATATCAGCAAACGTTCTCCAAAGAAACAGCCAGTAGTAGTAGTAGTAGTAGTAGTAGTGTGTGTGTGTGTATATGTGTATGTGCACGTGTGCACGTGAGTATGTGTTCAAAAGAAATGTATTAAAAAGAATTGGCTCATACCATTATGGAGACATGATGGAGATTGAGAATTCCAAAGATATGTAGTTGGCAAGGTAAAGACCCAAGAGCATTTGTGTGGTTCCAGTCCAAGTCCAGAGGTCTGAGACTCAGAGCTGGTGGTGTTAGTGTCAGTCTGCACTTGGGCAGAAACAAGACCCAAGAAGAGCCTGTGTTTTAGCCAGAATCCCAAGGCTGGGAAAGAACAAGGACCCAGCTCAACAGTCAGTCAGAAACTGTTCCCTCTTAGCTTTCTTGTTCTATTCAGGCCTTTGATTGGTTGGATAAGGCCTACCAGTGTTAATCTGCTTTACTCAGTCTACTGATTCAAGTGTCAATCTTTCCCAGAAAGACCATTGTGGAAACCCAAAATAATGTTTGGCTAAATGGCATTCTGTGGCCCAGTCAAGTTGACACATAAAAATTATTACATTTACCAAACAAGACATACATTTGGCTAATAAACACATGAAAAGGTGCTCAACGTCATTAGTCATTATGGAAATACATAATTCATTTGAACCACAATAATAAATTACTTCCCCCTAGGATGGCTATTGTCAAAAAAGTTACAATGTGAGGTCTTGGTGACAATGTGGGGAAACTCAAACTCTTATACGTTGCTGGTAGGATATAAAATGGTACCCCACTTTGGAAAACCGTTGTTTCATACAAAGGTAAGTATAAATTGACCACATGACCCAGCAATTCCATTCCTAGGAATCTGTCCAAGAGCAGTAAAAACATGTCCACATAAAGACTTGGACGTGAATGTTCCTAGAAGCATTATTCTAATAGGTATTAATTGGAAACAGTTCAAACATCTACCAGCTGGTCAACAGATTAACAAAATGTGATATATTTTGGAATGGGAGCAAGGGTGGAGTACAACTAAGCTTGGGACAATTTGGGGGGTGATGGAAATGTTCTAAAACAGGGTTTTGTGAAGACTGTGCAGTTGTGTGTGTTTCTTTAAAAGTCATTGAGTTGTAGACTCGTCATGGGTGAATCTTATAGGATGTTAAAGTTATAAAAAGTTACAGAAAATACTCTGTGTAATAGGCAAAGGACAAGTAAACATGGAGAACAGTAATTGGAGAATCTGAAGGGGATGGGAATTCTTTGTACTGTTCCATATTTTCTCAACTGCAATTCAGACTTTCCAAGTTACAAAAATTTTTATGACTCTTAGAAATAGTCTGATTGTCTTTTGTTATATTAAAAAAATCAGTTTAAAAACTTATGTTTGTTTTTAAAAAAACCAACCCTAGGGGCGCCTGGGTGGCTCAGTCGGTTAAGCGGCCGACTTCGGCTCGGGTCATGATCTCACAGTCCGTGAGTTTGAGACCCGCGTCGGGCTCTGTGCTGACAGCTCAGAGCCTGGAGCCTGTTTCAGATTCTGTGTCTCCCTCTCTCTGACCCTCCCCCGTTCATGCTCTGTCTCTCTCTGTCTCAAAAATAAATAAACGTTAAAAAAAAAAAACAAACAACCAACCCTAAAGTGTCATTTTATCTCAGCTTTTTAATTCTTTATTTCTTGGATTTGCTGTTTGCTCTCAGCAGATAATCTGCTTTTGCATTTTTTTTAATCCCCCAGCGGTACAGTTGGCTGGCAGGCACAGTGCTCCGTGAGCCCTCCCTGCTTCATCCACGCGTGTGGTTGATGCTTGGGGGCTTGCCTACCTTGCGGAATGCCATCCTGAGGGTATTTTTGGTTCCGTCATCTGTGCAGTAGAAAAAGGTGCAGATATTGTAGGCAAAGCACTTTTGATGGCAGGGTATGCACACAGCTGTTTTTCTCTTTGGCATTATTTCTTAGGACAATGATCATATCTTCTGTTGTTTTTTTTTGGTGTTTGTTTCATAGAGGAAGAAGGTAAATTAATACATTTATTGAGAGCAGTAAATGAAAGTGAAGTTCTGTGACCCGTGCTAATATGTGTTTATATGCTTTGTTTGAAGGTCATTCTGTGAGACTCCTGGGTCAGAAAAAGAATAACGGAAAGCGGTTGGGTGGAGCGCCATTGGATTTGCCAAAGATCAGGAAGAATCCACTGATAGAAATCATTTCCATCAATACTGGGTAAGTGTCTCTCAAACTTGCTCATAAAATATTCAGTATACTCCATCCACAAATTCAGGTTTTTTTCCTACTGGACATGTGACAGAGTAAAGCAATTGAACGTTTTCATGGGAAAGAAAAATCAAAAATCTCTAAACCACATGAATATAGTTCCCGCTAAAAGATGTTCCCAGGGTATAAATTACACTTCTATTTCAGGAAGAGTTTAGGTTTTTGATTAATATTATTCTGACATTTTTTTTTTTTGGTAATAGACATGGATTGCGTTTTCTAGCCATGCACCCGGGTTAAAATATTTTTTAAAAGAGTGTTTTGGGGGTGCCATGTGGCTCAGTTAAGCGTCCAACTTGGCTCAGGTCGTGATCACGCGGTTCACGGGTTCCGGCCCCGCCTCAGGCTCTGTGCTGTCAGCACAGCTCATCGAGTTATATACTTGCGATGGGTGAATCTTACAGGATGTTAAAGTTATAAAAAGTCATAAAAAACACTATGTATATAATCGGCAAAGGACAAAGTAAACCTGGAAAAACAGTAATTGGAGAATCTGAAGGGGAGAATCTGTGCTGACAACTCAGAGCCAGGAGGCTGCTTTGGATTCTGTGTCTCCTTCTCTTTCTGCTCCTTCCCGCTCGTGCGCGCTCTCTCTCTCTCTCTCTCTCTCTCTCTCTCTCTCAAAAATTATATAAACATTAAAAAAATTGTTTTTTAAGAGAGTGTTTTGTTGTTGGAATGGTTAACATACCCAATCATCTTTGTTTTTTTTTCAATAGGGTTATAAGTAACTAATACCCAAGATACTAATCATGGTTTGATTATTAATTCTCTGAAATGCATGTTTGAAAATGTTGCCCTTTTGAGCTTTAAACTGAAAATGAGCATGGTAACTGAATATTAAGCACTCTTAATTTCCACATCTTTGTCTGAAGTTCTTCTCCCTTACTGTAACTCTTGGTGTGCCCCTTCGTACTTGGTTTTATTTGCATTTACTGAATTTGCAGTCAGTGTTAGTGTAGTCTGAAAGTCTGATGAGGCCAATTCCCTCCTCCATTCATAAAACTTCCTCCCACAAAGGCAAGCTGTCCTGCTCCTCTTTGATTTCAGCTTTCTTCCTTCCTTTCTAGAATGGTTTTCCTTGTCCTTTGCTTCCTTCATGCTGTTTCCTGTGGAGAGCAGGCGAACTTGTCTCTTGCTTCTCCATCATTTTCTACGTCTCTCTTAGCGGTTGCCTTCTCTTCCTCCCGCACAGTTACAGCTAATGTTGTTGGTCATCTTTTCTCTAGTTTTACCACCTTCTGGTTAACCCTTCCCGCCGCTGCCAAAGATCAGGGAAGGTTGAAGAAGTCATTTGGTTTCTTTTGAAAGGCCCCATGGGGTCAGTTTCATTTGACTTGGTGAGTTTGTCCTGGACCAGCATCTGGCCTTTGGGGTGGAAGATTCAGAAACCTGCACTCATCGAGCTCATAGAGTGATTAAATCAGAGTGGAACAGTGAGAAATGTAGTTATCGCATTGACTAGAGTATCTAATCTATTCTCTCTTTTGAGCCTGAGCCAAATTATAAACATAAGGCTGTTTGCTACTCCCTCTGTCTCAATTATTCTCCTTCCTTCAGATATTGCAGGTTTTTCTTTTTATTCCCGATTTCCTGCATAAAACTCCCATATCCCTACATTCCCTGTCCTCCATATTTGCCTTATTTTCTTCTATAACACTTCTCACTATTGAAACATATAGGAGTTCGTTGACGTTTTAATTGTCTCCCCTCATCGGTGTGTAATGAGCTCCAAGATAGTGGGGAATTTCGACTCTTATCTACCACTGTAGCCTTAGTACACAGAAAACTGTACACAACAGGGATTTAATAAATATTTACTTGCTGAATGAATGAATCATTGATTTTTATAATTTGAAAGTTTAATGGGTTTATGCTAAATTCTCTTCACAGTACAGATGGCCTTGCCAGTTGGACAGTAATACTTGGAGTTTGCTAAGCATGCTTTCTCCCGAACAATGCCTTTTAGAAGGGCAAAGTCAAGTGTTCCTGAGAATCTCTCTCTTTTTTTCGGTAGAGAATTGATCAACACCTCTTTGCCAAGACAAATTTCTTTAAGTGTGTTGATGGTTTAGGGTCTTTGAAATGCTCTCATATTTAGATCCATTTTGTCTCTTCGGGGTGACTTTGCAGCTCTAGACGACCTACTGAGTGTTGCTTCTAGCTGTTTGTTTTCGAAGATGCTTTGTTTTTCTAGTTTCTCTGTACTTTTTCATTTTGTCACTCCCTGCTTCACCCTCCCGTGTTCAGTGACACTGGACTACTCGACACGCAGACTCAGGGTTCTCCTCTGTCTCGGCTGCAGGCCCCTGTGCATGCCATCAGGTGTGCCTGGCACGTCTTATCTTTCCCCCGTTCATCTGGTTGGCAATCCTTCCCTGTGCAGTTACGTGCTTTTTTGGGGGGCAGGGGTGGCTTCTTCCTCTTTCCATGACTGAGCTGAATACATCCCTCTTTCCATGGTGCGTTTACCACGTTCCCTTGTCTCATGGTTATGGCACCTTCACATCGGGTAGTTTATATTTCCCAGTAAATTGTAAGCTTCCTGGGCTCTGAAAGTATTTCAGTTATCGTTATATTATTATCTCTGAGTTTGGTGTCTAGTACAAAGTGAGTACTCAATAAATATTTGTGAATACATGTTTTAAGGCCATCACTAGTTTTCACTGCTGTAAGAAATTTTAAGAAGTTTGCCTTATTTTATTTTATTATTATTTTTAATGTTTTTATTGATTTTTGAGAGAGAGCGAGAGTGTGAGAGAGGGAGGCACAGAATCTGAAACAGGCTCCAGGCTCTGAATTGTCAGCATAGAGCCCGACATGGGACTTGGAGCCATGAACTGTGAGATCATGACCTGAGCCGAAGTCGGATGCTTAACTGACCAAGCCCCCCGGGTGCCCCTAGGTAGCCATTTTAAGTGGCATTATGTTAAAATTTTTCAGGTATTTGGAGTTTCCCTTTTCTTGGGTTTATTATTTCTTAAAATGAGGCTACCTTGTAAACTTTTTAATTCAGCTCCCTGGATATTGGCTGTCACTGTGTCACTTCCTATCCCCGATTACAGTATAGAACTCACCCTTAGTAAGTAAGTTAGCACATATGCCCCGCACGTTAGGAGAAGTCAGTCCATCTGTCTCCAGTTGAGAGAAGGATTTCTAACCTTCCTTGACTACTAGTCACTTTCCCGAATCAGGTGTGGCCTTATTGTCTCTCCGGTGAGAGCATCCCATGAGCATTTGGCACAGTATCACTCTTAACATCTTAGCTTGGATTTTATTTCTGACCTCTGGTGGAGCTCATTGCTTTTTGTTTTCTTTTGTTTTGATTTTTTTTTTTTAGCTTACATTTAAATGTTTTAAAAGCATTCTTCCCATAATTATTTCTTACAAGAGAAAATGATCCTTCTCATCAAAATCTTGACAGAGTTTTTTATTGCTTTCAAATTAAATAAGGACATATTAAATTTTATATCAGTTTTTCATTTGGGAAAAGGCTCACATTTGCAACACATTTTATTGTATGTTAGTAAATTGTTGAGGTTACTAATTAGAGTCTACAGAATTGTTCTGATTTCTTACATTTCTATAGAAGTATAAGGAGTACATTAATTGCTTAACCAATGAAGAAGTTAACATTTTCAGGTCTTGCCAGATTCTGGGTGATCTGAGAGAAGATTATTTATTTGAGAATGCCTTTTATTTATTTCTTTTTTTTTTTAATTTTTTAAAGTTTATTTATTTTGAGAGAGAGAGTGAGACAGTGTGAATGGGGCCGGGGGGCAGAGAGAGAGAGAATCCCAAGTAGGCTCCATGCCATCAGCACAGAGTCCGATGCGAGGCTCGAACTCACCAACTGCGAGATCATGACCTGAGCTGAAATCAAGAGTCGGATGCTCAACTGACTAAGCCATTCAGGCGCCCCGAAAATGCCTTTTATTTCTTCAATAGTGTTTTATCTTCTCTCCTAAACCCTCTCTCCAGTGTTTGCTTACTCCTTTTTCGTTATATTTGCTATGTTGAGTATATAAATGTTGGTCCACATGATTCATTGTGCGGTTTCCAGTGCTCTTCTAGTTTTCTGAGCTGAGCTGTTTCAGCTTCGCTGCCACCTGTCTTAAAAGCTCTTATTTCCAGACGGTCTCTTGGGTGGTAGAGACTTCCCGCAGGGGAAACGTGAATGGCACATGTCTGTCAAATATGGTGATGAGATAGCTTTGTGGATGTGATTCCGAAAAACAGGTGAGAATGAAGTTAACGATGATTGCTAATGCGTATTGAGTGCTTCATGTATGCCAAGCACAGTGCTGTGAAATGTATATTCTTTCCTATATTTAATCCTCAAAACAGCCTTATGAGATTTTTTTTTTTAATAGATGAACAAACTAAAGTGCAGAGAAGTTAAGGAACTTCAATTGTCATGTAGCTGGTGGTTAAGACCAAGACTTACCTATTAAATCCATCAGATACTTTTGTGGGTTAAGAGAAACAAGGAATCCTATCCAGTGTAGTTGGCAGAGAGGGATCTTTTGGGAGGAGAACAATCTTTGCATTATAGAGACTTTTGAAATGGACCCTGAAAGACAGACAGGTAGAGTGTGAAATTACATATGGAGGTGTATTCAGTTTCAAATTACCATGAACTGGCTGGCTTAAAACTACACACATGTATTATTTTATAGTTCTGGAAGTCAGAAGTCTAACACAGATCTTTTTTATGCTAAAATCAAGGTGTTGGTTGGACTGTGTTCTGTAGGCTACTGGAGAGAATCCATTTACTTCCTTTTTTCGGCATCTAAAAACCACCCACTTTATTGCCTATGGTCCCCTTCTTCCCTCTTCAGAGCCTGCAACATTGCATTTCTTTCTGTCTTTTTTCCCTCGAATCATTTCCTCCCACCCTGACTCTCGGTCCCACTTTTAAATGATTACACAGTAACCACCTGGATAATTCAGGCTACACTCTCTAATTTAATGTCGCCTGATTAACAACCTTAACATCAGCTGCAACCTTAGTTCCCATTTGGCATGCAAAGTTCCAGGGACTAGAATAGATATGATGAGAAAATTGTAGGGAGAGAAAAGAATGAACAAAGCCATCTGAGTGGACCATGTAAGTTGTTGGTGAAGAATATAGTTTTCTCCAGGCAGTCTGGTGTTTCCAGCGTATGTAAGGAAATGTGGGATAAATCATCATCTGTGTGAAAAATCGAGTTGCCCCAGGGTGAGAAATTACACTTAATTCAGTTGGTAAAGGAGAGTCACTGAAGTCTAGAGCAGCGGTGAGAAGTAATCATAGCTGGGCGTCAGGAAGATGATTCTGGTACCAGCTGATAATATGGGTTGGTGTTGGAAGACAGGTCCAGGGAGACTTCTTCTGAGGCCGTTACAGCAGCCTGGCCAGCAAGGAGTGAGGGCCTGAGTGGTAGTTTGAGGAAAAGCATGGATAGCAGAAACGTGTCATGGTTAAAAAGATGGGCTTTGGTTGGGGCTCCTGGCTGGCCTAGTCGGTTGAGTGTCTGACTCTTGATTTCGGCTCAGGTCACGATCTCACAGTTCGTGAGTTCAAGCCCCACATTGGGTTCCGCTCTGACAGTGCAGAACCTGCTTGGGTTTCTCTCTCCCTCTCTCTCTGCCCCTCCCTTGCTCTCTCTCTTTCTCTCTCTCTCTCAAATAAACAAAAAAAAAAAAAGAAGAAGAAGAAGAAGATGGGCTTTGGCATACTCCACTGGAGTTGTTTGTAAATGTCGATTTGGGCTTTGCCAACCATGGTTGGAGATGGCAATGCAAAGCCCCAAAAGACGCCTTAGTTGGAAAGGCGTGAGTGAGTGAGGTCACTGAAGGTGAGTGGTCGCTGCGTGTGTACAGGATTTGGGAGGAGTCCTCTATGAACTAGAAGTAGGCAGAGACGAAGGTTTATGAACATGGTGTGTCGTACTATCAATTGCTTCAGGCCCCTTCCAGAGAAAAAATGTTGGGACAGGGAGCTGTTTCAGGGGAGTGGGAAAATTAGAAACCAGATTCAGAATTAGTTTTGATCCAGGAAGATTACTCTTTTGAGGAGTTTAACTATGAAGGAAGAGAGGTGGTCTGTAGAGAATAGAAAGATTCTTCTGTCTGAGCCTGTTTAGAGGCAGAGGGGTGAGGAGGAGAAATAAATTGGCAGGAGAAGCTGGTTCAGCAGGATCGTGTGTACGGATGGGAAGGTAAGCCTCGGCAAGGGGGTAGGACACTTCCCTGCCTCCCTGGATATAGCAGTGAAGGATGTGGGTAAGTCAGAGTGTAGAACTTAGTTCTTTTTCTTAAAGGTCTTGACTGGTTTATGTATTTGTTTATTTATTCATTTTTGAGGGAGAGACAGAGAACGAGTGGGGGAAGAGTACAGAGAGCAAGGAAGACAGAGAATCCCAGGCAGGCTCCACACTGTCAGCTCAGTGCCTGATGTGGGTGGGCCTTGAACTCAGAAACCATGGCAATCATGACCTGAGAAGAAATCCAGAGTCTGACGCTTAACCCACCGAGCCACCCAGATGTCCCGGATCTTGGCCAGTTTCACATACGGACAGCGTTTCATTCAGTTCTTTCATGCTAGCAAGTGAACTAGACAGCAGTGTGTCAGTGTTCTGTCCCAGTATGTTTTAGTTACTGCACCACAATCCTGTGATGGCCCTGACTTGGGATGCAGCCAGGTCTCGATTGCAGTTCCAGCCCCGTCCCCAGGACTTGTCAGTGCCCTTCGTCCCTCCCTTCCTCTCCTTGGTGTTGGTGTCAGTTGTTTGCCTACACTGTGTATTTTCTACAAACCACAAGTTACATCTCATGATAGATTCTAATGAAATCTCCAGCCAGAAATAAGCCAGTATTTTAGGTAAAGATAAAAATTTGAAGATTCATGCCAGAGTGTTTGATTTTTCTCATTAAATGCTGGAATGGAGTCATAGTTCTGAAATAACAATATATGGAGATTCATGTAGTTCTATGTGGGTTTATGAGGATATGTATGTAGATTTAACAAAAGGATCACTCCCGCGCTGTAGTCCCTATCATACGGAGTCTACGTGTGTGTAAACAAAGAAGTGAGCTGAGGTTGGAAGGCTCCGTTTTTGTTAGAGGACCTCATTTGTGTGATTGCCTTATTTTTTTCCTAGTACTGAGCATGGAGATGGAACCTAGGTAGTGTAAAGACGAAAGGTAAAAATTAGGAATTGGGCCATAAAGAAAATCTGTGCCTCATTTTTGCCTTCCCTGTCACCTACTTTAAAGTCATCAGTTTTGACAATTTCTTGGCAACCGTGTTCTTCCAAAGCCAAGAGTTGGACTCTGGGTAGCAGTTGTGATAGAAGTTGTATCATCGTTTAGGTACTACTATCAGATTATCCCTAGTTTGAAGGGATAATCCTCCCCTGGGCTAAACACATCTGAGAAAATACTGTCTGACCCTGTAATATTTTACTGATACTTTCTCTTTTAAGATTTATCTCATTTTTCTTATTACTTGCCATCTGTCAGACATAAAATGATGGTATATGCGAACCTTTAAGGGGGAATCTAATTTTCTTTGAGATTATGTACTTGAATTTATTATCATTTTTTAAAGTATCTGTTACTTTTTCCCACCTATAACATCATATCTTTGTGAAAAAAGCTAACTTGTATGTTTTCACTTTCTTTCTCTAATGTCCAGATTTTATCATGTCTATTCCAGTGCTGGATTCATAGGTGTGTTCAATGTTTGAATGAATGAATGAATGAATGAATGAATGAATGAATGAAACAATGATAATTTATTGTATATAAGTGAAATTATTTTTAGAGAAATATAATCACAGTAACAGTTCTCTTTCTGGTTCTAATGATTAAAACATGAAATAGTATTAACTAGACATAATCAGAGTACGTCTGAAAATAGAACTATGCTGAGCTTACCACATTACCAGGTATTGTGTTAGGTGCTATGATACATACAAAGGTAAACATTTCCCAAGTCAACAGGTAACTAACATTGAATGGACTAATCCAAAACATGCAGCTCTAAACACGGTATTAATCGCAGCTCCTCTCTGGGGAAGATTTGGATCTCTTTCTATTCTATATTCTGGGGAATGCTTTTAGATCTCAGCATGACTGTCTTTCTAGGGGCTAAGGGAACACAGCAGGGACTCCTTAGACCTCTGAATTTGAGCTGTGGGTTACTCAGACATTTTCTTACTGCCTTTCTGTGAGATGCTGTGGCAGCAACACAGTTAAAAAGTTTTCATGGCCTTGGACATCAAATAAGACTACTGCCATCATGAGTACTTGGTGGAAAACAGAAGCAGCAAGTATTATCTTTTTATGTTACCCTTAAGTTACAGCTTTCAGAAAATTACATTGCGTAAAAAAAAAAAAAACATTTTTAGAGGTATTTAATTAGAGTGCTCTAAAAAGCTTTTTTTTTTTTTTTTTTTTAAATTTTTTTAACGTTTATTTATTTTTGAGACAGAGGCAGAGCATGAACAGGGGAGGGGCAGAGAGAGAGGGAGACACAGAATCTGAAATGGGCTCCAGGCTCTGAGCTGTCAGGACAGAGCCCGACACGGGTCTCAAACTCATGGACCGTGAGATCATGACCTGAGCCGAAGTCAGCCGCTTAACCGACTGAGCCACCCAGGCACCCCTGCTCTAAAAAGCTTTTAATTAAGGTTCCGAGGAGATCCTGTTAGCAGTTTGAATATCTGGGGTATCACACTCATACTAGGGTGAATCTTTTTAATATCGTGGGAGAATAAAATTTGGGAAATCTTAACATCTCTTTGAAATGACTGCATATTTTAATGATTTGTTGAGTTCTTATATCTCAGCATCATGTGAAGAATAAGCTGTTATTTTTGTAGTTCATGCTAGACTGTTGTTCAAATGTCCTGATTGTATAAATCATGGCCGCCTTCTGATGGTGCTGTCTTGAGAAAGCTCCTTCAGCTTCGGTGCCCTCCTCAGAGACAGCTGTTAGAAGGTCCTAACACCTCTCTCTTCCAAGAGGCAGAATCCCAAGGTAAAACACTTCCCAGAAAGGATTTGGCAGACTATATATAGTCATTCTCTAACATAAAAATTGTGGGTCAGTATTGGCTTTTTATATATCCGCACTGATGCTGCGAATCAGCCTAAGCCAATTTTGTTCTGTACAACTAACTCTTAGGGGTTTTTTGATAGACAGCAGTCGCTACCAATAGGGATTAGTTGTTCCTTATAACCCAGCTGTCAGATTATAATGAAAGCAAGTCCCAGTCCAAAACCTGCAATAAGAACTTATTAAGCAAGCTGGCACAGTCCAGCTGTTCTTGTAAGCTTTGTGAAGTCCTATCTCTCGCTCCTTTTGGGTGATTAAATCACACCTTGCGTGAAAGGTTCGCTGGAGCCCAGTGAGACAGCATGGCCAGCTTCCATCCACCAGAATCCGCTACCAGTGTCCGAGCGCCGGCTGAGTAGGGACGTAGCCAGAACAGTCTCCTTAATGTTCGAAGCCAGGGCTACAAAGTGTGATTCATGGACCAGTGCTGGGTCACCAACTACTGATGGCTGGTCTGCGACAAGTGTAGAAATTGAGAGCAATCGTTTTAGAAACTTTTAAAGCCGTTTAACATTGCTGCAATGTCTTGGAATTCATTTTCATTGTATTTTATAAAACTAGCGGTTTATAAGAGGTTGGCAATCAAAATCCTCGTCTGTCACTGTAGTTTGAGAAACACTGGTCTCAGCCATTCTGTTGCAGGATCCTTCACCCTGTTGTGGAGAATATTTAGCCAGTCCACTTATCTTGAGTGCCACTGATGTCGCTAATTAGATTCTGTTTCTGCTGTCTTTTATGCTAGTAGCTAACCACTTGTGCTTACTATAGTAGTTAAGCACTACTTTTACAAATGCAGATTTATTTCTGTCATTTATTATGCTAAGTTGCAAAGCCTCTTCTGTCCTCGGAAGATAAAAAGCTAAAACATTCCCGTAATCTCTGCAAGGTAGTCTTTCTGATTAAATCACTAGAAAAGAGAGACTTTTCTTAGAGTTGTAGCTTAAAATGACTCACACATTTTATGTAATGCTTTCTATGTTAAATTCTTTCAAAAGTAAACTATTGTAGTCCTAACGTATGGTTTCCGCGAAACTTGAAGCTAGAGATTGTAACCGTTCTTTTAGCATGTCCCCACGATGAGCAGAGAGCTGTTATTTTTCTCTTCTTCCGTGAACTTAGGGAGGCCAGGAACCCATGTCTTGATCAGGAACCTGGAATGTGACTCCGACTTACTCTGGAGAAGGCACTGGGGTCTGTGGCACGTTGGAGAGAGTGCTGCACTTGGGTCTGGAGGCATAGACATTTATTTTCTGGCTTTGTGACTCAGGTACATTAGAGACCTCTTAGAATTGATTTCTTTTCTCATGGGGACACGTGCTGCCTACTACATGTGTCACCTGACTTAGTATGGGTACTTTAATAAGTGTTTTCCTTAGAATTTTGATGTTGGTTTATCCTCCACTCTACCAACATTCTCCATGACTCCTTCTCCTCTTCTTTTCTTCCTTTGTACTATTTATGCAAGCTAGTTTCTGGTACTAGGATTTAAAGTTCGGAGTTGTTCAATTCATCATCAGCTCATCAATCTCCTACTTCAGTCTCGTTCAGTGGTAAGTGAATGACAAACTTAAAAAAAAAAAGTTAGGGCGCCTGGGTGGCTCAGTCCAGTAAACATCTGACTCTTGGTCTCAGCTCAGGTCTTGATCTCAGGGTCGTGAGTTCAAACCCCATGTTAAAAAAAAAAAAATTAATCTTCTTTTCCCCTGTTGCTTGTGTCTTGCATAAATTCACTTCATAAATATTTTAGTAATTTAGTGACAGCAGTGTTACTTAAATGCAGAAAATTTTTTTCTGGCTGGAGTATAATTCTAATTACTTCTCTCTTGCAATAGATGATTGTTTTGTAGAAAAAGAGAAAATGATAATTTGGACTATGAATGAAGTAAAACTTACTCAAACAATTAAATGTGTGAAATTGAAGTATTTATGGCAGTTTTGAACTTGTTACATTTTTACTTTTGTCCAAAAACTAGCTGTCCTGAAATTTGCAGCTTTTTTGATATTTTCAATGAAATCACCAAATACTTTATTTCCACTTAAATACATAGAAATGAAATTTTAAAGTGATCTTACTTTTAGTGGATTATAAAACTGTATTTGGGAAAGATCATTCATAAGAACAGTGGATGGCACTGTTGGTTCATACCCACGAAGTAATTATCACTAAGGAGAACTTTTAAATGCTGCTTAATAAATGCCTTTAAACAAGTGGCCCAGTTAAAAATTTTAGGCAGTATTAGAATGGGGATTTCACCTCCAATTTTGTAAATTCTTATTTATGTAATCATTATTTTATATAAACTCTGAAATGAATATATAACTTTTTTAGTAATGATATATAAAGAAATGGTTGGTTTTAAAAAATCCTTTCAAATTCGAGCATGTACCATTCCCCTAACTAAAAAGTATATTTTGCTTACCGCTTTTTTGATTCAACAAAGCTATTTAACTTGAGGAAGGGAGAATAAAAAACTGAAAATTTAAAGAAACTCAAATTTAGGCCCAGCATTAAGGGAATCTTAGATTGCAGTTGATTGAGTAGAGTGGTCCATACTTTGTTCAGGTTAGTTCGTAGAGTCTGTGGTGAGAGGATGTACATTAATTTTAAATAGTTATAGATGCTTTCACAGTTTTAGAAAGTTTCTTTTTTTTTTTAAATTTCATGTGTGGAAGTATCTTATGCTTGTTCATTAAGAAAACCAAAGAACCCCCTAACTGGACATTTATTTACTCAAGATAGGTGGTTGAACACCTGTTAAGTGCTGAGGATAGATAGATGTGTTCATTTGGTATTGGCGTCTGCCCTTGAGAATCCCACAGGAGAGCGAAACAAGCACAGAACAATAATAACATTGTGAGTAGGACAGAAGGAGTGTAGACAAAGTTAATTGAGGACCACCAATGGATTGTTTGGATGGATTAGGTAGGGCTTCCAAAGAAAGTGGGTATTTAGTCTGAATGTCGAAATTTATCTCCTAGGTGGGTTCATAAGGCCATCTAAGCAGGCGGGGAATCACCCAGACAGTGGTTTTGAGTTGTCTCACATAGGGAATGCACACAGGCTGTGCCCTGCACAGGGAATGATGAATTGGTAAGTGGTGGTGTTTCAGATGAGGGTCTAGGAGAAGAGGGGTGAAAGAGGTGGCTTGAGATTGCTTAGGTTCAGACCTTGGCCTCATCATTTCATCATTTGCTGTGTGGCTGTGGGCCCTAGAGTTTTCAAGAGAACGGGCTGCCAGCTGGAGGTTTGGAAGAGTCTAGTCGTGCACTTGTCAGGTGCCTCTTAAGGTGCATTAAGTTCATCCATTGGAATGAGATTTGAATTCCTTGTTTTGATGGTTACCATTTGGGACTGTTAAATCATACAGATTTAGAGTTAGAGGACTACTGGATTGCCTGTCTTTTCTTCTCCCCTTCCTTCCCCTTCCCCTTCCTTCCCCTTCCCCTTCCTTCCCCTTCCCCTTCCTTCCCCTTCCCCTTCCCCTTCCCCTTCCCCTTCCCCTTCCTTCCCCTTCCCCTTCCCCTTCCCTTTCTCCCTCCCCCTCCCCTCTTCCCCCTCCCCTCTTCCCCCTCCCCTCTTCCCCCTCCCCTCTTCCCCCTCCCCTCTTCCCCCTCCCCTCTTCCCCCTTCCCTTCCCCTCCCCTTCCCCTCCCCTCCCCTCCCCTTCCCTTCCCTTTCCTTTCCTTTACCAGTAGTTGAGTTAGGGTGCGTGAAAATGAGTGGCCCTGGGAAGGGCAATTTGGGAGTGGATGATTGGCTGTGTCCAAAGAGCTACCATCTGTCAGTTTTCCTGTTGCTTCAGGAAAACTCATTTTCCAACCATTATCAGGAAGGGGAAAAGCCTCCGAAACTTGTCAAGTGCAACTTTAATTAAGGATAATTGGATACACACATGATGGGGATAAAGTCTTCTCAGTTTTTTTCAACACGAAAATAGTACATATCCTATTTATTTCAGAAACGACTTGAACAAATTCTTTTTGCTACATCTCAGCATGGTAGCCCTGGGTGTCTTATTTTTTCTAACCCTGACAAAGCAGAATGTTTTGTTTAGCTTTTTAAAAAGGCAATAGTGCATGTAGTTACGACCTCATTTACTTTATCTGATGAAGCAGTCTCTGAGGAATGTCTCTTTTTCTGTAAATTGACGAAGGAACCTGGATTTAAGGCAAGGTCATTTTTTAAAATCCTGCTTTCTGTTTCCAAACAACGTATGTGGCTTTGTGAATTGTAATGTATGTTTTATGGTTCTTTTTAGGTTCTCCTTGAAATGGCTATTAATAGTGAGAGGTAATGTGGGTTTAGGAAGATCTTTTTACCTTGTAAAGGGCATTTTATGTATTGTTCCATTACTGTTCTTGAGGAAAACGTAAACTGCCTGAAATGGGATTTTTAGTCTGTTCTCTTCCTCCCCCAACTCCTTTCCCCATTTCTGATGTTCTCTGCCTGCCCACGTGCCTGTACAAATTTATGGCAGCGGTACGTAACGATGGACTTTTTTATTTAGGACCTGTAGCACCTTGTGACTGGAAGATAAAAAGATTGGTGGTCTGCTTTATTTATAGGTTTGTTCATATCTTCATTGTACTCATTCACTCATTTATCCAACAAATATTTTCAGGATATCCGTATGTATCAGATACTCTTAGTGCAGTGACAGAAACGAGGCTCGCTTATTTCATCCCTGCCCCTGAGAGTCCCAGTCAGGTTTAGTTAACTGGTAAATAATTCTGTTTTGGTTTTCATGGAGTATAATAACGGTCAGTTCTTTTTTATTACGTGTGTGGCTTAGGGTTGTGTACCTAGAAATGACCACAAACACAGAGATTGTATAAAATAGGACTTGTATAATATATGGTGACTGAAAATGGTCTTGTCCAATTTCATGTTCAGCATGTGGGATGTGAGAGCTGGTGGGACCCTCTTTGGTAATTGATTACCTTTGAGAATTCAATCACCGTGGTCACCTGCTGTCCTCACTCTGGAGTTTGGGCAACGCATGACCCTTCGAATATTGATGTTCTGATTACTCTGTTAAACTCAACGCTCTGATTTTACTTCCAAAGAGTGAAACTGTTAAGACCCCTTTCTGTTATACCTTAATCTCTTTCTCATTCTTGTTTCTACTCTTAGGTTTATTTGTTTATTTTCCTAACTTAATCTCCAATTATATGCAACGTAAGAAGCAAAGCAATGAAAATAAAGACGCTGTGTCAATAACAGCACCGATGTTGACGTGTTGAACTGATACATGGAAACAAGACGTCTGTCTGTTTCAGATTCCTTGGGACGGAGGGCTCTCGGTGCTGCTGCTGCGAGGTTCAGTCGTGTGCAGTGACGCCTAGTAGAGGGTCCTCGGTGGCAGGATATGAGTCCCTTACCTTTAAATTCTAGTGGTAGGTTATCCTAGGTGAATGGTGGAAGAGGGCATAACGTAGGTGTTTCCAGGTTTACTTTGTGTTTGATTTTTAAGTTGCCTTCTTCTTTCATGCCGTAATTTAAAATTGCGCAGTGATCACGACAGGAGGTTTCCCAGATGATACTCCACAGTGCTTCGTAGAAGCAGCATCACTATGGCTTGCTTCATTTCTTAGTTCCCGTCCTTAACCAAGTGTTGTTTCACTCATCTCTCGGTGGTTTCTGGACAACTTCAGTTGAGTGATGCTGCCATATCTGTGTTTCCTGACTTAACTTGCAGTCTCTTTATCCTCTTTAAATCGTTACTTAGTCCACTATTCTTCCATCTTTGTGTATCCTGTCTATCCACAAGGGGCCATACCACCACTGTGCTGTTTTCTTGTTTACATCTGCTATAGAATGATTAGTCGTGTGTGTGTGTGTGTGTGTGTGTGTGTGTGTGTGTGTGTATTTTTTAAATTTCTTTTCTTTTAATATTGTTGAGAGAGAGAGAGAGAGAGAGAGAGAGAGAGAGAGAGAGGCAGTCACAGAGAGAGAGAGAGGGAGACACAGAATCCGAAGCAGGCTCCAGGCTCCAGGCTCCAGGCTCCAGGCTCCAGGCTCTGAGCTGTCGGCACAGAGCCCGATGTGGGGCTCTAACCCATGAACCGTGAGATCATGACCTGAGCTGGAGTCTGACGCTTAACCGACTGAACCACCCAGGCGCCCCAGTGTGTGTTTTTAGAGTGATCATTGGAAGAGCCTTTTTTCCTGAGTTTAGATATACTGATAACAGCCAAAAAGTAACTTTAGTAAAGCTAGACAAGAGTATCTGTTCCTTTCAGAATACAGTACTTCATAAATTTACCCTCGTCTTTTTATTTTCTTTTCTGATGGTTTTAACTGCGATTACCGTTAGCATATGTAACATATTCTACAGCAGACCCTTGAACAAGGCAGGTTTGAACTGCACACGTCCACTTGTATGTGGATTTTTTAAATTAAATACACATACAGCTCTGTAATTGTGTTTTCTCTTCTTTACAATTTTCTTAATAATATTTTTTTTCTCTACCTTAATGTATTGGAAGAACACAATATATAATACACATAAGCTACAAAGTATGTGTTAAGCAACAGCTTATTTTACTGGTAAGGCTCCTGGTCAACAGTAGTTAAGATAAGGCTCCCAGTCAACAGTAGTTCAGTTTTGGGGGAGTCAGAAGTTTTATGTGGATTTTTGACTATGCAAGAGGTTGGTACCCCTACCCCTATGTGTTGTTCAAGGGTCAACTCTATACTAAAAAGCATAGATTTTCAAATATATTTCATTTGGATGAGTTAACAGAAGTGGAATTATGTCGGAGTTAAGAACCGTTTTATGGGTCTTGGAATATAAACTCAGATTCCTTTCTACAGGCATTTTTTTTTTTTTTTTTAAAGTAGGCTCCACCTTGGGGCTTGAACTCATGACCCAGAGATCAAGAGTCTGCTGACCGAGCCAGCCAGGCGCCCCTCAAATTGCTTCCTATAACATTGCCATTTACAGTGCTGACAATGAAGAAGATGTCTACTTTATTCCACTATCTTAGCATAAAAGTAGCTAAAAATTGCAGCCTCATGTACTCAGTGTGAGAGGCCATTTGGCCTCGTGTGAGGAGCGTGATTCTGGTGCGAAACTGCTTGGGTCTAAACCCTGGCTCCACTGCTTATAGTGTAACCCTGCATACGTTTTTTTATGCATCAGTTTTCATCTCTCTGGGAATATTAATAATAATAACAATATCTGTTTCATAGGCTTGTCGTGAGGATTGAGTATATCTGTGCATCGCTTAGGATAGCATCTGGCAAATCAGTAATTATAAGTGATTGCTCTTATTATCATCCTCATTAATTAGACTACGTTCTCTTTATTTATTTTTTTTAAACCCATGTATGTTTATTCCTTCTTTCTAAAACAACGTAGGCATTTTGGGTAATCAGGTTAGTGGACCACTCAAACATTTGAGTGAGTGAGTGAGTGAACGAATGGATGAAATAATGCCTGGAACCCACATCTTTGACTTTTATGTAATTGTGACATTTTATTAAAAACCTCCTCATTTTGGTGTAGTAGGTGAGAAAGAATTCTTTGAATTTATTTATTTATCTTAAAGTTTAAAAAATTTATTTGGAGAGAGGGGGAAGGGCAGAGAGAGAGAGAAAGAGAGAGAGAGAAAGAGAGAGAGAGAGAGAGAGATCGAAGCCCAAGCAGGCTCCACGCTGTCAGTGCAGAGCCTGACCGGGGATTCGTTCTCACAGACCGGGAGATCATGACCTGAACCGAGATCAAGAGTTGGCCAGGCTCAACTGACTGAGCCACCCAGGTGCCCCACAACTGGTCGATTTAAATAAATCTACTGCAAATAGGTGGATTTGTCCTTTGTAACATTTCTTTGAAGAATGTCTAGATTACTAGAGTAACATGACACTTTGCATAGTGGGAGGCAGGTTGGTTTAAGCTCTTCATGAATGGGTTGTGCTGCCTGAGATCTCTCGCCAACTAATGAGAATGGTCTGAGGCCTTTCTTACAAAAGATGGGGGGGAGAAACCCTTTTAATTAGAGATAGACTTTGCAAAACTATTTAATAAGTTCCTTTATTATTTGTAGCCCTGTGGCCAAATACCAACTGCCCACACACCTTCTTAATACAAATCTATTCTTCGATTAATTAAAAACCCTTTTGGCAGATTCATATATTCAGAGACTCTTGGAGCCGGAAAGGATTTTAGAGATTAAAATTTTTCTTTTCATAGATGATGAAACTGAGGCCCACTGGGCCTAACAGCCCAGAGTTCGATGGCCCTGCATATTGCATTCGCTTGTAGGAGAACTGGTTTGTGACAGACAGAAAGAGGCTACTCTGACAGGTGATACATCTTCCCCTTCAGGATTTTAGAGCTTGGTGGAAGGATTAGAAACTTTTGTGGTCTGGACACATCATAACAGGGATACCGTATGTTAGCTTGTGTTGAAGTATATATGGGTCAAAACAGCAGAAAATGGTATCACTTGGGCCATTCATGCTTTTGGTGAAGGAACAGTGGAACACAGCGAACTTACGTTTGTATTTAGTGCCTTGAATTAAATGGGATAAAGAGTCTCTTGTGACTTAAGGCTTTTCTTTTGATGTGTGAGAACCTTCACAAAACTCTAGACTTTGAATCTCCTTGTGTTCCTCTCCTGTTCACACATAATTTGCCTTTCCTGCCTATATTTCTGGTTCTCCTCTTTACTTTCCTTTTTTCCCTAAAGGCTTGTGTGTTTGTGTCCCTAGCACCTAACAGTGACTGGTATATGGAAGCTTTCAACAAAAAAGTTTTTCAGACTCAGTTTCCAAATGCTAGGTATGTTTTCATTCAGAATTTTCTCTTGCTGTTTGTTTCCTGAGTATGTATTTCAGTCTTTCTCAGGCTGTGTTCTTTGAGAGAATGAAGTCTGAACTTAACACCTGAATGTTCTGTGGCATTTACTGTATACAATGAATTCACTTCTTTCCTAGGCTTCTAGATTGGTAAATATCTGTTTATCATCCTTGGGAGATTAGAAAATAATCACCTAGATTATTTTTTGTGGTATTTAATTATCTTGGAACACTGATTGAGAAAGCCTGATTTATTCGCTTTATCGGACTTCTTAATACCCTTCTTCAAGCTTACTTTCCTAGGCAGCGTTGTCACTGATTGACCTCATTTTGATGTCCGTTGTGTATTTTCCCCACATTTCCTTAGGTCGCATAGACTTACTTTTTACTATAGGTTGTTGCTAAGTTTGCATTATGTTGCATAAGTTATAGTCGACTTGGCTTATTCTTTAAAGAGAAATGCAAGGAATGAGTGTATAAGAGAATTCTGACATTGCTCTATTGTTCTCATGTCAGGCATACACTACTTGAACACCAAACTTGCCATCGCTTGTTGGGTTTGTATGTGAGACATTCTAGCACCATGGCCACACAAGTTCCAAGGGCAAAGGAAGGAGACTGGGACGAGTAGATCAGAGTATGGTTAACACTGACTCGGCCACCACCACTGACCCTTGAGAGTCAGCCCTGTTTTAGGCATGGCATCTAAGGCTGGCAACCATCTGAGTTCTTACTTCCAGAGGAGTCCATGTTAGATGTGGTAGGGCACAGTTCTATGAAAATAAAAGAAGAAATAAAACCCAACCCGTTCACAGATGACATGATTTTCTACATAGAAAATCCCATGGAATGTACAATGAAACTGGAACTTATGAGGGAGTTTGGCAAGAATGCAACCTCAAGCCCACAAAAAGCAATTGTATTTCTATGAACTAGCAATGTACTATTGGAAACTGAAATTAAAAAAAAAAAATTTACATCCGAGCTCCAAGAAAAATCACTACAAATTGTATTAGGATTTGTATGATGAAAAATACACAGTGGGAGAAATCAAAGAATATCTAAAAAAATATAAACATGATGTTTATGAATTGGAAGACTCAACGTAGTGAAGGTTATCCATTCTTCCCATATTCATCTCTAGATTTAATTTCAATATAAATTATGGTTGGATTTTTTTTTTAGTTATGGCCAAGCTGATCCTAAATTTCATATGGAAAGACTAGTGAACTAGAGCTATCTAAAATAGTTTAGAGAGAGAATAAAATTGGAGAAATCACACCACCCTGGTTTGTAACCCATTCTGAAGCAACAACAGTCAAGAGAATGTGAAGGGATAGGCCCAGAAGTCATTGGAAACAGAACAGCAAGTGCAGAAATCGACCTCCACAAAATGGCCAGTTGACTTTGGACAAAGGCACCAAGTCTGTCCAAGGGGAAAACAGGGAAAACATCAGATTTTGCTGGAGTGGTAGTTATCCATATGGAAAAAGAAGAACTTTGACCTAAACCTCACATATATGATAATTCACCTTGGAATCAATGATCCAAAAGCAAAATTTTAAATTCCAAAAGTCGTGGGAGAAAACATAGGAGAGGATCTTTGTGATCTGGTGTTAGGCAAAGAGCTCTTTGACATGGTATCTAAAGCATGATCTATAAAAGGAAAAAGGATGGACTTCACTAAAATGAACATATTTTGCTCTGTGAATGATGCTATCAGGAGAATAAAGAGCAAGCTGAACACTGGGAGCAACTATTTACATACCCAACCATGGGATAATATCCAGAATCACTCTCAAAACTCAGTATTCATATTCAGTATGAAAACCAAAAACCCAGTTAAAAAAACGGACAAGAGGCTTGAACAGACACTGAGCTAAAGATGATATTCCAGTGGCAAAGAAGCACATATAAAGTTTTTCAGCATCGTTACTCTGCCACTAGTCACATATTAGACTAGGTAAGATTATGAAATACTGACAGTCCCAGGTGTTGGCAGGGTTTTGGAGCATCTGGAACTCTTACGTGGTGGGGTAAAATGGTACAGCCACTTTGTAAAGAGTGTAACGTCAGCTTACCATCTGACCATTAATCCCACTTGTGGGTCTGAGAGAGGAGAAGACTTCATTTCATAGGAAAACGTGTACACGAGTGTTTCTTGCAGCTCCTCTCCGAATCATCCCAAACCAAAAACAGTTCATACGTCCTTCAGGGGGTGACTGGATAAATAAGCTGTTATATCCATTCAGTGGGTAGTGAGCAATAAGAACACGAATGAATGATTGCTACCCTAGCATCCTGGATGAATCTCCAAAGCGTGATGCCAAGTAAAGAAACTTAGTTCAAAAAGGTTATGTACTGTATAATTTATTTATATGACATTCGAGAAAAGAGAAAATGATAATGATGGAGAAGAGACCAATGATTCCAGTGCTTAGAGGTGGAGGGAGAATGAGAGAGGGGATGTAAAGGGAGAGCGGGAAGAAATGTGTTGGGGTGATGAGGTTCTTGTATCCTTATTACCATGGTGCTTGCATATATCTATTCTATATGTGTGCTATGATTCATAGAACTAAACCGTATACCCTGCAAGGAATTCATTATAGAAATTACCATGTGACAGTTATTTTAAAAATTAATTGATCCTACAAAGAAAAAAAAATGTTAAATGTTTAGGTGGAGAACCAAGGGAGGGAGATTGAAGTTTTTGGGGGGAAAAAAAAAAAAGGTGTAAACTTGCATCTAAGTAGGAAGCAAAGTCGTCTGGACAAAGAGGGAGGTGGGTCTGGGACTGTATATTTGAGAAGAACATAGTTTTGGAGCAGCTTCTGAGTTTAAATGAAGTCTTACTGAATTTGTCCTCGGCAGTGAATGGAATATTGTCACCTCAAGGTAATAGGAGATGAATAATAGGACAGTGAAATGGCAGCTTTTTGTCATGAGTTGATTTATTAAATAAAACTTTTTAATTGCCTGCTGTCATTTCCCATTAAAGAAGACTCTCTTTCATTTTGGCGGCTCCTGCCAGTCACCATTTGTGGGTCAGAAGACAACTTGCAGAAGTACTGTCTCGTTTGCTGCTGGAGGTGAGAATGGAATGGATGGAATTTGGTCAGGACAGAGATGTCAGTCACAGAGGAGACGGTTTGGCTTACGACCAAGCCGATGTCTATGTGTCTCCGTTGCCTCTGTGCACACGTGCACACCAACCTTGCCACTTCTGCATAAAGGAAGAAATTATTACTGCTCTGGAACTGGTGCCTCTAAAATTGCAAAAGTTGGGGCGCCAGGCTGGCTCGGTGGGAAGAGCATGGGACTCTGGATCTCAGGGTGGCGAGTTCGAGCCCCATGGTGGGGGTAGCGATTACATACATACATATATAAATACATACATACATAAATACCACTTTGTTTTATTTTTATTTTTTTTTTTAAATGTTTGTTTATTTTTGAGAGCGACGGAGAAAGGATGTAAGTGGGTTAGGGGCAGAGCGAGAGGGAGACACAGAATCCAAAGCCGGCTCCAGGCTCTGACCTGTCAGCACAGAGCCCAACGCGGGGCTCGAACTCACGAACGAAGAGATCATGACCTGAGCTGAAGTCAGATGCTAAACTGACTGAGCCACCCAGGCGCCCCCATAAACACTATTTTAGAAAAAGCAGTTCATAATAACTTGTTTAAATTTGAATTTTTTTGTTTGAACAGATACTGTAAAATCAGGTTCTCATATTCACCATGTGATCATCTTAAACATATTTTGGAAGAATTGCAAATCTCCTTTTTGCAGAGGCTATGAAAACACAACATGGTGGAAACCCAGTCGCATGGATCCCTTACAGCCTCTAGGAGCATTCAGCCGTGCTGACACTGTGGGACTAGCATGTACATACCAGACTGTCGCAGCTGCAGTTTGTTTTTTTTAAATCAAATGATCACAGAAGCTTTATTTGTAATAACCAGAAACCGGAGTCATCTCACTGTCCACCACCAGGCGAAAGGACAAATTGTGACACAGGCATACAAAAGAGTACTACCCAGCAAAATAAAGGAATTAGCTTTTGACACCTCAAAAGCCTGGATGAAACTCAGGATAACTGTGCAAAAGAACTCAGACAAAACCATTACACATCGCAATATACCATCTACATAAAATTAGAGAAAATGTAGACAAGTCTATATTTAAAGAAAGCAGGTCAGTGGTTACCTAAGGCAGGAGGGTCCTGGGGGGGGAAAGGGAGGGATCACACAGGTACACAAAGAAACTTTGTCTTTATTGCAGTGTTATTTTCTTAAATATGTGAAACACTTCTCAAACTACTATGACTGGTTTCTTTAATCCTTTTGATAACTGATAGAAATTTAAACATGTTTTAATGATACCACTCTTTTCTCCCTTTTTCCCCTAAAAAATTTTCTGTGTTTCCCTGCCACCTTAGTATCTTCCTGAAAATATAAAGGAAAGAAAAATCAGAAGGGAGGAAAAAAAGGGAAGAAAGTGAGGAGAGAGTATAAGCTAGATCCCATTTTGCTAGGAAGAGGCTACCAGAGAATACCTTCATTTGGCTTCCTTGTTTTAGCCGTGTGTGTGTGTGTGTGTGTGTGTGTGTGTGTGTGTACATGCGTGTGTGTTCATACATGTTCTATGGAAGTTTGTGTAGCCAAGCCTCTTGGCAGTTATTGGCACATGATAGGCACTTAGGGCTGATATCTGTGGTTTTCTTTTGTGAACCATCTAACTTCACACATTAACTGACTCCACAGATAACTTTCATAAACCAGTTTGTGCTCTGTGATGTTTGTCACATGGTATATAAGTAAGGGAATGGAAGGTACAATGTGGAAAATTACTGTTTCAGGCGTTTCAGCCTGACTGGTTTATCAACAGGGAGTTACTGGTGTCATCCTTATAAATAGCTTATTACGTAATAAACCTACATCTTTGAACACATTTTGGTCGGTGATTTTCTTTTCATCAGAGAAAAGAGAAGGACACAGGCACATACCTGTTTAAAGGCTTTTGTATAGTTTGGAGCGTGTGGGTGGCTCAGTTGGTTAAATATCTGACTCTTGTTTTTGGCTCAGGTCATGATGTCATGTTCGTGAGATCAAGCCCCACATTGGGCTCTACACTGGCCATGGAACCTGCTGAAGATTCTGTCTCTCCTCCTCCTGCATGTGTGTGTGCTCTCTTTCATAGATAGATAGATAGATAGATAGATAGATAGATAGGCAGATAGAACATAAGATAATACATACATACATACATACATACATACATACATACATACATCCATCCATGGATGGATGAATAGTTTCATGGGGTTCACAGAATCCTTGAAATCTCTGACTCTATATCCTTAGAGATTCAGGGACACATATTAAAAACTGACCTAGAAGGTGATATTTATGATGTCCTTCCTCTTCCACCTAGTCCCTGTTTCCTCTGGCCAAGAGTTTTAAGCCCACAGATGATCCATACTTTTCACTTCTGAAGGTTTGGTTCATTGGGTAGGCTTGCCTGTGAAAGATCCTCGCGGTTTCCTGTCAATTTTCACCACCAGACACAGGAATACAAAAGGTGCAGTAGAGAGTCCCTTCCCCCGCAGGCCTCCACTTGTCCTGTCCCTGTGACAGGAAGGCTCAGTCTCCCTCGGCTAATACCACCCCCTTGTCCGTGCATTCCCCGGAAGCATCAGGGGCTTGGCTGGGCTTCAGTTTAGTGGACACACTACCGTCACCCCTGGTGGAGTGGCCCTCTGTAGGTATTAACTCTTCCAAGTTAATTCAGACTCACAGGGAGTTTTTTAAAAAAACGGTTAAAGTGGGTCATCATGAGGGGCACTGCCCCGCTGTTCTCTTTGGGTGTCCAGATCTGTGTTTGAGGCAGCGAGGGGAGTATGCGCCACGTCCTGCAAGATGGGCCTTGAGGCTTCCTTACGAGGATCTGCAGATGCCGCCTCAGCAGCCTGGTTTACATTGTCCCAAAACGTTATTATGAAAACGTCAAATAATTTGTTGCATGAATTTCATACTGAACACCATGAGGAGTCTGTCATTAACATTTTTTTTTTGTTTTTAAATTTTATTTATTTTGAGAGAGTTTGTGAGCCATGAGTGGGAGGGGCTGAGGGAGAGGGAGAGAGAGAGAGAATCCCAAGCAGGTTCCATTCTCTGAGCGTGGAGCCCAACACGGGGCTCAAACTCATGAACCACAAGATTATGACCTGAGCCGAAATCAAGAGCCAGACTCTTAACTGCCTGAGCCACCCAGGTGCCGCATCATTAACATTTTGTGATCCTTGATATTTACTCTTCTCTCCCTTTCTGACCATCCATCACTTCATCCTGTCTTTTTCAACACATTTCAAATTAAATTGCAGACATTAGAACACTTCTAAGTGCTTCCTCAGACATGTCATTAACTGGAGGTCAGTATTTGTTTATAGTTTTTACATAAAATTTAGAAACAATGGGATACGCACATCTTACAAGTGCATTTCCTAAGTTTTAACATACATACACCTGTGTAACCCCTATCTATTAAAAACTGTGCTTAGATATTATTCACATAATATTCAGAATACAAATATAGTAACCCCCTTGCTTTATAGGAAAGTGTTGCTAAATATTCTGTATTCACTGTGTCAAGAAAAAAGCTATAGGGGCACCTGGGTGGCTCAGTTGGTTAAGCATTTGGCTTCGGCTCAGGTCATGATCTCAAGGTTCATGAGTTCAAGCCCCGTGTCAGACTCTCTGCTGTCAGCACAGAACTTGTGATCCTCTGACTCCCTCTCTGTGCCCCTCCCCTGCTTGCATGTGTGTGCTCTCTCTCTCAAAAATAAACATTTTTTTAACTTTTATTTATTTTTGAGAGAGAAAGACAGAGCATGAGCAGGGAAGGGGCAGAGAGAGAGGGAGTTACAGAATCTGAAGCAGGCTCCAGGCTTTGAGCTATCAGCACAGAGCCCGACGTGGGGCTCGAACTCAGGAACTGTGAGATCATGACCTGAGCCGAAGTCAGTCGCTTAACCGACTGAGCCACCCAGGCGGCTGTAAACATTTTTTTAAAAAGCTGTAAATTTTTCTCTCTCACTCTCTCTCTCCATGGACTGAAGGAAATGATAGATTATTTTAGCTAGTTTTGTGGCGTCATTCTTAACTGTGTTATGGACTTTTAAGTGTGCTATTATACAACATACTTTTAGTAAGGTATTTTCTTTAAAGGTATTTTCTTACTGCTGTAGTATTTGCTGTCAGTCCTTAAATAGTATGAATGAGTTATCTTTAGCAAATAATTTTCTTCATTTTATTTTAAAATACTGAAAACATATTCGTGTTTTGTACACAACATCCTATACATCCTATATCATAAACAGCAACCAAATGAATAAATAGAAAGAAGAAAAAATTTCTTCCTGAAAAACTGTCATGAGGAAGATAGGAGAAGGTTTATATTCAGGATAAATAACTGTTGGAGAAAGAGAAACCGAATGAGAAGCAAGGCTCTTCAGTGTAGAGTAAGTTCCTGGTGCATATGGGATCAAGAACATAGGTGGAAGCACTTAGAAGGATAAATTATCCTCGGAGGCAGGAGGGTATTGGGAAAAGATGAATTAATTTCAATTTTTCAGACCTGTTTTGGGGGGGAGGGTGCATAAAATGTGATACTTAGATCCTTTATGAAATGATTTCCTAAGATCATATTTTTATTCTGTTCTGTTTCTGTTTATTGTATTCTGTTACATCTTTGAATAGAACCATTTTATAATGACCACATACTTGGAAAATACCTTTAAAATTTTCTTTAAGTTTATTTTTGAGAGAGAGAGAGTGAGTGAGTGAGCGAGCATGGGAGGGTCAGAAAGAGAGAGAGAGAGAGAGGGAGACACAGAATCTGAAGCAGGTTCCAGGCTCTGGGCTGTCAGCACACAGCCCAACTCGGGGCTCGAACCCTCGTACTTCCAGATCATGACCTGAGCCGAAGTCGGAAGCTTAACTGACTGCGAGCCACCCAGGCGCCCCTGGAAAATACCTTTAAAAGTTTAGGAACCGCAACAACCCCATTACGACCATCCTGAATGCTTACTATGTATCAGCTACAGTGCTAGGCGGAAGAATGCACTGCTGGGTGAAGAAATGTGAGTTGTCACAATTCAGGAAAGAAATACATAGTATGAACTCAGAGGCAAGAGGAAATGGGACTAAGAATTTAGGTGATTGGTCAGTTCAGGCATTAGACAGCTGCAGCTTGCAGGCCAAATCAGCCACTGGCTTTTTTGGTACAGCCTGTGATCTAAGACTGGCTTTCGCAATTTTAAAAAATTTGGGGGAGGGGGGAAATCATAATATTTCATGACACATGAAAGTTACATGAAATTCAAATTTCAACCAACATAAATAATGTTTTGTTGGTGTGTGTGTGGCCAAAGTGAGCACTAAATAAAGTTTTATTTGGAAACAGCCATAATCACACAATTTGTGTTGTTGTTGTTGTTGGCTGTGACTACGTTTTGCACCGTGGTGGCCGAGGTGAGCAGTTATGCCAGAGAATACACGTGGTGCCGTGCAGAAAAGAGTTAATGCAGAAAGTCTTGGGTTGTAGAAGGGCCTAGCTGGGGCTCGGGGCATGGAGACTGGGACTGACCCTTTTGTGGCATCTGTAAACGTGGCTGTCGACTTCTGTGTAAGTTGATTAAACCGGAAGTGTGTGGTTGTGACCTAGTCACTGTGCCTCCGTGACCAGCCCAGAGTGCAAATTCTGCGGGCTGCGTCTGGAGCAGGCTGCCTGAGGCTGCTGTACTGCCCATGCGAGTTCCTAGATTTCTCTGCCAGAGAGAGGAGGGCGCTCCGTGCGGCCCCTCCCGGGAGGACGGCCGTGAGAAGCCGCACACGGTTCCTCCAGGCTTCACCTGCTGCGTCCTTCTCTCCTGCTCACTGGCGTTCGAAACCGTAGCCCTGAGTGCAAGTCTCCGGAATCCTGTGAGTCCTTCTGCCCGGTCAGCCGCCCAGTGGGTGGGTGGTCTCGGGTCCCCTGAAAGCAAGGGGCCGTCAGGAAGAGAACGGAAGGTACAATGCTCAGCACGTGACAGACCGCAGTTATAACTAATTCAGCAGTGTTTTGAGTAGACCTAGAGTGCTTTTTACAGTTTTTACTTTATTTTTTATTACCATCATTCCCAAACAAAAGAAGACAAAAGCGTGCTTTGAATGTCTCACTTTTAAGGCACAGCGGAGTGTGAATGACATTGTTGTCCAATTAGATGGCAAAGCACTGGTTTTATTTTCCGCAGTGACGCTCTGTGCTAAAAGAATACAGTCTGCCTTGCCATTATCAGACTCAGCACTCATCATAGTATTCCCAGTTCCCAGAAAAGCAGCAGGTAGAAATACTAGACAATTCCAAATGGAAGATCTGTGTATAGCAGAATTGCTTTACAAAAGTCACAGATGAGGAAGAGGCTACAAACTAAATTGTCTCTGATCGGCAGGCACTTCTGTGAGCCAAGCAAGAACTCCTTGTCAATACTGACGTAATTTAGCGTGTTTGTAGCAGCTGGAGAAGCGTGTCCGGTGAGAATAAACTTGTTTAGTATACACTAGGTGAGGGCGGTTGCCCAATGAGCGGAGAACACGAGGAGCTGTATCAATAGTTAGTTCAAAAACTGGAGAAATGATTTCAAGTGGTTTTCTTTGGCTCTGGATTAGTCAGTAAATGTGTCCAGTATCATTCAGTTGTCGATTAGAAGAGCCAGCGAGGGATCGGAGGTGGTGGAAGGATTAGCTTCTCGGCATAGCCTGTGTGGAACGATTACAGGTGGGAATGTTTACAAGGAAATGAGAAAAAAAACCCACGGATTCAGTACAAGCTGAAGTGGAACCTGCCAAGATGTGTTGCAGCTGATGATGGTGAAAATATGTGCGCAGGAGAAACCTTAGATTCACAGACTGGGAAAATACAGGGTGTTCAAAATGTATAGCTACTTACTTTTTACCAGCAGACACTTTCAGGAAAATACCTGAATGTGTTGCGTGTCGAACCAGTTCAGTGGTGAATTTCTTTCTTCCTTTTTTTTCTTACAAATTGAGCTTTTCTTCTGTGAATTTTTGTCAGAGATTAAAGCTAGAAATCTGGACTTGCCCTACTGCATAGCAGTTGGTGACTTAGCAGTGGCAAAGTTGTACTGTGATTTTTTTTGAAGTTGGGGCTGGAATTGAAATTAAAAAAATTTTTTTTAAAATGTTTGTATTTATTTTTGAGAGAGAGAGAGAGAGAGAGAGAGAGACAGAGCATGAGCAGGGGAGGGGCAGAGAGAGAGGGAGACACAGAATCCGAAGCAGGCTCCAGGCTCTGAGCTGTCAGCACAGAGCCAGACGCGGGGCTCGAACTCACTAATTGTGAGATCATGACCAGAGCCAGAGTCGGACGGACTCAACCAACAGAGCCACCCAGGCGCCCCTGGAATTGAAATTTTACTGAATGAGAAGAGCCACTCTCACCTGCTCTTACTGAACACTAAGAGGCTTTGAATTAGTTTCTGCTAAAGATTTGATGATATTTTTTAATGAAATTAAAATGAAAAGTTGTGGGCGTCTGGTTGGCTCAGTCAGTAGAGCATGTGACTCTTGATCTCAGGGTCGTGAGTTCAGACCCCATGGTGGGTGTGGAGCCTCCTTAAAAAAGAAAAGTGGTAATGGGACTTCTGTGTGAAACTCCTACTGTAGGAGAGTCATTTTGATAGCAACTAATGTTTGCATCACAAGTAACGTTGGGCTACTCTCCACGCTTCACGTGCTGTCCAAACTGACACCAAGAATGTGCTCTCCGTTCCTCCCCAGATTGGTAGCAGATCCATTTTCTGAGCTCAAACTGCAGTTAATTCTAGCAGTGTGTTTTGGACCTCAATGCCAGAGTTGAGGAAACTTCCATACTTGAACATCTATTTAAGTGTGCAGAATGGGACTCCCCCCCAGCCTTCATTGGAAGTGATGAATCTGCATTGTATTGATGTGATCAAAGACAAACATCAAGAGTAGAACTGTGTGGATGCCTTCCAAGTGATGAATTTGCTCAATTAAATTCGCATGCTATCAGTATTTGCCTTTACCCATCTGTGTGAAAAGACGTTTTCAAAGATGAAATAAGTAACACCTCTTCATCTCTTCATGTATCAATATTAACATATGAATATTTGTAACCAACTCTGATAATGGGGGCCATTAACTTTGAACGCAAATTAAGCAAAATATTTTCTGTCACAAGGAAAGAATTACATTCCGCTTCTTAGGAGGTCCGAATTACAAGAAAATTGTATCTGTTATTAATACCTTTTGAATTTTGTCAAAAGCTTCAGGAGATTCGTTGTCTTTCATTGTAAAAGTACATACATAACAACTTTGATATTGCCTTTTGGCTTGGAAGGGCTGGCCTGGAAAAATGTTTACTTTCTGTGCCTTTACAAAAAAAGTTTGCTACACCTTTGTTAGTTGATTGAATGTGGAAAGGGGTGGTGGCGGTGATGGAAACAGCGAGAGATGATGCCCACGGTTTCTGGCTGGGACATTGTGGTACTGTCCCTGCAGACAGGGAGTTCCAAGGAGAACTGTGTGTGAGATGCCTGTGGGATATTTTCAGCAGCCAGTTGAAAAGCGGGGTCTGAGTTTCAGGAGAGAAACTGGGGCGAGATGTGCTGTCATCAGGAGAAGATGGTAATAGAAACCTTGGGTGTGGTTTCTAATGTAGTCTGTGTTCCTTCAGAAAATGAATCCGTTTTCCTCCTGTGTTTTCTGTTAGGAAGCAAGACTCATTTTTCGTCGAGTTCGTAAATACAGACTGGTCACTAAGTAACTTTGATTTTATACTAAGGGGAATGTTTCACATTCTCTTCTCGACTACATGGTAACGTTCTCTTTCACTGTGTGTAACTTTAATTCTGAGCTACGGCACTTGAAGTAGAATCCACAAGGTCCTTTTTGAAAGCAAAAGCATACATGCATTTTGGCTCCATCAGTGTTGCTTGCAGAAACCGCAGTGTTTTTATCAGGGGGAAAGCAAAAACTTGTTTACAGTGGAAAGCATAACAAAATCTGTGATCTTTTTGCCTGAGGGCTCTTTCCAAAACAACTTACTGTACCAGACATCTAAGGTCAGTATTTCCTAATTAAGACGATTCAGCTGCAGCTGGGGCTCCCAGTCCTAACCATCACTCATAGGGCTGTCCTTACACACACGCGCGCACACACGCACACACACACACACACAGACACACACGTACACTCTCCTTAATACATTGTGCCTTTCAAGTTACTAGTTAGTATCAGGAGGCTAGGCCTTTTTAGCTTAAACTAATATGAGAGAGCAAGATGTTTCATTTCTTATCACTAATAATTTTTACCTGTTTTTTTTGCCTTTTTCTGAAACCAGATTTGGATATCCAACATGACAAATAGGTATATCTCTTTGTTAGCCAGCTCTGAGCCGGGGACTTAACGTGTCGGTATTTTAGTGTATTAGTAATGACTTTGTGTCTGCCGTATGTGGGGGATGGGAACATTGGCCTGAGGAGGCAACATTCTTCTTTCCGTTCTTGCTTGTTTTCATCAGAGTGCCTCATTCTGGTGAATGCTCGGTAAATATTTGTTCGTTTGAACTCAATTAAATGAGCAAATTGGAGGGTTAACAGTTGAGGAATAAATACATTTAGAAAGGAAGCAACACTTGAAGACGAATTGCTCTAGTTCTTGAAGAGTGTATTGAGTGACAGAAATTGGGGATTGATTGGGCTCATCCTTTTTATTGTATTCTTAGCTGATTTTTTTTTCTCTTTTAAGATATGTAACTCCCTGGAGAAAGGTATTTTTAATTTTGTGGTCTTATGAATAGAAATTACTCAGGAATGTACACCGTGTTTCATATTCCAGTTTTATAACATGAATAAAACTTAATATAGGAAAGGAAGCATCCAGTCAGTTTAAAGATGTATGTAAACTTATGAGTGGACACATTCTTTATTTTGTATCCTGTTTTTCTACCTTTTAGCGTTTCACATTTCCTTTATTTTTTTAATTATGGAGAACTTCAAACAGAAGAGAGAGGCTAGCATAAGGAACCCTCGAATGTTCGCCAGGCTGCAATAATTATCAACTTTGGAAATACATATTATTTTATCTGTCATGCACCTTCCCCTACCCCTTTCCTGACTCAGCACAACTGGATTATTTTGAGCCAAATTCCAGAGATTGTATTATTTAATTGGTAAATACCTTAGTCATCTATTTCTAGAGAAAAAAATCTTATTCTTTTTTCTTCTCTCTATGGAGGGGGAGGAAAAGGGAAAACGAGAAACCAACCCAAATACCACTGTCATACCTAAACTAAAATTAATAGATTTTCTCGTTATCAGCAAATGCTGTCAGTCTGAAACCTGACAAAACAGAGCTGATGCTCTTTTTCATCCTGCCCGCCCCCACCCCCCCCCCCCCCCCCCACCTTTACAGTCAGCTCTTTTGAATCAGGACCCGGAGGGGAGCCACGTGTTACTTTCGGTTGGTCTACACTACCGCATTGTTGGTTATGTGTCCCAGGTTGGCCATCAGACTCCAGAGACTAAAATGACGTTAAATACCTCTTTCATTTTAATGCACCGAAGGACCCAGGGCAGAAGACGTAGTGGTTCCAGCATCTCTGTCTCATCAGGAAGCCTAGCCTGCCTGCCCTAACGTACAGGTGCCGTTAGCTTTTCTCTGGAATGAGCCTTCTGTCTAACTGCCACGGGCCAGAGTCACGATGTGCGAAGACACCACCTTGACACAGTGAAGAGCCAGCCTTGATTTGTCACTAAATGTTTATTTTTTTTAATGTTTATTTTTGAGAGAAAGACAGAGACAGCGCGCGAGCAGGGGAGGGGCAGAGAGAGAGAGGGAGGCACAGCATCCGAAGCAGGCTCCAGGCTCCGAGCTGTCAGCACAGGGCCCGACGCGGGGCTGGAACTTGGAAACTGCCAGATCGTGACCTGAGCGGAAGTCGGACGCTCAACCGACTGAGCCGCCCAGGCGCCCCTTCCCTGAAGTTTTAGACCATTCTATTAAGTGGGACCAAGGCCTACGTACCCCTTCACAACTTCCTCAATCCAATGACAGTTCTCTGCAGCAGGTGAATCAGACACGTGCTGGGTTTATCTTCTGATGTTTCGAAGGATACAAGTGTGAGAAGAGGGACACTGAGGTCTGCATCAGCCCAGGCCAGTGCTAACTTTATATTCACATGGTCCCTTAAGTATTTTTTCATCTGTTGTTTGGTTTTTCTATTTCTCTCTCTCCCTTTGTCTCTTTCTTTCTCTGTCTCTCTCTCTGTCTTTCTCCTTCCTTCCTTCCTTCCTTCCTTCCTTCCTTCCTTCCTTCCTTCCTTCCTTCTCCCCCTCCTCCTCCTCCTCCTCCTCCTCCTCCTCCTCCTCCTTCTTATTGATTTTAGGAGATCATTTCACTTGTCCTAGAGCTTCTCATATTCCAGAGTCTTCTGATTGCATCCTCACAGTGTTATTTAATATATTTCTTTATCCTGAGTTTCTGCTGCAAAGTGGAAATTGGATCTAGGACTTGATCAGAGTTTAGAATTTTGGCAAGAATGCTTCATAGCAGGTAGTGTGTCCTGCTTGTTGCTTCATAACAGAAAGCTCACGTCTAGTCATCTTACTTCTGGTAATCTGTGCTATTTTAGTCCATTTGGGCTGCTGTAACAAAATAGCACAGGCTGGCCAGTTTATACACAACAGAAATTTATTGCCCACAGCTCACAAGACTGGAAAGTCCAAGGTCAGGGCACCAGCCAGCATGGTCACGTACTGGTGAGGGCTTTCCTCCTGATTTGTGGCCATTGGCTTCTCTCTCTATCCTCACATGTTTGAGGGGCCAAAGTTTTTCTCCGGGGCCTCAAAATTTTGAGACTGATCTCATTCATGAGGGCTCCAGTTGCTTTCATTTCTCCTTGGGTAAATGCCTAGGAGTGGAGTGGGTTGCATGGATGGTACCATTTTATATTTCCACTAGCTTTTGCTGCAGGCCCAGTTGTTCTGTATTGTTGCCAACACGTGATGTAATCAGTCCCTTTCAGCCATGGTACTGGGGATATAATTGTATCTCAGTGTGCTTTTCCTTGTTTTTTCTCTCGTGACTGATGATGCTGAATATGCATGTATCTTTAGGTCAGGTGCCTACTGAAATATTTTGTGCTTTCCTATTAGCTTGTTTGGCTTACTCTTGAGCTCCTTATATATATATGTGTGTGTGTGTGTGTGTATATATATATATATATATACACATATATAAATAAAGTTAGGGGCTATTTCTTTATCGGACATATATTTTGCAAATATTTTTCATCCATTATATGTCTTGTCTTTTTATTTTCTTAACCTTGTGTTTTGAAAAGCAACAGTTTTAAATTATGATGAAACCTACTTTATCATATTTCAAAATATAATTTATACCTTTTTGTGTTCTAGTTAAGAAATCTTTATCCAATTCGAGGCTGCTAACATTTTCTCTTTTCCCCTAGAAATCCTGTAATTTAATTAATTCATTCATTCTTACATTTAGGTCTACTCTGCGTGCATTTTTGATTCATTTTTGAATGTGTGTGGTAAGGGTTGAGGTTCATTCTTTTGGATGTACAATTGTTCTGGCACCATTTGTTGCAAAGAGTCCTTTCCCTTTGTCTTGGAATCTTTGTCAGTAATCAGTTGACAGTGTATGTGTGTGTCTCTTGCTGGATTACCTATTTTGTGTCACCGATATATGTGTCTACCTTAGTGTCAGTTTCACACTGTGTTGATTGGCGTTGCTTGAAATCGCATAGCTTGTCTTCCAGCTTCTTTCTTCTTTTGCAAACTTTGTTATGCTGTCATAGTTCATTTGTATTTTGATACGTTTTAAAATAATCTTTTCAGCTTTTAATTAAAAAAAAAAAAGCCCGAATCAAATTGTAGTAAGTGTATAGATGATTTTGGGAGCACTGACATCTTTAAATATTGAGTTTTCTAATCTATGAGCATGGTATATTTTTCTGTTTAACTAGATCTTTAATGCTGATAGTGTTTTGTAGTTTGATTAACAGATGTTGTATGTCTTTTGTTAAATTTTCCTTTAAGTATTTTAGTGGGAGGATAGTATTATAAATGGTATTTGAAAAAATTTCAACTCCCAAATGCTCGTTACTGTTATAAAAAACTTTGATTTTTGTATGCATCCTGTCATCTTGTTAAACTTAGTAGGTCTAGTAGTTTTTTGTGGATATCTTAGAATTTTTTATGTAGATAATTCTTTTGTTGGCAAACAAGATGGTTTTACTTGTTTTTGGTCTCTGTGCCTTTAGATTTTTTTTTCTTGGTTTATTGCATTGGCCAGGACTTCCAGCCTAATCTGGAATAGAAGGATAAGGATGCTAGCATTATTCCTGATCTCAGGTGGAAAGTATTTCCACCATTTAGGATAGTGTTAATTGTGTGTTTTATGTGGTTGAGGAAGTTTGATTCCATTTCTGACTTGCTGAGTATATTAATCACACATGGGTGTTTAGTTTTGTCAAATGCCTTTTCTGCATTTATGCATATTTCTTCTTTTTTAGTCTTCTGAACTTAACATGTTGAATTATATCAATAGATTTTTAAATGCTAAACCACCTTTGCTTTACTGGTATAAATCCCACGTGGTTATGGTGTATTATAATGAATTTTTGGATTCAGTGTGCTAAAATTTTGCAGAGAATTTTTAAACCTGTGTCCGTGAGTAATTTTAGTCTGTAGTTTTCTTGAAATTTAGCTTTTATATCAGGGAAATGTTGACTTCATCTTTTTTATTGGTAGTGTTTAAGTGGTTTAAATGTAATGTGGTTATTGGTGTGTTGGATTTATTGTCCCATTTTGCTGTTTTCTATTCATGCCATGTGTTTTGGTTTCTTTTTTCCTGGTCTCCTGCCTTCTTTTGTGTGAAATGTGAATTTTCATTATTCTCTTTATTTTGGTCCCATTTTCTTGCTAGTTACACTATAGTTTACAATATTTATATTTGAGTTACTACAATTTACTTCCAAGTTCTATCACTTCAGATTTAAGAACCTCATAAGCGGGATACTGTTACATTCTCCCTTCTTGATTCAGTTGTCGTCCTGCATTTTATTTTTTTCTGTAACCTGCATTATACATACAATTTCCTGTCACTCCATCTTGTCCAGAAACAAAAAGTCTTTTTGCTAGTGTTTTATTTAGCATTTTTTTTGCATTGATATTCCTGAAAATGGTTATAGCTTTCTTTTTTGGATTCTTTGTGAGCTTTTGGAATTATTGTCATGTTTGTTTAGTAAGAAAAATATCAGATAATTATCTTGTTTCTCTGTTTTTAGGAATAGTTTATATAGAACTTGTAGCATTTGATTTCCTGAAGGTTCAGTAGAGGAGAGGGTGCTTTAGATTCTCTGTCTGTTCTAGCAATGGATTTTTTTGTGTTCCTGTCTTTTCTGGGGTCAGTTTTGCTAACTTGTATTTTCCTAGAAAATTACCCATTTCATCTAGATTTTCAAAATCATTGACATAATTTTGTGCAAAGTAGTCTCTTATTTTTAAAATTGTTCTCTGTTTTGATGGTTACTTCTTCTGTGTCCTTTCTAATTTTGTTTTTCTCTTTATGCCTTGGTACATGATTAGTGTAGTTTTTTATAGGCCTCTTTATTGGCTTTTATTCTTATTTTAAAAGTAAAAATGTTTATAGAAAAAAGGCTTAGAAAATTTGGATGAAGCACAAATAATAGGATGAAAATCAGTGACTCCACCACGCAGAGATAGGCATTGTTAACAATTTGCTGACATTTCATATGTTGCTATGCGTATTATGGCTTGTTAATTTAACACAGTCGAGATCAGTTTTCTACACACGTACTTGCATTAGTTTCTTAGGGCTCCTATAACAAGTGGCCACACACTGGGTGGCTAAAAATAACAGAAATTTATTTTCTCATAGTTCCAGAGGCCAGGAATCCAAAATCAAGGCTGTGGACAGGGCCATACTCCTTCTGAATGTAACTCTAACCTCTGCATTCATCCTAACGTGGCCTTCTTTCCTCTGTGTCTATGTCCAGATTTCCCTGTTCTTAAAAAGGCCACTAGTCCCTAGATGAGGGCCCATCCCCCTCTGTCTGACCTCATCTTAACTTGATTATACCTGCAAATATCCTGTTTTGCAATAAGAACCTTCACAGAATTTGACTAGACATGGATTTTGGGGGTACGCAGTACAGTATTGTTATGTTCCCTTCTGATTAGTTCAAGGCCTTCTTTGTACTTTCATTTCTCTCCAGGAATTTTAGGGTCTGCTGCTGAGCAAGAGAAGAGCATTGCTAGAGTGTGTCCGCACTCCGAAGTGCTAGCGGCCGGCTAGTGGTTTAGCCATAAACACAGATTAGCATCATTACCTAACAAAGCGTCATCATTGAAAAGAGAAGCAGAGCTTATTACATTTCTTTAGAGCTCACTTCCCAGTTAATTTTAGAGGAGGATGCTCTTTCTCAGACCGTTTTTCAGAATTATTTAATTGCATCCTAAATAAGTGAATAGAATGACAGTGATATTTTTACAACCCAAATTAAGAATCATAAAAAAGCAGGTGGCGTTAATAAAACTGTATCAGCAGAACACTAAAAAACAATTTTTGAAAAATGGCGGCGTGAACGTTTTATTGGTGGTGGCGGTCAGTTTGATCAGCAAACCATTCAGGAACCTTTTCATGACATCCCCCCCGGTTCTCACATTGCTTGTGACACTCTCTAGTCCTGTTCCATGCTTCTTTAGCAAGTGTCTTTCTGCCATCCCTGCCACTGTCCCTGTGTATCTAGTCGGTGGCTGTTCCTTGTGATGCTGAATTAAGAAGTACTTATGGCCATGGCTTTTTAACACTTTGCATTTTAATTGGTCTAAATATGGGATAGTGGGGAGCAGGGGGTGGGCAAGGACCCAACAGTCTTTGAAGATACTATGTGTGACGCACCGTGTGGTGCCTTGTATGTTATTTTTGTTCAGTCCGCCAAACTGTCTGAAACGTAAGTATTATACCGGCTTTAAATACCAGAAACGTTGATAGGCTTGGAACTAGAATTTAGGCCTTAGTGTCCACAATTTTGCATACAGCTCTCTTTTTATTAACATATGTACTTACAGACTCCATTGTAAAGACATGTATAAACATCCTCTGTGGAGCCTTGTATAAGGCAACCTGTTTTTAAGAGTCAAAGTGGAATTTTTCTTAGTTTTTTCCTTTTAATAATTTAAATTCTCAAGTCCTACATGATCTATTTGTAGTAATTATAGGTCTAGAAAGGTTCTCTATTTGTCAGAGGGTCAGGGAAGGTAGATGTCATGCTCCTTCTTAAACTAGTTTTATTTAATGCTACTTAATTTGTCTTATGTTATTGGATCAAATAATAGGGGTCTACCTAAGAAGAATTGACTCGTCATTGTTGTTTGAAGGGTAATACTGAAATAAAGTTCCCCTTCATCTCCAGCAAGGACACAGACCCACCCTTTTTCTTTTTTTAATTTTTTGAGTTTATTTATTTATTTTGAGAGGGGGGTGAGGGCGAGAGGGAGAGAGAGAGAATCCCAAGCAGGCTTTGCACTGCCAGTGCAGAGTCTAATGTGGGGCTCAAACCCATGAGCCATGAAATCATGACCTGAGCTGAAATCAAGTGTTGGACTCTTAACTGATGGTGGCACCCAGGCACCCCCAACACACCCTTTTTCTAATCAGCTTGTGACCCAAGAAAGCACAGATTTATTATTTATTATTATTATTAAGACTGTTAAGGGTTTTTATGCTTTACAACATCAAGGGTCTTAACCATAGAGCTTTTGTGAAAAAATTGCTTTGTGTTATGGAATGCTTTATGAAAATAATGGAAGATTAGATGAACATGATTATAACCTGAAGTGCCTGCCTCTCAAAGACGCTTCCTGTTCCTGAAGAAAGGTCTTTTACTCTTTTCTGAGCCTTGCTGCCCTACTCTCCATCCCCATAAATCCTCTTTACCGAGGGCCATTTACGTTATTGTTGCTGTTGTGGTGTCAGTTTTTCCCAAACATGCTCTCAAACAAGTGACTCATTTCTACGATGATGGCTTATTTCAGAATCTTTCACAATCTCTTGTTTGGTCCTGTGGGACCACATGTCGTGCTGTCACGATCAAGGGTCAGATGATAGTTTCTGATAACATGTATCAACTAGAGTTAACAGTTGTTAACTGCAGCTGACAATTTCTTCACCTGAGGAGTGTTTCTGAATTGAATCCTGTAAACTGTTCTAATGATAGTAATGTCGTGTGTCTTACATTTGTGCCTCCGTCATTACTCACATACGATGGAGCGATAAACTCAAAAAAAATTTTTTACGTTATCAGATGGTCAGTATTGCAAATAGCAATCCAGTATCAACCAATTATCTTTTTTTGTCTGAGTGTTTTATATTTAAGAAGAGTGGTAAGGTTCTCTTCATTAAAATTGAGCTAATGCTACTTTTCTGTCTCCTATAGGCGAAATCAATTACTTAAAGACAATTATAGATCTGTCTTATGCGCACTGAAAGTAAGAGCGAGTACCTAATTCCCCATTCAGGGCATCAGCTTTATAAGGTTTCATTCAGAATGAAAGGGTAGGCTTTATTGGAACAGCTGTGGGACACTTACGTAAACATTGAAGAATTCATAGTAAAATTTTTAAAAATATGTTATGCTGTACCAGTGTGTGTGTGTGTTTGTGTATAGAATATATATTATATATAAATATTACATATAACATATGTTACATATGTATAATATATATGTAACATATATGTTCAACATAATACATGTATAATATATAATACATATATGTTATATATAATATATATTTGTATATAATCCATACCTATAACAAATATAATATATATAATATGTAATATATATTATATAATATATAATTATAATGTTATATAATATATAATATAATCAATATATAATTTATGTAATTAATATATAATATAATATAGAATATAGAATATATTATGTATATATATTATGTATGTATATTATGTATTGTGTATATATGTAAATATTGTATTATTATATATATTACATACATATGTAAATATTATATATAATATTATATATATACAATATTTATATATAAATATTATATATCTATGATATAATATTTAATAATAATAATATAAATATAATATAAAAATATAAAAAATAATAATAATATATAAATTAATATTTATATATAATATTTATATATATAAATATTATATACATATATAAAAATATTATATATATAATATTTATATATATAAATGTGCAAGTGTGCTGTTGCTGTGAAATCACAGCAAAATGATGCAGTACGATAGGGAGTAGTGAGAGAGCTCTTTTGTTCACCCTCTTGTGACATATTTTGATTATTGCATGTGTTTAAGATTTTGGTTTTATAGAATGTTTTTAAAAAAATCTCTTCATTATCTGTTAGTAACTGACATAGGTGTATTTGTTTTTTTCAGTTCGTGAATGATGCACAGGCTTGGTTGATTTATGCTTTATATGAAAAGAGCCATTTGGTTAAATGAGTTACTTACTCTTGTTATTTGGAATGGTTTCGGATGATGCTGTTTTCAAATGGTGTTTTCCATTTTCCCCCTTGTGTGTAGCTGGCGTACATCGTGGCAACCTTTGATTTATAGGTGTGCTGTCTGGTTTTGCCATGTTTTGTGTGCCTAAGATGTTTGGGGTATGTATCTCTTACCTATGTGAATGGGTAGTTTGGAGGAGGTGGCAGATGGCCTGTTGGGCCGTACTGTGAAGGTTGCGGAAGGCTACGGGCAGGCATCTCTTTTAATTGGGTAGGCAGTAGAATTCGAGTGCATTTCTCGAGTGTCTGATAGGTGTGCCTTGTAGGTTTCTTCAGATTCTGAGTCTCTGTTAATATAATGATTTTTAAATTTTTTGCAGAAGTGGCAGTGCATCAGTTGACATTAGCAAATTTATTTTTGGTTTTATTAATTTAGGACTCACTTTGTCTCCTGTATTCCTAGTGGTCAAACTGATACCTAAACTTTGCTTCATGCCTTTAGTTGACAGAAAACACCCACCTAGCTAGATGCCATCCTAAGGTGACAAGGTAGGCAGGCACGAAGTGGTATAAAAACCATGACATAACATTCATCTTAGGCCACAGTGACCGTTTTGATCACTAAACAAATGAGACTCTTCTATATTTGAAAGTACAAAGTGTGAGGATGTTTTACATGCATGTGAGCATTTTCCTTCATGTTCTGCTTTACAAATGGATTTCTATTATGGAAACAGGAAGGTAGTAGCTACGATGTCAAAAAATTTTAGTTCTCCTTCTTTGTTCAGTATTTAAGAAGGAGTCTTATGGGCCCCTTCCTCGGGTAGAGGCATTGCCTGCACCTTTCGGTGATGCCTGGCACAGGATGGAAGCGGCCGAGTACCCCTAATCACCCCACCTGGAAGAGGCCTTCTCTACCTGGGGGACACCACTGCACAGGGCCCAGTCTAGCTTGTAGCCTTTGGTGGGGGCCAGTGGATTCCTTTTGTTTGTGCTTGCTTTCTCTCGGTGCTCCCCAGGAGCATGTCACAGGCCTAAAGCCATGTGGACAACACTGTCCTCTCTCATGGCTCCTCACAAGCCGGGGTTGCAGTGGTGCTGGCAGAAGAGGGTGTAGGCTTCTGAGTCTGATCACACCTCCTTTCGCTGGCAGCGGTTACTTCAGTACATTCAGTCTGGTTGAAGTTAGGTTTTCGGGCCTGGAAGCCGTGCTGCTCTTAGTGGCGATGGTGATGGTGGCAGAGGTGGTGGTGATGGTGATAGAGGATGAGGGACCTTTGCCCACTGTTGGTGGGACCGTAACTAGGTGCAGCCACTAAGGGAAATAGAATGGAGGTTCCTGAGTAGGTTAAAAATGGCACTATGATGCAGCACTTTAACTCTGGGTGTTTATCTGAAGAAGGCAAGATATGGAAATAACCCGAGTGTTTGTGATGGATGGATAAAGAAATTGTGGTAGAGATCCATCATGAAATATTACTCGGGCATTCAAAAGGATGAAGTCTTGCCATTTGTGAAGACGTGGATGGACCTCGAGGGCATCATGCTAAGTGAACTAAGTCAGAGAGAGAGACCATAGTGTATGATCTCTCTCATATCTAGAATCTTGAACAACAACAACAACAACAAAAGCTCATAAATGCACAGAACAGATTGGTCATTGCCAGAGGGAGAGGAGTGGGAGAAATGGGTGCATGGGGTATAAATTTATTCTACAATAAAATAAATAATAATGTGTACCTATGCAGTTCCAAGGCTTTTCTAAGTAACTTACAGGTATTAACTTGTTTATTCTTGCTAGCAGCATTGTGACATTGGGACTCCAGTTATCCTGAATTTAAAGAAGAGGCAAAGAGGGGCGCCTGGGTGGCTCAGTTGGTTAAGCGTCCGACTTTGGCTCAGGTCATGGTCTCGCGGTCCGTGAGTTCGAGCCCCACGTCAGGCTCTGTGCTGACAGCTCAGAGCCTGGAGCCTGTTTCAGATTCTGTGTCTCCCTCTCTCTCTGACCTTCCCCCGTTCATGCTCTGTCTCTCTCTGTCTCAAAAATAAACGTTAAAAAAAAAAAAATAAAAAAAAAAAAAAAAAGAAGAGGCAAAGAACGAATAAGGGATTTATTTGCTTAAAGTCACGACGATAGTAAAATACCAGACTGATGTCCCCAACCACAAGGACAGCCAGCTGCTGAGGTGACTTGGCCCCGTCTATAATGCGTACATTTATTATTGACTTCTGTCTTTCCAGTCCCACGAGGACACACCTTAGGAGGCTACTGATGAGGAGTGTGGGCCCCAGTCTCCAGCTGTCTTAAACTCAAGTTCTGGCTTGGTGGCGTGGTCGCCCTTTCACTGTGAGCTTGGGAAAGCTCGACACCGCAGCCCTGCATTCGTGCCTCCATTCCAGAATGTGCACTGACAGCCTACTGTGTGCCAGACACTGAGGTGTGAGGGATGTCACACTGGGGACAAAATCCTTGTCTTCATGGAGTTTCGTTTCTAGTGAAAGAAACAGACAAACGGGTAAACAGAAGATACCATGACAATCGTAGGAGAGTGGTGAGTGTAATGGGGAAACTAAAGCAGGCTGTGGAGATGTAGAGGTTACAGAGGGGGCTGTTTTGGACAGAGGCGTTTTGGGGGCAGCCTGTGAGGCGGTGCTCTTTGATCTGAACTATGAAGACAGAGTGAGCCACGCGGGTGTCTGGGGAAGAGCGTGTCAGGTAGAGGCAGAGGCCCTAGGTGGAAGGTGCATGGCATGAGCCTCGAGGAGGCCTGTGTGTGGGTCTACTGCTTTTGCTAACGTGTAAGTTATATAGTTTGTAGTGTGGGTGCAGGTGTGTGAAGCCTCTTGATTCTCTGTCAGAAAGACCATGTTCTTCTGACCCTCATTGATCATGTAAATAGATGGCTTGGCACTTCTAAAGGCCCTGCATTAGTTATTGCTGTATAACATATCCCTGCAAACATAGCCACTAAAAACAGCATTTGGTTATTACCTCACCGCGTCAGAAAGGCAGGAGTCAGGGCCTCGTTTAGAGTCATCTGAAAGGCTGTGATCATAGTAGTGTCTATGAGGGCTGAGTTCTCTCAGAAGGCTTGACCGGGGAAGGGCCCCCTCCTGAATTCTCATAGTTGTTGAGAGCATTTGGTTCCTTACAGGCTGTTGGATTGAGGGCCTCAATTTCTTGCTGGCTGGCAGTTGGAGGCCACCCTCAGTTCCTTGCCATGTGGCCCCCTCCAAATACTGATTTACAACATGGCAGCTTCCTTCTTCAGAGTTATCAGAGGAGAGAGTTTCCTTGTAAGACAGGTGTTATTAACACAAGTGACATCCTAACATCTTTGCCATATTATTGGTTAGAAGCAAGTTAGAGATCCGGCTTACCCTTAAGGGGAAAGGATTACAAGGGCATGAATACTGGGAGGCAGGGATTTTGGGGGCCACTGTACAGTCCGTTAGCAAGAGGCCCATACAAATAACTGGAGCCACCCATTGGGAATGCTTGATATAGTGTGCTTATCTCTATTTAACAAAACTCTTTGCTGTTCGGCGCCTGGCTGGCTCAGTAGAGCATGCGAGTCTTGATCCCAGGGCTGTAACTTTGAGCCCCATGTTCAGGGTAGAGATTACTTAAAAATAAGATCTTTTTTAAAAAGCTAAAAACATCCACAAAAAACTATTGAGTGTTAAAATGCTATGGGTGTTTGATAATTAGTAAAAAGAAGCAAGGTTTTAAGCTCCTCTAGGAGATAAGTTGTAACTAATTAGGAATTCCCGCTGAACTTATTTTTCTATTTCTGTCTCCTACCAGCTGTTCTTCTGAGTAGGGCGGAGACAGCACAGGTCAAATCTTGACCTCTTGATCGAATCTGAAATTGTTGATTCCTTCTTCCACCTTTAATCCTCTTTTCCTTACCTTCCCGGCAGCCCCTCCTGTGGTTTGTCTTCTTCCTTCGCCTTTGTTCCTTGACATTCTCCTCTTCTGGAACATTTTCTGTTTCGCTGTTGCAGCTTAACCTCTTTGTCTTCTCCACGTCCCTTTTACACGCTCAGTAAGTGTGTGCTGACCATGTCCCCTAAAAGGCAGGATGCCAGGTTTGAATTTGACTTAGTAGGCAGAGGTTTTCAAGCTGGGTTCTGATGAGATTGCGGGGTTCTCAGGGGCTGTAGGTGACAAGGTAGGTAGGCAGATGTAGAACTGTCACTCGCTGCTGCTTGGCGAAGGACCTGTTGCTAGTCTGAGGCCAGATGCATACAGAAATAGAGAGTCCGTGCTGAGACACCTTTGATGGGGTTTTACGTTTGTTTTTCTGGTTTTGGTACTTCAGTTGGAAGTAATACTACTTTGTGTCATACTCTATGCCTTTATGACAGCTCTCATGGACTTTTAGAGTATGGCTTGATTCTTGCTGGCAGTACCTGTGACATGAACGCATATCCCTTAGTGACAGGCTGTATTTACAGGCTGTATTTGCTGTAAATACTTGAAAAACTGTTGCTGACAACTCAAGGCTAATTAATGAATTTTTGGATGGTCCCAGTTTATTGATAACCCAAGTTGATTATTAGTTGTGACTTAATGAAACTATTGCCAAATGGCACATATGGGCAGGCAGGCTACAGACAGCCCTCCTGTTCCTCTGCAGTCTCTGAGATTTCTTTGTTGGCTTTGTATCTCCTCTCCGCTCTATTTTGTTTAGATCATTTTTGGAAGATTAGTACATCACATCACATTACGTTTTGGGGAGATGACTTTGTTTTCTACCCAGAGATCAACCTGAATTTGGTCCTGGAAGAGGTGTTCTCGATACGTGTAATTAGATAATGTCCTCTTCCAACAGAATCCATATACAAATAGATGTAGCAACCTTCGGTCTTACCTGCAGTCTTTCTCCTTCGATGTGGAAACCAGAGTTTTGAGCAAGAATTTTTCCAAATGGAAGTTGATCCCCTAGACCAGTGGACTCAACCTAGTCAGCTTGAGGAGAGAGATGCTGGCCTCCTTGAGTTCGTGTAAATAAAAATACAGGGAGGAGGGGAACCTGCTGAATGAATCCGGTCAATGTGACAAAGAGCTATTCCTGTAAGATATTTTGTCCTCTGACTTATAAAACTTCCTTTTTGTTTTTCTCTCTTGCTTCTTTTGTGAAACTTGCTATTTTCAGGTGTTTTGATGTTTGGGGAAAGTTATAAATGGAATTGTGTATTTCAGAGAAGGTCAGGCTTAGGAGTCATCACTCATCACATGCCTATCTCTCTTTTTTATTTTTAAACGGCACACGAGTGTCTGACTTGCACATGGTATTTCTTGCTTGGCAGGCTGGTGCCAGACTCCGTGTCTTTTGTTTTTAAGAGATAAATGTCTGGTGGTTTTTGTTTTGCCGTGAGACACATGTGAGTCATACGTATCATGAACCAAGTCCTTCCTCCAAACCTCTAATTGTTTTGGACAACTTACCTACACTTCATCATCTAGAAGCTAATTTATTAAAAATTCCAACTGCGTGTCCATTTATAAAAGTTTGGTTAGTCATCGACACTTTATCGTCGATAAAATTATTTCTTGATCGAGGGAACTACCAACCCTGTTGGCACTAACTTTGTTTTTGTGCTTGCAACGTTGATTGTAAACTTAGAAAAAGATTAAAAATGAAGATGTAGGCCTCAGTCTCTGTGACTTCCTTCCTTCTTGGTCATGGATAGCACCAAAAATCTAGATTTTACTAGTGTGTTTAATCCTGTGAATGGCACTCTCTAATGCAGTCGTTAGTGTTTTGTTAAGAAAGCAAACAATACTATGATCAAAAAGAGACTGAAATATTTTATATTACTTTATTGAATAACTTGCTCAGTGTTATCGAAATGATCTTTATTTTCTCAGCGTATTATGACAGGTACTATGTGTGACAGTTAGAATGGATGGCAGAGCCGGACTGTCCGGGATTCGTGTATTATCTCTACCATTTAACTGGTTCCGTGATGTTTGAGATATTTGTCAAACAACTGGGTCTCTCCATGCCTTTGTTATGTCTTTGTAAAACAGGGAATAATAGTAGCACCTACTTCACAAGGTTGTTTTCAGGATTAATTTAATGAATATATATAAAGTGTATATGTGAACAGTGCCTGGCATTGCCTACAGGTACATAGAAGTCTTAGCTATCATTGGTCACCTTTTTGATTGTCTGGTTTTACAAAGGTTTGTTAATAACAGCAGAAATGTATTTACCATATATTAAAAGTATGTACTAAGATTTAAGTGTTTTTAAAACTAAAAATTTCCAGCAGAAAGCTACTTTTTATCTATAACTCTTAAGAAAGAACAGTTGGATTGAAACACTCCATTATAGGGTTTGTTGCAAAGCAATGTTTTAGACCAAAAACAAACTTAAAAAATAAAAAAAGTCTGTCCATGGAGTTGAATGGGAGACTCAGTGATGTGGTTCTGCCTTTTTTTTTTTCAGCATCGTGTCCTTTTAACATTTCCTAAGTTCCTGATTGAAAAAATAAAGACAGGTGATTTTCAACAAAGTAGCCATGTCGTCTTTATATGCCTTATATCTAGAACTTAAGTTTTTGTTTTTGTTTTTTTTTTGACTGTGGACATACTTCCATATTATTGTTTTAAATAGTCTTTTTTTTTTTTTTAATTGGGAACATTTCCTTGAACATTCACATAGAGTATCAAAAGAAGTTTTTGTTTGTGGTTGGAAAAAAATGTCTTTAACCTGCCAACAGAACTTAAAATTGCATAAGAAAATGGGTGTTGATGCAGAGGAATGGTGTGTAGGCAGCAGATCTCTTGTTCTGTCTGAAAACAGTGATGAAATACAAACAACCAGTGTGGAACTGCTGTTGCTCTGTTTCAGTGTGGGAAAGACAACTTCAGAGGAGGAGAAAAACTGCTGTTTTAAGGCTTTTATTATATTTTAGGCATGGGACTTTGTTGGCAAGCATTACAGGGATCACAGAAAGCTGAGATCTATAAAAAGTACTATGGTGCCTGTTTCATTCTATTTATGTTGAACTTTAGCAGGAGTTTGGGATTCATTTTTGATCTTTAAGTGCTCCCGTGAACTCTTGAAATTATTTATAGAACTTTGCTTTTTTTTTTTTTTTTTGAAGCTTTTATGATGCCTTGTTGTCATTAACCAGTGTTTTACTCTTTTGTTTTGGTTTTGGTTTTGGTTTTTATTGTAGTAAAATATACATAACATAAAATATACCGTTTTAACTATTTTTAAGTGTCACATTCAGTGGCATTAAGTACATTCCTATTTTTGTGCAGCGGTCACCGCCATCCACCTCTAGAACTTTTTTATGGTGCCATTCTGAAACAGTGTATCCATTAAACAACAGCCCCCAGACCCCCCTGCTGTGGCAACCACTATTCACCTGTTTGTCTTTATGAACTTGACTATTCTAAGCACCTTATGTAAGTGGAATCATATAACATGTGTCCTTCTGGTTTATCCATGTTTTATCAGAATTTCACTTTTTTTAAATGTTTATTTCTGAGAGAGAGAGAGAGAGAGAATACAAGCGAGGGAAGGGCAGAGAGAGAGGGAGACACAGAACCTGAAGCAGGCTCCACATTCTGAGCTGTCAGCACAGAGCCTGACGTGGGGCTTGAACTCACGGACCTCGAGATCATGACTTGAGCTGAAGTTGGACGCTCAACCGACTGAGTCACCCAGGCACCCCCAGGACTTCGTTTTTTAAGGCTGAGTAACAGTCCTTTGTATCTGTATACCACATTCTATTTAGGTGTTCTCCCGTTGATGGGCAATTGGGTTGTTCTACCTTTGGCTATTGTGAATAACACTGCTATAAACATTAGTGTGCAAATATCTGTTTATGTCCCTGCTTTCATTTCTTTTATGTGTATATTGGAATTGGAATTGTTGGATTACATAGTAATCCTGTGTTTAACATTTTGAGGAACTGGCATACCGTTGTCTACGGTAGCCACACCAGTTTATACTCCCACTGTCTGTAGAATCTTGTGGGTGTGTGTGTGTGTGTGCACACGTGTGCGCGCATGTGTGTGTATACAAGAGTCAGTCATAAGATTTCATCAAAAACTCAAGACTGTAATCTTTGTATTTAGTCTTTAACAGATTCACTTCAATTCCTGCATACTTAATACAATGAGTAGTGTAGTATAGATATTAATTATATTAGGTCTATCCACTTGTTTTCTCATTCCACTGAAACTTCTGTGGGTTGATGAAACGCAAGGAGTTATCCTTCAAGTTTAGTTACATGTGTTAACACCAAATAGGTAACCATCATTAGGTAGAGTCTTGTGTTCAAGTGTCTTGATAAACAGTATTCGTTCTCAGGCTCAGAAGATCGACATGTCAAAACACAAAAAGTAGCCTTCAATTCTGTACTGAGTATGGTAGCAGATTGGCATTAATAATTTTGATTTCTTATCTGTACAGAAGAGATTTGGCTTGTAGGCCAACAGACTCTACTGTGTGCCTTTCAGTACTTGGAGAGACTATTTTCAGTGTGAATATGATAATGGATTTCTTTATGTAAATAGATTTTTAAAATAGGTTTCTGGTCTATTTTAAAATGGATTATTATCAATCAACGACATTATCATAACTTGAATTTTTTTCATCTAACTTTAGAATGATGACTAGCAAAAATATAGTAGAAATATGACTCGTTTTCACTTCCTTCAAATAAATAAAATAAACCCAGTGACAGAAGTCCAATATTATGTTTTGTCCTAGATCCCCATAACACTTTAAAATTATATGAAGTTGAGCACGATAATATGAGCTACTATTCAAGATTCTCTTCATTCTATTTTATTTCTTAAGGCAGAGGATTTGTGTCATAAAGGAGTTTCCTTCCTTCCTTCCTTCCTTCCTTCCTTCCTTCCTTCCTTCCCTCCCTCCCTCCCTCCCTCCTTCCCTCCTTTTTAAAATATGGAACACTTCACGAATTTGTGTGTCATCTGTGGGCAGGGGACATGTTAATCTTCTCTGTATCGTTCCAATTTTAGTATATGTGCTACTGAAGTGAGTGCAAGGATTTTTTTTAAAAAATGAATTTTAGAGTCCTGTATTTTGGGACCAAATTTAAAAATCCAAAACTGGGGCAACTGGATGGCTCAGTCAGTTAAGTATCTGACTCTTGACTTTGGCTCAGGTCATGGTCTCATAGTTTGTGAGTTTGGGCTCCCACATCGGGCTCTGCTCTGACAATGCAGAGCCTGCTTGGGATTCTGTCTCTTTCAATCAATCAATCATTCTCTCTCTCTCTCTGCCCCTCCCCCCTTTCAAAATAAATAAATAAACATTAAAAAATCCAAAACAAACCAAAGAAAATTGCATATAACTCTAACATAGTAAGACTGCAATAAAAGAAGTTGCCCCTCCCAAATGGAGTGATGCTCTGACACCCCACCTCTTCTCTCATCTCCTTTCATTCAGGATCACTTTGTGGGTATGACTGGGGCAAATCTCAGCACTGTCTTTGGGCAGGAGAAGAGGTTAAGAACAACCAGTACTGAAGTATTAGATTACATTTTAGAAAACCTGGTTTTTGCTTCTTCAAGTCAATGAGCTGAATCATTCGGTCTCCATTTTTTACTCATTTTTTTTTTTTTTTTAATTAAAAAAATTTTTAAAGTTTGTTTTAAAAGAGAGAGCGAGCAGGGGAGGGGCCAGAGAGAGGGGGAGGGAGAAAGAATCCAAAACAGGCTCTGCACTGTCATCACAGAGTCCGATGCGGGGTTTGATCCCACAAACTGGGAGATCATGACCTGAGCTGAGATCAAGAGTTGGATGCTTAGCTGACTGAGCCACCCAGGTGCCCCTCCATTTCTTGTTTGTAAAATGTTAGGCTTGAACTAGAAGGATGTACTTTTTGAGGGGGTGTGGGGTGTGTGTATGATTCTGGAGTCTTACTTAGCAACACTCAAACTTCAGAAACCCAGGAAATTCCCCCAACAGTCTCATAGAGTTTCTATAATGTCCTAACCCTAGAATTCTCTTCTAGTTCGAAGGAAAGGACTGTCCATCTTGTGAACCTCAAAATCTCCCAGCACAAGGCATTTCTCACAGTTAGCACCTAGAGAGAATGCAAATGCATAGAAAATTATTCAGATTAAGGAAGATACAAATTGTCATGGCAACAAACACTATTTAATTGGTTCTTTGAAGCTCTTAATGGGTTTGGTGGCCCTATTCGTTATGTGGATCCATACATTTCGACTGTAGATCATAGAAATCCTAATGATAATGAGATACAGTGACTTGTAGAACTCAGAGTAGGAGATACACCTTAATCCAGTGGTGTTGTCTGCATTTTTCTGTGATTTCTTTGACTCTGTCTTCCTTTGGCTTTAGCCTTAGGGGTCAAATGGTCTTTAGTTCATAATCTGTAAAAGGAAGGGGTAATATTTTAAGAGACTATTTCCCCCAAACTCTCAGTGCATTTCGTTGAATTTTATCCTTGTACAAGTATGAACTAATTCTTGGTTCCTTGAGAAAGCCGTGCACCAATTGGCTTAGGTCTGAGTTCCTGGGCTAACCGTTTATGAGAGGAGGAAAGGAATTACTTCCCTTTGATTAATCATGCCCTAGAATACTCTAGAATTGAAGACACAGTGAGTTCACCTTGACCTGAGAAAGGAGGATGACAGGAGGGAGGGGTCCATTCTTGAACAAAACCAGTATTCTTTTAGGACATGGAATGGGACCAAGTCCAGGGCGGGGTATACCAGCGTGTCCTGTCGTTCACCCTTTCCACTCCCAAATAGCCATATACATTTTTCCTCTTATGCGTGTTCCTAATGAAAATTTGCCCTTAGATGAAACGCTCTCACTGCCTCCCCAAAAAAGGACTTTTCCAGGTCTCATCTAGTTCCAACAGCAGGATCTTTAGTGATGTATTGTCTTCTTTCTCAAATCTGAGGGAGCATCTCATGGTCTTGCCCCCTGTGGCTGAAGAATAACATGTCTATCCGTAGTGCTCAAGCCAGACCAGGGAGATTGCAGTAGACGTTCCCATGTTTAAAGGAGGATCCTGGAAAAGTACACACAAGGATCAGTGATCACTCTTTCCTAGTCCAGGAGAGTTGGGTGCCCCTGTACTGGGAGAAGGTTAATTTCTTAGTGATTTTTATCTCTGAGAGTGTCTCCTTTTCCCTGGTCTCCCATGGCCTCTCAGGGGTGGCCTTTGAGAAGGACTGAACGACCATTGGAAACTGCAACTGCACTAACTCTCTCACCTCTTGTGGGGAATTGGGAGGGAGGGACCTCAGGTTGCCTCAGATCTGTGGTTCTCAGTGTGGTCGGGACCAGCCACATAGCAAATAATGGGCTGTCACCCCAGACCTAATGACTCAGAACAGGGGCTCCAGTGGTATGTCCTTCAATACTACCTCCCAAAGCATCAAGTGCGCTTTCTAGTTTAAGAGCCATTGACTTAGACGTTTAGCGTTTTTTTTTGTGGTTCTTTGGCAAATCAACTCCCTTAAAACTAAGTGGGCTACTAGTTGGTTTATGGTCAGTTCCATTTGCAGTAATCGTAGTAGCAGAGACCCTGCCTGGTCATTGTCTCTGAGCCTGTCAGAGCCTGCTCCTGCCCTGTCTTGGCCTCTGCTTGTTCCCTGTCTTTGTGCTGCACCTTAATTGCACTTTCACAAGGAAGTGTATTGTCATCTCTGTTAGGCATGGGTATGCCTGTTAGAGGGAGGTGCTTGGGAAAGGACCCTTGTGGGGGTAGGTCAGGTGTCTTCCAGGCTCCATTCTGCTCTCCTGGGAAATTTCTCACTTCACAGCCTCTGTTTTCGCAAGCTTTAGCTCTGTTTCCACTAGCATGGCTTTTTGGTTGGTTGGTTGGTTGGTTGGTTGGTTGGTTGGTTGGTTGATTGGTTGGTTTGTGTCTGAACCGTACTGGAGTCCACATTACTGAACTTTGAGCTTTTTTGGGTTATAGAGGTGGAGAGGGCCTCTCATATCAAAGATCTGTTTCTCCCCTCCTTGCTTTCAGCCTAAGCTTATCTTTATCTAGGCTACAGGAAGCAGGCAACACATTTCTTCCGTCTTAATTTTTGTACCATTTACGTTTCTTTTTCTTGAAGCAGCCATAATAAATACTTGGAGCAGACCATGAGATTTAAGGTATTGGCTCTTCGGTTAAGAGTGCTGATGTTAAACTCTATCAGAGTTAGAAACTGGTGCCACCAACAGATGGGAAGCAGATAAGGAAAAGCCAGTCCTTTCTCTCCTGTCTAGCCTTTCCATCTCCCACTTTTGACCCATGGCCTCATGGGGACAAGCTGGCAAAACATGGAATCCATGGAATAGAACTCAGCAATAAAGAACAATGCACTGTTGATACACTCTATAGTATGGATGAAAGCGGTCAGACATAAAGGAGTGTACACCTTATGAGTCTATTTATATAAAACGCTACAAAACTAGTTTATCATGAATACTAACGGTGAGAGAAAGTTGGGGTTCCGGCTCCTGGGCTGGAGAGGTGACAGACCGGATGGAAAAAACACAAACGGACACAAGAAACCTTCGGGGTTGATAATTTCACAGATACATTCATTTATCAACTGTCATCAAGGTGCACATTTTATTTTTCAGGGAGAGAGAGCACGTGCACGTGCAGGGGAGGGGCAGAGAGAGAGAGAGAGAGACAGAGGATCCAAAGCGGGCTCTGTGCTGACAGCAATGAACCCGATGCAGGGCTCAAACTCAGGAACCGTGAGATCATGACCTGAGCCCAAGTCGGAAGCTCAACCGACTGAGCCACCCGGGTGCTGCAAAGTGCATCTTGTAAATACGTGCAGTGTACTGTATGTCAGTTTTATCTCAGTAAAGCTAGTCAGATTACTAATACATTTCTCCATTAAAATAATGCAGATGAAGCAAACAGCCTCCCCCTCCAAAATAAAACAAACCAAAACAACCCCTCGAATCTTCGTTACTCTAAGTAAAAAAGAGGTGGGTGCCTACACTCTTCCTGGCCCTTAATTAGTCTGTGTCCTGTAAATTCTTGCAACTTCCGTCTTCTTCTCTGAAAACCAGAGCCCCTACCACCTGTCTCAGGGATACCTCCCAAGGAGTCTGTGCACATCGAAAATGAGGTGAGAGTGTGTTATGTGAGTTAACACCATTCTTCCTCACAAGATCCCTCCTCCTGAGCATTGAAAAGATCCTTCAGGAGCTTCGATTTGGCCTCCTTTTCCTTCATAGATGCAAGGAGAAAGTGAGAGTATATGTCCCACAGATACGCTATACCTGCATTTTTTGGTAGTGAGTTAGTTGGGTAACTGTGTCATTAATTTGAAGCTGTCTTCAAGAAATGGCAGTGGGAAAAGATATGTCTTGAAGCAAATCAGGCTGATGATGTGTGACAAAGGCTGTTTGATTTTCTGAGTTTCAGTTATTCTGTAACCACAAATGGAGTAGATTGGTATATTATAAAAATATTTTCTCAAAAAAACCCCACAAAAAAACAAAAAAAAAAAAACAAAGGCCGGGGCGCCTGGGTTGCTCAGTCAGTTAAGCGTCTGGATTTCAGCTCAGGTCATGATATCATGGTTCATGGCACTGAGCCCTGAGTTGGATTCTACACTGACAGTGGGACGCCTGCTTGGGATTCTCTCTCCCTCTCTCTGCCTCTCCCCTGCTTGCACACACATGCTCTCTCTCCTCTCTCTCTCTCAAAATAAATAAATAAACTTGGAAAAAAATAAAAGCATCAAGAGGTAATCCTATCTAGAAACTCACCTTTACACTACAGCTATCCTGTGGCAAGTTGAATGAGACAAGAAAGAGATAATCTTATTCCTGGCGTAAATACTCCGCTGGAGTGTGCATCTGGTGACTAGTGACTGCGCAGGGTTTATGGCTGTTTCATGTTAACATTTTTGTAGCTGACAAGTGACTTTTTTTTTTTTTTTTTTTACAAATAAGAGAAAAAGAAAGTGGTTGAGTTTTTCCAGCAATTAAAGGATCCAAAAATGTCAATAGAATTTGAGAATTTACCATGTGTTATATATGTTTTACTTGCTTTTACTGATATCTTTCTTTTGTAATGATGAAATTTAGATGACTTAGGATTCACCTTTGGTCATGGATGTCAGGAGATACCAGTGGAAGCACTGTGCGTTAGTCTGGCAGTTGGAGTCTGTCTTGAAGCAGCATGGTCTGGGGCGTCTTAGTTTCAAATCCTAGTCTCACCACTCAGTAGCCTTTAATAAATTACTTAGTCACATTCTGTCTCAATTTCTTTATCTGTAAAAGAAGGGCAGTAACAACGCAGACCTCATGAGGTTGATTAAAAGGGCTCTTATATATGTAAAGTGCTTAAAATAGTGCCTTCCACGCAGTAAGCATTGTGTAACTATTGGCTTACTATTTATTACTATGCCCGCAAGAGTGTTTTATTTTTAGAACTCCATACTTGGAAAGATTTTTTTTTTTTTTTATACGGTGTATACAAATTGAGCATTTAAACATGAATGTTTGTCAGATTGGAAATAGAGTTTTTGGGGAAAATACAGTAAGGCTTTTAACACTTGTTAGCAGGTTTGTCTTCACAAGAGTTAAAGCAATTTTCACTCCTATCAGCAATCAGTAAGCCTCCCTAGAAGTGGTATTATTAAGCCAAATTAGAATGTCTTTCTCTAAAAAAGAATCTTAAAATGAACCCGTTTTCCCGATTTAACCTAGGGGGAAAAAGTAAAATAGGATAGGAGGTATTTGGGAATATAAGGAAGAATTATCCTATACAATCTACTGAAAAACAGGAAAAAAAACCAAACCATTTAAGGGTAGGCAAGGAATCTTCTCTGGGAAAACCAATAAACAGCTTTCCTGTTAACTTGTTTCATACTGTTTGGGAGCTATGGGCATTCACACACCTGGCTTGATCTATAATATTTGGATAAACTGTTGTACGTATTGCATCAGTTGATTCTTTTTTAAAAAAGGAAACATTCCATACCTTGGTGTTTGCCTGTATATCGAGGTTTACTGGGGAGACAGAGGTGTCCTACGACTTACTTTGGCCTCCTTCGGAGAGCAGCTTCCTTAGGGTTATGACCCGCCTCTTGGGAAGAAAGTTCTCAACTGGTATATTATTCATCTTGAAACTATTATTCTTTACTGTTCCTGTTCCAGTTCTTACATTTACGTTATTCCCTCCATCTGAGGTGTAACATCCCTTTTGTGTCCTAATGTTTCTGAGAAACAGCATAATAGTTCTTTAAAAAGGATTAAATTCTATACTTAATAGGGGTAGCTTTTATCTCTCCCTCTTCTTGCCCCAATAAAGAAAAAAAGGAGCTGTCACTGAATTGAGAGGGAATCCTCCAGTCTTTCAAGGAAATACGGTGTAATATGTATGAAGGAGAATTGCACCAAAATATTGTGCAAGAGGCCTGAGTGGGAGACGCTTTCCTCCCACGGAGGTTTGGGTGGGACAGTTAGCTGTCCTTTTAGGACCTGCTAGTTCCCTCATTTTATCTCCAATAACTGATTTTTGTTGTGATCCTGCCTTAGTTTATACTCTCTAAAAGCTAGAGATGGACAATTGAATTTTACTTAATTTAGTGCTAACTAGAATCGAAATATTCAAATTTGGAGAATTTGTTGAAATTGGTGGGTAATTGCATAAATGCTTAGGCATTACTTTTCCATTTTGGCTTAAAACACCTCCTCTCTCTTCATTATATAATTACACCATTATTTGACCCAAACAATTTTAAGTTATTTTCCCACACAGATTAGACAATTATCTGAATTTAGCTTTCTAGTTTCAACACAGTGGAAATAAAAGATTTTTTTTTTCTTTTCCCAGGATGTTTTGACCCATGTTAGAACAATACCTCTTATCCTAGGCGCCAAAATGTGGTACCTGTTATAAGTTATAGAATTAACTTCAGCTAGTGTTTCCTGTGAGATTTCACCCTGGCAGACGTCAGCCTCCAGAGCCACTGAGGAAGCAAAAACAATAAACTCTGCTTGCTGATATTCCTTTACTTTTTAATATATTCTGAGGTCTGTTATTCAGGGCTTGTTGTGGTTGTTGTTGATACATTCATTGCGAAGCCTTCAGGAGGTTAATCCCGAGGTAAGTCTTGGCTACAGATCACTTCCCACATATTGTCCTTCAGAATATTTGGAAGTGAACGGTGTGCCTGGGTGGCTCAGTTGGTTAACCATCTGATTCTCGACTTTGGCTCAGGTCATGATTTCACAGTTCGTGGACCTGAGCCCCAGGTTGGGCTCCACGCCGACAGCATGGAGCCTGCTTGGGATCCTCTGTCTCAACCCCTCCCCTGCTCGTGCTCTAAATAAACTTAAAAATAATAAACTTAAAAAAAAAAATATTTGGAAGTGAAGCTTTAGCGTTCCTTAGTTTAATAGCAGTTAAATGTTAACTATTAAGCCACAGGAAGTAAATAAAATGTTGTTTCTGATATCATTATGTAAATTTGCCTTCAGCTTTGTTATATGATAATCATACTACACGTACAGATTCCTTGGTTCCGTGCTTGCATGTTCTGATTCAGTATGTTTGGTAAGGAGGCCGGGTATTTGTACCGAAAAGTCAAAAACCCAAACTAAAAACCAAAAACAACCAAGGAAAAAAAACACCCTCCAAGATGTTGAGAACATTTAATGGTGGAAATGGGGAAACTGTGTGTGTGTGTGCATGCGTCTGTGCACTCACTCACGCATGCTTGCTTGTATGTTTGTGTTTTTTATACATCCACTTGGCTATATATATATTTAAGTTTACTTCGTTATTTTGGGAGAGAGAGTGTGCATGCGAGAGAGGGGGGGGGGGAGGGAGAATCCCAAGCAGGCTCCATGCTGTCAACTTCAGAGCCCGATGCAGGGCTTGAACTTACAACCAAGAGATCAAGACCTGAGCCCAAATCTAGATTAGAATGCTTAGCCGACTGAGCCACTCAGGTGCCCTGAAAGAATAAGTCATATATATTTGTTATTTACAAATACACATGCCTTGATGTGATCACATATGGCTATTCAGGATTAATACACACAGTGGGTAAATAAAGTCTACTGTGGTAGGAGATACATAATTGCCTTCAGGGGCCCTATTTTGTTTTTAGTTTGGCTATTCATAAGTTAATTCATGTCTGTAGTAGAGTCACGTTGTACCTGTCTTCCACCTTTAATGGTCAGCCAGCTATTTTTGCTTTGCTAACAAGTATAATTTGGTGACTGTAAGTATCTTTGGTGCTGTCTTTGAATGGTGCAGATACTAGCTCAGCATTGATCTTTTGTACTGGTTTCATTGTTGTATAAAACTAAAAATAGCATTGTAGGTGGGATAGAGGAAACATTTTGGGAAAGTGTGTGCTTTATGGTTGACAGAATGTCATCATCTTCCACCATGCTATTTTGGTAAACTCATTAAGAAAACAGTTGTTGCTAGTAGGGGTGTGGGACTTTGTCTCCCAGGGAGTAAACCACTAGCTACAAATAGAACACGCTGAAAATCCAACTGGAATTATTACTGTTACTATATTTCTATATGTATCAGTTGGTGTGTCATCTGACTCAGGATAATATTCAGTGAAGCCTTTTTTTTTCCTTGCTATTTTTTATCTGTACGTCTTCAGTTGTAAAGATTATTATAGAAATGTAAGGAAACTTAGATAGATGACATAGAATGATCTGCAGCAGTGTTTTTTGTAGACCAGCTTGGATTTTTGCTGGTTGCTGGTGAAATGAGAGATAGGAGGAAAATCTAGTGAACTTTTCCTGAAGGTAAATGTGTGATCCTTCATCATGACACTCCTACTATTTTAGTGTTAAGATAGACTACTTTTAATTAAAATAATGACAGTACAGAGTGGTTTAATTTTTTTTTTTTTTTTAATGTCTTGTCTCCATACTGTTTTCCAGAGTGGCTGCACCAGCTTTCATTCCCACCAACAATGCAAAAGAGATCCTCTTTCTCCCCATCCTCACCAACATCTGTTGTTGCCTGAGTTGTTAATGTTAGCCATTCTGACAGGTGTGAGGTAGTATCTCATTGTGGTTTTGATTTGTATTTCCCTGATGATGAGTGATGTTGAGCATTTTTTCACATGTCGTTTGACCATCTGGATGTCTTCTTTGGAGAGGTGTCTATTCATGTCTTCTGCCCATTTCTCTACTGGTTTATTTGTTTTTTGGGTGTTGAGTTTGATAAGTTCTTTACAGATTTTGGATACTAACCCTTTATCTGATATGTCACTTACAAATATCTTCTCCCATTCTGTTGGTTGCCTTTTAGTTTTGCTGACTGTTTCCTTCGCTGTGCAGAAGCTTTTTATTGTGATGAGGTCCCAGTAGTTCATTTTCGCTTTTGTTTCCCTTGCCTCCAGAGACGTGTTGAGTAAGCAGTTGCTGCAGCCAAGATCAAAGAGGTTTTTGCCTGCTTTCTCCTTGAGGATTTTGATGGCTTCCTGTCTTATGTTTAGGTCTTTCATCCATTTTGAGTTTATTTTTGTGTATGGTGAAGGCAAGTGGTCCAGGTTCATTCTTGAATTAGATTAGTTGGCCATACATTTGTGGGTCCATCTTTGGGTTCTCTATTCTTTTCCATTGATCTGAGTGTCTGTTTTTGTGCCAGGACCATACTGTCTTGATTACAGCTTTGTAGTATAGCTTGAAGTTTGGGATTGTGATGCCTCCTGCTTTGGTTTTCTTTTTCAAGATCCCTTTGGCTATTTGGGGTTTTTTCTGGTTCCATACAAATTTTAGGATTGTTTGTTTTAGCTCTGTGAAGAATGCTGCTATTATTTTGATAGGGATTGCACTGAATATGTAGATTGCTTTGGGTAGTATTGACATTTTAACAATATTTGTTCTTCCTATCCAGGAGCATGGAATCTTTTTCCATTTTTTTGTGTCTTCTTCAGTTTCTTTCATCAGCTTTCTTTAGTTTTCAGTGTATAGATTTTTCACCTCTTTGGTGAGATTTATTCCTAGGTATTTTATGTTTTTTTGTGCAACTGTAAATGGGATCGATTCCTTGATTTCTCTGTCACTTCATTGTTGGTGCATAGGAATGCAACCGATTTCTGTGTGTTGATTTTATATCCTGAAATTTTGCTGAATTCATGAATCAATGCTAGCAGTTTTTTGGTGGAATCTTTTGGGTTTTCCATATAGAGTATCGTGTCATCTGCGAAGAGTGAAAGTTTGACCTCTTCCTGGCCGATTTGGATGCCTTTTATTTCTTTGTGTTGTATGACTGCAGAGGCTAAGACTTCAATATTGTGTTGAATAACAGTGGCAGGAGTGGACATCCCTGTCTTGTTCCTGACCTTAGGGGGAAAGCTCTCAGTTTTTCCCCATTGAGGATGATATTAGCATAGGGTCATTCATATATGGCTTTTATGATCTCCAGGTATGCTCCTTCTGTCCCTACTTTCTTGAGGGTTTTTATCAAGAAAGGATGCTGTATTTTGTCAGATGCTTTCTCTGCATCTTTTGAGAGGATCATATGGTTCTTTCTTTTATTGATGTGATGAATCACGTTAATTGTTTTGCAGATATTGAACCAGCCCTGAATCCCAGGTATAAATCCCACTTGGTCGTGGTGAATAATCTTTTTAATGTATTGTTGGGTCCAGTTGGCTAATATCTTGTTGAGGATTTTTGCATCCTTCTTCATCAGGGAAATTGGTCTATTTTTCTCCTTTTTAGTGGGGTCTCTGTCTGGTTTTGGAATCAAGGTAATGCTGGCTTCATAGAAAGAGTTTAGAGGTTTTCCTTCCATTTCTATTTTCTAGAACACCTTCAAGAGAATAGGTGTTAACTCTTCCTTAAATGTTTGGTAGAATTCCCCTGGAAAGACATCTTGGCTCTGGACTCTTGTTTTTTGGGAGATTTTTTATTACTAATTCGATTTCTTTATTGTTTCTGGGTCTGTTCAGATTTTCTGTTTCTTCCTATTTGTTTTGGTAGTGTGTATGTTTCTAAGAATTTTTCCATTTCTTCCAGATTGCCCATTTTATTGGTGTATAATTGCTCCTAATATTCTATTGTTGTTTTTATTTCTGCTGTGTTGGTTGTGATCTCTCCTCTTTGATTCTTGATTTTATTTATCTGGGTCCTTTGCTTTTTCTTTTTGATCAAACTGGCTGGTGGGTTATCAATTTTGTTAATTCTTTCAAAGAACCAGCTTCTGGTTTCATTGATCTGTTCTATTGTTTTTTTTTTTTGTTTTTTTGTTTTTTTGTTTTTTTTTTTTGGTTTCGATAGCATTGATTTTTTCTGTAATCTTTTATTTCCTGTCTTCTGCTGGTTTTGGGTTTCATTTGCCATTATTTTTCCAGTTCCTTAAGGTGTAAGGTTAGGTTGTGTATCTGAGATCGTTCTTCCTTCTTTAGGAAGGCCTGGATTGCTATATACTTTACTCTTATGACTGCCTTTGCTGTGTCCCAGAGGTTTTGGATTGTGGTGCTATCATTTTCATTGACTTCCATACACTTTTTAATTTCTTCTTTAACTGGTTAGCCCATTCATTCTTTATAGTAGGATGTTTTTCAGTCTCCAAGTACTTGTTACCTATCCAAACTTTTTCTTGTGGTTGATTTCGAGTTTCATAGTGTTGTGGTCTGAAAATACGCATGGTATGATCTCAATCTTTTTGTGCTTACTTAGGGCTGATTTGTGTCCCAGTATGTGATCTATTCTGAAGAATGTTCCGTGTGCACTGACGAAGAATGTATATTCTGGATGAAATGTTCTGAATATATCTGTTAAGTCCATCTGGTCCAGTGTGTCATTCAAAGCCATTGTTTCCTTGTTGATTTTTTGATTAGATGATCTGTCCATTGCTGTGAGTGGGGTGTTGAAGTATCCTGCTATTATGGTATTACTATCGATGAGTTTCTTTATGTTTGTGATTAATTGATTTATATATTTGGGTACTGCCACATCTGGTGCATAAATGTTTACAATTGTTAGGTCTTCTTGATGGATAGACCTCTTAATTATGATAGAATGCCCTTCTGAATCTCTTGATACAGTCTTTATTTTAAAGTCTAGATTGTCTGATATAAGTATGGCTACTCCGGCTTTGTTTTGTTGACCATTAGCATGATAGATGGTTCTCCATCCCCTTATTTTCAATCTGAAGGTGTCTTTAGGTCTAAAGTGGGTCTCTTATAAACAGCATGTAGATGGATCTTGTTTTCATATCCATTCTGTTACCCTATGTCTTTTGATTGGAGCATTGAGTCCGTTGACATTTAGCATGAGTACTGAAAGATATGAGTTTATTGCCATTATGATGCTTGTAGAGTTGGAGTTTCTGGGGTGTTCTCTGGTGCTTTCTAATCTTTGTTGCTTTTGGTATTTATATATATATTTTCATATTTTCTCCCTTCAGAGAGTCCCCCTTAAAATTTCTTGCAGGGCTGGTTTAGTGGTCACACACTCCTTTAATTTTTGTTTGTCTGGGAAACTTTTTATCTCTCTTTCTATTTTGAATGACAGCCTTGCTGGATAAAGAATTCTTGGCTGCATATTTTTCTGATTCAGCACGTTGAATATATCCTGCCACTACTTTCTGGCCTGCCAAGTTTCTGTGGGTAGGTCTGCTACAAACCTGATCTGTCTTCCCTTGTATTTTAGGGACCTTTTTTCCCTTGCTGCTTTCATGATTCTCTCCTTGCCTGAGTATTTTGTGAATTTGACTATGATATGCCTTGTTGATGGTTGGTTTTTGTTCAATCTAATGGGGTCCTCTGGCTCAGTTGGGCAGGGCTCAGTGTAACAGCTCTGTTCTCCACTAGATGGCGCTGCTAGCCTACCGGGATGGATTGTTGTGGCGCTTGTAGGTGCGTATGCACATGCGCGGGAGCGGTGAAAATGGCGCCACCCAGCTACCCAGTCTCTAGTATTGGAACTCTGTTCTCCCCATCAACAGTTGTGCACCCGTCCTTTGTCTTCAGCTTTCCTCCACTCCCCGCTTTTTCACTGTCCGTGACCAGGCCCCAGGCAGTACCTCTCTCCCAAGTTTTGTCTCAGATGCGGCTTTTTTCCCCTGGCCCCTTTCTTCTGGGGGACTGTGGCTTTGACCCGTTCCGCCCCTCTGCAGGAGGGTCTCACTGAGCAATGGTCGAATGTCGACTGCACCCAGGAACGCTTGCTGGACCCTGCTGCTGCCGGTGCCCCGAGACTGCGGCCAGGTGCCAGCCCACCCTAGAAAAAGTTCGTGAGACAGTGTAGCAGCAGCTTTTCAGGGATTATGGAAGATCACAACACACATCTGGCACCAGGCTTCATCCTTCACAACCTTGTTCCAATACCAGCGGATGTGGCCATTTTTCTGGGGTCTGCTGGGGCCAGGTGGCCTCAACAGTCTCTACCAAATGTCCTTCCAGCAGTGGAACTGCTTTTCCCCGTGTGGCCCGAGAACGTCCGGATCCCTCTCTGTTCCTGGGGATTTGCCCTTCCCACCAGAGCACCACCAGGTATCAAGCTGTGGAGTTGCAGACTCTACGCTCCCCTTGTTTACAGTCTTAATGGAATTTAAACCCTCTCCTTTCTCCTTTCTCCCTTTTTAGTTTAGTCCCTGTGGCTGTTTCCAATTTTCCACTTTCTCTCCAGCTGCTTTTGGGGAGGGGTGCTTTTCCCATATCTCCCCCCTCCCCCGTCTCTGTCCTCTCTCTGCCCGCAAAAGCACCTCTCTGCCCTCCGTGGCTTCTCTGTCCCCAAGTTCACCTCTTTGCACCATGTACATGCTGAATTCTGTGGTTCAGGTTGTGCAGATTGTTGTGTTAATCCTCTAATCATTTTTTTAGGTGTGCAGGATGGTTTAGTGTTGGTCTGGCTGTATTTCATGGACGTGAGACACACAAAAAACTTCCATGGTGTTCGCAAGTGTGTGCATTTTAAATTTGACACCTCAGGGTCTGGGAACTGCAGATGGAAAATGTATAGACAGGTGCATTGAAAATGGATGGTTTGATGAATATTCTGGCTCTTTGATTTCTTTTACTGGCTAGTAATATTTGGCATGGTGTACACATTGTATTGTGTTTATATCCTGTGTGTGGTTCCTGGGCCTAGAGTGCTTAGGCTCGGAGGTTCTGTTTCCTGTTCCCAGCTGCCTGACCTTGAAGACGAATGAGCTGATTGATCCTTTGGCTTGGCGAGATCCATATTATCTCCTTGGGACTTCTCCATTCCTGACTTCCCTTTCCCTGCCTCATTGTATATTGTGCGGGATTTCTTTCCCGGAAGATCCAGTTGTAAATGCCAGCTCACCTTTTTGCTTAGCCCTGCTTTTGGCTCTGTAACCAGGTATTGGCTTGACAGCTGGTCTGGTTTATTACGAAATCACAATAGCTTTGAATGTCGATACTCTAATTGTATACAACGCACTGTGTGAGATGTTACGACATTCAGTAAAATGAGTAAAGTATATACCTGTTCCTTAAGTAAATTCTAAACCACATAATCATGTATATGTTTTTCTTCCTTTTTTATGTTGTGGTAAATACACATAATGTAAATTTCACCATCTTAACTAGCTTTTAAGTGTACAGGTGACTGGAATTAAACACATTGACATTTTTGTGCAACCATCCCAACATCCATCCCCATAACTCTTTCCATCTTGTAAAACTGAAACTCTGTACCCCTTAAACACTAACTCCACATTCTTCCCTTCCCACAACCTCTGGCAGCCATATTAGTGGACTCCCTACAACATTTGTCTTTTTGTGACTGGCTTATTTCATTTAGTATATAATGTCGTCAAAATTCATCAGTAGTGTAGCATATTGCAAAAATTTTCTTTCTTTCTACGGGTGAATAATATGCCAGTGTGTTTTCCTTATCTGTCCATTTTTCCACGGACACTTGGGTTGATCCCAAATTTTAGCTATTGTATAGGTAATGTTGCTGCTATGAATATGGGTGTATAAATATCTCTGAGACCTGCTTTCAGTTCTTTGGGGTACATACCTAAAAGTAGAATTGCTGGGGAATTCTTTTTTAATTTTTTGAGGAACTGCCATATTATTTTCCACGGTGGCTGCGCCATTTTCCATTCCCACCAACTGTACGCAGGGCCCCAGTTTCTCTGTATGTTTGCCAACATTTACTATTAGTAGTGGCCGTCCTAATGGATTGTTGCCGTTGTAACGGGTGTGACATGCTATTTTATTGTAGGTTTGATTTTCATTTCTCTCATGATTAGTCATGTTGGGTATCTTTTCATGTGCTTATTGGACATTTGTCTATCTTTGGAGAAGTGTTGCAGTTCTCTGCCCATTTTTGAATTGGGTTGTTGGTTTTGTTGAGTTTTAGAATTTCTCTGTATATTCTACCCATCCCTTACCAAATATATGATTCGCAGTTACTTTTTTCTGATTCTGTGGGTTGTGTTTTTACTCTATTGATAGTAAGTGTCTTTTGGAGAAAAAAATAATTTTTTAACTTTTCTTAAAGTCCCAATTTATCTGTGTTTTCTTTTGTTGCCTGTGCCTTTGGTGTCATATCCAGGAAATCATTGCCAAATCCAAGGTCATGAAGCTTTTGTTGTATGTTTTCTTCTAAAAGTTTTATTGTTTTTGGTCTCACATTTGGCACCTTTTGATCCAATATTGAGTTAAATTTTTTATATGGTGTTAGGAAAGGGCCCAAGTTCATTATTTCGCATGTGTATATGCAGTTTTCCTAGCACGATTTGTTGAAACAATAGTCTGTATCTCATTGAATGGCCTAGGCACCCTTGAGAAAAATCATTTGACTGTTTATATGTGGGTTTATTTCTGGGTTCTCTATTTTATTCCATTGGTCTGTATGTCTGTGTTACACCAACATCATACTGTTTTGATAACTATAGCTCTGAACTCAGTTGTGAAATCAGTAGTGTGAACTCTTTAGTTTTATTCTTTTTCAGTTTGTTTTGGCTGTTTGGGGTCCCTTGAGATTCCGTTTGAAATTTAGGATTTTTTTTTTTATTTGTGCAAAAAACCTCATTGGGATTTTGATAAGGATTGCATTGACTTTATATATCACTTTGGGTAGTATTGACGTTTTAACAACAATCATCCAATCTGTGACCATGTAGTGTATTTCTATTATGTCCCTTTCAATTTCTTTCAGCAGTGTTTTGTATTTTTTTTAAGTCTTTCACCTTGGTTAATTGCTAAATATTTTACTTTTTCTTTTTTTTTTTTTAATTTTTTAATGTTTATTTATTTTTGACAGAGAGAGAGAGAGAGAGAGTGAGTGAGCATGAGTCGGGGAGGGGCAGAGAGAGAGGGAGACACAGAATCTGAAAGAGGCTCCAGGCTCTGAGCTGTCAGCACAGAGCCCAACGTGGGGCTTGAACTCACGGACAGTGAGATCATGACCTGAGCTGAAGTTGGACGCTCAACCGACTGAGCCACCCAGGTGCCCCAATATTTTGCTTTTTCTGATATGGTTGTAAATGGAATTATTTTTGTAATTTACTTTTCAGATTTTTCATTGTTCATGAAATATAACTTTTTTGTATATTGATTCTGTATCCTGACACTTTGCTGAATTAATTTGTTCTAAGTTTTGTGTGTGTGTGTGGGGGGGGTGGGATTTCAGGATTTTCTACTTAGAAAATCATATCATCTGTAAACAGATAATTTTACTTCTTCCTTTCCAATTTGGGTGCCTTTTGTTTCTTTCAGTTGCTCAGGCTAGAACTTCCAGAGCAATGTAGAATAGAAGTGGTAAAAGTGGATGTCCTTGGCTTGTTCCTAATTGCAAAGGACAAGATTTCAGTTTACCTGGAGTGTGATGTTCACTGTGAGTTTTTCCACTTACGGCTCTTATCATGGAAGGAAGTTTTCTCCTATTCCTAGTTTGTTGATTGTTTTTAGCACAAAACGGTGTTAAATTTTGTCAAGTGCTTTTTCTGCATCATTTGAGACAATCATGTGTTGTTTTTTGTCCTTAATTCTGTTGATGTGGCATATTATATGGGTTGATTTTTGTATATTGAACTATCCTTATTACATTCCAGTAATAAATCCCACTTGGTTTTAATGTATAATTCTTTTAATGTGCTAATGAATTCTGTAGCTAGTATTTTGTTGAGGACTTTTTGCATCAATGTTCATAAGAGATACTGGTCTGTAATTTTCTTTTCTTGTGGTGTCATTGTCTAAATCATAATGCTGCCATTATAGAATAAGTTAGGGTGCATTCCCTTCTCTTCAGTTTTTTGGAAAAGCTTGAGAAGGATTTGGTATTCTTTCTTTCTCTTTTTTTAAGTTTATTTAATTATTCATTTATTTTGAGAGAGAGAGTGAGCACATGCATGCACGTGTGAGAAGGGAGGGGCAGAGAGAGAGAGAGAGAGAGAGAGAGGGAGAGAGGGAGAGAGGGAGAGAGAGGGAGAGAATATCCCAAGAAGGCTCTGTGCTGTCAGTACAGAGCCCAACCTGAAGCTCTATCTCACGATCACGAGATCGTGACCTGAGCCCATATCAAGAGTCCTGTGCTTAACTGACTAAGCCACCCAGGCATCACAAGGATTGGTATTCTTTAAGTGTTAGGTAGAATTCATCAGTGAAGCCATCAGGTTTCAGGCTTGTTTTGTTAGGAGATTTTTGATTACTGATTCAAGTTTTTGGTACTCACATACCTATTTAGACTCCCTATCACTTCATGACTTGTTCTTGGTAGGTTTTGTGTTTTCAGGAATTTGTCCATTTCAACCGGCTATCCAGTTGGTTGATACACACTTGTTCATAATATTCTCTTATAATCCTATATATTTCTTTTGAATTGGTAGTAATTGGGGTTCCTGGATGGCTCAGTCCATTAAGTGTCCAACTTCGGCTCAGGTCATGATCTCACAGTCTGTGGGTTCGAGCCCTGCGTCAGGCGCTCTGCTGACAGGTCAGAGCCTGGAGCCTGCTTCGGATTCTGTGCCTCCCTCTCTCTGCCCTTCCACTGCTCACTCTATCTCTCTCAAAGGTAAATAAACTCTTAAAATAATAATAATTTAAAAAAAAGCTAAAAAGAACCTAGAATTGGTAGTAATGTCCCACTTTCATTTCTGATTTTAGTAATTGAAGTCTTTTTTCTGAGTCCATCTAGCTAAAGGTTTGTCAGTTTTGTGGATCTTTTCATAGAACCAGGTTTTTTGTTGATTTTCTCTGGTGTTTTTCCATTCTCTATTTCGTTTATGTCCTCACTCATCTTTATGATTTCCTTCTGCTAGCCTTGGTTTTAGTTTCTTCTTTTTTTTTTTCCCTAAGTTCTAAAGTTAGGTGTTGATATGAGATCTTTATTTTTTTTGTACGTGTTTATAGCTCTGAATTCTCTCCTTAGCGTTGCTTTCTGTGCCTCCTGTAAGTTTTAGTATTTTGTTTTCCTTCATCACTATGTTCTCCTTTTCCATTGGTTGTTTAAAAGTGTATCGTTTAACTTCCACAGTTCTGTGAATTTTCCGGTTTTGTTGTTGATTTCTGATTTCATTCTTCGTGTTCAAAGAAAATACTTTAAAATCTATGGAGACTTAATTTGTGGCCTCACATATGGTCTGTCCTGGAGCATGTGCCACGTGTGTTCTGTGGCTGCTGATAGAGTGTGCTGTTTGATGGCTTTTATGGAGAGTGCAGTAGTAAAGTCTCCACCTACTTTTGTACAACTGTGACTTGTTTCAATTCTGTCTATTTTTGCTTCATATTTTGATGGTGTGTCCCTGGGGTATAAATGTTTATACTTGTTTTATCTTCTTGATGTATTGAATCTTTTATCAGCTTATCATGTGCTTCTTTGTCTTTTATAACTTTTTTTATTTAATGCCCCTTGTATCTGATATTAGTATAGCAACCCCTGCTCTCTGTAATTGCCTGGAATATTTTGTTCCATCCTTTTACTTTCAAACTATTTGTTTCTTTGGATCTGAAGTAAGTCTCTGGTAGCCAGCATATAGTTGGTTCATGTGTTTTTATTAATTCGGCCAACCTCCATCTTTTGATTGGAGAATTTAATCCATTTGCATTTAAGTTAATTACCGATAAGGAGGGACTGACTTCTGTCTTTGTGCTGTTTTCTACATGCCTTATACAGCTTTTGCCCCTAATTTCTTGCATTACTGTTTTCCTTTGTCTTTAGTTGATTTTTTATAGTGAAAATTTTAAGTAACTTACTCATTTCCTTTTATTTATATTTTCTATCTGTTTTCATTATGGTTAGCATGGAGATTGCATTCAACATCCTAAGATTATAACACTAATTTGAATAGATACCAGCTTAACATCAGTAACATACAAAATCTGTGCTCCTTCACAACTCCAGCCCCATGCCATTTGGTTGTTGATGCTGAATCCCTCTAGTGAATTTCTCATTTTTCTTAACTGTACTTTTAAGCTTCACAATTTTTTTTTTAACTTTGTGTTCTTTTATTGACATTACTATTTTTTTATCCATTGTTTTCTTTTTTTTTAATTAAAAAAAGTTTTTTTTAATGTTTATTTTTGAGAGAGACAGAGAGAGAGAGTGCACATGGGGGAGGGACAGAGAGAGGGAGACACAGAATCCAAAACAGGCTCCAGGCTCTGAACTGTCAACACTGAGCCAGATGTGGGGCTTGAACCCATGGACCATGAGATCGTGACCTGAGCCGATGTCGGACGCCCAACCGACTGAGCCACCCAGGTGGCCCCCATCCGTTGTTTTCTTGATTTTTACATATTTTTATTATTTTTTGTAACATCTTTAAAACAGCTTTTTTAAAAAAATGTTCATTTATTTATTTTGAGAGAAAGTGCACATGTGTGAGCGGGGAAGGGCAGGGAGAAGGAGAGAATCCCAAGCAATCTCCATGCTCAGCATGGAGCCCGATGCGGGGCTCTATCTCACAACGGTGAGATGACCTGAGCCAAAATCTAGAGTCAGATGCTTACCCAACTGAGCTGCCCAGGCACCTTTAAGACAGTTACTTTGTTTATTATTTTTAAAAATTTTTTTCCTTTTTTTTTTCCTTCAATATTTGTTTATTCTTGAGAGAGAGAGACAGAGTGTAAGCAGGAGAGGGACAGAGAGAGAGGGAGACACAGAATCCGAACTCAGTCTCCAGCTGTCAGTAGAGAGCCTGATGCGGGGCTCGAGCTCATGAACTGCAAGACCGTGACTTGAGCCAAAGTCGGACACTTAACCGACTGAGCCACCCAGGCGCCCCGAGACAGTTGTTTTCAAGTCTTTGTGTAGCATATCCGCCATAGATCTCTTTTAGGGACAGTTTCTGTTGATTTATATATATTTTTCCTGTTTCTTCGTATGCCTTGTGAATTTTTTCAGCACCTAATGTTTGAATCTAATAATTCAAATGGAAATCAGATTCTCCCCCTTCACAGGTTTGTTGTTCATTTGTTATTGTTTATTTTTTAATTGTTGTAGGCTCTGTTTGTGCTGAGAATCAGCCTGAGGTGGGAACCTAAGATCTTCTCAGTTCTTTTCTGATCCTTCTTCTGGTCGTATGTGGTCACTTTCTAATTTGCACATACGCGGAGTTGTTTCTGAGTGTCCTAATCTTTAATATCTGCTTCCCCATAGGGGAAAAAGTGAAAAATGAAGGGAGAAGTAGGGACGCGGAGTCTTTACATCTTCCAGCAGTCACTGCAGTTCAGCTGGAGAGGCGGGGACTTTGAAAGGTGTGGGGAGGTGCCCAGTGTCTTGTGCCTCCGTGATAGGAAGCGGCGATGGGAGCAAGATTCCCGATAGCTTGAGGGCAGGGTCCTCCCCCACACCCACAGGCTGTGTGCGACCTGGCTCTGGGTAAGGCGTGGGTAGGGTGGGGGCTGCTACTGTGCTACCGGCTGACCTTACCCGCAAGTTGCCGTCCAAAGTTGTAGGCCTTTCGCAGATACCAGAGTCCTGAAATTGTTACATGACGCAGACTGTGCCAGTGCAGGTTCTTATCAAGGTGAGGAGCCTTCCTGGAGCTTCCCAATCCAGCATCTTCCTAGAATCCTCTCCATCCATCATCATGTTTTCTTACGCAGAGTAAGTTGCATCTTAAGAGAAGTAAGGTACCATCGGTGACAAAGGAGTTTCAGATAAGATAGGTTCATCTTTCATCGAGTCTGGGTAACTTCCCGTAAGGTTCTTGATCTTTTTCAGCCTCAGTTTCCTCTCTGAAAGTTAGGGATAGTAATACTAATAGCAAGACTTCTGGGAGGATAAACGAAACAGTGTAAAATGCATGCTTGAGTGTCCAGCATTCAGAAACCATCTTTTACTGTTATTAGCACCAACCTCCCCCAAATGATTTTAAAGGCTGTGACGATTTTTACACAGATCAATGGCTGATGGTGATAAGGGTAATTCTTTCAGGTAAAGTGATGGAGAAATAAGAGTATAGTTTAAATATGTTGGAACAACTTTTTGAAGCAAAGGATGTGGCATAGTGGTTAATGGAGGTGGAATAAGAGAAAACGTAGCTGTAAGTGTTTTTGAATTCGGTATCAGTAGGAGAAAGTTGGACTGCTGCCACCTGCCCCCCCCCCGCCCCCTCACCCCGCTTTTTCAGAACTAAAAGCAGCTTCAGAAAGGGAACAGTTGAAAGAGACCGTAATTATTAGAGTAAGCTTTTGGAGCTGGCGGGGGAAGGTAGAATCGGTAACCCTGGTGGAGAGATTCATTTTAGGTTGGAGAGTTCCTGGCCATAGGAAGCTTAAAGAATTTAAGATTTTGTAACTATATTTTGTTAGTTTCTAAGTACGTTATTTTTCCTTTGTTCGGGATTTTGATCTTTGCAAACAGGGATCATATTATCGTTTGAAGATCTAATCAGATCCTGCTGATAGAGGAGTATCTCTTACATTTGTTTTAAAGGATCAAAAAGTTTGTCATACTTCTGGAAATATTTTTAAAACCAAGATGAGGGCTCCCAATATTTAACATTTCCTGAGTTTTTGGTTTTTTTCTTTGCTTTACGGTACTTGAGTATGGAAGGATGTGGCTGGCCCCCAGTATGCTTTTTGTAAGGTGTAGCTCTGTAAAGGGCTTATTATTTTGTACAATCGAAGCTTTGAAGAATATTGTACTTTGTCAATTGATTAAAAGTAAATAAGGTTCTGTGAGTGAAACAGAATATGCTGGTTTGAAGTGGTTATGTCTGAGTCTACAATAATTTTAGCATACTTAAATTTATTTTTGACCCAAAAGAGCAGAGAGAAACAGAATTCTGAGTCACATGGGCTTTTATTCTTCCCCCACAAAAACAGATATCAGTATGGGTTTTTAAAAGTGTAACTCTGATTTTTAAATTATTTCAGAACTTGTGATATTTAAAGATGCTCTTTAAAAGAAAAAAGTGAATACGTTAAAATTTTTAGTTTTCACTTGCTTTGTGTGGTTTAGGTATCACATTTGACATTTTGTTATACATTTGAGCCCTTTGAAATATTTTAATTTGTGAAAATTGTTATTTCATCTCTTCGGTTTCCATACTTTAAAAATTGTCTGCCACAGATGCTTTTGAGGAGTTAAGAGTTCTGCTAAATTGAATGCCCAATCTGTCTGTGCTTTTGAGGTGTTTTCATTCCTTCCTGGCCTGTGGCCAGATGACCACCTGTGCACAGATCAGTAGGTGTGGTGACCCAGCTGTGTTATTCTGTCATGACAGTTGTGGTCTCTCCAGGATTTTCCATCTTCCTTGGACGGCCATGGCCATTTCTTTCTGGTTTTGGCTTGCACCAGTTGGCCTTCAAAGACCTTTTGTTTTCTGACAGTTGAAGAAATTGGTTGGCGTTCTTACCTTTAGGCAATTATTTAATTGTTTACAGATAACTGAAAGTATCTACCAAAGGTTTCTAATGATGAATCCCTTTATTTTGTTGGAGCTTTGTCATGTCGAAATGACTGGTCATTATAATTCCTGGTGATAGAATTGTTTTTAACCCAAAGAGCGTCAAAAGCTCATTCTTTCTTTTCGGATTTTTTTTTTGTGTGTGCGTATTTTTCCTGTGTGTTAGGACAAATCTCCCTTTTTAACTGTAAGGCATAGTAGATTTAATGCTTGAGATCGTGCTATTATAACGTGCTTGGAGAAATATGCTTTATTGAAATTTTCACTTTATCAAAATAATACAGAGCATTGTTTTGATAACTGCAGATAAAGATGAACCTATCTTATACAATATTGAGTTTAGAACTTCAAACACATATCACATCAACAATCCTAATTAACCCCAGGGGAGCAGTTTAGTGAAGAATATTTTGAATTCTTAATGTAACATTTATACTTACTGGCTTATTTTGATTATTATAAATGTTTCCGAATATCACCTGGTTTTATTAAAATGTTTTAGTGAATTTTCATGAGTGAGTTTTCCATGGGGGTTACATTTCCACCTTTCTGAAGTGAGCCAGTAGGAAAATATGACTTGGTTTCCGCAGTTGATTTAAGCCAACCTCTCAGTAGCACATCTGGTCCATAAAGTTAGGTACACCTGGAACATGATAATGCATCATTATTTCCTCACAGAATTGTTTAGAGCAGTCACATTGGACAACCAGTGGCCGGCACTTAGTGATCACTTACTAGGTACAGACACTAAGTCCTTTACATGTGTTAATTCATTTATGTTATAAATGTTTCAAATGCGCGTTTCCCTTTCCTTCTTTTCTGTCTTCCTTCTCCTTCAGGTGGGTGCCCCTCGAGAGAGTTACTTTTAAGATACAGCCCAAGTCAGAAATAGTAGTAGCTTTTATTAAGATTAGTCTCTTTATTAAGTTTCACCATTAGCCTCTTTATTAAGATTACGCCTTTGACTTCAGCTCAGGTCATGATCTCATGGTACATGGGGTTTGAGCCCCGAGTCAGGCTCTGTGCTGACAGCTCGGGGCCTGGAGCCTGTTTCAGATTCTGCATCTCCCTCTCTCTCTGCCCTTCCCCCTGCTCTCTGTCTCTCTCTCAAAAACAAACGTTAAAAAAAAAAAAAACAGTTTGTCAGCTTCATTTATGGAGCTCTCCATTGGTGATAGAAATAAGGGAAAGGGGTCAGGTCAGGAGACTCGAAGTAGTATCAGGAGGTCCAGAGAGCAGACCCCCGGCAAGAGCGCTGACTGACCCAGAGGAACGTGTGTCGTCGGGGGTGTAACCGGGGATGGAACGGTAGGGCCTGAGCATGTCTTGGTGCCACTTGAAGAGAAAGGCAGAGAGGACCTGAGCAGTAGAATATAAAAAGATGTGGCAAATCACACGAGTTGACACATTTTGCCCCTGAGCCAGTAGGAGGATGAAAAACAAAGTTTGTAGACAGACAGGAGATAACTGGTGTGGGCTCGTGGATGAAAAAGCAGCTTAGCCTTAGGTTTCCAAAGGATAAAAGAGAGACACACATGTTTTAGAGAAATAACTTCGTGTACAGGACCATAAGGACTGGCCACATTACTTGTATGCCATGTCGGCTGGTTGATGGTTTTATTACTTGCATCCATACGTAGCTAGGATGTTTGACACACATTTATTCTGGGGAGTCAGATTGGTATGGAAACAGCATGAAGTTCGAAATTCAGCAGGCCTTGAGGCGCCTGGGTGGCTCGGTCAGTTAAGCGTCCGACTTTGGCTTGGGTCATGATCTCCAGGTTCACGGGTTCAAGCCCCCACATCAGGTTCTCTGCTGACAGCTCAGAGCCTGGAGCCTGCTTTGGATTCTGGGTCTCCCTCTCTCTCAGCCCCTCCCCCGCTCATGCTCTGTCTCTGTCTGTCTCTCAAAAATAAACAAACATTAACAAAGTTTAAAAACAAAGAAAAAAGACATTCGGCAGGCCTAGATTTGAATCTCAGCTATAACATGTCTTGAGCAAGCTACTTAAGCAGACTTCCCCCCTACCCGCACTCAGTTTTACTGAGACATAGTTGACATATAAGTTCAAATTATGCAATGTAATGATTTGATATATGTACATATATGAAATGCTTACTACAGTCCCTTTAGTTAACCTATTTCACTTCACATAACTTTTTTCTTGTGATAAGAGCTTTTAAGATCTAGCTCTCAGAAATTTTCAAATATATGATAACAACAGTGGCAATTATAATCACCATTACACCTGTGGAACTTAAGTATCTTAGAACTAGAAGCTTATACCTTCACATTACCTTCACCCGTTTCCCACCCACACTCCCCATTTCTGGCAACCACCAGTCTCTTCTGTGTTGCTAGGAGTTTGTTTTTGGGTTCCACCTATAAGTGAGGTCATACACTATTTGTGTTTCTGTCTGACTTACTTCATGTAGCATAATGCTGTCAGTGTTCATCCATGTTGTTGCAAATGGCAAGATTTCCTTCTTTTTTATGGCCGAATAATGTTCCATTGTGCATGTGTGTGTGTGTGTGTGTGTGTGTGTGTGTGTGTGTATATACACATATTTTTTATTCGTTGGGTTATCTGTCGGAGAAACTTAAGTTGTTTCCATGTCTTGGCTCTAGTAAATAATACAGTGAAAATGAGCATGCAGATACCTCTTTGAGATAGTGACTCCCTTTCTTTTGGATATATACTCAGAAGTGCAATTGTTGGATCACGTGGTTGTTGTATTTTTAACTTTTTGAGGAACCTCCGTACTGTTTTTTTTATAGTGGCTGGACCAGCACTGGCCACCAACAGTGGCCAAATATTTCCTTTCTTTTGTCTACATCCTTGCCAACACTTGTTATTTCTTGTCTTTTTGATAATAGCCTTTCCAAAAGGTGTGAGGTGATACCTCATTGTGGCTTTGATTTACGTTTTCTTAACAATCAGTGCTGTTGAGCACCTTTTGAGGTACCTATTGGCCATTTGAATATCTTCTTTGGCCATTTTGAATTGGATTATTTGTTTTCACTGTTGAGTTCCTTATATATTTTGGGTATAAAGCCCCCATCAGACATTATGGATCTCTTATTATGGAATGATAATCAAATATTTAAATGACTTATTAGGAATTAGATATGTGGTTTGAAAATACTTTCTCCCATCTTGTAGGTTGCCTTTTCATTTTGTTGATTATTTCTTTTGCTGTGCAGAAGCTTTTTAGTTTGATGTAGTCCCACTTGTTTGTTTTTGATTTTGTTGCTGTGCGTACATATCACATCTGAAAAGTAATTGCCAAGACCCATGTCAAGGAAGTTTCTTCCTGTGTTTTCTTCTAGAACTTTTATGGTTTTCTACAGTCTTACACTTAAGTCTTCAGTCCATTTCAAATTAATCCTTGTGAGTGGTATAAGACCGTGGTCTTGTTTCATTCTTCTGCGTGGGAGCATCCAGTTTTCCTGGCAACATTTATTGAATAGACTAACCTTTTCTCCACTGAGTATTCAATGAGTCAAGTACTAGTTGAGTGTATACGCATAGGCTTACTTCTGGGCTCTTCATTCATTTCCATTAGTCTATTTGCCTGTTTTTATGCCAATACCAGGCTCTTTTGATCACTGTGCCATTGTAATCTTGTGTGAAATCAGTAAATGTGATGCTTCCAACAATGTTCTTCTTTCTCGGGATTGTGTTGGCTATTAAGAGTCTTCTGTAGTTCCACACAAATTATAGGATTGTCTTCTTTTTCCTTAAAAAATGCCATTGGATCTTGATAGGGATTACATGGCGTCTGTAGATGCTTTTGCGTAATATGGACATTTTAACAATATTAAATCTTCCCATCCATCGGCATAGGATATGTTTCTAATTATTTGTATCTTCTTCAGTTTTTTCCATCGGTATCTTATTGTTTTCAGTGTATAGGGTTGTTTTTACCTCCTTGGTTAAATTTATTTCTAAGTATTTTGTTGTTTTTGGTGTTGTCATAAATGATATTTTCTTTATTTCTTTTTCAGATAAATTTTTGCTAGTGTATAGAAATGCTAGCCTTTTTTGTATGTTGATTTGGTATTCTCTAACTTTACTGAATTCATTGATTAGATCTAACACTTTTCTTGGTGGAGTTTTTGGGATTTTTTTATGTGTATAAGATCATGTCATCTACAAATGTAATTGTACTCTTCCTCTCCAATTAAGATGCCTTTTATTTCTTTTTCTTGCCTAATTACTCTGGTAGGACTTAAATCACTGTGTTGATGGGAGTACCATTCCTATTTAGAGTGGATAGCTTTGTCTTGTTTTTGACCTTAGAGAAAAAACTTTGAACTTTCACCATTGAGTATGATGTTAGCTGTGGACTTCTCACATATGGTCTTTATTGTGTTGTGGTACAGTATTCTACACCCAATTTGTTGAGAGTTCTTATTATGAATGGATGTTGACTTTTGTCAGATAGTTTTTCTGCATCTATTGAGATAGACATATAATTTTTATCCTTAATTGTATTAATGTGTTGTATCACATTTATTCATCTGTGTCTGTTGAATCATCATTGTTTCCACGGGATGAATTGTACTTGATGATGGTGTATGATCCTTGTAGTATATTGAATTTAGTTTGCTAGTATTCTGTTGAGATTTTTTGCATCCTGTATTCATGAGGGATATTGACCTATAGTTTTCTTTTCTTAAAGTGTCCTTATCTGGCTTTGATATCAGGATAATACCAACCTTGTAAAATGAGTTTGAGAGTGTTCGCTCCTCTTCTGCTTTTTGGAAGAGTTTGAAAAGAATTGGTATTCATTTTTTTTAGGTATTTGATAAAATGCAACAGTGAAACCATGTGCTCCCGTGCCTTTTGATGGTAGGATATGATATGATCTCTTTACTTATTATTGATCTATTCAGATTTTCTGTTTCCTCATGATTTAACTTTTGTGGGTTGTATATTTCTGGGAATTTGTGTGTTTCTTCTAAGATTGGCCAATTTTTGGCCTGTAGTTGTTCATAGTATCTTAAGACTTGTATTTCTGTGGTATCAACTGTATTATCAGACAGTTTTGAAGTAGATTCTTCATCTGTAAGATGGAGATAGTAACATTCAACTCTAGAATGATGAATGAGATAATGTGTATAAAACATCTAGAAAAGTATCTGATGGTTAATCAAGGCTAAACAAAAGTGAGTTAGTCTTGGGGCGCCTGGGTGGCTCAGTCAGTTAAGTGTCCGACTTCAGCCCAAGTCATGATCTGGCGGTTCACAATTTCGTGCCTGGCATTAGACTCTGTCCTGACAGTTCAGAGCTTGGGAGTCTGCTTCAGATTCTGTGTCTCCCTCTCTCTCTGTCCCTCCCTGGCTCACACTCTGTCTCTGTCTCTGTCTCTCTCTCTCAAAAGTAAATAAACATTAAAACAAAATTTTTTTTTTTTTTTAAAGTGAGTTACTTTCCTAGGGAGAGGCCAACAATAATTTTCTCTTTTCCCTTCTCATGGAACAGATGGGAATTGAAAAGAGAAGACCGATAGCAATTGGGAGACTAGAATTTGTGCTAATAAGAAAGAGGCCATGATCTGTGTTTTATCTAAAAACAAAACAAAACAAAACAAAAAAATGGCTTAAGAAGAAAAGAGGGTTAGTTTTTTAAGATTATATAGTTGGATAAACAGTAAAAATCATTTCAAGTGTATGTGTTACTTAAGAGTGCCATGCAGGGGCACGTGGGTGGCTCAGTCGGTTGGGCATCTGACTTTGGTTCAGGTCATAATCTCATGGTTCTTGAGTTTGAGCCCCGTATTAGGCTCTGTGCTGTCAGCTCACAGCCTGCTTCAGATCCCTTGTCTCCCTCTCTCTCTCTCTGCTCTCCCCACTCCCCACATACTCTCTCTCAAAAATAAGAAAACAATAAAAAAAAAAAAAGTGCCATGCAAAAATTACCAAAAATTAAGCATTACATATTTGGCCGCTGAGTACAGTGATTCCATATATATTTATAGTCAAATATTAACAAAATTACACATTGGTCAGGTTCAATTGTTAAAAGTTCAGTTTTCCTCATTTTGAAATTTTAAAGCATTTATGTGATGATGGTGTTTTAAACCATGCTACTCATTGTAACAGTTGAATCAATGAAGATGTTTTTTTTTTTCCGTTTGGTTTTGTTTGGTGGTGTTAAGCCTTTTTGGTGTAGGACTGTTTTATTATGTTGTAGCTGTTTCTTTTATTTTTTTTTAATTTTTTAAATGTTTTTATTTATTTTTGAGACAGAGACAGAGCATGAGCAGGGGAGGGGCAGAGAGAGAGGGAGACACAGAATCCGAAGCAGCCTCCAGGCCCCATCGATGCGGGTCTTGAACTCACAGACTGTGAGATCATGACCCGAGCTGAAGTCAGACGCTTAACTGACTGAGCCACCCAGGTGTCCTGCTGTTTCTTTTATAATAACAAAATTTATTTAAATTACATTAAAAAATTATGAGAGTAGAGCCAACATTTTAGTTTTTCAAAGATAATTCTCTATCATGTCTACAGAATATTGGGATTTTTTTTTTTTTCAAAACTAATAGTGTTATTCTCCTTGTTTACTTTCTCTAATATAATCTTAGGGAGTATTCATTGGACTTGTTTTAATATTCATTTTTTTTCTGACTTCAGGAGTGAAAAATACTGTCTTAAAATTTCTAAGGCTATGGTGTATTTTTTTGTGAGAATGCTATGTTGCCTTTTTATTCTTATATCATTAGTTACATGAATATGCATTATCATTTATAAATGATACAGTATACATAAGCAATACTACATTTTTATTTTTATGATTGCCAAGCAATGTCAGTGGTTTAAAACAATCTTGAATTTCTTTTCATTAATCATTGTAAGTATTTATAAACTTTGTTCCTCATGGATATGTTCATTTGAAGATAATACTATGTGATTTGTACAACCATTTTTGAGTAGTTGAAACTTAAAAGAATTGCAAATTGAAATTTCTTTGCCTGGTGGAAAAAAAATAAGTATGAAGTATGGTGGATATTGGCTTTTTAAATATTTCTCATATAAAGTGGCACATGTCACTAAGCTACCATTTTGGTGTATGTTTGGGGTGTTTTTTTCCCATGCTAAGTATGTACTGACTTTAAAAATTGGAGCTTCATTTATTGCTATCATTTGAACAGGTGTCTCAATGCTTGTACCTACTGCAAAACTAAACATGCCAGAGGGAATTTGGCGAGTTATCCAATTGATGAACTAGTCGATAGAGCCAAACAGTCTTTTCAAGGTAAGAGTTTCTAGAATTATGTGCTCTTTGACCACTCTTCTGTCTCCGTATGATGTATCTTGAACTTTATCACCCATTTTCACTTAATAGAAGAGACAAAAAAAAAAAAATGATTGACCATCTGAAGTGTGTTAAGACTTTTGTGGACTGAGGTGAAATACTTTTCAAGATTTCTACCTCTTTCTTTGGTAATTTTTGGACCATTTAGAAAATAGAGTGAGTAAGTGTTTCCAGGAGTGTTGGAAAAGGTAGATTCTACTATCAACTAATAAAGTTAGCCCTCTTTATCTGCAGGACTGTTGGACCAGTGCAGAGTGGCACTGGTAGAGAGTCCTAATGAGAATAATTCTTTGTGTGGGTGGCCAGCTACTTCTGAATCATCAGTTGCTGGAAAATGTGATTGTTTAGGTATCGCTCAGCATATAATAAGACTTATCTTTAACATGAGTCACGGCTGTGTTGATACATAACTGCTTATTAAACCATAAACTCCCTCTTTTGTCTTTGTTTATAGTATGTGTGTATAACATTGGTGTTTCTTTACGCCCAGCGTGATATAATCTATTGTCTCATAATCTTGTGGGTTAATAGTTATTGGCGATGTACTTTCCCTTTTAACACGTAAGTCAAATGCTGCTTTTAGTACACCCTCAAAGTCATAGTATGAGTTCTTTATTTAAATAGTACTTTAAATAAAGTGAGCGTTTTTTTATTTAATCTATGTAAAGCTTTTGTCAACATGAATTTGGAATGCTCTTTGTAATAGAAAAGTACCCTTGACCGATTAACATCTAACAATTTTTTTTTCCTTCATTCACATTCAACTTGTATTGAACAAGAAATAAAAGGCAACACATCGACTCTTACCAATATTCTGTTTCAGAGCCAGGTAATTATCTTATCTGAAGAACAGTCTGAGTGATTGTCTTCTGTACAACACGACTGTGTTAAGGCTTTTTCAGAAAGGGCATAAATTTGCACAGGAACTTAATCTACTTGAAAAATGATGCCTTTGCTGGTATTCTGAGTTGGTGTTTATTTTTCCCCATATCTGTCAGATAATGGGGATATTAAAACTCTATGGTCTGTCCACCAAACACTGCAAATTGGTAGGAGTATGATTTAGTTCTTTCAAAGGACTTTTCCAACATTATGCATTTCTAACTGCAACTAAATATAACTGGAAAAAATCTTCTCATTTTACTCTGACAATTTATTTTACAAACGTGAAACTGTTCAGTCACCATCTAGAAAGTGAATGTATTCCCTTGGCTCCCTTGCATCTATCCCCCACCTATAACCTATACTGACATTTTGACGTGATTGCTTCGTGACTTAGCACGGACACATTTATGTATTACATTTGACTTGAGGTAAAAACCAGAAAGGAATAATCCTAGTTTTTATAAACTATAGAATTTTGCTAAAGATAGCCAGCTCAGCTCTCTGACACATCTTTAGAAATGCCCCCTGAGCAATACAAGTACGGTGTGTGACTGCTGCAGACTTGAGTCGTCACTGACCATCGTCACATCCAAGTGGGTTGGCCAGTTATGGTGAATGTTTCAAAGTATATATCAGAGGTCAGCAGTGACTTAGTGTTTATTTATAGACCAAGTATTAGAAGAGATTTAGTTAGTATTGCTTTCATCCACACGAGTATGTGTGTGTGTCTGCGTATGTGCCTTTTGGTTCCTGACCGTGGAATGTTGGCAATGTAACCTTTTTCGATTGTCTTCTACCTGTACAGTAGAGTCGAAACGGAATGCTACTTTTTGGACTGGTGAACTCATTTGGTTGATGTATGGTACTCTTACTAGAATATTGAGATCATAACTTCCTAGGCAAGCCAGTGTGGTTAGGAAAACTTTGAGTCATTAGCTGTTTGATGTGCTTTGCCATAGGAGAGTTGGAACTGGAAACAGTGTTCTGCTGCTTACCAGCTGCTATGGTCTGAGGAAGGTACTTGGCCCCTCCAAGCCACGGTTTTCTCATGACTGTGACACTTAGCGCTGCTGGTAGTTAGAATTCCATATAGCTTCTACAGAGTAATTGCCTGTGTTCTTTTTTTGAAGCAGACATGTTACTTAAACTGAAGGAATTTAAAGTGAATCCAAGAAGTCTAATTTTGAGTGAGAATGTTGGAACATCTATAACAGACATTAATGACTAGAGTCAAATGACAGGTTTTCTTTTGCTGTTAAAATACGTTTTATGAAAAACGTCTCTATAAATAGAAACTACTTAGTGTGACAGTTACCTCTCGTTCTCTTAATTTGAGAAAAGCAGATTCATGCTGAGGATGGCCTCACATTCTTTTTCCACTCCAGGAACTATCCGTTGCTAACTTACATTTTAAACACACTGAGTTAGTTCATTATCTTTCTTTCTGCAGAAGACATTGGGATTTTACTGATCCGACAGAATTTCTGTGTTTGAGCTTTAGAATTGTAAAGCATAATTATGAAGGTAAATATAATAGAAGAAAACCCTCTTATATCTAGGACTCTTGCATATTTAGTTCTTTAGTAATCCAGGTGTTAGGAATATTTTTTGAGCTAGAACCCCTGAAATTCTTCACTACACCATTATTCAGTGGTCCTATAATTAATAATAAACAGTACAGTTCTTTGAAAAGCTACTTTAAGATGAAAACTCGTAAGTATGCTCTTAATAAATTTTTGTAAGAGGAAAGTCAGTGGAAGTTAAAGGAAAAGTACGTGTCCTTTCTTTTTCTTAAATTTTTTGACGACTGACTGTGTATGCGAAATACAGAGTGATTTATAAAAACTCTGAACAAATTGTAGAATGGGGATAGAACCCAGGTTGCCTGTCAGATGATAGAATCAGCACAGCACAATTTCTTTCTGAATAGCATATTTATGAAATATTTTATATTCATAAAAATTTATTTCTTAAAAGTTTATTTCTTAGTAGTCTAATGAATGAAGAGACTAAGGGTTGACCCAACGGCAAGGGAGCATTCAGAAGAGGTTCTGAAATAATCATGAAATCATTCTGAATGTACAGTGGTTTCCCAAAGAGCTAAAATTATACTGACTATACATTTCGGCTGCCAAAAAATGAGAAAGAGAGCTCGTTAAATTTTGAATGGATAGCATTACAATCAGAATTACTTATATTTTAAAATAGAAACTTTACCTTTTACCAAAAAAAATACATATATATTATTTAGTTTATATTTAGTTGGTTTCCTAGCTTTTTGTGGTTTTTTTTGTTTGTTTGCTTTTGTTTTGTTTTGTTTTTCTTTTTCTCTCATCCTGGTCCCCTTGATATTTTCACCTTCTCAACATGTTTCTCATTTTTGTGGCCAGTTCTGAAAAGAAGATTTATCAGGTAACGGCAGCTTCTTATCTCATTGTTCTAACAGACTTGGGACACCTTCCCCCTCACCTCCTCATCTGTGCTGAGATTTAGGTTTTAAAAATTCCTAGGCATCACAGTTTGGGGGGACTGGGGTTTGACGTGGTTGCATTTTAGATACCTAGAAAAACATGTCAAGCTATGACCAGGACTTTGTTGGGGCCAGAATGAATTTACAAGCTCGTGTTTTCTAGGATATTCGTATTGATTTTTCTCTAGCAGGTAATCAATCAGTTTCAGTTGTATAAGTGATGGAGCAAACCTTTTTAAGTGTGCCGGGTGAGTGGTGTGGAAACAACACCTTTCACTGCCGTCTCTGGAATCAAAATGTGGAGATGATGGATGAGCTATTTTTATAGCTATTGCGTGCTTTTCTAGATCTCATTTGTGTGTCGGTCCTGTTTTTTTCTTCCTCATAAATTTAAAAAACCCTCGCAAGAAAGTGGCCTAAACCAGTTATGGAAAGGTAAATAAATTGAGATGAAATATTCAAAGCAGGGAGAAAATTTCTTGGTGCTCAGTGATTTTAATTATTCCTGTTGAAATTTTTAAAAAATGAATTCTGTTTTATTTGAGACTTGCAGAGATACTGTCTGCTGCGTGTAGGATTAATTATGAAATGCAACTGGAAAACATTACTTCCTGACCTTTTGTATAGGAAAGGATATGAGCAATATTTGATTTTCGGAAGGATGAACTTAGATTGTTGAGTTACAGTGTATATCAAGCCACATTTATCTCATCACCTTTAGCAATGACTACTATATATTGATTTTGATCAGAGATCAAAAAAGAGATCAGTAATTGCATCCTGTTAATTTATGTGGCAGTTATGAGTGTCTCTTTTATTCCTTTATCTTTTCATTTGTGCCATGTTCAAAGAGAGAAATTTCTTTCTTCCATAGGATTAATAATATTAATTTGAATGTTATCCATTTGGAGGATTTTAGGCAGCTTACATTAAATGATGGAGCATGTAACGGACCCTGAAAATAAAAGCTGTATAAAATGTGTTGTGTTTACAAAAAGGGAAAGTAATTCTACTAACTGGTGAATCCTGGCTCTCCAGAAGAATAAGGAAATATGATTTATGTACTTTGACATGAGTGTGAAAAAGGAAGTATATAGTTTATAATGAAACATATACATGTTTGAGGCTGTAGACACTAAGAATTATGTTCCTTTCCTAAAAGACATTGAATGATGTAATAAAAATCCTTTAGCTGGTAATATATAGAAATGCCAGGTATAGCCTCTACATGGTGTTTTCTCCTGTTGCTTCTTTAAGAAACCCAAAGTATAATATTAAATGGTAACTTTTCAAAGAAATTTTAACGAGACACCTACATGCCACGTACATAATACATGTAACTTGGTAAGGGGACCCGATGCCTAAACAGGTATTTGTCCAATATCTGATCTAAATAAGTGAGGTTAATCACTTTGATTTTGAAGAAAGCTAGTTAAGGCTGTCCATGGCAAAGCAGAGTGTAATTTACCTGGCCTCTGCCTCTTCAGATCTCTGAGTTTCTAAGTCAGCGGGGTTCAAACCTTTTTTTAGCAATAAAGGGAATCTTTTCTTCAAATGAAATTTGAAAAGAGCCAAGGTATCATGGTTGAAGCAGAGGTGAGACCCTGTTTAATGAGCCCTAACCTCAGAGTCTTTCCCCAGAACATTTAGAATCCAGCTGAATAGTCTGGTGTACAGGTTTTCCCCGCCTTCCGAAAGTAGAGCATCCCTGTGAAATATTTTTGAAAGCCCAAGGGGCGTAGAGCAAAGGAGCAGTTACCATTCATTTGTATGGAAAAAACTTTGAGTATCTCCCAGACCCAAAGATAACCTCTCTTAGGTTTTTCTGATACCTTAGGACGCATCTTGCCAGTAGGTCCACAAAATAAATGGAGCTAAAGCACAGAGGCTCCCAGACACGGTTCAGAGCTGTGGCCGCGTGGTGCTGAGATGCTGAGCGTGGTCCCCAGGGGAGGAGCTCCGAGGGGCCACCCTCGCTGCCCAGGCTGCGCTCTGCCTCCTCCTTCAGCGGCGTGCCGCGAAACATGCTGATGCTGTTTTCGCTTTTCGCCTTTTTTCATAAAAACAAAAACCCTCTTTGGATTCCTTTGAGTTAGCGGAAAACAGGTAGCAACATGAGTCTTTCATAAAAGCAAAGTGGCCTAAATGTAAACTTGAGAACAATGGGAGATGCCTGTGTTCCTCAATGTGCCAATCCAGGTGTGGCAGATGTTTTCCTAAAAGCGCCGGGTGGTAAGTTCTTTAGGCTTTGTGGACCCTAAGGTCTCTGTTGCAAGTTCATTTCCGCCCTTGTAGCATGAAAGCAACCACAGACAAAACATAAATGAATGGGTGTGGCTGTGTTCCATTAAAGCTGTATTTGTGATTGGAATTATGGATGAGAGGATTCATTGGTCAGCTTTGGGGAAAGCTAACTCAAACAAATGAGAGAACAACTCTCTATGGCAGAACTTCCTGTTGTTTCCAATATGCTAATATTTGCCATAAATCCCTGTGAGAGGAGGATGTGGTCTTTAGGGCCAGAGGTTGCTCTCAGGTCAGTGTTCTCCGTCTGGCTGCTCGTTTTAGTCACTCGGCAGTTATAAAACCAAAACCAAACTTCTGTCTGTGTCCCCTTGCTGGCAAGTGCACCACACTTCCTGTGGACGGGTGGCCCTGCATTTTCTAAGGTACAGGTCCCTCTAATGTATACCCGGAGCTGAGAACTAGGATTGGGAACCATGAGTTTAGGCAATGTTTGGTGGAAACTGTAAAATGAACTGACCCTTTCCACCTCTGTTGAGAGGGATCTTGAAGAGGAAACCCTGGCCAGTTAGTAAGGAATGAGCTGAGTTTGGGAGGTTGGAAGGACGGCCCAAGCGTTGTGCGTGTGCTGACATTCTGGAGTGGTGTCAGAATCCTAAGGTGCCTATTTCAGTTTAAAGGGTACATTGGGTTTTGTTATCCCCAGAGTATCACAGAAGGGTCAGCTGGCATTTACTGAGTATATACTGTGCGGTATTAGAGACTAAAAAGATGGAAAGAAAAAAAAAAGGCAAGGTTCTTGTCTTGTAGGGGCTCCTCCTAGTTTATATTTAAAAAAATTTTTTTTTAATGTTTATTTATTTTTGAGAGACAGACAGAGACAGAGTGTGAGCAGGGGAGGGACAGAGAGAGAGAGGGAAAGACACAGAATCTGAAGAGGCTCCAGGCTCTGAGCTGTCAGCACAGAGCCTGACGCGGGGCTCCAACTCACAAGCTGTGAGATCATGACCTGAGCCGAAGTCGGGCGCTTAACCGACTGAACCACCCAGGCGCCCCATCGCGCTCCTCCTAGTTTAGAAGGACAGGGTGGCAGGTTGGGCTGATGAAAATTAAAGTACGCAGACCAGGGAGCAGGTCTTCAGATAACAAAAATCACCGAGCCTTTTAACATAAATAAGCACCTTTGGATTTTGAAAACTCCCATCGTCTGTCTGGGGCTGTGTCCACAGATGGACCACACTTGCATTACCTGCCCGCCTTCCCTGACCCTGGGCCCCTTTCCCTGACCAACCGGCGTTTCTCCTCAGAATCCTTCTCAGCACAGGGCTCTTGTCAGCCACCGCCGTTGGAATACACTTAGTATCCAAAATCGAATCTACTTGCCATTCTGAATCTTGAGGTTCATGTGATGCTAGAGGTCCGTGAAGGGGAGAAAACGAGCAGTGACACTTGGACCGAAGTCACTGTTAGAACTATATAGCTGTTTTTCCATTCATCCAACAAGTATTTACCAGCATTTGTCAGAGACAGTTCATGTTTTAGCTGGTGGGCACACGGTTTAGAAAAATGGGCGTAACGATACATTATTATCATCAGCCTTTGATGACTTCTGCCAGGAGGCCCCTGGATAAGGTTTGCTGATAACTGAGCAAACAGCTTATTTTGCTGGGAAACAAGGATGCGCTTTGAGGCTGCTCAACAGAACGGCATTTGCTCATAACTTGCTGAATTTTCATACTTGAGGGTGCATCGTACAAAGTACATACAAAGTACGATCCTATGCAAAGTACAGGAAACTGGGAGCTTCCAGGAATGCCTTTTTACATCCCTCCTCAGGAAATCTAGAGTGTAATCGGTCCCCCACTGTTATTGGTGAGTTTTACTTTTATTGCTCCGTTGTGTTCTGCGAAACAACTTGCAAATACACAAGTGTAGAAATGTATGTAAAATAACGAGACCCTGGGAAAACCTGAGAAAAAAGTCCAGTGTCGATGTGGAGTTGTAACATTGAAGGTAGGCCGTGGTCACATAAGTAGTTGAGACTCTGAACTTCTTGAGATCTTATTGTCCATAAGGAAAAGAACGACAGCTTGGCCTTGGATTTGGAGATTTCCCCCTGGGAGTCTGTGTGGAGCCGACTGAGAGACGTAGTACATCTCCACAGTGTCCCCTTAACACTCAGATGCGCATACTGGTTTCTTAAAGTTGCATATTTTGACATTCCTTGTTAAAACGTAGAGCCGAGCCCTGGAAAGCCTAACACTCTGAAAGGCTTTCTGGGGAGGCCAAGACAATACATCCCCAGTAGCTGTGACTCTGTAGTGACTTGGTCCCACTTGTGAGTCCCGAAGCTCGGGACTCCGTGCACCACAAAGGAATCCCACAGGAGAGGCTAACCGCTTAGGGGTTTGTGTACCCTCGGTTGTCCTGCAAGATGGTGCATCGCAGTGCCGGAAGAAGATACGAAAATTTGTGTTGACTTGTATGTTCTCACCCTTTGGATTTGTCTTTTGCCTGCATTTCATATCGTACAGAATAGACCAGCAGTGCAAAAATGCATGAGTGTGGCTGATGATCTGCACCTGTGGTGGTGCATTCCTAAATTTTCCGATTGGAGAAAGTGACTTTTCAAAATGTGGAGACCACGGATTTAGAGGAACACACGGCCCATCTCGCAGGTTAAACGTAGCTGTTCCAGCCAGACATTTGGTCTGAGTGGGGCAGCGAGTTCTTTGCTCTCAGTCATGGTCCGTAGGGGCCCGTACCCCGTTTGGCTTGAGTGCACATCCTTCTGTTGTTGAGGTCAAATAGGCAGCTGATGAAGTCGATGTCGTTTGGAGGAAAACTAAAGCACCTGATGAGGACTCTTGCCCTGCGCCTCTGCTCAGAGACAGACTCCTTCTCGTCCTTAACGCCTTTCCCCTCTCCTTCCATCTGAGGTCGAGGCCGGAAGACGGAGCCCACAGAGCGCGGGGTCGGCACGTGTGGCAGCGCGTAGTGGTTTAGCAGGTGCTCAGTAAATGCAGAATGAATGTCTGATCCTTGAATTGACGCCTGATGAAATTCCGTATGTGACTTGGAACCGACAATGAAAACGTAGCCTGGAAAAACTAAGTTTTACAGTGAGCAGGGGATCCTGCTTAGTTTCAGCAGCTCTGCAGGCACAGTTGAGTACTGTGTCCTTAAACACAGGCTTAGTTTTGTACCACCAGCTATTCAGTGGGGGTGAATTTCCAGTATTTGCAACAGAGAAATAATTTACTTTTGGAAATTATTTCCTGATAGTTAACGGGTACCTACCATTTCACTGAGTATTTCCACTTCGGCGCACATTTTCGTTATAAATAACTATATATTTGCATTGAGGGTTTATTATTGTTATTATTATTATTATTATTATTATTCTTGTACTAAACAGAATTCTGCAAAAGATGTTTGGTGACGGGGGACAAAAGTTAACCAAAGGTTTGCTTTCCCCGTTTGAACTGAGGCTGATCTGTCTCTGGGATCGTTTTGGCGAACTTGAAAGGCTGCAAGTTAGTTTTGGAAGGTTGTTTAATGGAATTTTAATAGCCTTGGAAAGATGTGAAAAGTGATACTGCTACCTGGTGGTTTGTAAACCTGACCTTTGTGAGATGTTTTCTGGGCAAAAGTACCACTTTGTGATGCCAGGAGCTTTTATTGATTCTCCGGAGTCTGCAGTTTTCTGACACTGGCTGTCAATTCATTCCAGCTGAAAAATTATTAAATTTCTTCTCCTGCTTGTGTGGATATTAAATTGCAGTAAACATACTTGCACAACGTCAGGTATGGCAAGCATAATTTTCTGCATGAAAAAAAAAATATTTGTTAGTGGGACCTTGGCTGTTCTGCAGAGGTTATAAATTTCTGAACTTCTTTTTATTTGTTGCTCTCAGTAATATTTATTTCTCTTGGGGAGTTCCAGCACATCTCTTGGTATTTGTAATGTAAGAAAGAAAAGTTTGATTTAGATCGCCGTCTTTAAAAAATAAGCCCCTTAGTTCATCTTTTCTGGTTCTGTCAACAAAAGAAGGATGAGAACCTGGGGTTAGTGGGGTTTAACCCGTGAAAATATAATTGGGGAAGAATGGGCACGATCTGGTGGAAGAATGAATTGAGTGAATAAGGGAAAGGTGAATGAATAAGATGACCATACACTCTACATAGAGCTTTCTGATTTCTTCAGTTTTAGTTAGGAGGGCGAATGCTGGTATGATGATAGTGATCATGTATAGAAGCGGATCTCCAGCTTTACTGTCTCTGTGGATAACCCTGGACCTCGGGGGTATACATTTAAATTCAGACAAGTGGCCAGATTCCCAATTCAGTAGGTCTGCCCTTGGCCTAGGGATTTGCATTTTCAAATGAATCGCTCAAGATGCCTCAGACGCATGTGGTAAGGACCACTTCGAGAAACTTCTATCTAGAAAACTTTCTTGATTAAATAACTCTACCGAGTCATTGAATCAAAATACTCAATGGAAGTGGAGAAGAAACTTACCATTTATGTGAGGAGATAAATAAAAATCTGTGCTGTTTTTCCCACGTAATAGATGCCGGGTGTGGAGCCGTTCCATTCTTCCCATGCCTGGCCTTTCATCAGATTATTGTGTGGAGCTTAAAAGTGCAGATTCCTAGGTGCCACTTCAAAAGATTCAGATTCTGTGAGCTAGGCTAAAGCTGGGGAATCTTTATTTTAAAAGCTTCATGGGTTTGGGATTCACCACCTAGATTTTGTCTGTGGTCTAGTTCTTTTTGATGTGTAAGTTTGTGTTGATTTTTCACTCTTCAAATATTGCTTTTTGGGTGTAGTTCGAGTTGAGCCTTTCAAAGCAGAGTATCACACCGTCATAATTAGAAGAACAAAAGGGCATTTAACTCTCATTTTAGAAAACAAATATATGTGTATCTACTGTGTATCGACATGACTGAAGTAATTAGCTAATTTGTTTTTACAGGTACACAAAGAGTATGTGCATTTGTGTAGTTTGTAAATTATCTTTATTTCCTTGAGATAAGATGTGCCTTTCTTTTTCTTTATCTGAGAAGAATAAATTTAAGAAATGCTAAATCTATACGGTAGTTGCAATTTCTCAAGTTTGGAAAGCGCTTCATTTTTATATACTTGCATGATGGAGTATTACACAGATGTGAGTGTTAGTGTTTACAAAGTTGACAGTAACCTGGAAAGTGTTGTTTCATAATCATGTTAAAAAAACATGCTGTAGATGTCCTTTACAATCACAACTATTTTTAACAAGCAAGCAAAAATAATTGAGTACAGAAAAAGGAGAAATTAAACCAATATGTTACTTTCATTGGAGAGACAAAGAATGTATTAAAATTTTTTCTGCTCTTAATATTTTCTGTAAGTACATACCCCTTTAGACTACAAAAACAAAACCTAGACCTCAACTTCATTTTTAAGGAATTGCATATTTTAAATTATCAGAGTTTTTCAGTGTAGAAAATTAAATCACACGTATTTGAAATAGAGTCACTTTTTATTTCCTAAGATACGGGAAACAGAAATGTGACTATTTGGAACAGTTGTTAAACTGAAACTTATTTGTACCTAACTTTGGAATTGGAGGGTTCTCTTTGACCATAGAACAGCCTGATATCCTGAAGATTTACTTTCCACAAATAATAAACTATGTGTAATGAAGACTTCTTCAGGAGAAATCTGAAAGCTGTGTGGCTTAACCTATTCTGTTTCCTGCCCAGCTCTGTGGTTGAAACTGCAATTCTCCGAACAAATCAAAGAAGAACAGGCTAGGGAGGAAACCTCTGCAGTGATCTTTCACCCTTCGCTTTCAGATGAGCACAAGGAGGACAGGGGACCTCCTAAAGCTCCCGCTCACTCCTGCAGTTCTCTTAACCACTGTACTCGGCTTCTTCTGTTCCGTGGAACAGCATTAAGAACATCTTCTTTGAAAGACAATTCAGAGAATATGGGGGGGGAGAAAAGACACGTGAGTAGGAGAAGTTTAGGGAAAGGAAGGTTGCCGGCCAGGAGACTAAGTGGTAGCTTCTTCAAAGAGGAGAGACTTGGGTCCACGGAGGGTAGTTTGCATTTGGGAGGAAATCCGATTGAATTTGGGATCAAAGCCCAGAAGGCCCCATGTGATCTGGCTGCATTCTCCACTCCACACTCCTCTTATCCTGCTGTCTCTCTAATGTGCTGTCACCCAACTCTTCTTCCTTAGTTCCTTAACACAGCACTCACTCTTCCTCTTTGAAAGGGTTTACCTGTGATCTTGCCCGGCTGTCTCTTTCATGTTAAAGTATCAGCTTCAGTGTGACCTCTTCATGGGGTCCTTCTTTGACAGCCCTGTTTAAGGGAATCTCTTACTTCTTCATCTCCGTCATATTGCACGTTTCCTCCAAAGCACTTAACTTTTGCACTTCATACCCAATTGTTTACACATTTCTTTACTTATAGTTTGTTCTGAGAAAGTAGTGAGGTTGCCTGTTCTATTCATCCCTGGACTCAGAGTTTGGCATAACGTATGACCTATCGTAGGCACATAGTAAATACTTGTTGAATGGATGCATGAATAAAAATTATACATTAATAGAATTCTATTTAGAACTATTTAAAAACATTTTTCTTAGTGAGGCATGCTATTTCTTCCTTTAAAATTTTTTTTATTTATTTTTGAGAGAGAGAGAGAGAGCGTGAGCATGTGAGTGGAGGAGGACCAGAGAGAGAGAGAGAGAGAGAGAGAGAGAGAGAGGAAGAGAGGGGGAGAGAGAATCCCAAGCAGACTCTGCACTGTCAGCTTGTAGCCCGATGCCTAGCTCAAACTCACGAACCATGAGATCATGTCCTGAGCTGCAATCAAGAGTCGGATGCTTAACCGACTGAGCCACCCAGGCACCCCTGCTATTTTCTTTTTAGAGCAAAGTATAAACGGCATAAACTGTATATATGGGTGTGTTGTCATCTTATTAGGAAAAACACATTTGCTTTTTCTAAAGACCCTCCCAGGCGGGTGTGAAGTGACAGGATTCAACGGTAGGAGTAGAGACAGTAGCAGTATTTCATGAATCGTGTCTGATAAAGGATTTGTGTGTGTGGGCACATGTGTACCAGATATGCAGAACTATCACAGCCCAGAAATGTGGAACACAATGTTCAAACTCAGAAGGGTTGCCCGTAAAGTCATCAAAACAAAAAGATGGGAGTTGGAGATCAAAGCCAGAGTATGAAACCAGAAAAGCGGAGAGAAAAACAAACCCAAGCACATGGAGTGTAAATGGGAGAAAGTCCAAAGTAGTTAATTAGAAAGGGTCGTATGACTTGCCACTTGCAGTGTGTTGGACTTGACTCGGGGTTTAAAGACTGCATGTACAGTGGACAAAGCCCACTTTTGTCATAAAACCTATTTGAAGTGTTTAACAGTTTGTATTTTCTTCTCCCTAATACCGTGTGGATAAACTATTGAAACGTTCTAGTAGACTGTTACTTGGGGGGCCCCCACTGAATCACACCTTTAATATTCATACTTCGTGTAGATAGACCCCTTCCCACGTTGGCTGTCAGCTTGGCCACCGTTGACTGGCTTTGGCCAATGGAACCAGGAAAGCATAATGCAAGTAGACTTTGTCCTGTACGCTGGGGCTTGTTTTTGTGGAAAGTTGCTTGGAGCCCTGAGCCACCTTGTTAGGAGGTCCGACTACTCAACTGGCAGTATCCTATGGACAGAGAGATGGATAGCCATCTTCTAGCTTCCTAGCTGAGACTCAGACATGCGAATGAAGAAGCCATGTTGAAGGTTTCAGCTACTACATTGATCAAAAGCTAAGCCTAGCCCAGATTGCAGAATTGTGAGCAATAATAAATTATTATTTTAAGCCACAAACTTAAATTTTTTTTTTTTTTTTTACTGTTTATTTTTGAGAGAGATAGAGACAGAGGTGAGAAGGGGAGGGGCAGAGAGAGAGAGAGAGAGAGAGACAGAATCCAAAGTAGGCTCCAGGCTCTGAGCTCAGCACAGAGCCTGACGCAGGGCTTAAACTCACGAGCCATGAGATCATGACCTGAGCTGAAGTTGGACGCTTAACCGACTGAGCCACCCAGGTGCCCCTTAAGCCACTAACTTTTATAATGCAGTGTGTTGTACAGGCATAAGTACGTTGTGGTAGATATTTTTAAGAATGTATTTTAATATAAAAATTTCATAATGCCTTTATTATATTTACAACACCTTTTAAGATTAGCCAGCTATATCCAGGATTGCTTTTCATTAAGCTAAATATGGTGGTAATAATAGGATTATAGTTTAAACAATTACTGGTTTATGCTGGGAACTGTTAAGCATAGAGAGAACTAAAAATCAGCCTCATCGTTTATAATGTACCGTCTAATATGTTAGCCGTTACGTCACTGGACGATAAGACCAATGATTCAGATAATCACAAGATTCTGTGGCATTTTGGTTAAGAACAGAATAGGTTAACTGCTGTTTGTGTAGTTTGTTAGTTCTGTGGCCTTGAGGAAGCTGTTTGGTTTATTCTCTCTCAGACTCAGTTTTCTGATCTGATAAGTAGGGGAAAAGCATACTTATTAGATAATCAGCATGAATATTAACCAAGAGACTGTAATGGTAAGTCTGATACTTTGAGAATACTTAATAAATGGTCACTAATACCATATTGTTTTTGATGATATAATAAGCGGGCAAGAAGGAGGAAGAGGAGGAGAAAATAAATCGATACCTAAGAAAGCTATCTTGCCATTTTAGTTGTTTCTTTCTGATTGTATTCTATGTGTGTGTGTTCATACACCCGCCTGCATTCACATGCCTGTGCTTGGGCTGCTTTTCAGAAGCGACACCGGACCCTACATGTGCTTCTCCCATCTTGAAGTGCGTGCGAGTCACTTGTGCATTTCGTTAACCTGCAGGTTTTGTGTCTGAAGGTCTTGGGTGGGGCCTGAGACCGTATTTTAAGCTCCCAGGTGATGCTGGTGTTGCAGGTGCTTGGAACACAGCAAGTAAAAAGGGCCTGTAGGATGACATGGTATTCCTGACCCTCACAATCCTCTTCAGTCTCCTCTCCAGCCACCGGCTCTCAGCATTATGTACCATATAATTTGTTCTTCAATCACAGAAGCTTTTCTTCAGACATCCACGATAGTGTGTACCAGGTTTACTTAAAGTGGTTTGTTTCCATCTCTTACCCTCCACCTCACCTCCTCTGAAATAGCGACTGCATGAATCTCGCTTATCTTTACATCACAATTAATGTTTAATTAATGTGGTTTGCATGCATGCACGCATGCCCTACGGTTCTTGTAAGTGCAGACTGGAAACTTCGTGTTTTGCCTTACCAAGCGCAAGCAGTGAATGCTCACAGAACCTTCCAAGTGTCCGGCTATGGATCCTGGAGTTTGAAGAAACAGTCAGCCAGTGCCCGTGATTGGTAATGAGGGAGAAAGATGGATTGTTCACGGATGTGAGGTAATTTACAGAGGATAATGCGCATTGGGCAGTTAAAACGACTTTTTTTTTTTTTTTTTTTTTGGTGAGTATTAATGTATACCCACACTATATTATATTAGCAAATAATGGCAAACTAGAGAACATTTTAGATAAAATGAACGCCTTACATAGGAAATGTGGAAGAAAACTGGAACGAAAAGGTATTATCTTTGAAAGGTTTTCTTTGAAAAACTTGGGTCGCTGCATATTGTATACGAGCAAATTCATGTCTTTTTACGTCTGTGCTTACTCTGGTTACATCTAGGCTTTATTTTTCAGACTTGAAATAATTTCCATGTAACAGACTGACCTTCATTTACAGTTGTACTGACTTGAAGATATAATGTACTGTGTAATTAGTTTTAGTAAAAAGAAAGGAGGGGGGATGGTGGGGTGGGAGAAACTTGGCACTGTTAGGTAGAGAATAAATTGAATCGATTTTAAAAATAATGTCTGTAAGTATATTAGCCTACCATTCAAATGTTTCCAAGCAATATGATTTCTGTAGCTAAGTTCTCAAGTAATAGGTGCTCTTTGTAAATTCATAAATATTGCAATTAAATGAAAATTATACCACCCATGAATTTGGAAATTTTGTAATGTTTTTGCTCAGATTGATTAATGTTTTGCATTTTACTGTATATGTCTTGGCTTACAATAATGACATTTAAAGTAGCTTACTTTGAGTAAATACAAGAGATTGGTTGAGATTTTTCCCCAGCACATTAGCCAAGGTTAGTGTGCAATTTAATCTTAATTGTTTTTGTTATTATTTATTTAACAGACGTTTGTCAAGTACCTATTAAGTGGAGGATTTGTGATGATGAAATGCTGTATACATTTCACATATTCTATAGTGGATGTTAGAAGGTAATTTGTAAGTATGGCTTGATAACAAGTTAAAAAACAAACATGTGTTTTTCTTCACTAAAACACAACTTGCTGAATTGTAAGGTGCTACTTAAAGATGAATGGCTTGTTCAGAATAATTTAAGTAAAAGGAAAACTAAGTAGAAACTCGGACCAATGTATTTTAGGTAAGACAAGGTGAGTTTTCAAGTTGGGTGTCAGCTAATTGTTGACATCTAATCACGTATTCAGCCGCCATATTGCTTTTCATTCTTAAACATGGACTCCAGGAAGCAAAATGGCTATCATCATGTAAATAGAAATTCATTTTGTGTGCTGCAAAATATTTATTCTATTCTACCACCAGAACATAAAATGGACTCTTTCTTTGCACATCAGTGGTTTTATTCCCAGTTTTATTTTCATTCTTATGACAGTGATTTTTTTTTTCAGTGAATGCAAGTGTGATTCTAAATATAATTCAGATGTTATGCCGTTTTGTGGGCCCCTGTATTCATAAAATTGTCTACGAAATGGGCATCAAATAATTTTCTTTGTGCTTTTACATCTGGCCTTTCCTCGTTACTTTCACCTGGTGAATTCTAGGTGCTGGTGCTCTCGTCCCTGTTTTACTGAAGCACAGAGAGGTTACAGTGCACATCTGAGCAAGAGTACTAAAATGGCAACTTTCTGATTGATGGGCCAGTGCACTTCACATGATAGCATGCTGCCCCTCAGGGAGAATGTTGTACTCAGATACTTGATATTGCAAATGCATTGCTTGCTATAGTGCAGTTTAGTTTATTATGATAACTGGGGTCATTTCATCAGTTGTGATCATTTTGAAGGAAGCCCTTAGTGGTATTGCAGTCATCACGTTCTTGGATGGTGGTACCGACACAGTTCGCAGGTCTTCAGTTTCATTGGCCGTTACTGTTTCAAAAAGATTAGATACCTGTTAAGAACAACAGAATGTGGAAAGTCAGATCCAAGCAATAATTTTGGGCTCTGGGAACCTTAAGATACTAAGAGAAAGAGTTTTAATGTTTGTTAGTAAATAAGACTGTATTTAAGTACTTTCATTAAGTAGTTCAGTAAGGTACATTTAAAACTAACTCTGCTTAATTTGTAAAAATACTTCTTCTTTTCAAGTTTGGAGATTAAAAATGTTTAAAAGAACATTATGGGACGCCTGGCTGGCTCAGTTGGTGGAGTGCGTGATTCTTGATCTCGGAGTCATGAGTTAGAGCCCCGTGTTGGGGGTAGAGTTTACCTGATTAAAAACATAATAATTAAAAAATAAAAGAAAATGCTGCATTTCATATTTCAGAAATATACATGAGTCTAGTAATGATGTTAATGGTACAGAAAGATCAATTCTGCTCCGTGTACCTTTGAACCTGAGGTTTGGGATCCGTGAAGACACTTGAAGCTCCAGTGTACCCATCAGAGTAGCTTGATTGCCTAAAATCTGTGTTCCCTTCATGCCACAGACCGTCATTGGGTGTGCTGTGAATGCGAATTTGAAATGTTCGCATTTGAAATTTGAAATTGCAAGCCAATTCCTATTTTTTTTTTTTAAATGTGGCTTTAAAAAAATGGATTTATAGCCAGACCGGGTACCTCAGAAACGCTGAGTAAATCCAGTTCTTCCGTTGCCAGTTGTGCCTGGTTTTAATTTTAAGCAAATTGCATTTGTGACTGACTCTTGTTTTGCTTTACTTTCTGAGAACCCGTGCTCAAAGAAAGAAAAAATAAACCCACTTTTGTTCCTAGTTTATTTGCAAACCAGGTCAGACGCCCTTGATTAGCTCTCAGTTGGAGGATAATTTGAACCTTGACAGATTGAACCCAAACAGCAGGGTTTCTCTAGTCTGGCCAACAGATAGAAAAAATAAAATAAAAGCTAATTCCAGTTCACAAGCATACAACAGGACTGAATAAATGTGCAACTGTTAATGAATAGCTATTTCAAATATTTACAAAAGGCTCAAGGAAAAAGAAAAGATTAGCATCTTAGGCAGCTGTTCTAAGGGAAACCTATTAAAAATAAACATGATAAATGATGCTTGAGAGCTAATATATCTGTCAAATATCAAATACACTCAAAGAAAAAAAAAAACACTGTTTCAGGAAAAAAAAAAAAAACAACAACAACAAAAACCAAAGACCCTGTTGGGCAAGCTCTCTTGCTTTGTGGTTGACACCAGAATTTTTTTCTTACTCTTTTAAATTTGTCTCTTCTAATCATGGAATATTCATACAGATAGTATTTTATAGATTGTAGGTCATGGGTAAGTGAATGGAATCATTAGAGTTGTGTCTGTTGTGATTAAATTGGTTAGAAACTTGAAAATTCATCTATATATCATTTGAATGAAGACATACTGTTAATTGTTATTTTATGGGATTGCAGATGATATAATGGTTTGAATATGATAGTAATAACATTTTAGCATCATGGCAAGTGTGCTAGGAAATGCTACATAAAAATGGAAATTATTACCGAGGCAGTGAGGTGTTGGCTCCCAAAGCTGATTACAGGCACAGTCACTATTGCCTGCAGGGTTGGTATCAGGCCATCCTAGCTTCTTCATGGAAACAGTCTTTTTTTTTTTTTTTTTCTCACTTTAACTAAAATTAAAGCAAACTGTATTTGCCACGTATTGGTGACTCGTATAGTGGACCTTTAGCATTCAAGACTTACCATTTGTGTTAACTGTTTCTTGATAACTTGAAAATCTGTGGAAAGAAGCAATTTGAAATTTCTGAGGCTTGAATTTGTATTTGAATAGCTGTATTCTGTGACTGGAGTGGAGATCAAGTCATTTGTCTGCTCAGTGAGTGTAGCCAGCACTTAGAATGCATATCTCAGGGTAGTGTAGAGTGAGCCTCTTGTGGGTTTTTTAGTTGTAAATTACGAAATCTTTGTTTTGTGTCCGAGCGTCACCTGAAGGAAAGCCAGTTAATAATGTACAACCTTTGTGAATTTGGAGATTTGTGGATGGTAAGGATCTACTGTATTAATCATTGAATGTTTGAAACGTTTAAAAATCCTTAGTTATTTTGATTAGAGGTTGTTTCTAATCCCGTCGTTTGCAACAGTGGGATTCTTTAGCAGGAGTGTGGGTCATTCCATGAAAGTTCAGAAAGCATGTTCATCAGTTTATGTGTGTTCTGTGTAGAGAGGGATGTCAGTGGTGCAAATATTAAGCAATTCGGTCATGACGTCAACTAGAAGTCAGGCCGATTGGGTGGACTGATGTGTTATTACACCCCGTTTCAGGCTAGTTTCAGCAGGTGTGTGGCCGTCTGGAGCCCCTTCTAGGGAGGATGCGTATTGTCAGGGAGACCGAGGTGAAGGTCAGCAGAGTCTTGGGACCCCTAGCCCGTTGCTGCCACCTCACATCCCATTCCTGTCCAGGGGCACACTTAGCCTCAGCAGCGTCTCCGTTGATCCATTTCCTCTGTCCCCACGCAAATGGGCAAGATTGAGCACTCCGTAATTACCTATCACATGGAATACGCTTTAATCACCATTAATTCATTTCTGCCCACTAATGGAGAGGTTAGCAAGTGGAAGGGAAATGACTAAAAAAACAAAACTGATATATAGACGGGGCATGAATGAGTAAGGAGTACGTAAGGGATAAGGAAGAAAGCTAGCCAATTTAGTCTTGTATGCCACTTGTGGCTTCTGTGTAGCAAACAATGTTGTTCTTACATTTCTGTTTAATTCTTCGAAACACACACACACACACACACACACACACACACACACACACGAGGGGAATTACATTATGATTTATCCTTACCGGAAGGGCCGCATCAACACTGTTGATATTTTTAATGATGACTTTCTATTTCTGCTGTGTTGAAAGGGCACTGAATATCACCCCCCGTTCCAAAAGTGGCTTTAGCGAGCCCTGGAAGGGTCTGTTTCTTATTTGGAAAATGGTTTGGTTCGGGCTCCATTGATAACGCTAAGTTTTCTTGCTGTTGTACAGTTACATTAGACCCTTAAACTTAGACTCCCTTTGTAGTTCATCATTGTAATTTACACACTGGGTTGGTACATTCTCTTCAAGACAGTTTGTCTTGTGCTTCCAGCTGCTCCCCAATAGCCATTGTGCTGAATAAGCACTTACTTCAGTCTGTCCTTGATACAATTAATGCAGGCATCTGCAGAAGCGGCGGCCGCAGCGGCAGCTGCAGAGCCTTATGGAAGCCAACTTGTGCTTAGCATTGTGATAAAAGAAATAGTTTTGAGCTGGAAGCTAATGTTGGCTTATTTTTAGCATAAAAAGAGTTGCACCTGCCAGGGCTAGCAGAGGACTGAGGTTTGTTGATTACACGTTCTTGTTAGTGCCATTGTTATTGGTAAAATGGGGATGATGTCATCCTTATCAAACTGAATTGGCACCCTGCAGAGTGACAAATAATTTACCCTCTGTGGTTTTATCAGCATGGGCTGCGTGTTAGAAGCTCCTAGAGTGCTGAGTTTTCACAGTTGAATGCTATGGAACTGCAGAGGTGTGTGAAAATGAAAGGGATTGATACTTGTAATCAGCGCACATAGTAATGGCCAAGGTGTAATGAAACATAAGTGCACATTTAGGGTAATTACACTGCCACCAGGTGGGGCCCTGGGGCTTTGCATGTATAGAAGCTGCTTGAGGTGGCGGGTGTGCAGCGAGGACTCCTGCGGCACCATCTGGTAGATTCTCATTTTCTCATTAATTCTTCTGTCCCCTAAGTCTGGGCTACATTGACTTTGAACGGCACTTCATCTGTTCAGTATCTCATCTCATTTTGGTGGGGAGTTGCTTTCAACGGTGGTATTGATATGATGTAACTCACAATCTCAGCTGTGTGAAATATATTAAACCATTCAGTTGATTTTTTTTTTTTTCTTAGTAAAACTGACTGGCTTAGTAATGTCCACATGACCATCTCATTCTAAATGTTTCACCACTTATGTTGTTATTTTAAGTAAAATAGTTTGAAAAGCCAAACGCACCCTGTCCTCCAAGACAATTTGTAAATAACAGTGTGATACATACCCAAAAGAGTAAACAGTGACAAAAGTGCATTTTCTTTGGTTGTTTAAAAAAAAAAAAGTATGTTTTATGTCTCTAGGCCGATTTCGTTTTTGCCTCAAATATAACAAAAACTTATTTTTCAGTCAAGCTCAAGAACAAGAAATCATGAATATACGTAACGTCCCTGAGCCGTGCACCTAAGACTGTTACGGTAGTTTCTAGAGAAAAGAATAAGAAAATGATATTCAAGGTTGTATATTTTGGAGGAAAGTAAAATGCTTTAAGCCTGCTAAATTGATTTTTATGAATATTTTCACATAATGTTAAGAATAATGTAGTTAAGGTACCTATCAGGATGTTTATAGTTCACAAATGGCTGCTTTCTTTATTAATACGAATATTAAGATGATGGAAATTTTTAATGGAATCTATAGTATGTTATTTGTATAATGCAAATAGTAACAGTAAGGTGACATCTGATGGCCACCTTTTTTATGCTCCGTATTTTATAGCGGAATACAGCGTGTCAGAATAATTTGGGCCATCTTCTGGAGCCTGTGGTTGCATTTAGTTGCCATCAGATTAGTGATTTCACAATCTCTTTCATAAACACAAAATAGTATTTGTGCAGTCTGAGTGCTTCTTTAAGAGCTTTGTATAAACAGTAAAAATACCCCTACTAAAAATTTCCACCGAGAGAATCCCCGTGCATCTTATTTTATTTCCACGAATTTTCCTAAAATGGAAATTGAGAGGGGAAAAAAACACATTAGCTTCTTCCACGACCGACGCGAACGCCCCCAGGGATGTCCCGGGAGCGTCAGAGTCGTGGCCCAGAGGCCCGAAGGGCTTTTCTGTCCGCGGCTGTGCTGCCGTCTGGCAGCCTGGCGTCCACACACGTCCACCTCCGGGATGGGAAGGAGTCAGAAGCAGTTTAGCGCGTCAGGAAGCCCGGGTAGTTTCTCCTCACGTTTCCCTCGAGTAAGGTTCCTAAAAGATCCCTAAGGTGGTTCTCGCTGTCCCCTCCTTTCTGTCAATGTCAGTTCACTTAGGGCAGCCAGTGAGTGGCAGAAGGTTGTGAAAACTCCGGACTTCTTTCTCGAGAGGGTCACTTGATTATGATCTGTTACATAGTGTGCTGGTGGACAGGAAGTATGCCAGCAGCGCTTGATTCCTCTCCTGGAGGTGACTCGTTCGCGCTCGGAGCATTAAAATATCAGGGTCTCTTTTCTTTTCCTCATGCATTCAATAGACATTAGTGAGATTACCTATTTCCCAGGCTGTGAGCTCAGTAAAGGCCTAGGCGGTGAGGTCACACTGTTCGAGTCCCGGCTTGGCCACGAGCCAGGTGTGTGACTTTGAGCAAGCAATTTAACCTCTCCGAGTCTCAGCCTTCTCCTCTGTAACCTGAAAATGCTAATGCTCTGCCTTGCATAGATTGTGAGAATTCATGATAATGTCTTCCTATCACAGGGTCTGCGTGTGGCCACTCACCAGATGGTTGCTGCTGTTAGGGTTATTTTTATCGACAACCATGATTAAGAATCTATGCTTTAATATTTAGTAGACAGAAACCATTACACAGGAAAACACAGGAGGAGGTCATTACCCTGTATTCTCCAGTACTGCCTGTTCCTCGAAGGCAAGGACGGGCATACACCTACACAGTGCCAACATAGTTACTAGACATGAGATGCCAAGCGAAGGGCACTGATGAATTAGGAGAAATACCTATGTAGTGCTTCTCATGATGACGTTTTTAAATGCATAAAAAGATACACAGGATTATAAGAAAACAGACTACACTGAAATAGCATTATCAGTATACAGAAAGCACAGTTTTGTGATACGATAATATATGGGTTGATCAATACATTAAATAAGATGCAGCTGTGTGTTCTAATAATTGTCAACATTTCATGGTGATATTTCAAACAGTTTCAAAATATCTGGACTAACTAATGTGATGTGAAACTAGAATTTCTTGTGGACAAAATCACAGGTGCTGAAGATTCCTATAACTTCTTGCATACATTCATAATTGTAGAAATGCCAAATTTTGGCAAGAGATTAGTGAAAACTGATGTGTGTGTGTGTTTCCCATCCAGATTCCGACATTCTTCCCCCTACCCTCATGTCTGTCCAAGAATACGTTCAGGTTTCTGGAGCCAAGATAAGAAACTCCTGGTGGAGTAGAGATAACTTTCAACTCGCCTTCTTAATGAAGGCAAAGATATACACAACAAGGACAAAAGCTAATAAATGCACAAACCAGCAGGTTTGTGTTGTATTGGCCGTTGGCCAAGACCCCTGGTCGGTGGGCCCTCCAATTCTACCTCTGTTGATCCCCTCCTGTAAGATTAGCTATGTCTTAAAGTTTTATACAAAATAGTTCCTTGTTACTTGGTTATGATTGAAAATATACTTACTGTTTTACTTCAGTTAGAATATCAATTTTGTATGAAATATCATTTCCTCTTAAGTCTCTCTGTTGTGTCAGTAGTAAGTCTATCTGTTGTGTCACGGGTCCGTAACATTCCGTTAGTTTACAGTGGATCTGTCCCTTGACCTGTGAGTGAAGAATGCTTAAGAACATGGTAGGTTTGGAATTATTTTTTTAAATGTTTTTAAAATAGTTTTATTTTTGAGAGAGAGAGAGAGAATGTGAGCGTGGGAGGCCAGAGAGAGAGGGAGACACAGAATCCCAAGCAGGCTCCAGGCTCTGAGCTGTCAGCACAGAGCCCGACATGGGGCTTGAACCCACAAACCATGAGATCATGACCTGAGCCAAAGTCGGACACTTAACTGACTGAGCCACCCAGGTGCCCTGGTTTGGAATTCGTGAATAAAGTGACCTGAGATGCAGTATATGTCTAAGTTAAAATGTTGAAATTATTTTGCCAAACCATGGGGCAACAGGAAAGACCCAAGTATATTCCTTACAGATATGGTTGCATAGTTTTATATGTCATTAATTAAAGGGAATAATCACAAAAATATATCGTATTTTCAAAAACATATTTAGCATCTTGTATTAAAAATATTTTAAAATGATATTTTAGAACATTTTTTAGTACTCTAAGAAGCTTACTTTTCCTAAAATGCACTTTCCTGATTATCTCTTCAAAAGGCTAATTCATTACTACAGCTTTGTTTATCAAAATTGTCCTCAGAACTACATAAAAATAACAGTAAGAATCATCAGAGTGCAGAGAATGGTGCTGGTTTATAGAGGAGAAGTACCTTTAAGCTGAGTTTCAAAGGACGTGTAGGATTCGGGGTACCTGAGTGACTCAGTCATTTGAGCATCTGACTCTCGGTTCTGGCTCAGGTCATGATCCCAGGGTTGTAGGATCAAGCCCTGTGTCTGGCTCTGTGCAGAGCATGGAGCCTGCTTAAGATTCATACTCATTCTCTCCCTCTCCCTCTCTCTCTCTCCCTCTCCCCTTCCCTCCTTCCCTCCCTCCCTCCCTCCCTCTCTCTCTCAACGCCCCCCCCCCACTCCTGCACCTCTGCCTCTCTGCTTGCACGCGTACGTGTGCACTCTCTCAAAAATCCAAAAACAAACAAAAGCCCCCAAAAGAAAGGATGTGGTAGGATTTGGTAGATGGCAGTGTGGCAGGGGCACCCCCATTGTGGCTGGAGAAATAACACGAGCAAATACTGAAAGAGGTGGGTGTGCATGTGTTAGCCAGGAGCACCAAGCCGCGGGGATCACTGGGTGCATGGCAGGATGTGCTGAATTCTATAAAGGCCGAATTGTGGAAGCCTTATGTCCACTGCTAAGGAGCTTTACCCTCGTTTTGTAATTACTGGAAAGAAATCAAGGATATTTTAGAGTATGTATTTTGAAAAATTCGAGGATGAGAAAGCACACACACAGTCACCAGTGACTGAGACTTGTAACCTGAATGCCTGGAAAAGGTTGTCTCAGTGATGGAAACTGAGATCCAAACAGGGGCAGCTTGCTTTAGAAGAAAGGAAACTGTTAGGCTTGGGCTTAGTGTAGCGTCGGAAGTCTTTGTAGAAATTCATGGCTGTCCATTCCTAATTCTCATCTGAGTCTGTCTTAAAAAGTTTAAGTTTTGGGTACCTGCTGGCTCAGTAGAGCATGCAACTCCTAATCTCGGGGTGTAAGTTCAAGCTCCACGTTGGGTGTAGAGATCACTTAGAAATAAAAATTAAAAGTTCAAGTTTACATGAAAATTTGGGAGTCAGACATTGGAGCAGACAGCTGAAAAGGTGCCAGCTGTTCCGTCGGGGCTGAGTAGGATTAAGAAAGTATCATCGATGTGACAATTAGGAACTCATTGGTCATCTTGAACAATTTCATCCGAGTCATCATTTCCAGACTTCAGTGTACATATCAATGACTTGGGAAGCCTATCAAAAATGTAGATGTGGGAACTCTTTATCACAGGTATCTAGGACAAGGGCAGGGCCTAGAAGTCTGCTTCTGTAAGCACCAAGGTGATGATGGTGGCAGTGGTAATAATAGTGACTGAGATGTGTATCAGAGGGAGAGAGAACGAGAACTGAAATATATATGCCAGTTACAGTTGTATGTCCATTATGGTTATAACCGCATAAGAACTCTATGAAGTACATACTCTAATTTTTCTGTTTCAGAAATGAGAAAACGGAATCAAAGAGATGATAAATAACTTGCCCATGTTTATGTAGCCCGGAAATTGTTACTGTGCAGCCCATGATCTTGACCTCTGTGTTACTCCCAGTGGGTGCCAAGAATTAGCACCTTAGAGCAGGGCTGGTCAGAGGTAGGCACAGGAGGGCTGTTGGTCCAGCCTCCCTCCCCCACTCCATATACCAAGGCCCTTAGTCATTGTATTTATTTCTGTACATGTTTTAAAAGGCATTGCTTTGTTTCATGTTACAGTTCTTGTAACACCGTTTTGACCTTGTGTAATTTTTAATATTGCTTGAGCCTTAAAAAATGTAAGTGACCAGGAGTCTCTTAACTTCCAAGAGGCCGTTGGTGAGTGATTGCAGAGGAAGCTGGATTGTGGTGACAGGAGTAGCTAGAGGGAGGTGACTGGGGTTTGGAGGTTAGGGAGGAGTGGCTGGTCCAGAAATCTATGTAGAAAGCCCTTAAGGGTGGCCGTCCCAGGTGGGGGAGCTGTGGTTTTAAAGCAAACACACTGATTTCCCTGGGAGTTATGTTTATTTGTACTGCCTTGAAGGGCATTGGGCCCAAGATGCAGAAGGAAATAATTGGGGTTTGGAGTGGTGTCAGGGGGAGATTGCCAAAGCCCTGGAGAAGCTACCCTTTGGTGCCCCCAACCACGGAGAGAAGAACAGAACAGATATGGTGTGGTAAATGAAGAAATCCTGTGATGGGAATAATACTTCCACTTTAGGGGCTACGTATGCGTGTTTCTGGATGACCAGGAAGTAGATTTTAATTTCCCCGGAGAGATGGTTCTCGTATGATGGGAGAGTGGTTTCAGAGGAGGTGGGAAGGGATGGACTGTAAGGTTAGATGAGCCCAGGGGCAGGGACGCTTCCTACTCTCACACAAAAAAGGGGAAAGGAGAGTTCAAGTAAAAAAAAAAAACAAACAAAAAAAACCAAACAAAACCCCAGAAATTTGGAAGTGATGGGAGGAAGTTTAAAGACGTTCAGAATGAATGGTTCTCTAGCTCCCTTAATGAGTAGCTAGCAAGGTCATCGCCCAGGAAGCCATGGGGATTTGAGGAGAATGGTTGTACATCACTCGATAATTATATGCCTTTGTAGACCTTTGAAATTGATAAGAGAAAAAAATAATAGAAGCTCTTAGAATAGGTTTCAGTATTTACATTTAAAACATTTCATCTTCACTATTGTTTGTGATTTGGGGGGGGGGGGGGGCTGGAAGACTGTTTCCAGGAGGGGGCAGCAGTGCTATAAGCATTTTACTTGGGTTATTTCCTTTCTCTGTTGACTTGGCTTTTAAAAATCAAGTCATAATGTGTTTTCTGTCTCTGTTACCCTAACTAATGAAAAAATACAACAGGCTTTATAAATCTATTCAATAATCTTACAATTTATTAATTTATTAGTTTCACATTACTAAACATAGCAATTGTGGAAAATGCAAAGGTACTGAAAATTATCCTTATATATAATAGTTATATTTGAAAATTTTTGATTTGATTTGGCCTAATTTTGTCCTTCTCTGTGTGTGGCTTGTATAGTAAGAAATTAAAAAAAAAAAAAAAGGCTTACCAGCTTAAATAGCTTTTAAAATATAAACTGTGGGAATATAGGACTAATTGGGCTCGTTGAAAGAATGTTTAACATATAAACATTAATTTTTATTGAGCACAGACTGAATTGAAAAGGCTAAACTTACATGTTAAAATAATTTGGCAATCTAACTGCAGATTCAAAATTTCTGAAAATGTAAATAAATTAAAATGCAGGCAGTGTTTTGCCATCTGTAATGAATTAGCATTCCATTTTTACCAGCTGCTGCTGGGGTTTTTGAAGCTGACTCAGGATCTAAACACACTGGCGGGTAGCTGCTGATAAATGTACGAGCCTGCGGTTTCCACTGACAAGGCTGCACTGGTGGTTAGAACAGGCTTTGCAGGTTTAAGTAGTACGGATTCTTCCACTGAGGGCAGGAAATAAGGATGTATTTTGCGTACAGATGTTGACGGCACAAATGAGGAGGGTTTGCTGCTAAGATGTCGGAACATGCACGATGCCGCTGCTGTTGGGCGTGGGGTCATCCTCGAAGGAAAAAACTGGCAATGGTCTCTTAGCTAGCAGACATATTTTTTTGGCTCTGTAGTAATATTTGTACATTGCTGGGAAATTTTATGCTCTAGATGAAGTTCCTTACTATGTGTTCTTCCTGTGTTTCATTTCTAAGGCTTTTTCATTTTTAAGCATAGAGGAGATAATGACTCCCTGGAAGGAATTTGAACTTTGAAGTCAGACATACCTAGACAGGAATTCAGGCTCTCTCACTTGTTAGGTGTGTGATCTTCTCCAACCGATTGCTTAGTTTTCCTCATCTGTGTGAGTTTTCCTCATCTGTGACGGAGGGATAATACCTACTGCTAGAATGGTTAAGACAATTCATACTCCATGGAGAACCACCTCAGTCTGATACTGTTCTTACAGCCCTGAAAATACATACATGAAGGGAGGGGCAAAAACAAAACAAAGCAAAACACCAGTGGCCCATTTTTGGTCACTATACATTGCTGAGGGAGTAAGCCTTAAGCAGGTGATCTATTGATTTCCCATACGATGATAAGATCTGTGATACCTTGAGTAGTAACTGAGAAATAGATGTGAAGGCTTACACACTGTGTCCAAACGGTAGTATGTTCATTTCACAGATAGGAAAATACTTTTCTTTTTAATATGCTTTTATTCCCATTTTTTTCCCTTGGTGTAGACTTATCAAAAGGACAAAGTTTTAGGGAAAGAGTTTTGTTTCAGAACTGAAACATTTTGGTATCCTTCCATTGTCAGTGTCATGTAAACTCAATATATTCTGATTCTACAGGTAGTAAGAAAGAGATCTGGAAGGTGTGTGTGTGTGTGTGTGTGTGTGTCCCTCATACCTCTTTATTGTCAATCTTCTTCTTACAAATTAGACTTCCGGATGTTAAAAATTTACATTCTAGCCAAAGCCAGCTAAAAGTCAATACGTGTATTCAATCAACACATTGATTTCGTGTATAGCGTGTCGTAGGTGTTGGACGACATAGTGGTGAGAGCATGACTCTGGCCTCATGGAGCTGCCATAACGATGGGGTTGGAAGGGAGTTGATGCGGACTGTTGTCAATTCAGAACAAGCAAGCCTCACATTGTGATGTGGTCCATGCTGTGACAGGGAAAACTTGTGTGGCCAGGGAAGCTTCCCTGCAGGCAGTGGCACAAAATACGGAACGCTTTACCAAAACTGTGTTTGTGGCAACAGTTATGACTCAGGGATAGGAAAATGCCTCAGGTGTTAAATGGGCATAGCGGCTTTTGATTCTGACAGCCCGTGTGTGTCACATACAAACCTTTGCGATCTTAAGACCCGACCAAACTTAAGGAATTTTTAGTCCATTATGGTGAAAGTATCCTGGGAGTTTTCAGACCTCTCACGGTCTAAAATCGCTGTCCTGCTTCCCCCATCACAGAATTGTCAGGTGTCGTCACAGGCTGACCCGGGACCAAGATGTACCTATCTGGCCATTACCCGGGCCAGCCTGAGCTCACTCCCCTAGGGCCAAGACCTGTGTCACTGATTTGCTAGTGACTCACCATGTATCACTCCAGCTGGCCCTGACTCTGCTTCCTTACCTGTAGATCAGTGTGAACTCAGAGAACCTGTTTGTGACCCTAAATTGGTTCTGTGTGCATTCTTAGTGTTACTCATCCACCCATGACTCATGGCTCAGTTCTCATTTTCAGTGTGTGCGTTAGGGTCACTCTTAATTGAGGCATCCTTCTCTTAGAAGCTGACTCTTACGTTGTTTTGACTCAGCCTGGACTATTTGAAGTTGTGTGTTTGCTTCTGTATGGTTATAATCCTAGCTTCTCAGCCTGGAGATTTAGGCCATTTGTGGTCCCAATTTCCAGCCTTCGTCCTAACCACGTCCCTTCCTGCTGCTCCTGTCCCACTCACCTACGTGTACTTTTCCCATGTGTGTGTCAGGCTTTTCTACCAAGATGATGGATCTTTGTTGCCCTGGTTTCCTTCATTTTTTTCAGGCCAAGCTCAAAATTGCCACATTGGGTTTGGATCTCTTGTGGTGATTTCTCCTGCTAGAAATGTCTCCCTATCTGACCCAATTCCACTTTGCCTTACAGTTAGTAGTGTTATGTCTTGTCACCGCTACTAGACCATTAGATGATGTTGCTGGTATCCCATATCGTATCTCATTCATTTAGATTCTGAGTTAAGTTTCGTTAGTGGAATGCAGTGGGGGCTCAGACTTGAGAGACAGCAGACAGCAGCCCTCTCTGTGCTGACCCACCCTGCCTCTGTTCCTGTGTGCAACAGCTTTTACACTGTGGTCTTTGGACTCCTTCCCCGTTAAATCAATAAGTCTTTAAAGCCAACTGTAACAACCCTATGTATTGATTTATTTTTAAACAAATCTCTCCCATCAGTGATGGTTTCACCACTGAGGGGATAGGGAAGTACCTGCATGGTTTTAAGATTCATGTTCAAGTGGACTCTCTTCCCATTTCTGAGGAGCCAGAGAGCCGCTAGCACCGCTGATGAAGCCAGGCTCCCTAAAAGCAGCAAACGATTGGTAGTAGGAGGAAGGTGGAGTACAAGTCTCCGACTGAGTGTTTTAGAGTATTGGCGCTCCATGGTCAGGAGGAGCAGAATAATACACCTCTTGGGTTTAAAACTGCTCATATATGATTTTAAAACCTCAGTAATATTTCCTGTCTGTTACATATAAAGCACGTTAGCAGTTTTTAGGACCTTTAACCTTCAGAACAACTTGTTTGGGTAAACTTTTATTCCTATTCTGATAGATGCAGAACCTGAGATTCAGAGAGTCACGTGGGAAGCAGAAATGTGTGTCGTGGGGGCAGATTTACTGTGGTCTCTACTGAGCGTTTGGAAGTTTAAACTTCATTCTCCGTCAGCACTTCCTTCCTGTCCTCCTGGATTTCTGAGACTTTCCACCTCTGACCACCTCTGACCACCTCTGACTTTACTTCCCTCTCTGGTTGTAAAAGTCATCCCGGATTCCCTGAACTTCTGGTTCTTATTCTGTTCGGTGATCCCTGCTCTTTGCTGCCCGCACCCCGGAGTAGTGTTTGGTAAGATCATCCAGCCTACCAAAACCAAGAGGATGACCAAGAGTTTATGGAGAGCCTTTTCCGCACAGTCGAGGTGGTTTACCTCTAAAAGGTTTACCCTGACCGTTTTTTAATTCACTATGAAAATTTGATACTGATCATCTTTTTTCTGTTTCCGACCTTTCTTAATATTTTGTTTCACTGCAAGGGTGTCTGGGTGGCTCCGTCGATTAAGCATCCAACTTTTGATTTCCGCTCGGGTCGTGATCTCACGGTTCCTGAGTTCCAGCCCTGCGTGAGGCACTCACAGTGCGGAGCCGGCTTGGGATTCTTTCTCTCTCCCTCTCTCTCTCTGCTTCTCCCCTGCTCGTGTGTGCACTCTCTCCTCTCTTTCTCAAAATAAATAAACTTAAAAAAAGAAAAAACATGCAAAAAATATTTTGTTTCACCGAATCTTAAGTCTGCCTGCCTCTTCCTCAGCTTCGGGCCTCTCGGGGTGTTTATGAGTGGGATTGTCCGCCATGTTCTCACCATTATCCTCCTGTCAGAAGACATTGTTTTGTGTGCCCGGATAGTAGTTTACGTTTTTTCAGAGGTTGTGACTTTAGTAGTTGGGTTATTTTATATGTAAAATATATACGTACGTATATATATACACACACACATACATACGTATGTATGTATATGTATTTAGAAATAAGTTTTGTGTTTTACACATCACCCAAAGAGGCAGTCAGGCATATTTTATTATATTGGCATTTCTATAAGTAATTCACTTCTACATCAACGTGAAGAAGCTTGCCAAGGGCTCTAGAATACTTAGAGTAGGAATGTGAGGTAATACTAAGCAGTTCTACATATGTTTTTTTAACCCTATCAGAGAAACTAAATTCTTCTAGTTTTTACAATATTTCACTATAAAACCAAGATGGCATAATATATCATAATAATATTGATCTTTCTGTTATATATACATTTCTCTGTGGCCTATAACTAATGCAGTGTATACATTAAGCTCCTGAATTCATATGTAATGTGGGTCTGAAAACATATTTGAAAGTTGATTATTCATTAAATAGACCAGTGCTCCCCCATCCAGGTGTGATCCTAATCCAACAACATCAGCATCTTGGTTCTCAAACTTTAAGGGACATCATGATCATCAGAAGGACTGGTTAAAAACACAGATCGCTGGGCCCCATCCCCAGAGCTGTGGCCTAAAGCTTGAGTATTTGCATTTCTTTCAAGTTCCAAGTTGATATCGATGCTGCTGACCCGGGACTACAAGAAACCTGAAAAAAGACCTTTTCTCCATTGGCATGTGATTTCCTTCTTCACTTATAAGCGTATATTCTGTCTATATGGCATGTAAATTTATAAACCTTCATTTTTGATTCTGTATCCTGTAAATTCCTTACGAAGACTTTACTGTTAGCATACTCTTCTTGTGAATGGACTCTCCTTTTCTGTTCTATTTTCTAATTTTATCACATGTAGATGGGCAGGCTATTGATTTTGCTGTATTTATGTAGACACTTGATTGAACTTTCTTATTAATTATTAATCCTATAGCTTTTTAGCTGATTCGTTTGGGCGTTCTAGGTAAACAACCATATCATTTCTGTTCTTCATTTTGATATCCACTTGTAAAATGGCTCTCCATGAAATGTTTTTCCTATCTGCTAGCGTGTTGCTGTTACTTTTTTGTTTTTGTTGTTACGGTTTTATTTCTTAAGTCTGTCCTCAATTCATTTTTATGTAATCTCAAATCTCCTGTTTCTGCCTCTAAAATGAACTGTTTTAAAAAAAAATGTATGCACTGTAGAAGTCATTCCTTTTGGAAATTGTAACTTCCACTTCAGCCAAGGTCCCAAACTGTTATACCTTCTGCAGAAATGTTCTCCTTGACTGACTTTGTCGTCAGACCCTCTTCTCACTGCAGGCCCTGGGAACCACAAGTTTGCTTTCTGTTCTTTTCCTTTACTTTTGCCTTTTCCAGAATGTCCTGTGAGTGGAATCATGCAGTATGTAGCCCTGACTGAAGACTCTGACTTCTTTCTCTTGTCATAATGTATTTGAGATTCATCCATTACTGTTGCCTTCTCATTCCTTTTTATTGCCAAAGAGTATTCCACGGTATGAATGTACCACAGTTTGTTTATCTGATCGCCAGGTGGATGAAGGGCCTTGGATTGTCTCCAGATTTTGGTAATTATGAATAAAGTCATTATAGACATTTGCATGCAGATCTTTGTGAGAATACTTCCAAGGTAGTTTCTGCTTTTCTTTACCGGTTTTCAATTTTCACGTAGTCTCTATTTATTGTGCTGTATTTTCTTTTCAATTTTTTTTTTTAACGTTCATTTATTTTTGAGACAGAGAGAGACAGAGCATGAACGGGGGAGGGGCAGAGAGAGAGGGAGACACAGAATCTGAAACAGGCTCCAGGCTCTGAGCTGTCAGCACAGAGCCCGACGCGGGGCTCGAACTCACGGACTGTGAGATCATGACCTGAGCCGAAGTCGGATGCTTAACCGACTGAGCCACCCAGGCGCCCCTGTATTTTCTTTTCATGATGGCTTCCTCTGATTTCTAGAGTTAGTGCCCGTTTCTGTGTTGTTATTAGGAAGAAGTTTCAGAATTGAAAGAAAAATTTCTGAATTTAGATTCCATATTGTGAGAATTAGTCTCTTGTGTTACACTCTGATTTTTCTCTTTTGATGATGAAAGTTTTATATGCTGTGTGTTCTTTTGGCTCATTCTTTGGAGGAGAAAAATCTACAATCATTTGTGAGGTATAGACAAAATGAGATAGTTCAAATATTACATGAGTTCTGGCACAGATTGGCATAGGGCTTCACCTATGACTCCTCCAAAAGAACCTTCCCAAATCCATGTTGTAGGAAACGACAAAACCCAACGGTCAGTAGGTGGCTGGACGGGAAATGGAGCAGTGAGGAAATGAATTGGAGCTACAGGCATGTGCCTCTTCTCACATTTCTATGAACGTATTTTTCCATTTGTTGGATTGTAGTCAAGACAAGTCACCAATTCCAGGCATCTGTCCCTTTCTCACATGTGGCAGGCAGAGTTGAAATGTGGTCCCCAAGATTGTCACCCTCTGTTCTACATGCTTTATGTAATTCCCTCCCCTTGAATGTAGGCAGAATCTGTGAATATGATGACATATTCCTCCAGTGTTTGTGTAGCCACTAGCCACATGTGGCTGTTGAACATTGAAGCGTGGCTAATGCAGCTGAAGAACTGAATGCTTTTATTTAATTAATTAATCAGCTTATTTACTTAACTATAACTAATTTAAAAATAAATAGCCACATGTAGCTAGCTAGAGCCAGCTGAAGTTGATAACAAACTTACTGAAATATTTGGAGTGAAGCGTACTGATGTCTGCATCTTACTTTGAAATGCATGAAAAATGAGATGGACAGTTATGTGGCAAATAAGTGTAGTGAAATGTTTATTGCAGAATCTAGGTGGTGGTTATATGCGGTTCATTGTAAAATTATTTCAACTTTTACTGTATATTTGAAAGTTTGTATAATAACACGATGGGAAGAAATCCTTAGAAGGATTTTACTGAAAAATCAATTACACCCTGTGAAGAAAAGTCCAAGACCAATGGCTTCACTGGTGAATTATACCAGAATTTTTAAAAAATTTATTTATTTTAAGAGGGAGAGAACATGACTGAGGGAAGGGGGGAGAGAATCCCAAGCAGATTCCATGCCGTCCGTGCAGAGCCCGACATGGGGCTCAGTCTTACCTGAGCTGAAATCAGGAGTTGGACACTTAACCGACTGAGCCACACAGGCACCCCATGAATTCTGCCAAACGTTTACAGAAAAATTAACACCAATCCTTCTTAAACTTTCTTTAAAAAGAGTAGAGGAAATAACTTTTCCTAACTCATTCTCTGAGGCTGGCATTACCCTGATATCAAAGCCAGATAAAGACATTAGAAGAAAAGAAATTACACACCAATTTTAGGAATATAGAGGCAAAAATCCTCAGCAAAAATACTAGGAGATCAAATTCCATAGTATATTGAAAGGATTATACACCATCACCAAGTGGGACTTATGCCAGGAATACAGGGATGGTTAAACCCCCGTTTAACCAAAGTTAAACAGAAAATCGATCAGTGTAATACACCTAGGTATAGGAATAAACATAACCAAGGTGGTGAAAGACCTATACTCTGAAAACTATAAAACATCAATGAAAGAAACTGAGCATGACCCAAGCAAAAGGAAAGATATCCCATGCTCATGGATTGGAAGGACCAGTATTGTTAAAATGTTCCTACCACCCAAGGCAATCTACGAATTTAGTGCAATCCCTATCAAACTACCATCAACATTTTTCACAGAACTAGAACAAATCATACCAGAATTTGTATGGATCCTCAAAAGACCCCGAATAGCCGAAGCAATCTTGAGAAGAAAAACAAGGCTGGAGGTGTCACAATTCCAGATTTCAAGATGTACTATAAAGGTGTAGTAATGAAAGCATTATGGTACTGGCACAAAAATTGGCAGAGATCAATGGAACAGAGTAGAGAGCCCAGCAATAAACCCACGCATACATGGTCAGTTAATTTATTACAAAGGCAACAAGAGTATACAGTAGGAAAAAGATAGTCTCCTCAACAAATGGTGCTGGGAAATCTGGAGAGCAGCTCGATGCAAAACAGTGAACCTGGACCACTAAAAACCAGTTGTAGGTGACAAGGGCAACACCCAAAAACCAGTTGTTTTCTATGAGCTAGCAGTGAATAATCCAAAAAAGAAATTGAGAAAGGAATTTCATTTACAATAGCATCTAAAAGAACAAAACTTTTGGGAAAAAATTTAATCAGGGAAGTGAAGGAATTGTACACTGAAAACTTAATACTGAAACTGAAGAAGACCTAAATGATGGGGGATATTTGTGTTCATGTATAGTAAGACTTAATATTAAGATGTCAGTATTACATCTTATTCCTTATTACAAATCGCCACAAAAGACTTAAGATTGTTTATAGCCAGTTTATCCATAAATTTTATCATAGCGGTCTACAGATTCAGAACAATCCCTATTGGTATTCTAACAGTTACTTTTCCATAAATGGAAAAGCTGATTCTCAAGTTCATGTGGAATGGCAAAAACAAACAAAACCCCCTAAACTCAAACAGCTGAAGCAGTCTTTAAAAAGAATAGAGTTGGGAGACTAACACTTTCCAGTTTTGAAAGCTGCTATAGAATCACGGTGATCAAAACAGTGTGTATCTCCATAGGTATGGATATATAGATCAATGGAATATAATTGGCATTCCAGAAATAAACTCATACTTTTATGGCCAACTAATTAAAAAAAAATTGTAATGTTTATTTATTTTTGATAGAGAAAGAGAGAGAGAGAGAGAGAGAGACAGAGCATGAGCAGAGGAGGGGCAGAGAGAGGGAGACGCAGAATCTGAAGCAGGCTCCAGGCTCTGAGCTGTCAGCACAGAGCCTGGTGCAGGGCTCGGTCTCACAACCGTGAGATCATGACCTGAGCCGAAGTTGGATGCTTAACTGACTGAGCCATCCAGGCACCCCTGTGGCCAACTAATTTTTAACAAGGGTACCAAGTCCATTCAATGAGGAAAGAATAGTCTCTTCACCAAATGGTACTGGGACAACTGATTTTCACATGGAAAGAATGAAGTTAGACCCTTGCCTCATAGTATATATAACATGAGTTAAAACAATAACGCACTTAGCAGAAAACATAAAGATAAATCTCCTTGACCTTGGATTTATCAGTGGAGACTTAGATATGTCACCAAAATACAAGCAGCAAAAGAAAATATGGATAATTTGGAAGTTGGACTTCATCAAAATTTAAAACTTTCATGCATCAAAGTACGTTATCAAGAAACTGAAAAGGACAATCCTCAGAATGGGAGAAAATATTTTCAAATCATAAATTTGATGAGTTTAATATCCAGAATATATGAAGAGCTCCTACAGTTCAGCAACAAAAGTTGACCCAGTTAGAAAATGGGCAAAAGACTTGGATAGGCATTTTTTTTTTTTTTTGAAGAAGGTAAACCCATGAAAAGCTGCTTAAAACATTGGTCATTAGAAAAATGCAAATTAAAACCACATTGAGATATCATCTCACATCTGCTGAGATCAGTAGTTTTATTTTTATTTCTATTTTTTTTAACGTTTATTTATTTTTGAGACAGAGAGAGACTGAGCATGAATGGGGGAGGGTCAGAGAGAGAGGGAGACACAGAATCCGAAACAGGCTCCAGGCTCTGAGCGGTCAGCACAGAGCCCGACGCGGGGCTCGAACTCACGGACCGCGAGATCATGACCTGAGCCGAAGTCGGACGCTTAACCGACTGAGCCACCCAGGCACCCCAAGATCGGTAGTTTTAAAAAAATGGAAAATAACCAGTGTTGGTGAGGACATGGAGAACTTCTAACACTCAGACATTGCTAGTGGGAATGTAAAATGTGGGTCTTCCTTAGTAGGTTAAATGTAGAATTGCCACATGATGTAGCAGTTTTAATTCTGGGTCTATACCTAAAGGAATTGGAAACAGGTACTCAGGTACTTGTTTCCATGTTCACCGTAGCATTATTCACAATAGCCAAAAGGTGGAAACACCCTAAATGTCCATCAGCATATGCATGGGCAAAGAAAGTGTAGTGTATACCTACAACTTAATATTATTCAGCCATAAAAAGGAATGAAGTTCTGATAGAGAGTACAGCATGAACCCTGCAAGCATTATGCTGTGTGAAATGAGCTAAATTCAAAAGGACAAATACTGTATGATCCCACTTATATTCAGTGTCTACGGTAGACGTACTCATTAAGGCAGTAAGTAGGTTAGAAGTTACCGGGGCTGAGGGCGAGGAGAAATAAGGAGTTTTTGCTTTGGATACACAGTGGCAATAATTGCACAATGGTGTAAATGTAATAAATGTAATAAATGTCACTGAAGTGTAAAATAAGAATTAAAAACACTTAAAATGAATAGTCAAGCCATAGATTAGGAGAACATATTTACAGTACATTTATTTGACAAAGGATTGGCATCCAATGGTATCAAGACAAGTGAATTTGGAAATAGGCCAGGGGCGCCTAGGTAGCTCAGTCCAACTTCGGCTCAGGTCATGGTCTCGCGGTTCGTGGCTTCGAGCTGCAGTTCGTGGCTTCGAGCCCCACATCGGGCTCTGTGCTGGCAGCTCAAAGCCTGGAGCCTTCTTCGGATTCTGTGTCTCCCTCTCTGTCCGCCCCTCCCCTGCTTGTGCTCTCTCTTTCAAAAATCCATAAACATTAAAAACAAAATTTAATTAAAAAGTAATAAAATAAAATAGGCCAAAGATTTAAACAGGTATTTCACAAAAGAAGACCTACAAATGACCGGTAAGTCCTTTAAAGAGTGTTCAGTATCATGAGTCGTCAAATTCTAATGACAAGAAGATACTGCCGTACGTTCAGTATAATTGCCAGGATTTAAAGGATTGACAACACTAAACGTTGGAAAGGATGTGGAGAAACTGGAATTTTCATAGTGGGAATTGGGGTTCCCAACCAGTTAGGAAGAAGTCTGACAGTTTCTTATAAAAGTAGAATGTCTGCTTGTCCTGATGATCCAGCGTTTCTTCCCATTTGACTGAAGAGAAATGAAAACAAATGGCCACAAAAGACTTAAGAATGTTTATAGCCGTTTGATCCATAGTAGCCAGAGAAATAGGAAGTGCGTGTGTCCCTCCACAGAAGAACGGATAGACAAAGTGTAATTTACTCACACAAGGGAATATTATTTAGCAATTAAAAGGAATGAATAAGAATAACCAGGATTTATCTCAGAAAACATGCTAAGTGAAAGAAGCATCACACACAAAATACACTGGGTGTGATTCCATCTCTGTGAAACTCTAGAACAGGCAAGACTAATCTATGATGGAGAAGTATTCAGTATGTTTGTTGCCTCAGGGATGCGGAGGGAGAGGGAGTAGTGGAGATCGATAGGTAATAGGTTTACTTTTCAGAGGAGTGCTAATGGTCTGTATCCTGAGTGTTTGGGTTCTATTTGCCGAAACTCCATTAAAATCTGTGCCTTCATTTTATGTAAAATTTGCATCAAATAAAGAAACTCTGGTTAATGATACAAAGAAAAAATTTATAAGCTTCGACGATAGTCACGCAGTGGCATACAACAATGACATGTGTCACGGCACTGTCACCACTGGCCTTGGGCAGTTACAGCCTGATGTTGTACGATGTACTCACTGTGTATGTGAATAAGTAGCACTTGAAGCTACATCTTGCTGGATGTTTCTTATTGCTTAATTATCAATTTGTAGAGTCTAAGCAAGATGCAGAAATGGTGTTTATGGAAGCTTTCCTTTCTCCAGAACTTCCTCTCTAATGACAAAATTGTTGGTGCCCAGATTTGAACATTGTGAGCCGCTGTTTATTTATTCTTAGATGTTTATTTATTTTTGACACAGAGAGAGATCACAGGAGGGGCAGGGAGAGAGGGACACAGAGGATTCGAAACGGGCTCTGCGCTGAGAGCAGAGAGCCTGACTTAGGGCTCGAATTCATGAACCGTGAGATCATGACTTGATCAGATGCTTAACAGACTGAGCCACCCAGGCGCCCTGGAAGCAATTGTTTAAAAAAAATAATAATGCTCAGCAATAGATATGGACGAAATAGTGTGCAGTAGATAATCTGATATATTTTCAGGAATTAGAAAAATCACAGTTTTCTATTAATGTCCGTTGCAACTTCGAAAGCAGTCTGACAGAAAATATAGTTTTATTCATAACCTTCTGGTGACATCCAAGTTTTTCTTCCCTGAGCTCTCCAGTGTTTCTTTTACATTGTTCAAAATAAGAATTACCTGCAGTGTTGGTTCAAAGTTTATTTCCTACATGCTCCTCCTGGAGATTTCTGCCTCAGTGGGGAGGGTTGGAGATCATGTAATTTTTCCTTTTGACAAGCGCTTCAAGTAAATCATATCAAATTGGGAAACGTTGCTTTCAGTTGTTGGTAAAGGTGTTAGACAAGAAGTACTCTTGTAAGCCTTAGTGGTGACCAGCAGTCGCTTAATTCAGTATGACAATAATAAAAGTGTACGAGGAGGGCCTCGGTGGCTCAGTCAAATTGCTGACTTTGGCTCGGTTCATGATCCCACAGTTAGTGGGCTCCAGCCCCATGTCGGGCTCTGTGCCGACAGCTCAGAGTCTGAAGCCTGCTTGGGATTCTGTGTCTCCTTCTATCTCTGCCCCCCCCCCCAATAAATAAACATTTCAAAAATTAATAAAAAACTAAAAACAGTATGCGATGTTATTGAATATCAGTGACTGTTCGGTCACTCTTGTCAATTCTGTTTGTATTAATTCCCCTGTTCATTGCTCACAAAAGTGGGAGGTGCTGTTATCTCATGTTACAGGTAAGGAAACCGTTTCAAAGAAGAATGATTTGCCCTCAGTCACAAAGAAAGACAGTGACAGGGTCAGGCTTGAAACCCAGAGATTCTGGCTACAGAGCCCCTGTCTTTCCTGGTAATTTGCTTGGCTCCAATATGGGTTAAGGGCGGGAAGGAGTTTACTATAGTAATGAGGTGCGGTGGTGGTCCTGTGCCTCAGTCTTTCCTCGACTTACCTGCTTACCCGCTGTCTAGCACTTGTGATCTTGAGCTGCAGAGGGGTTGGAAGGCTTCGGCTTGAGCTCTGATGGGATCACTTGTTAGCAGGACCACAGGCCTGGTGCGGCCTATTCTCGGCACGTCAGTAACGCTTCCGTGCTGTGCGGAACAGGGAGGGCGATGCCGCGTGGGGTCAGGCATCCTATCCTCCACTGCTTCGCTGCCCGTCCTGCTTATTTCCCGCGTGGTTAGGGGCTCACCTCCTTGGAGGCGGTTGTCTGTTTTCCTTTTTAAAATGTATTCTTACCCCCCAGAGAGGTTTTTCCTACTTTCCCTTTTTTACTTTCACTTACTATATCCTTAGAATTTCTGTTGCTTTGTGTCTTTCCTCTTCGTTAGCATTTTTGTGACCTATGTTTCTTGTGTACCTCTGTTAAAAAAAATTGTCCCCACATCACCACCTCTGAGGAAACCTTACCCAAAAGTCGAACTCAAGTTTGACGAAGTAATGCAGAAGACACGGGGACATGCTAAACTCCCCTTCAGGGACGCCCTGAGTCAAGTCCAGATGTGTGAAACTTGACAAAATCAAAGACAGTTTCTTCATAAAGAAGTGGTGGGTGGGTCCGGAGGAAGGGGGTGGGGGGAGAGATGGTAGGAAGAGAAAGAGATGGATGGGTAACCTCACAGATGACAAGAGTTAAAAGAAAATTGCGGGGGCCCCTGGTGGCTCAGTCGGTTAAGCGTCTGAATCTTGCCTTCAGCTCACATCGTGATCTCACGGTTCATGGGTTCAGTCCCCACATCGGGTTCTTTGCTGACGGTTCAGAGCCTGCTTGGCATTCCCTCTCCCTCTGTCTCTCTCAAAAATAAATAAGTAAACATAAAAACAAATCCGTGGCAGGGTTAGATGTGGGGTGTGGGGGAGGGGCTGTGGACAGGTGGCCCCGCATCATAGTTTGTTGAAGCTGGTTGATGAGTACATGACAATTCATTATACTATACTGTCTACTTGTGTATATATTTGAAAGTTTTAAGATAAAAAGTTACCATATGTGCTTATAAACCCTTCCTCATCTGCACAAACCTCCAGAATCAATCAGTAAAGCAGTTCTTACTTGAAAATTGGTCTAAGATGTTATTTCCCGCGTACGAACTAGCCATGTCTCCCTTGGCCTAAGATTTGTCCCCATATTTTCTGACAGGGTCTCTCTAGACAAACCAGACTTTCAGGAAGCAGTTGCCTTAAGCATCTGTGTTAATAGAGTCTCATCATTTCGGGCACTTTGAGTGAAATTCAGCTGAGGCAAAGTCAAGTGGATGAGACTCTCCTGGTGTTCCGCTAAACATCTGCTCCTGGCGACAGGCTCACAGAGGTCAGCCGTACTGATTCACCGGAGCTGAATGTGAGGGAGCAGGTGTGCTGTCCTTTGCTTCTTTTGTCCTGCACCTGCCTCACCTCAGGTGAGGAGAAGCAGCTGTTGAAAGCAGAATAGCATTACCCTGTGGGTGGGTCTGGAATGATCCCAAATATGCAGCTCTTTGTGCGGCCTCAGTTTTAATAGCTGATATTTGGGACTTGGCATCACAAAAGGAGCACGTTAGGACATCTTAATCAGGTGCTAAATTCTTTGGTATTCTGACCGGAGTCCGTGAGATAATCACGAAGCATTCAGGTTGCTGCCAGTGAGGCGTTTGCCGGCCTTTGGCTTGCCTCAGAGCAAAAGAACCATCGGGTTCAATGCACCTGCCTCGACACTGGTGACTCAGTGGCTCTTGGCATATTCGATTTCGACCTCATGCTTGTAGCAATTGTTTTTCAATAATTACGATCGAGAGTAAAGGATATAGGTAATGTTGAGGCTGGATTATTAGAGTGGGGAGGGCCCGACCCTGGGGGAAAACTAATGTCCCCTTTAAAGCGGACTTGCCAGATCGCCTAATTTTGTGCCATGTACGTAGCTGCGTTCATCTTTATTGTTTCCAGGGTTTTCTCTTCGGTAGTAGGTAGATGCTGTAATGGTTCCAAGTACTTGACTTCTGCAGTCAGGTGAATCGCTGTTGTCCTATTTGCTGAATCTGTATGACTTTGGATGAGTTATTTAACGTCTCTCTTCTCAGTTGCTTGTCTGCAAAGTGAGGATAATGACTGAACTAACTTCACGGAGCTGTTGTGGGAATCAAACTGAAAAATGTATGGAGAGGGCTTAGCGACAGGCCAAATGCTACAGAACTGATGACATTGACCGTGAGGAAGAGGAGGAGGAGGGGGAATGGTATAGTAGCATGTGAGCAAAAAGATTGGGTATAGAACTTTGAACATTTCTTACTAGAGCAGAGATGAACATAATTTCTTGCTAACAAATACAGTCCTTGTCAAAGCATTCAAGTGATGTGATCAGAAATGAAATGTAAATATGAAAGGAACATGTTTCAAACTCCTTGACATGTGATTGTGTACTGAGTACATTTTAATCAAGGGGAGAATTCAACTGTTGTCAAGGATATTGGTAGTTCATTTGCTTATTGGCTGTCTACTAAGTATTGAAAATGCTATTTTGGAGTCAATTTGATGAGAAATTTGCAGATCAGGGTATTATTGACCTCAACTATTTGATTCTTTAACAAAAATCAGCCTAACTTTTTCAGTAAAGTATTATTTTGTAAATCAGTATGGATTTTCAACAAAATTTCTTTTGTTCTTACCATACCATTCAGGTGGTCTTCCTAAATCAACAGTTAAAATTGCTAGCATTAGAAATTTAGAGGGGCACCTGGATGGCTCAGTTGGTTACATGTCTGACATTGGCTCAGGTCATGATCTCCCAGTTTGTGAGTTCGACCCCCGTGTAGGGCTCTGTGCTGACAGCTTGGAGCCTGGAACCTGCTTTGGATTCTGTGTCTCTCTCTTTCTCTACACCTCCCCTGATCATTCTCTTTCTCTCTCTCTCTCTCTGAAAAAATGAATAAACATTAAAAAATTTTAAAAAAAAAAGAAATTGGGAGAATTAGGGGCACCTGGGTGGCTCAGATGGTTAAGCATCTGATAACTCTTGATACTGACTCAGGTCGTGATCTCACAGTCTTGAGATCAGTCCCTGTGTTGGGCTCTGTGCTGAGCGTGGAGCTTGCTTGGGATTCTCTTCCTCCCTCTCCCTCTGCCCTTCCCCTGTTCTCTCTCTCTCTCTCTCTCTCTCTCTCTCTCTCTCTCTCTCTCTCACACACACACACACACACACACACACACACACTAAATAAAAAACAAACAACAAAAAAGAAATTGGGAGAATTAATCTCTGATTTTGCATTTTATACGTTTTTTGCCTTTCTTTTTCTTTCTTCTTTTCTTTCTTTCTTTCTTAATTTCTTTCTTTCTTTCTTTCTTTCTTTCTTTCTTTCTTTCTTTCTTTCTTTCTTTCTTTCTTTCTTTCTTCTATGCTTTCAAACATGCCATACAGAATTCTTCAAGTAGTTACATGGGAAAAAACACTAATGCCCTAAGTTTTTAAAAAGTCTTAAATTTAAACTGTTTGTTTTTTAAAGAATTGTGCATGATGACCTTCTTTGTAAAGGTTACTCTCTCTTTTGAGTCAGAGATTTTTCATTTAGGAAAGTTTGAAGAAGGTATTTTATTTCATATTTGAGTGTAACACATGTAGTAACTGACCCCACATTTATAGAGGTAAACCATTGATTTACAGAGATGACCATTCTTTTTATTTTTACACCAAGTTGTGTACTTCCTAATTTTAGTTTTGACAAAAATAACACATAAAATACATAATGCAATAGAGCAGTACTGGTGAATCTTCCACAGAGAATGATCAAATGTTAGTATCGCCACGTTCTCTAGATGAAAGTCCCTGTCATCTCCTGTCAGGGTTTATTCTCCTGTTTCTCTGCCAGAAGTAACTGCTGTCAAGAATTGGGTGTTTATCTTTCGTGTCTGTATGTGTGTGTTTTGTAAGTTTATAACATTAGAAAATAGTTTCATACTCAAATATTTTCCTAACTTTTTTCCTCCCAGTCAACGTTTTGTGTTCTAGAACTATCCATGTTGGTCCATGTATCATTGTAATAGCTGTAGTATTCCATTAAATACATGGACACTTTGTTCATTCATCCGGTGATGGGCGTGTGGGTTATTTCCCGTGACTCACAGTGGAATTGCAGTGAACGTGGTAGTTACACTTACTGCCTTGCACACACATGTGCAAGTTACTTCAGGGTATATTATCTCTAAGTGAAATTTTGGGTTAATGAATATGTTTATTTTCAACTTTGCTGGATATTACCTAAATCATCTTATACAGTCCTTGCAGCCATGCGTAAGTATTTCCGTTTTCCCACATCCTTACTCAGCTATTCGCTTTTAGAATTTGGAATTACAAAATGTCTATCAGAAGGATGTGTGTTTATGCGTGTAAGATGATACATACATACATATGCTGACATCTCAGAGCTTGGAGCCTTCTCCGGATTCTGTGTCTCCCTCTGTCTCTCCCCCTCCCCCTGCTCACGGTCTGTCTGTCTGTCTGTCTCTCTGAAATAAATAAACATTAAAAAAAATTTTTTTTTAAGTGGGGGGGTGGGGCACCTGGGTGGCTCAGTTGGTTAAGCGCCTGACTTCAGCTCAGGTCATGATCTCACGGTTCATGGGTTCAGGCCCCACATTGGGCTCTGTGCTGACAGCTCAGAGCCTGGAGCCTGCTTCAGAATCTGTGTCTCCCTCTCTCTACCCCTACCCCCCTCGTGTTCTGTCTCTCTCTCTCTCTGAAATAAACATTAAAAAAATTAAAAATAAAGGTGATACATACATAGGTGACTAGACAGACAGTGATGCATTTGTTCAGTATGTATTTAGCATCACTATGTTGATCATTTCCTGTAGGATACTTCAGAATTTTCTAGTAATGTCTGACGTGGGCAGTTGTGGGGGGGTCTGTCACTTTAGCTTTAATTGCCACTGTTTGTAATCATTCCTGGAAAGAAAGGGAGTGGCTTTCCATAATAACCTACCCTCACGCAAGCACTACAGCGCCCACATGCACATTCGGGTGCATGATTGCCTTGTGAAAATATGTGTGTCGTGTTCCTCTACTTTCTTGACCCAGTGGCTCCTTTGAGGAAGTTAAAAGTCTTATTTCCCTCTTTCAATCCAGCTTCTGAGAGGCTGCCGCTTAAAGTGTGGACTCCAGTATCGTGGGAAAATCAGCATTCTGGGCCGTGAGTGAAGGGGAGCACTGAAAGATGAAAATTAAGAGATTGGGATTTAGAAGCAACTTTTTTTTTTGTAGTCATTTTATGAAATTTAAGAATGGGATGTGGGAGAATAGATAACACGGTCTCGGCAAAAACAGTTAGTAAGTAAAATATTTACATTATGTCCATTTGGTATAAAATGCATATTTTCACAATTGCTTAGGTGAGTGTTTTCCACTGCTAAATAAAATAAAGAGTCAAGAATACCGTAAGTCAGTAACGAAAGCCATGGATTGGGTTTTGTGGCTGACAAGTAGTTGGTTTGATTTGTGAACTTATCAAATTAACATGGTTCTTTTATTTTTCAGTTAACAGCTCAATTTAAGTTAGGCTCCTGTACCCCTGTTGGAGATTGAGACTACTAGATGTTACCAAGTTGGGTACAGAGTGTGGGGGAGGGAGGAATCACCAGGATGATGATTCTCTAACTTTCTCAGAATAAACCTGGCTTCTCAGAGAGCTGTGGTCTTGGGAGTCTATATTATGTGCAACTCAGTCAGGTTCAAATATTCCTGAACTCAGAGGCTGGTCTCAGAAATTATTTTTTACTCAGACCTGCTACCTCCAAAGGAAAATAAAAAGGACTTTAGACTTGGAACTTCTGTTGGTAGAAGTGAATTAAAAAAAAAAAAAATTCTGTTTGAAACTGACGTTTAAAGGATGGATGAGTATGTGATGTGACCTGCCAGGTAGAGTGCTGAGAAGTGGGGCTGTCTTGGCTAAATGTATCTAATAATTCAGAAACTAATTTTTAAGTTCTATTGTTTTCAGGATTCCTACCCTAATTACATTGATCTGAAATGGTCCCGGACGATTAATTTAAAGTGTCAGACACCCAGCTTTGCATGGGAGACATGATTCTCTTTATGGAAAAGATGACCTTCTTAGACCAAAACTAACCGAGATATAAAGGGTGAGCAAGGATAAAGGCGGGTACAGTATTTTCAGTCTCCCAGAGTCTGGAGAAAAGAGGGGGAAACAATGTAGGTTACTTTATATTGTTGGCTTGAGCCTTGGTTTCCAAGAAGACCCCAGTGTATATAGTCTATATACCCTTTAATTAAAGACGAGTCAACTGTGGGGGACCTGGGTGACTTAGTCGGTTAAGCATCCAACTCTTGATATGGGCTCAGGTCATGATCTCGCGGTTCATGAGTCTGAGCCCCTCTTCGGGCATGAAACCTGCTTGAGATTCTCTCTCCCTGCCCCTCCCCTGCTTGCACTCTAAATCAATCTCTCTCTCTCTCTCTCTCTCTCTCTCTCGCTCTCTCTCTCTCAAAATGAATAAACATTAAAAAAAAAAAAAGATGATTCAACTGTGGAGGTTTGTTCACAAATGAGGTGAGTCAGAAAGGGCCCTACAAGAAGGGCACTGTGTTTCCTGACCTCCAGTTGAAATGAAGAGTCCTCATAGGGTGGGAAGATGCAGGCTTAGGGAGAATTGATCCAAGGGGCGGCTGTCCACCTTGCCCCAAACCAGACTGAGAACGAGGCCACATGTCATCGCCTCTTTGACCTTGGGAATCTGGTGCCAGATACAGGCAGGTACCTCAAACAGCAGATACCACATTATAAGAAAACAAATACCTGTTAGGAAAGTGTTCCAAAAAATAACTCTTAATTTTATATCTCCTCCGTACCAAATCTTTTGTAATCAGATGATAAGTCAACTTTTATAGTGAGGGACAATCTTATCCCAATTGTTTAGAGAAAGAAATGGTGTCTCTATGCATTAAAAAAAAAAAAAAAAAAAAAAAAAAAAAAAAAGACTGGATTGAAATATCTAAGTGGTTATCTCTCAATAGTGGGATTTAGTTATTTTCATTTTATAGTGTATGGAATTTTTAAATGGTGAGTGTCCATAGTTTTTTCCCCTATGATTAACATGAGTCAACCACCCCCACCCATTATAAAATAATTAAAAATACTTAGTTAAAGCACTTGGTGGTTTTGAGGCTACACAGTGGGAGGCTATGTTGGTGGCTGTTACTGTTTTGTGGTTTATTTATTCATTTTTCAGTTAAATGGTTTCATAACTAATACATCAATCTGTTGAAGATTGGATTATATGACTCAGTCAAGGTCTGCTGAATTGATGAAATTAAGTTTCCGAATCTATAGAGAATTCCACAAAAATGCAGCCGCTCTTTAGGGTACAGCCTTGTTAATCAACACATTTTTCCTCATTTACTTCCAGATGGGAAAGAATAGCCCAGCTCCTCTTGGATATGTTTTAGCATGTGACACCTGTGTTCTGCAGCGGGGGACTTGGTGGGCTCCTTTTACTGTTTCACATAGTCTGAGCTTTGTTTCGTTCGCTTCTGCGTGTCTCTGTCATTTTCTCTTGTTGATTCGTATATGTCTTCCTGTCCTGCTTGTCTTTCTCTGTATTGGTCTTTCCAGGTGCATTCTCTCTGCCCATATCTCTGTCTCTGTCTCTCTTTTTTCCTGCCTCTCCTGTTGTTCCTTTCTAGTCGGCATATTCCGAATGCAGATTTTAGGCAGACTGGACAAAAATGACTACAGCAGATTGACTTAGGTATGACTGTCATTCTGAGAGCGGTCTCGTAGTTAGGGTTTCCGAGGTTCTGCTTAGGAGCGAACTCATTTTTATACAAATGCTGTGAGTGTTCAAAAGTGGCCTACTCTTGATCAGTGGCTGTTTTCCTTGGCATTTGCAATCTAAGGCATGGAAACCCAATGTCTCTTTCTTAGTACTGTGGATTCAGTAGGATTAGGAATACTTACTGAGAGCAGTGATAAACTAAACAGTATTTGAATGATATCATCATGAAAATGGTTGAATAAAATAATGTTTTGTAAAATCAATCGTACATACATATTTTCTTATTCTCATAAACATAAGACTCTGTATTTAGAATAATCCTATGATGAAACTCTTTATTAAACAATTTCCTCCTAATAGATGTTGGCTTAGAGTGATTTATGCTGAGTGAGATTAGATGTGGCTCCCAGAATTCCCCTTATACAAAATACTAGTGCCAAGGAGTACTTTGGAGACGATCTTACTCAACTCCACATTTTATTTGTATGGAAATTGAGAGCAAGAGAGGCACGTTCTGTAACCGGCGCATTCGATGCAAGCGAGACACGGTCTCCTGGATCCCTTCCTCTTCCACTTCTCTGGCCGCCACATCACGCTTCACCCTCTTCACGGCATGTTCTTTTCAGGGCAGGGGGCATCCAGCTCCTGTTACAGTGAATCTTGTCAACAGATGATGCTGCTTTTCAAAACCATTTACGAGGGATACAGTGACTGCGGGTACCTGTTGTTCCATGAGTCTTTTACATTGCATTAATTTCAGTTGTATTCTCACAATAACCCTTCGAGGTTGTTAACAATGTCAACATTTCATTGATGAGGAAACTGAAGCAAAGGCTTGGGAGATGTGGCCAATGTGACATGTTTACCTCTTATGACCATGCTGTGTTAGCTTTAAGCACTGATTTTTTAATGTTTATTTCTTTTTGAAAGAGAGAGAGTGAGAGCGAGCATGAGTGGGGGAGGGGCAGGGAGAGAGGGAGACACAGAATCCGAAGCAGGCTCCAGGCTCTGAGCTGTCAGCACAGAGCCCGACGCGGGGCTCGAACCCACAAACCGTGAGATCATGACCTGAGCCGAAGTCGGACGCTTAACCGACTGAGCCACCCAGGTGCCCCGGGAACAGTGTAAGTTAGACTTGACCTTCTCAGTATTCTGGTCCTTAAATGTTACCTGCAGTAACTTTCATTCACAGAAGCTTAAGCGTAAGCGGCCCCCTCCCCCTTCAGTTTATACCCACATCGAATTTGGCATGCTGCTCAGACAGCGAGTGTTTGGCCCAGTACTCATGGAAGGTGGGAAGTAAACACGTACCTAGAATCACACCGAAGCAGTTTTCCAAGACAAGTAGGTAAAATGGTGCCATGACAACAGTGTTTTTATACCTTGTATTTAAAAGAGAGTCTCCCGAGTGCTGAAGTAACACACTCCCGTGCTGATCTCGCTTCTTTAGTAAATTGTGAGGAGCTCAAGGCTTCTCCCCTAATCAGCCCTGTGACATGGCCTCCCATGTTTTCACTTTAAATATCGCACGCTCTGATGCCGTATGCAAATTAAAGCACCAGCACGGTGAGCAGATCTTGCTGGTGGCACATCATATATAGGGTGCTTGAGTGAAAAAGGCTGCTGTTAAATTTAATGATGAGGCTGAGTGTCATTAACTGTATGCTTATTCAAAGAGCTTTCCCTCTAAACATCTGCTCCCTTGTCAGAACTGTCACTTTTCAATAACACCTGTAGGGTAGAGTCATTTCCAACTTCCTCCTCATGGAATCCCCTTGTTTTCGCTAATGGATTTCTTGGTAAAAGAGGAAAACAGAAACTCTCTTTTTCATAATCTCGCTGTTGTGTCTCTGCCTGAGTCACATGCTGTAAAATGGAAGAAAACGGACAACATTCCTTAAGGAAATCACTCACGCACATGGGATAGAATATTTTATCATTGGTTGTAGTGGGTTTTTTTTCCAGGAAGTTAAATATTAAAATTAAATGAAAAGTCATTATCCTGAAGGGTTTGTGTAATTTACAATAGTGTCGGTTGCAGGCGTCTCCTGAAAATCGGTGGGGTGTGTGTGTCCCCCTTCATATTCCTGGCGAGGGAATGTTCATTTGGGCTCATGGATTGAAATATGAACATTGAGTTTGCCTTTGAAATGCAGAGGTGACAGGCTCACTAGTGCCTGCTCGGCGTGGGTGGGTCTGAGGGAAGGAGGGCGGAATAGTGTGTGAACCGACTGCTTTCTCAGAGATACGCATGTTAAGAAGCACTCGTAGTGTTGTACAGATAGGAAGGTGGGGTTTTTATTGGTGACTGTTGACCTTTATTTGCAGTCTTCCCCTCCCTGGGATTTTTGTTCTGATACTTCTACTCGTGGAACATGTGTGCCACAAAAATGCACCAATCCTGAGGGTCTAGTTTCCTGATTTTCACAGTCTGAAAGCAAGACACGTGAAACACAGAACGAGCACCGAGATTAAGAAACTGAGCATTTCTGGTAGCTCAGAAACCAGTTTCTTCTACCTGAGTCACCCACCCAGAGTGACCACTGGCCTTACCTGTAACACTCTGGATTAGTTTTACCTTTATAAATGATTACAGATTAAGGATTTTGACCTTTATCCTAAGAACAATGGGAATTTTTATCAAAAGGCTTGAGGCAGTGAAATGACACCATCTGATTTGCATTTCTAAAAGATGAGGACTGGCAGTGTGGAGAACATTTTGCTGGGGTCCAGAGTTTGAGTGGAGGGACCAGGTTAGAGGCTTATTGACGAAATCATGTGGTTGTTAGACCTAGTGCCTTAGCAATGAAGATGGAGAAAAATGGACAGATTCGAGACACACACCCATTAATGCTGAATATCTTAATTTTTATTTCAAAGGTTTTCTAAGGATATTAGTCTTTGAAACACCATCTCCTTTAATCTTGCCAGGCATCATTATTTGGAGATGTGTTCTCGAATAAAGTGCTGCTGGAATTGGTAAATGCACACTCATTACTTTACTCAGCCCAAGTTCCTTTGAGATTTTATAATTGAGCATTAGTACTATGCGTCGTCGTAGAAGTCTTCAGAGATTGGGCTTGATGTTCCCTCTTTTAGCTGTGCTGCTTTTATAGTGCCCTCATAGATTTATTGGAAGAGATGAGATGATTTCCTGCTCCTATATGTTTTAGTTTGATCGCTCAATCATGATTGTATTTTCCATATACTTGCACCAGCAGCTGAGAAGAGAAAATTCTGGTAACAAAGGTGCTGCTTCCGAACAGAAAATGGTTTGTTTGAAAGTGCTTATAACCACCACCCCCCGCAAGGAAGACATGAAACTTTAAAGCCCCTGTGTATTCATATCACAGTGCTGAGTTTGGCTTGCTTTATTTTGTCATGAAAACATAAATCCTTTTAGGCTTAGGAAATGTATTCTTAGAAGTGACTATGAAGACAAAAATAGTAATGTGGGGCGGAAATCCTAGGCTAATCCTCTCACAATAGTGGTCTCGTAGGTATGTGTATCAGTCAAGGGGTCAGTCAGAGAACCGTGACCACTGTGTGTTATGGGATAAGGGATTCATTACAGGAATCGGGGCTTCCACCGGGTGGGGCTGTGGGAGCTGGGGGGTGTTGGTGGTGGGGGTCCAGGCGGGGGTCCGAGGCGCAGTGGGTCAGATGCCAAGCATGGTGGACGGTGAAGGGGAAGGTCTTAGAGGCTCTGGAGAGCTGGGCCTCTGTGGGTTTGCGAGCACACATTCGGTGGTGGGCCTCGGGCTACTGTTGGTCAACAGGGTCCGCTCGTCCAGAGTCGCTGGAAGCAGCCTGGGGGAGACTGAGGGTGAGCCGGAACCGGCCGGCGTCTCTGCCTCTTCTGTCCCCACTTCCGATCGGGACGACCTTCGTTTAGGGTGTAGTGTAGCGCTTCTCTCCTGCTTCCAGATCTCCTGTGCTTTCCTCCCTGGGCTTTAACTCAGACCCACCCTGAGGAGAGCCATCTGAGGATTCTAGCTGGGCCGTTGGACACAGAGCAAACCATCACGTACAGAATCTGAACAGCAGGGGCTCCTAAAAGTTAGCACTTCACGTACTGGAATTGTTGAATGAATGGAGCCAAGAGAAAGGCTAACGTATTTTTCACTAGAAGGCAAACGACAGACTGGGTTATGTAAGATCAACTAAATAAGAATTGAATACTGTCTGTATTTATTAGATTTGGATGAGTCTAAGTATAATTGCTTGAAAATATTTAGTATCGATTAAAAGTGTCATAAGATACATAGGAATTATAAATACAAATTTAACTGAATGATTACGATGGATCCCTTCTTGAATCTTCATTGGTAAGCAAATGAAAAGGCACGCTCAACTAGACATCAGTGTATGTAGATTTTCATACTGGCTGTGTCATGAACCAGCTATGTGACTTGATATAAATATTTAATTTTCCCATCCTTACATTCTTTATTTATGAAGATGAAAAGAAATAATGTATGTGAACACTAAGCAGCATTGTACCGTCTTCAGATATTACCATGTCCTTCAGGAAAAAAAGGTTTCCTCCAATTAGCAAGAAGTTAACTTATATAATAAACATTTTTATTCTGAGCAACAATCTTCTAATGAATTAGAGTCCCTGCTTTACACATTAAGTCTGATTCCACCGAAGTCTGTCTCAATGCAATTGTAATGTGACAGAATATTTTTATTAAAATTTAAATACTCTTCGGTCTCGGGTATTTTTCTACGAGGAGTCTTCACTTATATTTTCAGTGATAGTGCTGCAGTCCTAAGAATATTATTCACTTTTCTTACAGAAATTATACCCTTGGATGTCTCGCTACAGTATATCTGAATGGGTATTAGATGCTGGATCTGTGTTAATAAATTTTCAAACTTTCTGGTCGTTTCCCCCCTTGTTGCTGCATCCTTTTCCCATAAAAGTACATGAAATAATAAGTCAGACACTGTAAGTGAAAGTCCAAAAGCTACAGTTAGCCGTAGTGTGATGAAAATGTGCGTGTCTGTATCTCGTGTGTGATTTGTGTATATGATGTGATATATACACAATGCTCTTGTTGAATTTAAGCATCCGTGGGACAGAGTTCAAATTACGCAGAGCTCAGAAATCATCCCCAAATATCTAATACGGGAACAGATTGGGATTAGGTAATCAGAAGTGATGAAGGGACCGAAAACGGGTCAGATTGACCAAAGGATATATCACAGTTCAGCGGCTTTTAGAATGAAAGAAATCTTACTCACTACAATTAAGTTTTGTAAACGAATGACACTTTTCTTAAAAAGGCCTGTAGTCATATCTAAGCTATTATTTCCTGTGCTGTCAGTGAGATATATTTAAATGCTTTAGGTGCTTCATTAAATCAACTTAAAACACAGATTTTATTTTAATGTGGCATTTGCCCTGGTTTATGCTTGTTATATTTTTCCTCCGTGTTTGAAACATGGTTCAGTACTTTGAGCTGCACCCAGACCACCCACAAACTAGGTAGAGTTCTGCCCGCAGATTCCCCACTTTAGGGAGAAAGATGATCTCCCTGTGCCCGGGAGGCAGTGGGAACACAGTCCTGGGCAGGTCTCAGGCAGAGCCAAAGGCAAGGTCCCAGGCAGGCAGACCAGCAGCTCCTCGTTTCCTCCAAGTGGAGGACTTGGTCCCTGGCGCTCTGGGTTTAGCAGGCTTATACCTGGCAGGAAACGCCCAGAAGAAAACAGTCTGACTAATACCATTATCATACCCACTCCCAGCTCCCCGGGAGGTAAGCATTAATTACTTGCGGTTACCTACTCCTATTAACTACATCCTCATGTTCTAAATGAGAAAAATGTTTATTATTCTCAGCTCTTTATTTCTAGATTTTGTTTCTGTTTTATCATTCTTCCTTGTAGCTCTTCTAACAGCTCATCCACAGTCCTTTGTCCTCCTCACATCCAGTGTTTCCCAAATGTCTTTGGTAAGACTCAGCTTGGCTGCGGGTTAAACCTGTAGCCTCCCAGACTCTCTTCATGGAGGGTCTGATTCTGTGGGTCTGGGATGGAGCCTGGGACTCTGTGTGTATAACAGGTACCACGGGTCCTTCTCGTCAGGAAAGGTTAGGCAGTGCTGCCTGACCTTGAGAGCCCAGCTCAGTGCGGCCGTGCACCAGCAACCCAACTGTGGGTAGGGAGCCAGCTTTAGTAAGTGAAAACACCAGAGGATCATGGGACATATTTATGCTGAAGTTATTCATTGTTGCCTGAAACTCACACTTAACTGGATGTTCTCTCTGGCAGTCCTCCCTGTGGGGAAAATAGATTTGTGTTGCAGAAACTACCATTTGAACTGGCACAGGTGTCTATAAATTAGAATTCTCTTGGACTAAAATGTAGGTGCCGCCTCAAACTCCTTATGTGTCTCCTGATTTCCAAGCTCTTTTGATGAAGCATGGTGTAACGGGTTAGGTTGTGTCCCCCGGAGGTTCATATGTTGAAGTCCTGCGCCCCAGTCCCTCAGAATCTGACAGATTTGGTGATGCTGTCTTCATAGAAGTAATGGGCCTTAATACAGTAGGACTGCTGTCCTTATAAAAAGGGGAATTTTTGTTGACAGACACGTGGCAAGAATGCCACGTAAAGATGGAGGCAGCTATTGGGGTGATGCTTCTGCAAGCCACGGAACCCCAAAGATTGCCAGCAACCCACCAGGGCTGAGGAGAAAGGGTCTCATGTTCTTGCTCACAGATCTTGGAAGGAACCAACCGTCCCAACATCTTGGTCTTAGAGAACAGGACTTTCTTTTGTTCATGCCAGGTGCTACTTTGTTACGTTAACTCTGGAAAACTAATAAACATAGCCATACAGAAACTGGGCTGGTGAACTCTGTGCTTCATGTGGACAATCTGTAGAATGTAGGCTAGACAAATTGCATAATCTCTGTTTTACAGATATAAAAGCAGAAGCTCAGGGTGATTAAATGACTTACCCCAGCCGACACAGCATGTCCTTGATTAAGAAGTCAACATTTACCAACACGTATGAACATAGGAATATAGAATATGCGGAACATATAAATATGGACTGTATATGTGTATAAATATTCTTAATGATAATCTTTGCAGGGTGACTATCATCTGCCAGGTGCTCCGTGTGTATTATCTAATTTGATCATCAAGACAACCAGTGAGTTAGGTCCTATTGATCACCTCCATTTGACGAATGAAAACTGAAGCTTTGTAAGAGAAATTGTCTTGGCACAATCAAATAGTATCTACCAAGGGGTGGAAGTGAAAATCGAGCCCCAGTCATCTGGTTCCAAGCACTGTTCTTTACTATCAGACAAGAGATGGTAGCTGGTGATAAAACTCGACAAAAAACTAGATGAGAGAAAGGAGGCTATTGTGTTGGACTTTGTTTTTGCCCTAGAATTATATATTCTGGTTTACATGCTAATTTCACTTGTGTGCATGTGAATCAGTCATCTTTTATGTACACAGGGTCACCCAGAATGTCTTTAGTTTATAAGCTTTATCAAGAACTGAAAGAATTTGATACAAGTAAGGTTTTCATATTATTACAGACATTTTTGTTTATGCTCTCTGTGTTTTACCCTTGAACCAAAATAGACGTAGTCAAATGTAATCTCTGGGTTTTATATTTTTATTAGTGCTTGCCCGTTTCCCTGAAGGATTGCTGGCAAGACAGTCTTTCTGATGTGTGGAGTAATAGGTTCTGCCTCCCTCTTCCTCCACTTCCTATATCTTTTCCGACCCCTGACATTTGTGGTGCAGACTTGTATTCCTTTGGGTTTTCACTGTAGTGTTTCTAATCCCGCATTTTAACAGTTAATGTTTGCTTACTACATTGGAAAAGAAGATTTCTCACCAGAGGTGATTTCTGGCCTGCAGAGTGTGTGGCTTCTGAGATTTATTATTTTTACAGGGTGGAGAAGTTTCTCCAGGCTATTTCTGTGAATGAGAGATCAAAGTCTGATGGATCTGACAACTTTCCTTTGAGGAGGACCACCCAATAGTCTGATAGTTCTGGTGTTTTTCTACCACATGGTGATTGATGTCCCCATGATCCACTGCCATCTTGTTCTGGAAGCGCATGAAGAAGCTCCTGTTTCTGCTGTTGGTTTTTACCAGGAGGCAGTTAGGCAATTTGATTATTATTTTCTTCAAATTCATAAAATTTCCAGTGTTCTTCTCCCCCTAGCCCCCCACCTTCTATTCACTAGTGCTTATTTCTTTTTCCTTCATGTACAGTGGAGTTCATTTAAACCTATTTGACTTTCCTGGCCTGGGTGGGGAAGCAGCAGGCTTTTTTGGAGTGAGTCCTTATGTAAAGGGTCAAGCTTCTTTTGGGGTGAAGTTGGTCCCCTAGTTCCAACAGATGAGTAGTTTTACTGGGGAAGTGGTCTGTTGGTCAGGCCTTCAGTTCCTAAATGAGGTCAGACATGCAGGAGTCTAGATACATGAGCAGTGGGGATCCTGTTCTCTTTCAGAGACAGCTGAATGAGGCAGGTGTTCAAGAATTAAGCCAGAGGCACCTTATGAAACCTGGATAGCCCAGTAAGCAGGAAATAAGTTGGAGACTCAAGTGGTCGAATAGGGGAACAGAGGATCAACCTTACTAGTAGGTTTCTGAAGACTCTCTGTCCATCTTCTCTTGTGGGGGGTGACTCCTGGGTTTTACCTAAACGTCACCTTCTAGGAGCATCTTCCGTGACCATCCTATCCAAAGTAACACCTACCACCACCCATGCTTCCATCTTTTCATTTCTTATCTTGTTACTTCTCTTCATAAGAATTTATCACAATATCTTTATTATATGTTTGTTCATTTTCTCCCATTGCCCCAGCCCAGCCTAGTATAGATTCCATGAGCATTTGGGGTGAATATTTTCTTTATTGCTATATTCTTAGTGCCTAGAACTTAACAGACACTGTTAATGACTGTCTTCTTGTCAGAGATATTAAATTTTTTTAATGTTTATTTTTGACAGAGAGAGAGAGAGAGAGAGACAGAGACAGAGCATGAGCAGGGGAGGGGCAGAGAGAGAGGGAGACACAGAATCTGAAGCAGGCTCCAGGCTCCGAGCTGTCAGCACAGAGCCCGACGCGGGGCTCGAACCCACGAACTGCAAGATCATGACCCAAGCGGAAGTCGGACGCTCAACCCACTGAGCCCCTCAGGCGCCCCTAGATATTAACATTACCTATCTAGTCCGGCATCATTTTCTAAAACACTACTGTTTAAAACAGGTTCGAAAAATACTCTGCTTCTACTGCGTAGAACGTATAAGCTTTTCTGTAGTTTCATGGAGCCCCCTAAAAAGTCTTTAGTAGTGTTTCCTTACCTCCTTAATGGGTAGATTTTCTCATAGCTCATGTACTACTCTGACAAAATTTGCCTATCGTTTGTATATCTAAGGTATTGCTCACCTCCAAACTCACATAATATGCCTGAACATGTTTTTTACTTAGTTTACCACAGTGAGTAAAATTGGAGATAGGCTAGTCTGTTTTATCCCTTCTTACAGGTTGCTGAAATACTAATGGACTTTACAGTAAGTTGTTCTCACATCATATTTACCAAATCTCCATTAAATTCTTAATCCTAGGCTAGCCAATATGCAGATACCTGATAAATATATCATTTATTACAAGTTGATTTCTATTTTGAAAATCACAGATTATTAACTATGGGGAAAAGATTAAAAGGAAGTGATGAGGACAGACAGCCTTTCCTACTTCCCAGTCTTAGGGAACTGTATCAGAGTTGTCCCAGGAAGTGAAACTAGTTACACGCACACACACTCATCTGTATACGCATGCATACACACATATGCAGATTGATTGATTGGTTGGTTGATTGATTCTAAGGAATTGCCTCACATGATTGTGGACACTGGCAAGTCAGAAATCTGCAGGGCAATCTGGAAATTCCAGCAGGAGTCAGTGTTGCAGTCTTGAGTCTGAAGGCAGTCTGGATGCAGAATTTCTTCCTCTCCTGGGAGCCTTAGGCTTTTGTCTCAGGGCTTTCAACTGATTAGAAGAGACTCACCCACGTTATGAAGGATAACCTGCTTTACTCAAAGTCTACTGATTTAAATGTTAACCACATCTAAAAAATACCTTCACAGCAACGTCTAGACTCGTGTTTGACCAAACAACTGTGTACTGTAGCCTAGCGAAGTTGACACCGAAACACCACAAGTAATGTATGACCCTGTAGTCTCACTCCTGGGTATTTAGCTTAGAGAAATGAAAATTTAAGTTTACACAAAAACCTGTAAAGTAAGGTTCATAGCAACTTTCTTTGTAATAACTCCAAACTGGAAATGACCAAAATGTCTTTCCGTAAGTGAATGGATACGCAAAGTGAGGTGTATGCATACAATGGATTACTGCTCAGAAATAAAAAAGAGCAAAGTATTGACATATGAAATGGTCTCAAGAGCATTATTGAGCATTGAGTTAAAAAACAAATCAAATGATTACATACTATGAGAGTCTATGACAGAATTACAGAAATGGAGAACAGGGTGGCCAAGAGTTAAGCGTGGGATGAGTCATGATTATAAAGGGAGAGCATGAGGGAGTTTTTGATGAAGCAGTTCTGTGTGCTATTTTGGTGGCTACATGAATCTGTACATGCAGTAAAACTTATAGAACCCTCCCCCACCAAAAAACAAGCAAACAAACAAACCAACCCACAGTAAGTTCATTGAAAACTGGTGAAATCCAAATAAGGCCATATCGTTGAGTTAGTAGGATTGTAATAACATCAGTTTTCCTAGTTTTGATCGTTGATAAGGTGTTTGTGTAAGATGGTATCATTCAGGGAATTCGGGTGAAGGGCTCAAGGGGACTCTTCTGGTTTTGTAACTTCTGTGTGAATCATAAACCGTTTGAAAATTTGCAAGTTGTTTAAAAGGAAGAAAGAAGGACTGAAAGATCTTTAGATGTTAGTCACTGAAAATGGCAGATAGGTGGGCAGAGAGGCAGAGGGAATGTGGAGTAAAACCCTGAAGTGGTGGTGAACACGGTGGGTGGTGAAAGGCAGTGGGGAGAAAGGCTAGTGAAAGGGTTTTTTTGTAGGGAACCATCAGATGCAGAAAGTAGGGACTGTTGTAGAAAATCATGTGCTTCAGGCATTTGACACCTTATCTCCAAAGGACGAAATAGGGCGCTTCCCTGGGATTTTTCACAAGGTCCAAATCAAGCGGAATTTAGAAGGACATTTGTCTTTTAGGTCTGATTAATGGAAAACATGAAGCTGTGATGCTGTGCTTCTATAGAAGGGTATCACTGAAGTCTTCTAAGAGCATCAGTCCGTTTGTGTCTTTTTAAAAATATACTTTCTATATACTTTCGTCCTAAGGTAGGTTTACACAGGGTAACATAATTTTTTGAAGGGAGGGCTTCTGGTAATAATTCATACAATGGGACAAACAATACAGTCAAATGTCTTAGAAGCAGCAGGCTTCGGTTTACGTTCATTGAACTGATCAGGAAGTAAACGTTTGTAGTACCGTGTATATTTGCTGTATAATTGCTCAGAGTTACACTTTTACCACATGTTTTAGAATTTTAACTTAATATTTTTGTGACTTCAACAGCACATACTTATTCCTCACAGTTCTGAAGCTACAGGTTCAAGATCGTTCCTCCTTGGCTTGCAGATGGCATTTTCTTCTGTGTGCGTTCGCCCTTGGCCCCTGTTCGTCTAGATTTCCTGTTGTAAGGACACCAGTCAGGTTGGATTCGGCCGAACCCCCAAGACCTCACAGTGACTCAGTCGCCTTTTCAAATGCCCTGTGTCCAGATAGTCACATTCCGAGGTGCTGGGGTCAGGACTTCAACATGTGTGTGGAGGAGTGGGGGAGGCGGGCACAGTTCAGCCCCTAACAACCATCGTACTGTCTGCACGTACATGCTTTTTCTTCCCTCTCTCATTTTGTTTCTTTTTCCTGCCTTACAGTACCAGGTAGGGCTACCAGTAGAATGTTAAATAGAAGTGGATCAAATATCCTTGACTTATTCATAGTCTCTTAGGTGGAAAATTATTCAGCTTCTCTCATTAAATAGCACGTATACTGCAGTTGTTTTGTAAGTCATTCCGAAAGTAAGCCCTGTAAGTCAGGTTAAGAAAGTTTACTTCCATTCCTAGTTTGCTGAGTTTTGATCATGGATGGGGGATGGGCTTTTTCTGTATCACAATCTCTAGTAATATACTTTTTCTGAAATCTACTTTTTCTGATATTTTTATACCCACTCCAGCTTTCATTTGATTAGTGTTTATATATCTTTTTCCATCTTTTTAAAAGTCTTCATTTCTTCTTAGGAGACGTTTCAGGTTTACAAGAAAATTGAGAGGACGTTAGAACTGTCCCCACACATGCACAACCTCCCCCAGTATCAACGTCCCCACCAGAGTGGTACATTTGTTACAGCTGATGAGCCTGCATTGACACGTCATTATCACCCATATGGATAGTTTACATTGTTGTTCACTGATGGTGTACATTCGTGGATTTGAACAAATGTATCCTGATATGTATCCATCATTTTGGTATCATAGGAGTATTTTCACTGTTCTAGAAATCCTCTTTGCTCTTCCGATTCATCCCTTCCCCCATTTCCCCCTACCCTTGGCAACCACTTATCCTTTTGGCCTCTGCAGAGTTTTGCCTTTTGCAGAATGTCACCTGGTTGGAATCACGTAGTATGCAGCCTTTTAGGGTTGGCTTCTTTCACTTAGTAATATGCATTTAAGTTTCCCACATGTCTTTTCGTGACTTGATAGCTTATTTCTGTTTTGGGCTAAATAACATTCCATGGTTTTGTGTACCACAGTTTATTTATCCATTCACCTGCTGAAGGCCCTCTTGGTTGCTTTCTGGTTCGGGCATTTATGAATAAAACTTACGGAAACGTGTGCAGGTTTGTGTGTGGACACGAATTTTCAACTCCTTTGGTATATGCCAAGGAGCACAACTGCTGGTAATTGTATATTTAGTCACATAAGAAACTGCCAAACATACTTCCAAAGTGGCTGTACAATTTTTCAGTCCTACCAGCAGTGTATGAGAGTTGCTGTTGCCCCACACTGTCACCAGCATTTGGTGTTGTCCGTGTTCCAGATTTTTGCCACACTAATAGGCGTGCAGTGGTATCTCATTTATTTTAATTTGCATTTCCCTGATGATATAGGATGTGACACATCTTTTCCTGTGCTTGTTTCCCATCTGTCTGCTCTGGTGAAGTATTTGATAAGGTATTTGGCCCATTTTCCACTTGGGTTATTTTCTTATTGTCAAATGTTGAGTTCTTCGTATGTTGTGGATCATAGTCCTTTTTCAGATATGCCTTTTGCAAATATTTTCTCCCAATCTATGCCTTCTTATTCTCTTGACAGTGTCTTTCACAGAGCAGAAGTTGTTAGTTTTAATGACCTCCAACTATCAGTGATTTCTTGAATGTTGTATCGAAAAAGTCATTGCCAGGGGCGCCTGGGTGGCTCAGTTGAACATCCGACTTTTGATTTCAGCTCAGGTCTTGATCTCGCGGTTGGTGAGATCAAGACCCACATGGGTCTCTGTGATGACAGTGCACAGCCTACTTGGGATTGTCTCTCCCCCTCTCTCTGTGCCCCTCCCTTGCTCGCTCTCTCTCTGTCTCAAAAGAAACGTCAAAAAATAAAAAGACATTCACATATGCTAGGTCATCTAGGTTTTCTCCTTTTTATCTCTTTGGAGTTGTATAGTTTTGCATTTTACATTTAGGTCTGTGATCTGTTTTAAGTTTTGGAGAGAATGTAATGACTGTGTCTAGATTCATTTTTTTGCAGGTGGACGTCCAGTGGACATCACCCCATTTGTTGAAAAGACCATCTTTTCTCCATTGTATTGCCTTTGTTCCTTTGTCAAACATTAGTTGGCTAATTAATGTAGGCCTAGGGCTCTGTATTTTTTTTTTTTTTTTATTGCTCTTTTTATCTGTTCTGTTACCAATACTGCACTAACTTGACTCCTGCAGCTTTAGGAGGTCTTGAAACCCTCCCACGCTGTTGTTCTTCTTCAGTATTATGCTGGTCTTCTTTATCTTTTTGCCTCAAAATCTCAGTACCATGTTGGCTATTCCTTATGTTGTGTTTCTGCATATAAACTTTGGAAACAGTTTGTGGGTGATTTGCTGGTTAGTAATACAAATTTTTATTTTCAAAGTTTGCTTGTTCATTGATGGCTGTGTTTTGTTTTGTTTTGTTTTTTAAATTTGACCTTGTGTCCTGTAGCATAGCTATGATCATATATTAGTTTCAGGAAGGTTTTTCTTTTGTCGTTGATACTGTTGAATTTTCTACATAGACGATCATGTCTATGATGAACAAATGTGAACAAAGGTAGTTTTATTTTTTCTTTACTAATCTATATGCCTTTTAATTCCTTTTCTTATTGCATTAACTGGTAGTTTTAATATGGTATTGAAAATGAACGGTGAGAGAGTTTGCTTTCTCCCTGCTCACACGTATTTTAAAAGGGGTTGATTATGCCTTTCAAATATCAGAAGCTTTTACCTGATTGAAAACTTTCTCTGGGATACATGCTTGCAAAAGTGTTATTTTTAAAAGGAAATGAGAGTCCTAATCTTGACTGAATTAATTTGAGGAGGGGAAGATATAATTACAAGTTACATTTGGGGGACTGTACTCCAGAAACACACCTACCCGTTTTCTTCCCTAACAGGCTCATTCTTGCGCGCACGGACACACACACAAAAGCACAAAGGAGAAGAAAATGTGCTTAAATTATAATTTTACCTAGATATAAGGCACTGTGAAATGTTTTGTGTGTCCTAATCATTTTTAAGGCATAGGAATGCATATTGTTTGTTTTTGGACTTAAGATTGGAAGTGATAATTCTCTTACTCCCACTTCTTGGTCTTGTTACTTACTCATATTCCTGTGCCTGCCGGCGGTTTACGTAAGGAAGGCCACATAGAGTCACGCTGTGTTATGGAGCATTAAGAAGCAGTGATCAGCTCATCCTCATTGTGTTGGTCCATATGTGATGGCTGAGGTAAGCAGGAATGCCGGTGCTTAGTTTTCATGAACATTCTTACACTCTCGTATCGGCCAGTAGCAATATTGTGTATATCAGATCCTGGAATTCTGCACTTTCTGAGTCAGAGCAAAGTGTTCATATTACAGAAGTGCTTTTACTTACACAAATGCTTAACGATGGCAGTGGTTTTCTGTGGGAAGTGGGTAAAAACAAAATTGTCAGTAATCCTTGAGTTGCTAAAGGGGAAAGGAAAGGGAGGAATGAGGGGGACAGAATTAGCCAAGATGTGACCGAAGTCATCGCAGGGTCTAAAGCTTCTTTTTTGCCTGTACAACTTGCGTAGGTTAAGGATAACAGGAAATGTCAGCACTGGGCAGTTAGGAACCCTGTAAAGTTTTCGTCTTCGTTACTCATGGTGGACTTGAATCATGATTAGAGACATTGCTGTAGCCAAACCATATTTGTCTGCAATGTTTACGGTTTTGTTATTTGCTTTAAAACAAATGTCTCTTTTCCCGGATGAAGGGATAAAGACTATTCGTTTTCTTTATGTGGGTGTTTAGGTGGTTTTAGCAATTAATGACCCTGTACGGTTGGCATTCGTTGTATTTTCTGGCTGCCCAGCACCTGTTGAACAGTCTTGCCATAATCTAGCATGTTCCCAACCTTGGGAAAACCACCTCCTCGAGACAGAGCTCAGAAAACTACCCTCCTTTGCGGAGAGCCAGAAATGTGACCTGGATTCCAGTACTGCCGAGCTCCAGAGTGAGCCACTTGAGGACGGCGTGTCCCAACCGTGGCCCCTTTCGTGTCAGCGGGAGTAGCAGCGTGGCGGCCTTCCCTCACAGGTGCCAGGGCTCCCAGGCTGTCGTGCTTGGGGCAGCAGAAACAGGACTGCTTTCGCAGTAGGCCTCTTCGCTTTGTGTCATGCATTGTTCCTAGAAGCTTAATGTTGAGCCTCGTTCTTTTTTAAATTTTTTTCACGATTATTCATTTTTGAGAGACAGAGAGAGACGCAGTGTGAGTGGGGGAGGGGCAGAGAGAGGGAGACACAGAATCCGAAGCAGGCTCCAGGCTCCGAGCTGTCAGCACAGAGCCCGACGCGGGGCTTCATCTCACGGACCGCGAGATCATGACCTGAGCCCAAGTCAGATGCTTAACTGACTTAGCCACCCAGGCGCCCTGAGCCTCATTCTTAATATCCTTTTAATAAACTCGCGTTCTGTGTGATTGCTCAGAATCAGCTGCTGTTGCTTACAACTAAGAAGTTGAAGGCTCTCCGTTCTCACCTGGCACCATGGAGCATCTCGTTGGGGCTCCCAGACGAAATTTGGTCTGGCTGTGTTTCAGTGACCGGTCAGGGCAGAGGACAAGACCTACGCTCCAAAACTTGAGTGAATGATAGCGGTTTTTCGACTAGCCCTAGAAATGTAGGCCCGTAACTGCGGAGGGGAGATTTAGTTCGAGATAAAGGCCGACCCTACAATGGGCTGAGGGTAAGGGATCAAAGTCATTGAAGTGATTAGAATTACTTAGACTCATGCCAGATTGACAAGTTAAGGTGTATGTAATTATTAGATGGTTTTAGAAAATTTTAGGTTTCAGTATCATTTTTTGATTCTGAGTTCCCTTTGTCCTATTTCTAAGATTGTAAGTCTTAAAAAGTTTCAGAGAATCAGGTTGTCAACTATATACAGGAGTGACTATAAATCAAAATTATTGTTATTAGGATTATGTACTCCCATCCACAATTCCATTTGGTTAGTATTAAAACAATGATACTAATTTTCTAATAGTTGGTGAGCAGCGTCCCCCAAGAAAGCACTTACGATGAAAATGTTCTTCCAGAAACTACGTACCTATGAAATTGTTATTCAGATACTCTTATTTTAGCAGATTTATTCTCATATTGAGAATTTTACTTAACCTTTATGTAGAGAATTACTGACTCAGTGATTTAGGAGTGTGGCAATCAGGAGGCAGTGTTACTTTAATAATAGAGTCCAAACTGCTACATGCCCATTTTTCTTGAGATTCAGATGGCTGTCTTAGTTAACGTCCCTCTCATGTAGAACTGCAAGTTTCTTTCTCACAGTTTCTTTTTCAAATATAAAAAGATAATCTTAATAATAGCTTCCACTTATTTAGTGCTGACTCCAGTCATTGTGTTGGATGCTTTACATAAGTGATTTTTAAGCCATTCAACACCCAGCAAATAGTTTACCCGTATCTCGTGAAGAAAAGAGAGCTTGGGGAGGTTACGTGACTGTGCTCTCCAGGTCTATTTTAAGGTGATGTTTCAGAGTAGTTTTAAATGAAACCAAAGGAGCCTGAGGTGTGCTTCTTAGGAATCATTAATTGTTACTTATCCTGAACCTGATGGAGTCTAAGCAGAATGGCCCCATGGCCCATCCTCAGAGAATTGTTCTTAACCCCCGGACCACTCTGTGGCTTGATTTCACAGGCTGTTTAACTTGTAGCAGCTGGCAATGACTACTGAGAATCACTTCATTTCACTCCCTCTTGGTGAAGTAATTTTTCATAGATTTGAGTTTTACTTTCTCTGGTTTCCATTCTTCACACTTGGCCAAAACAGCAAATGAGTAAGAGAATGCTCTGTGGAGAATTTAAACCCCCTTTGACCAGTTTCTCCATAATTGCAGAAAGCTCTACGATTGTCCTGTTTCAGGCAGCAGAAATAAGTCAAAAGTTTTCAACTTTTCCTTTCATATTGAGAGATGCTGGGCCCGATTTGCAACCAGAGGCCCTAATAATATATTTGTGTGCTGTAGCTGTGAATGAATTGCCTCAGATAGATTTTTCCAGAGCTGTGTACATAAAAGCACAGAATATTTTTGAATAAAGCATAACAGGATATTTGAACAAAATTCAAACTGGTTTTGTAGTGACAAAGGCAGACATTCTGAGGCGGTGCCAGAGAGAAGAATCCTATCCAACTTAGGCAAATCCTCTGGTGCTATTTGAGGAAAGGACTTTGTGTTTGAGCAAATCACTGCCCCAAGAACATTCAAAGGGTCTGCCGTAGTTGCCATAATTAATCACATATTCAAAATGCAGACACAAAAGGAAGCACCGTAAAAACTTTTTTTATATTTTAGGCTACAAAGAAATCCCAGTGTTGAAGTTTTTCTTTCTTCACCCTCTTTCAGGATCCCCGAGGGCTGGGAAGTTGGTGTGGGAGCGAGGGAGGAACTTAAAACAGTGATCTCGCCTGAGAAATACAGGAGCCATCAAGAGGGGACAGCATCTGAAGGTTTTGAGTCTTTATATATCCAGGAGCGTGTGTGCACGTGTGCACACTAGTCTGTGGCTAACGGCAGAGGCGAGCTGCTGCAGAGACAGAACGGCTTGGGTAAACTGAGGACGGCTCAGTTTCCATGTGGATTTCCGTGTTTGAGTCAGACAGTTGCATGCTTTGTCCCCCAGAACAGCAGTCTGCGGATCAGATTTGACTTAACACTGGACTGAGAAGAGAGAAGTACGGGTTGGATCTCGGAGCTTCACTTGATTGAAGCGATAACTCTCCTGTAGGCAGCCTTTGTGCGTTACAAAAATGGGTTGTTTCAGTTAGTCGAAATAATGCAAGGAAATTTCCAGCATTTACCAGATGGTTTGTAGTTTAAACTGCATCTGTATATCATTTTTTAAATGTTTATTTTTGAGAGAGAGTGCATGCACAAGTGGGGGAGGGGCAGAGAGAGAGAGAGAGAGAGAGAGAGAGAGAGAGAGAGAGAAAGAGAAAGAATGCCGAAATCAGGAGTTGGCTGCTTAACCAACTGAGCCACCCAGGCGCCCCCGCATCTGTATATTATTTTGAGTTTATCTAGTAAAATGAATGAATACCCTAACTTATGTTTAAGGCGTATGTCTTAAGTTGAGCACTAGGCATGAAGAGTATTGGGTAGAGTAGTATTTAACTTAAAAATGTTTTGTTAAGGCAGATTAGAAGTTATAAAAAAAAAAGAAAAAGTGATTTTGAAAGGTATTTGGTGGGGAAAGCATGTTCCTAGAAACTCTTAAGTATTTAAGACGTTCAAAATTCTAATAAAATTGATCAACATACTTACTTGTTATGTTGAATAGTTAACACTCTAGGTTACATTATCAGTACTATATTAGTGATATCCAGAAATGTACTTACTATCAGATATAATGTCACGACAGCAAAAAATTATAACATCTTGTTTAATAAATTTTAGGGTGCATTGATTTTTATACTTATATACTTTTATACTTATATACTTTTATATATATATAGTATATATATGTACTTATATATATATACTTTTATACTTATATACTTTTATACTTATATATACTTATACTTAAATGAGGATAATTTTACATCCAAATGAGGATGTACGTCATAACCATGGGGATTTCATAATTATTTGGAAATATTTTGTGTTTTTCCCCCTTAAAAGTACATTTTATAATGTACTTACGTTTTTCCAGATTTATTGTTATATAATTGATATGTAACAAAAAGACATTTTATAATGTTGATGTCTAAGGTTTCATTCTATACAGTAATCATCTTTTAAGTAAACATATCTATAAATCTTATAATGTAAGAATTGGGAAAACACTAGAACCCGCCCCAACCACTTGTCAAAACACCAAGCCATTGCTGTTGGTTAGTAAGTACAATGATCCTTTGAAGAATACCGCCAATCAGTTTTGTTTCTCTCTTTTATGTTCGAGTGATGGCCTCTATAAAAATGGGAAAGAAATTAACATTAGCTACCTAGAGATAAATGAAAGTCTAAACAGTTTCCAGTATGTTTTTACTGTAAGAATTTTAGGAAATTGAGTTCACACATGTTGAAAGATACCCTACAGAGCTCCTTTAATAGCCCGAGGATTGTTTTCTATAGGTAATATCATTAGCTTGGAACAATAATGCATTTTTATTTAATAAATGTAATGGAAAGTATACAAAGGATACTGATGCATGACATCAATATGGGATAAACATCAAGAGCATAAAAGATTCTAACTTAACTGTGGGTGGTTTTGTCAGAAATATCAATAGATACATAGTATGCTGAACCATATAGAGTTGTTTACGTAGAGGATTGAAGCTTGGCACTAACCCTTCAGGGGAAAACATCTGGGCAGCACCTCTCAGAAAAATTAAAAGAAATTGAAATTGTTTGACTGAAACAGAAGAATCTAGAGATGAGGAGAGGTACCAACTGTTCCGCATCTCTGTAAGAACAAGTGGATATTAACGAGAGCAGAAAATATGCAGGTTGGTTGTTGTGAAAGTAGCAAAGAGAAAAGGAGCGTCTTTTCTTAGGAATTTTGAATGCAGTATATAATTGCATCTGATAATAATGGTATAGTAGTTTCCATGGGGGGTACATTCCAAGGTCTTCAGTGGCTGCCTGAAACCGTGGAAAGTACCAGACCCTAGGTGTACCATGTTTTTCCTATGATAAAGTTTACTTTATGTATTAGGCATAGCAAGAGATCAACAACAGTACTAAAATAGGACAATTTTAACAGTATGCTGTAATAAAAGTTACGCGAATGAGGTATCTCTCTCTCAAAATGCCTGCTTGTACTCTCATTCACTCTTTTGCTTGTGATGATGCGAGAAGATCACATGCCTGTGCGACGGGACAGAGGGAGGTGGACGGCGTAGGCACTGTGATGTAGCCTTAGGGTACTAGCGACTCTGACGGCGTGTCAGAAAAAGAGCCATCTGCTTCCAGACCGCGGTTGACAGCGGGCACCTGCAACTACAGAAAGCGAAACCGTAGATGAGAGGGAGCTTCGGTGTGAACTCAGCCAACAAATCCGTACTGCGTGTCTCCTGTAACCTAGGCTAGTGTTAGGTGCTGATTCCTGTTTGAGTACAAGACCGGACTAAACCAGGGACTAGATACAAGGTTTTCCTCCAGCTTCTGGGACGTTCATGAAAGTAGTTGGCAGGCTAAGTGAAACTTCTGAGAAATGGAAAACCCAAATGGCACTCTTTGAGGAGGTAATGTACCAAGATGTTATATAGAGAGTCAAAAATAGAATGACTCTATAGACTTAGTCACCCTTTGATGTCAATTAAGCTGACCTTCACATCTAAGTATCTTGAATATTCCTTAAGAAATGTCAGGAGAAGCAAGAGAGGGTTAGCAATGCTGCTCTTATTTTCCTTGTCATTATTTACCGTTTATTATGTACACAATGTAATCCGTCAGCCAACTTTAATTTCATAAGCTATTCATTGTGTTTAAACAGTGCCTCTCTTGTATTAAATATTTATGGCAGTCTTTGCGAAGAATACATTAAAATGGCAGATGGGGGTCATTTTAAACATTTCCTTGATTGAAGGAAAGGGACCCCCTTGTGAATTTAGAGTCTGCTTTCAAAGAAAGTTCACAATGTCTGATAATAACCCAAGGAGGCAAGAATTCCACCAATTCCCAGCACTGAGATTTCAAAAAGCAGTGGCCGCAACCCGTCTTCATGCTTCAGCACCTCCCATTTTAAAACTGTTTGCAAGGGCACTGGAGAATGGTGAGCAAAAACGTTCACAGTTGTATTGCCTATTAATAATTCAATAGGAGTACACCACTTTTGCATTAATATTACCTTCTCATCGATTTGTAGCCACAGTAGCAAAAAAAGAGGGAAAAATCAAAGTTTTGACCTGCGTTGGGCAGGAAGATAGGTCCTAGATTCTAGTATTCTGGAACTTGACAATTACATTGGGAGTCGTATCGTAGGTGTCCTGAAAGAGGGATGTGCTTTTTTGCTTTCCTGTTTGTTGTTCGCCTTGGTAAGTAATAAGCCTGAATCCGGGAACAGTAGTGATTTTTTTTTTCCCCCTCAGAGTAGTGTCTTCTCATTAAACTTTAGAAGAACTGTACATCTTTAGTTACATGACCTTCTTTGGTAGTCATCGGAAAAGCTACTCTCTTTAATAGCTACTCTCTTTTCCTGAATATAAAAATTGAATCTGCAAATGCTTATTAAAATCTTGGAAGATTATTTATTAATCTTCATTTGTATCATTTGACTGTTGGTAGTTAAGATGCTTCCTTCCTAACCAGTCATATTCTGTTTTTCTCATTGAACACTTGATGTAAAAGGGAAATGATTATCTCTGAAAGTTCTATTTCAGAGATGGTTACTTTTTTTTCCTGCTTTTCCAGCATATTTTTTAAGTTTTTAATTTTAATTCCAGTAATGTTAACATACAGTATTATATTAGTTTCGGGTGTACAGTAAAATGATTCAGCACTTTCATGCAGTTGGCCCTGTGCTCATCAAGACATGGGCACCCCTAATCCTCGTCACCTGTTCCCCCCCCCCACCACACACACACACACACACACACACACACACACACACACACTCGACAGTCATCAGTTCCTTCTCTGCAGTTAAGAGTCTGTTTCTTGATTTGTCAGAGACAGTTGCTTTAAGCATCCATTTCATTCATGTTTGGGAAGAGCTTTGAAAGCCTCAAGCCAGAGAAATTATGGCTGTTAGATGTCTTAAGTTACTTACTAATCAATAGTGACCATCCTTGGCTGTTAGAGTGATTATTTTACAATTTTATGAAATGTATGGGTCTGTGCGGCTGCCTTGAGCAGCCTGATAATTTCAGAGTCCCTTTAAACTTCTCTATTTTTCAGGTAATTGTTCAACAGTTAAGTGGGGAAGTGAAGAAACTGATTTTCCAGTAGTAAAAATTATGCATCTTTAGTTTCAAAAATGGTTCGTTATATGCACTGACTATAGCATCACATTTGAAAATGTAGTTCAGGAATTTTTCCACAGATGTGCTTCTAAGATTCTGTGAAATCCCTGAAATATCAAGAAATATGTTGTATGTGGCTTGCATTTAGAAGGGGATCCTTAACTTCTATCAGTGTCACAGGGAATCTCTAATGCAGAAAAGTTGAGCTAAGTAGCCTGATCTAATCTCCTTATTTTCCAGATGAAGAACCCGAGAGCCAGCAAAATCACGTGACATTTAAAGTGAGGCAATATTGGAGGGACTGCCGTTACAATCCTTCCTCCTACTGTAGACTGTCTCCGAGGTTTCCAATATTCTTTTAGAATTTAGATGTTTTGAACCTAGAATTGAAAGAAGAATTATGAACCGTTTCCTTACGAAAATTTAGTCAACCCAAAATACATATGAACTAGTGTCCAGGATTCCCAGTAACTAGGGCATATTGTCTCGAGTTCCATCTTAGCTCAGGAATAGTATTTGTAGAAGCCAGCAAGTATTCACTCCGTCTTAGAAGTGAAAGTGATGCCTCCCACTGCCTCGTTTTAACCCGATGCGGTCGAAATGTAGCGTCTCCTCCTTGGGCATTTGTTCGAATAAATCCTGGTAGTCCCAGACAACTTGGAGGGTTCCCAGTAGACTTTGAGAGAATGTTCACTTAAGGTCCAAACTTAATGGGATAACTTTCGTGAGCAGAAAGTAAGAGCAGATGGCCCGAATGTGTGCAACCACTTGTCTGCTGGGTTTTCTTTGGGGACGGGGTACATAAAAGCACCCCGTTCTTCTGGCAATAAAGGCTGGCCTTCAGGGAAGAATAATAGTCTCCAGTGCAGTACGATGTGGGGGAAATGGAGGGAAGAACCCAGAGGAGCAGAGATGGTCCCCAGCAAGAGCAGAAGTAGGAAAAGTAAGATCTAGTCAAGAAGGCAGTAATTTTCTAACAAGGGTGGTTATTCATGAGGAGGGAATGATGGCATATTGGATGTTTCCTTTTACTCTTAATCTGGTTTAATCTATTTTTTAAGTTTATTTATTTATTTTGAGAAAGAGAGCCCACAAATGTGCAGCTGGGGGAGGCACAGAGAGAGAGGGAGAGAGAGAGTCCTACGTGGGCTCCAGGCTGTCAGCACAGAGCCCCACACAGGGCTCGATCTCGTGAACCGTGAGATCATGACCTGAGCGGAGATCAAGAGGCAGCTGCTTAACTGGCTGAGCCACCCAGATGCTACTTAATTTTTTAATAATCTTTTTGTATTTTGTATTAGTGGCAGTGGTTTTTGTTTTTTTGTTTTTTTTGGCCCTTTATTTGGCTTATTCTTTTATTTCTGTAATCATCAAAATAGGGGTTTTGTGGGGGTATTTTTTGTGTTTGTTTTTGTTTGCTTATTTTTATAGCAGGCATGGCATGGGCTGATTTATTGTTTTCATTTTTACTTTTTGCCTGTGGACACCAGCCCTGAAGACGTGCCCCTGTCCACCTCAGAGGTCAGTGGCAGGTGTATTCAGGCTGTTGAAGGCTCCTTGTGTCACATCATCTAGGGACCAACTCGTGTCCACGTCTGCTCCTCAGAACTCCAAAATACAAGGAGACAAGGCTCAGATTTGACACATTTTTTTTTTTTTTTAGGGTGTCAGCTCCTGGTGTATGAGTTTAGTACTTGTCTAACTACTCTGAAACTGTGTTTCTATTTCCTTTTAATTTTGACTCATTTTCATAAAGTTGGTTTAGAAGAAAATTTCTGCATCAAGTCGATTTGGACCTTCTGAGTCAAAAGTGTAAGTGATTTCTGGACTTTTCTTTTGACAAAAAGTGCCGAGAAAAGCCGCATTAAAACAACAAATCTAATTTTAAAAACACTTAATGAGTTAAAAAGTAGACTCAAACCAAACTAATGAAAGCTATTTAGGAGGAGTCAGTTGAAGTGGTTTTAAGCATTTATTTCATTGCTTTTTTAACTCCTTGACTGTTAACACTATAAATGTGAATTTGAGAAAAATTAACTTGTTTTTGAACTCTATAAAAAGTATTTTTTTTCTTTTAATTAACTTTATTGTTTTTAAAGCCCTGTATCAAGCTCTATTTCTGTGCTTGGGTAGTTCCCATTTGCAAATGGGGCAATTTCTGCATATAGGTCTGAACAGGCTATGCCACAATTATCCTTTTTATTGTAACTTTACTGACAGGGAAGTAGTTTTCTTCTCCAAATGGAAATTCCAGAGTAACTCAAATGCCTTAGTAAACATATTGTCATTTCCAATTTCCAAAGGCAATGGCCCCTGGTCCAGCAGACAAAACCCATGTCAAGACCTGGAATGGGTCCACATCCCCTCATTGTTACTTTAGTATCTCGCATAATAATAACAGTTGCCAGCATTGTTGTTTACTCTGCGCCTGGTGAATGGGAATTGTTTTGTGTGGGTTATCTCATGTAACCTTGACCTCAACCCTGTGAGGTGTGAGTATAATTTTCTTCCATCTCAGAGCTGAGGAAATCTAAGCTCAGAGACATGTAGTTAACTTACCCAAGGTTACCTAGCGAGTAAACGGTAGAGCCAGAGTTCTTCTACAGCTTGCCTCCAGAGCTTACTCTAACATGATCCTCTGTGCTATCCTGATAAGCAGGGATATACATTCATTAAGATCAATGTAATGTTTTCTAGTTACAACTCAGTTTGGAGTCACTTCAGCCTAGAGGAGAAACTGTATATGATCATTGGCCTCGCCCCAGGTCTCAGGTCCTGTGCAACCTGGAAAGTTTTCCTGGAAAATCTGCTGTTGTTGAATTGTAACACTCCCAAGTCCCTACGCCCATTTTACGGACAAGACATGGGAGATACTAACGTGCTCGTGGCCACCGACTGGTGGTCCTGGTTCAGGCTGTCTCCAAACAAAGCTGTTCTACCATTGCTGGGTGAGAACTCCTTGGGCCAGCTGCCTAAAGAGGGTTAAGTGCGATTAAGTTCTTTTTTTTTTTTTTTAAAGGTGGGGGTTGTATTTTTCTCAGTGGCATCCGATCTTCTTTAGAACACTTGCTAGGAAACGATTTCCTACCCACAGGAATAGGGGAACATTTTTGTTTTGAAATTTGCTCTTGCCTAGAAAGTTCATGTTTGAAGTATTTCCCTCCTTTCTCACCCATCATCGCTTGCCTTCCCTTAGCAAATACTACTAGTTCAGTGCTTACCACCTGCGATAGCCACTGCGAGAAGAGCTGAGAGGCACCTACGTGAACACAACACGTGCCATCACCCGAAAGGACCTCCAAATGTTTTTTGCACAACTGCCGTGTTCAGCTTGCTTTGAAGTTCACAGATAAAGGAGCACAAATTCACAAAATCTTCAGGGGGTGGATTTTGTGGTGTAGATTATCTGCATGCATTCACTATGCACCTCACATGTTGAGTTCTTTGTGCCGCAGTAACCCACACATAGCCGTAAGATCTCTGCCATCGTGTCCCATACCTCCCTCTCCCAGCTCTGTGTTTCTTTCTGTACAGCACGGTGACATACAGACCATTTGGCTCTGGAGCCTATATTCCTCTTGGGGATTAATAATCAAGAAATATGAGATCGTAGAGTGAGTGTTAATTCAAGGAGGGAGCTTTAAAAGTCTTGTAAAGGTGTGAAATCTTTTTCAAAATCTCTTTTAGGATTTTGTAACTAATGTATGTAAGTTGTTCTGTATACTCTCAGAGCCCTACCCTAGCATTTCTCTAAGTGTGGTTATCAGGACCACCGAGGTACATGGTCTCAGACATCTCAGACCTACTTCATTGGAATCTTGCCCACCCTTCTCCCTTGATTTTTTAACATGCTTTGGGTGATTCTTGACACATTAGCACTTGAGACCTAATTCCTTGTTGATTTTATTTGTACTTAAGCAGAAGAAATTCTAACTGGAGGTCAAAAAAAACAAAAAAAAAAAAAGAAATTACAGAGGGATTACTGGTACCTTGTAGTCCCTAAAGAAAGCTTCCATAGATCTCTGTGAATTGAGTCGACAATATGCCGTCTGGCCCAAAGACCTTCTACTCTTAAGAAAAGGGAGTTTCTTCAATGGCTGTAAGTAGGCTGAGGCTCGATCCCCCTCACTCCAAGTGCCAGTCTTGACAACTCTCACTCCTTAGAGAATCTAATTTCCCAACCGACACTAAAAATGTTCCCCTAGAGGGGCGCCTGGGTGGCGCAGTCGGTTAAGCGTCCGACTTCGGCTCAGGTCACGATCTTGCGGTCCGTGAGTTCGAGCCCCGCGTCGGGCTCTGGGCTGATGGCTCGGAGCCTGGAGCCTGCTTCCGATTCTGTGTCTCCCTCTCTCTCTGCTCCTCCCCCGTTCATGCTCTGTCTCTCTCTGTCCCAAACATAAATAAACGTTAAAAAAAAAAAAATATTCCCCTAAAAATGATGGGAGAGTGTTTCTACCTAGTTCCAAAGAGACGCCTTCTTCTGACGAATTCTTGTACTCTTCACAAGCTCCTCTTGGGGGAACCGAGCCAACAGTGTTAACTTGCATTATTCACTTCCTATGAGCCAGACCCTCTACGAGATATTTTTTTGTGTGACTGAATTTAAATTATTATTGAATTTAATACTTATGGGAAATTATGTGAACTGATTATTATTTATCCCCAGGTCAACTTGAGTCAGAGGAACTAGGAATCAAACCTTGGTTGGCCGAATTCAAAACTACATACGTCTTCCTAAAGAGACAAATAGAAGACCACACTTCCCACTTTAGGTCACAAAAAATCCATCCCATGAAACCACCATCTTTCCAACATAAAATCAGCAGAGTAGCACTGAATGAAAGGACTTTCTTCATCTGTCCTGAAGGAGGGTCATCTCCTTTCTGAATTTAAGTGTCTACCCAAGAGAATATAGTGCCATTTGCCTTGGGGCAGTAAGATAATTGTTTGGTCTTTCCTTCTGAATCTTACAGGATTAGAATAAACAGAGGTGATGTTTATGTCAACAATGTTATTTAGCCAAAAGGTGACACTGTCAGTGTGAACCAATGCTTGATGCTTGTCGACTCTCAGAAAGTGATGAGATATTTATGAGCTAAAACTGGTTCAAAATTAAGAATGCCTCTGTAACTGTAACTTTAGCACATTCGCCTGAATGTTATAATGTATTCACTGTAAAGTCTAGAAGCCTTATAAATATATGACTGGCAGTTGCCTCAGGCAGAAATCTTTTACTGATGCAATGAGATAAAAGTAATTAAGCTACATGTAGACTGATGGGTAATTAAATCCATGTGAAGCATTTTGTAACTAATTGCTATGTTCTAATCACAGATTGCTTTCTATTTGTCAAGGTAAGTGTATATAATTACACAGTCCTTATTTTCTTTAATCTGAAATCATCCCAGTTGGGTGAATATTTTTAAGCACTCTGAGTCTTAGAATATTTGGTACATCTCTTGCATAAAGGTAATTTGCATATTTTATAATTTGAGGGCCTTTTATAGTAGAATAGCTTTTAGTGTCATAGCAATTCTGTGGTCAATAACGATTTCTACAATCTAGGTTCATTGTTCCATTTTTATTATTTTTCTTTAGTAGTAAGGCTGGTGTGTTATTTACTGAATGCCAGTAATGTTCAGAGCATTATATGGACTATGGTACTAATCACAGTAGTTTGAAAAGACCAAGGATCACAAGTAGATTTAAAATAGAATATTTCAAGTAACTCTGGTAAAATAAATAAATAAATAAATAAATAAATAAATAAATAAATAGCCAGCTAGCTAGCTTTCGGGGTGGGAGAGTGTGTATATCGGAGAGCAGTGTGGCCAAGATATGGCTATAACTGCTTGGCATATCAGAGCAGGTATGACAGGACATTTCTGGAATTGGGCCTGGAGGGCATTTCATCTCTTGGTGGGAGCAGAATTACAGATGTAGACACCCAGTCAAAGCTTGTTTTGCTTTGTTTTTAATGTTTGTTTATTTCTGAGAGAGAGACAGAGACAGAGACAGAGCATGAGTGGGGGAGGAGCAGAGAGAGAGAGGGAGACACAGAATCAGAAGCAGACTCCAGGCTCTGAGCTGTCAGCACAGAGCCCAACGTGGCTCAAACCCACAGACCGCGAGATCATGACCTGAGCCGAAGTCTGATGCTTAACCAACTGATCCACCCAGGCTCCCCAAGCTTGTTTTTTTTTTTTTGTTTTTGTTTGTTTTTTTTTAATGTAAGTTGCCTCTGTTGTTACATGACACTAGACAGTATGCTTTTTGGATGCAAGGCTAATTAATCAAGTAACATTGATCTTTTTGAAGGGTATGTACTGGCCATTTATCTTCTAGAACCTCTCTCAGTTTGGGTTTATGTGTCGTATTCATCTTTGTGTTCAAGGCAGAGTGCCTGGCACATGTTACTCAGTTAATATTTGTGGAATTACTGTGCGCAACATGTTGACCAAGAGGGAATCGAAGATCATTTTCTGCAGATTATTTTCATTTGTGAACTTCCCTTTCACATTCTCTACTTGGATAGACCTTTAAGGCATATTATAAAGTTATTGCAATTAAAAAAAAACATTTAATTCACTTTTTATGCATACTTAAAAAAAATGTTTATTTTGAGAGAGAGACAGAGAGAGAGAGTGCACACAGGGGAGAGCAGGGAGAGAGGGAGACAGAATCCCCAGCAGGGCTCTGTCCCACAAACCGTGGGATCATGACCTGAGCTGTAATCAGTCATCGGGCGCTTAACCAACTGAGCCACCCAGGCGCCCCTGTATATACTTGTTATTAGATTAACTGTGTAACGTCTTTTTTTATTATTGCTAATGACTTTTAATAGCCCTGTAATTTGTAAGGAATATTCTTTAATTTTGGTCTTCTCTCCGTGATAACTATTCTGAGAAATACAGTTTTCTAAGGCTAAATTGTAATATATTTGATAGGGACCCAGACACTTTTCCCCCTCTTTCTTGGCATATTTTCCCTCCAGCCGCTAAGGCTGTCCTTCATGGTGTGCGGAACTGGACTCTTCAAACCGCACACGAGACCTGCTTCCTGACCCCTTACGTGGAAGGGCGTGTTGGCAGCCTGCCAGCAATTTGATTCTTTTTCAGATATAAATGTGTGTTGATTCCTTCAGACGCTGTATCTCATCCCATCGTTTCTTTTTTGTATTAGTGCATATGTATAACAATAAATATAAATGTAACATATTTTATCTTTGTTACATCTAAGTTTAATACCTCAAAAAAGTATAGAATATTCTTTGCCACTGTGTGCTGACATTACCATTTTCAGATCTTCCCGACCACTTCCTTATGGTTATACTTGCCTATTTTGTAAATATTTAACTTACAATTTTTCTTTACATTTATTTCCTCTAATTGCCTTCCATAGCTGTGGCATCGGTTTTGTCTATGTGTGGGGAGTGCTTAGTAAGTACTGGCATGTAAGTACTGGCATGTAAGTACTTAGTAAGTACTGGCACGGCAGCCCCACAGCCTTCTCAGAAGGTGGTTTTTTCTAATTGCAAATACAGTATATACCTTTTTTTAATGAAGTGTGTGAAACTTTTTATTTGAAGAAGAAAGTGTTTATTTGATGGATTTTTAAATAAAGTGATCGTTTTAAAAAAGCATTCTGAGGGGCGCCTGGGTGGCTCAGTCGGTTGAGTGTCTGACTTCGGCTCAGGTCGTGATCTCGCGGTCCGTGAGTCTGAGCCCCACATCCGGCTCTGTGCTGACAGCTCGGAGCCTGGATCCTGTTTCAGATTCTTTGTCTCCCTCTCTCTCTGCCCCTCCCCCACTCGTGCTCTGTTTCTCTCTGCCTTTCAAAAATGAATAAATGCTAAAAAAATATTTTTTAATAAAAAAACAAAAAAGCATTCTGACATTAGCTACTTTAAATGAAGAAGCTTTACTCAATGCTGAGGGAAATAGACTCTTGATTTGGATTTGACGAAGACTGGCTTGGGCTTGACCTACTTTTAAACTTTACCTGAGGAGTCTGCAGTAAAGTTGGTAAGCTAAGGTTTCACATACGCAATCTCTTCCCCTGGTAACCAATATCCTGCTTCGATGTTCCTCCTTATTAACTCTTACTTGGAAATACAGACTCACAGTAATGTTGCGAAAGTAGTACAGAGTACCCTTCATCCTCCTTGCCCAAATGTTAATATCTTACATGAACCTCCTACAATGATCAGTACCAGAAAACTAACACTGATATAGTACTACTGTGTAATCTGCAGACACTATTCAAATGTTACCCATTGTCCCACTAAAATCCCTTTTCTGGTCTAGCATCCAGCCAACTGACATATGGTTATCATGTCTCCCCAGTCTCTTAAACTCCAATCTGGAACATCTCCTTGTCCTTCTTCATCTTTCAGAACATTTTTGAAGGTTATGTGCTGGCCGTTTATCTTACAGAACCTCTCTCATTTTCGTTTGTGTGATGCTTTTGCGTGATTAAATTCAGATTATGTATTTTTGGCAAGAATACCTCTGAAGTGATGTTGGGCAGTTTTCAGGTCCTTGAGGTACATGATGTTGAGATGTCTCATTACAGATGGTTTTACTTTTTATCACTCAGTTAAGATGGTGTCTGCCAAGTTTCTCCCCTGTGAAGTTATTATTTTTCTCAGTAAGCATCTAACGGGGATAAACTTCCAGACTACGCAATTACCTTGTTTCTCTTCCATTCTTACCTACCATCTTGAACATGCATTGATGATTCTTACCTCCAACAGTTATTACTGTGGTGTTCGCCAAAAGGTGATTTTTCTATCTTTCCTCCTACGTTTAGTAATTGCAATTATATTATCAGGAAGATGTCTGCTGTTTCATCTATTTATTTATGTAAGTATGGGCTCATGGATATTTATTTTATTCTTTGCTTCAAATTCCTTTACTATCATTATATCATTGCTCAAATTGTACCACATTGGCCATTGGGCAGTGTCTCAGACACCATTCTGCTGCAGGAGGTACGTCAGTGAACAAAACAGATGAAAATCTCAGTTTTATTTAGCTTTCATCCCAGTTGGAGGGGAGGTGGAGAGACAGTATAGAATAAGCATTAATTAGAAATAACTTATGTAGTAAGTTAGAAAGAGATACTCGTCTCCGTTTTTGATTTTGCCTGTTCCAACCTCCTGCTGCATTCCCTGAGCAATTTTCTCTGGTGGATGCTGGTAGACCTCCTTGAAACAAACTATGAGGAGACCCTCTCTGGGACCTCCCTTTCTTCCATAACCAGCTGAAGTCACGTGAAATAACACAAAAGAATGAGGGAATTTCCGATTATAGGATAAATAATTTTTTCATGAAGGTTTCGTAGAATATTTATTTCAGTGAACTCAGGTTGGAAGTATCCAAATGGTGTTTCCTGGAAGAGATTGCCAGACTTAGTATGGGTAAATTAAAGCATTTAAAGAACATAACCAGTATACTTAAAAGAATAATAATAATCTTGCTGTAATGGGCTGAGTTTGGGCCAGTGTAATTACCACAAGTACTCTTTTCCTTTTAAATCATTTCTCCATGTGGTTGCAGGAATGGAGGGAAAGGTGGATAGTTTCCTTGTAATGGTTTCATGGAGAACTACCAGGGGATCGTAATGTTAGTTTTTATCAAATTAATGTGAGTCCTTTGGTGATGATATTTCATTTTTTCTCAGAGAAGAAAAGTTATGTAAATCAGACTTGGAAATTAGGAGCTTTTTAAAAGTTTCCTATTCAACTCATGTGCTGGTTAACAATAGACGAATCACATATCTTACCCATTTTCTTTGTTTCCTCATTTTAAAGTTAGGAGATAAATATTGGTTTACAATTGGAGGCAATTTGTAGATCTTTGAATGTATAACGCTTGGGAATATTATTTTCAGTAAAAACCACATTATACTAACATATATATTACTACATACCTACTACATATATTTTAGTGGTGAAAGTTAAGTGTTCAAGGAGCTTTGAAGTATAGTTTTAAATAGACTAATGATCTTGGTAAATTTTGAATATTGTGAACTGTATAAAACATGCAAGTCAATGATGACTTCAACATAATACACAAAATTATTATATAATTGAGATTTCTTTATGGTATTTTTTATTTATGAGCTTTACTATTTTTCAGTTTTCATTAAACACAGCAACACAATCAAGTCAGTAAAAACAAGCATAAGTAATGAAGTATAAAATATATAAGGTATAGCATTCTTTCTATTAGGTTATTTAACTGAAGAATTTTTAGTTTTTCTTGGTCATTTAGGAGAAAGTATAATGTTTTTGAGAAAGTAAAATTTAATAAATTCATATTCTTTTAGTTCTTCATTGTAGACTGTTCTAATAGTCTATATAACAGTGCTGTCCAATCAGAATATAATGTGTGCCGTCTATATAATTTACAACTTTCTAGTAGCCATGTTGAGAAAAGTAAAGAGATACAGGTTAAATTTATTTCAGAAGACATTTTAATTAACCCAGTGTATCCAATGCAGTCATTTCAACTTATAATCAATATAAAAATTATTCGTATTTACTGCCTTTTTTCATGCTGAGTTTTCAGAATTTGTACACTTACAGCGCATGTCAGTCTGGACTAATTATATCTGAAGCGTTCAAGAGCCATGGATGGCTGTCGGCTATCATATTGGATAGTGCAGGCTTAGACTCTTAGTGCATCTCATATGTTATTTATGCATTGTTTTGGTTTTCTTCAGTCATTTCTTATTTTTAATGCTACTAAAGCCTTCTTTCTTTGAGATTTTAGTTGGTACTTGTCATGTTGCCATAATTATAGTCAAAGTTGTATAGGTGTTGTCTTTGAGTCACTGAATTGGCATAAAAAGTATTATGTTCGAGTTCCTTCCTTGGAAGTTAAGAGATTAATTCTTATCCGTGCTCTCCTACTGGTTATTGTATAACTTTGGGCAAGTCCTCTTAATCTTTCTGATCTTCAGAGTCTTTGTTTGTAAAACGAAGTGGATAAAGTCTTGCATTTTCTAACTAGACAATTGTGATTTTTACAGTTATCTTTTGTGTTTGTTATTCAAATACATTGATTAATTACGCTAATATGCATTGTGTTAGGCATAGTACCCCAAACAAAAAAAGATGTGATGGAATCTGTTTTCAGTGAGTGGCCAGTTGATAGACCATGACAAAGGAGAAAAGTGACCTTAATCTACTCTCCAGTATAGCATAATTAAAGTCTTACATCATTTCTGGGTACAAATTGGAGAGCCCTGAGTTGGAATAATTGGGGCAGGAAAAGGATGAGGTCAAGGGAGCTAGCCGTTGGTTTGCTGTTTTCACCAGTGTCACCAAACAACTGTATTTTATCTTTCTTTGAAAAGTGGAATTACTGATGGCAAGAAATTATCATTTTTTTACCCCCTGTGAGGTAGTATTTTTAAATGGCAGTCACATTTTCCCCTTAGGCTAGAGGAGAGTTTTTTAAATACTGAACATTAGCTGTCTAGATTAGCCTCACATAGCAGAATTTAATAAAGGTCATTGCACTTGATTATGCTTATAGAACCACTTAAATTAAGACACACTGACTTCATTGGTTGATTTAGCTTCTTTCAAGTGTTTTACAAAACAGAAAAAGATGGACTTTACTAATATTTATTTAATCTCAGGGACTATTATTTGTCATTCACATTTTAAATTATAAAACATTTCCAGAATGTATAAAACTTATCACAGTTAGAAACTAACACAGTTAAAAAAAAAATTACTAGATGTATCAAATTTTAACATTTTATGTTCAATTCAGATCTTTTTTTAAATAAATAATTGAAGAGAATATTGAAGCCTCCCTCCTTTGTGTATCTTCCCGATAATCCCATCAATAGTTCATTATCATCCCCATCTCTTCCTCTTCCTTCTTTTCCTGTCTTCTTCTGGATTGAGTATTATGATTCCGTTTTCTCTCCACGAATGCCTTGTAAGCTATACCTCTGATTGATTGCTTGTAAGTTGCTCAAGCGTTCAAATATACACGTTTAACGTACCACAACCAACCTTCAAATTTGGAAATAATTCAGTCATTATTTCAGGGAATTTAATTATGCGTGTGTTACTTGGCTTGGTAGTATTCTGCTCGTCCATTCTCATCCTCAGCTCTTTCTCTCTTTGCTTCATTTTGAATATTTCATGTCACTAGGTCTTCAACTTCATCTTTAGAAGTTTCAGTAGGGTGTTTTTCTAATATCTTCAGTTTATTTTCTCATATTCACAATTTATGAGCACATGGACCACATTTACAATAGCTGTTTTAATGTCCTTGTCTGCAGATTTCATCATCTCTGTCTTTTATGACTCTGTTCCTATTGATTGTTGTTTCTCCTGGTTATAAACATAGTATTTTCCTTCCTGTCTGCATGCCTGATGGTTTTTGTTTGGATGGTAGGCATTTTGAAATTCATGTTGTTGAACACTGGATTTTATTATTTGCCTTTAAAGAGTTTGGACTTGTTCTTTCATAGAGTTAAGTTATTTGAAATTACTTTGATCTTTTGAGGCTTTCTTTTAAGGTCTGCTGGTTTAGGTCTAGAGCAGCTTCTGGTTTAATGCAAATTTTTCTCAACCATGAAAGCAAATAGCCTCCTAAGAACTCTGTCCAATCACTCATGTGTTCTAAAATCCTCCTTGGCTTCTAGGAACACAAATCATTCTTGGTCCTACATGATTTCTAGGACTTGTTTGGCCTACAGCTTTCCTGGGGTTTAGTTTCCTCTCCTGCATACCCAGGTAGTACTCAGCCAGAAGCTTGAGGGGAGCTCTCTGCTGATCTTTGGAGCTCCATCCATGTCTGTGCAACTCTCTCCTCCATAATATTTAACCTGTACTGTAGTTTTCTGAGCTTCAAGCTCTCTCTTCTCCACTCAGCAAGATCACTGGGCTCTTTTCACTTTCCCCCTTTCTGCGCTGTGGCCTAGAAAATGCCTCCAGGAAGTAAGATGGGTAATCACAGGACTCACCTTGTTTGCTTCTCTCAAAAATCGCAGTCATGAACTGCCTGTAATTACTTGTCTGATGATTGTTGTTCCATACATTTGGTCAGGTTTTCTGGTTCTTTAGAGCACTGAAGCAGTTCCTTTAACAGTTAACCCTTCATGTGTAGACATGGAAGGCTTCACTGTATTTTCTTTTTAAAAAGTAAAAAAATATATATATTTATTTACTTTTGAGAGAAAGAGCATGAGTGGGGGAAGGGCAGAGAGAGAGAAGGAGACACAGAATCAGAAGCAGACTCCTGGCTCGGAGCTGTCAGCACAGAGCCCAACGCGGGGCTCTAACTCACTAACCATGAGATCATGACCTGAGCCGAAGTTGGTCGCTTAACCAAGAGAGCCACCCAGGCGCCCCTGTATTTCCTTTTCATTAAAATTTTGTGTTGTGTCAGTACGACCAGGTCCACAGTTTATACTGGATATTATACATTCCTCCAGTGAAACACCTATTGGTAGATATAATTTTGATTACCATAGCTTGGTCAACTTATAGAGGTGGTTATTGGTGTACATGTTATTTTATTGTAATAAATATTAAAATCATGCTTTATTAATAGCACCACAAGTGTTTATAGTGCTTTCTTTTTCGAAATTTTAAATCGAAGAGGTAGCTGATCATTACATCTTTGCTATATGGGGTATGTATCAGCTCTTCCTACTCTGATTATTCTTTTCTCCTTAAGGCACAACTACCAGCTTCTCCACAAAACTTTCAAACTTTTAAATACTTTTCTGTCATAGAATTGTCCCTTACTCTTTCATTACGTAGAAACGGTGCTCACCACCCCCACCTCCCCACCCACCCTTTTTTACTTTCTCTTTACCAGAAAAAAAAAAAAAAAATACCCGATCTCGATGACATCAGACCTGGAAAGGGCACACTTAAAACACTTACAAGAATATTTTAACTAACCCAGTTGCCAATTATAGTAGCTGAAAAGAGCCAAACTGATCTGAATTACGCTATTTATCATTATAGTTACTTGGTGTGTGGTTAGTAGATTCTTGAGGGTGAGCCTATTTTTTTCTTTAATTAAGGAGAAATGAATTCTTCCTTTCCTTTTCCTGCCTTGTAAGAGAGGATTTTATCTTACTTATTCTTGTTTGTCCTTCCTTCTGAAATTGTAGCAATGATTCAAACTCTGAAGACTGTCTGAGTTTGTGGCACATGTTGGTTTGTTGGACATTAGTGTAAGTGATGCAGAATGAGGGCTCCTTCGTGATACTTCAACTCTGTTGAAGGGAGAAGAAACAGGAGAAGAGATAGGATACTGACACCACTTCCTTTCCATCCAGGTGCTACCAACTAAAAAGCAAAAGTGTGTTATGGTCTCAGATTCCTTTTACTTGTTTCTATTTAAATTTGTGAGTCTGATTTCATGCATTTTGGTCAATTGTAATTCTCCCTCCAAAAAAAAAAAAAAAAGTGAAAGAAAGGAATTTCTTTTAGACAGACTGGACATTGACATTATCTGTTATTCCTTTCCTTATTTCTTCTTATATACCAAATATAGTGATTTGAGAATTCTGAAATGGCACTGAATATTCATGCGCTTAAACATGAGAATATCTTAAAACACAGAGTTATCGAGAGCTCTCACTAGCAAGTATAATATACATATTGCATATTCATTGCGTATGACAGTGAATAGGTTATCAACATGTAATTTTTGCCTCCTTAGCTCTGCTCTGTGAGCTTGAACCTCTTGCAAGAATTTCTGTCACCACTGGCTCCCATCTTATAATTCTTTTTCACCACGAACACCTCACTATGCCACCACGTCACCCCAACCACACTGACCTCCTTGTGGTTCGTTGGGAACTATAAACATGCCGAGGCTGGATCTTATATTCTCTCTGCTTCAAATGCTCTTCCTCCAGAAAGCTGATGCACGTGGCGTACTTAACTACCTTCGTTCATTCAGGTTGCATGTCCTCTCGAGTCTTCCTCAGCTGTTCCTTGTCAAAAATAGTAATGTCCTGTCCCAACCAGTCTATCATTCATTCTTTATCCTGCTTTCCAACACGTTATAGCACTTACTTGTACTTGACAATGTATTATTTATCTTTTAGTTTGTGGTATCTCACTTGAATATATGTCGTGAGGTCAGAGACCCTGTCTTAAGATCTAGAAGAGTGTCTGGCACATAATACTACTCAACAAATACTTGCTACAAGAATGAATGAATGAATGAGTGAATGGTGTTTTATTTGTATAAGACCTAGATATACACCTGATGCACCTTCAAACTGAATATAAGAATGTGCTGGAACATAGAAACCTACATATGCTGTTTAAGTACTTGAAATCATTAATTCATGAGTTGTGTCTTCAAAGTCAAATTTCCTTTATTGCCACTACAGAAATGCAGGTCCTATTTGTAGATTTGGTCCTTCTGAGAAGGACCTTTAGGACCCTAAAACATTAGTCATAAAAATTCTGCCCTTTTACAATTTAAGTTCTGTTTGCCTTTCATTCTGTAATTGAGTTCACTGACCCAAAAAACGCAAAATGCTTTGCTTCTAGTTTCCTTTATGGTCTAAACTATTCTGTAATTCGTTAACTTAGTCTTGGAGTCTAGGTAAATTTCTATCCACCACCCCGATCACCTGATATTAATGTTTTCTGAGAACAAGATATTGTGTTGTAGGCATCCAGTTATTCTCTTTTTCTCTTCTTCCCACTTCCTTCCATGTCTGTAATGTTTGTACTGTTGGGAGTTGAGCCTGTTGTGATTTTTTTTTTTTTTTTTTAGAGGCAATATAATATCTCCCCGCATATCCTGCTAGAATATCAGAGGGCCCATCCATAGACACCGTGGTCTGTATTCCCTCCAGGGGTATTAGAAAAGCCCATATATGGAACAAAACACACTGTGGTATTAACAGGATAAACTTAATCTGCCTCTATGAGGCTTATTGCCAGTTTTGGAGCCTGGGGAGTCAGATGCCTTGTTTTCAGAAAGCGTGTCATCCTTTTGTGGTGTTCAGTTTGTTTTCAGCTTTCCATTATTTCCAGATTCTTACAGAAGTATGAAAATAAACAGGGTTCTCTCTGATTGTGACCTTTCAAAAGAAAGAAAACAGGTGTTTTTGTGTAGTGACAACATTATCAATTTGTGTTGACAACTTCTTTTCTGTGTAGCACTGTAATCACAGAGGTCATGATGCTCTGGAAATACTCTGTTAGCTCTTGTTATTAAAGCAATAAAAAAGATAATTTTAAAGTTTAATTGTTTTATGGATAACTGATCTATCTGAACTTACCTATGTGGGAAGTCTCACTTCTAAGTAAAAAAATAGTTTATATTTACGTGCAGTGCTGTCCAGCTATCATGATAGGATTATAGGGAACTTTTTTTAAAAAAATGTTTATTTATTTTGAGAGCGAGAAAGAGAGCTCTTGTGCATGTGTGCGTGAGTGGGGGAGGGCGGAAAGAGAGGGTTAGTGAGATTCCCAAGCAGGCTCTGCATGGTCAGTGCAGAGCCAGACACGGGGCTCCATCCCATGAACCGCAAGATCACGACCTGAGCCTAAATCAAGAGTCGGAAGCTTAACCCAGTGAGCCATCCAGGCACCCTGATAATAGGGCTCTTTAATCAAGACTACTAATCTTATGTGAAGTTAAGAGACCGTGCGACGAACTTCACCACATTCAAGCTGCATTTCTGAAATGCATAGACTTTGTGTGTCTATGTGTGTATATACATGAATATTCATATATATATATATATATATATATATATATATATATATATATGTTTATGTATGTATATGGAACCAAAATTTATTGAGTGCTTCCTATGTGCCATGCACTCTAGTAGGTTCTAGGCATCTAGGCACCTCTTCCTGGAGATGCCTACATCCTCTCAAGGAAACAAACAAATCAGTCCTTATAATGCATTGTGATACAAAATTTTGCACCAGATGCTTGGGAGCACAGGAGAGGAGCTTCTAAATTAGCCTGGGTGATCAAGAAAATTTCCCGTAAGACTGTATTCATTATGCAAAGAAGACTGGAAGACATTTTAGACAGAGGGAACAGCACGTGCTGAAGCACAGAGGCCTGAGCTGCAGGGCTCGCACAAAGAAATACAGGTGACTCAGTTCTGTTACAGTGGGAGCTGTCCAGCGTTCGGTTGGCCAAGAGCAGTGTGATTGTGTCGTGATTATGGAGGAGAATGTTCTTGGTCTTAGAAGATACATGGTGACATATTTAGATGTAAAGTGTCACAGTGTCTGCACCTAGTTCTCAGGGAGAAAACAAAAACCATGGGGTTTGTCCATGAGGAGAGCGGGAAGGGTGGGGAGCTCACAAATGTGGCAAAGTGTTCCTGAGTCTGAGTGAGGGAGGTGCAGGTAGTAGATATATTAATTCGATGTACTACTGCTCTTAAAACTTTTCCGTAAATGTAACGTTGTTCAAAATAAAAAAGTAGCAGAAAACACCTTCGTGTCACTGGTAACTTTTTAAGTTTGCAAAAGTAGTATACACAGTGATATAGTTGAAGAATTAGGTAATTAATACTTGTTTTTTATGGTGGCCTATTCAGTGGATCTTTAATGGTGATACACCATTGTTATATAAAAGATAGACATGGTATGGTGTTGTCTTTAATAATCTTGGTTTTCATTTTTATTTATGTATTTTTTTACTGAAGAGGAAACCCAAAGCCCTTGAGCATCGAAGGGACCAAACAAATTATAGTGTCTAATTGGCTATGAAATGAATAGGTTAACTAGGTATGAGGCTGCCTACGTATATTTTTATTTCGAAACATCACCTTTGAGGACATTTCCATGACCCTTCAAATGCTTAAACAGAGGGTCCTATTTATTTCTGAATTTTCTAAGATTTGCTTTAAGAAGAAAGAACCCATAACAGTCTAATTAATATGCCCTGTCACCCTTAAAAGAGAGCATCAGCAGTTAAGAGCAGAGAATTGAGTACATAAGAAATAAATACAACATAATGTATGTTTAATTCATTGTCCACGTTAGCCTTTGAAGATGGAGATGAAGTAGGGGAGGAATTGAAAGGAGGGAAAAGGCCAAGCTCGTAATGTAGGGAACAGGACAGAAGGGGAGAGAGCACGCGTTTCTCAGGAAGAAACACGGAGCAGACTTTGAGGTGACTTGTTTTTGTTTTTTTATTTAACTTTTGACCCTGTTAATCACTGTTTACAGTTTTCCTGTTTCTGTAGTCCTTACTTTTGGAGACTCTCCTCCCAGTGGAATAAATGAGATTTACTTGTATGGTAGAGATTTTCGCCGACCATAAAACAGGAGCCACTGGAGAACAAAAATCACTTCTCCGATCAGATGAAGTCAGTCTTCACCCGTATTTTCATTTCTTACAATGGAGCTCATACACTGGACCAGTTATAATGAGTCATAATGTTTTGAAATTGAGTTTTGGCGAAGTTTGATTTTTCGAAAAGGGTTTTCTTTGTTGTGAGACTCTTTTATTGAGCATCTTATCTTTCTCTTATTGTTAACCTTTTATGTCTTCTCCATTTTTGGTCCTCTGCCATCTCAGATTACTGTGGAGCAGAGATCAAAATCCAGCTGTGGTGGTGGCTCTCCATTCGAGGGGGGAGAAACAACAACAACCCTATGTGTTTCAACTATAGACTCATCAGGAATTACTTGGGTAGAACGATAATGGATTCTAATAACTGAACTTTTTAAAGGATTTTCCCTGGTGAGACGCATTTCATTTCTTCCTAGTATTTGCTCTTTTTTCCCCAGAAGTAACAACCACAGAAGGATGGTGGATGGTTTGAAGAACCTGATGTTCATTAGAAAAGGCAGAGGAATAATTTAAGGAAAACAAACAAAAATCAAGATAGATGAACAGTTTTAGGAAAAAGTAAAATTTCTCCTCGATGCTTATAAAAAGCTAATTTCTGTCTCCCACTTTTCCACCTACCACTTTCTTTTTTTGTGTGTATTTATTTTTACAGGCCTGGGAGTTTTTACTGGGCCTTTACTTTTCTTATCTCCGTTCTTCCTGCTTGCGTCTCTTTTTTATTTTCACATGTTTGTTTTTCTGACATGTATTCATCAAAGTCCCTGCTGCAGTGCAGACTGGGCCTATCTCATTGGGGCTGACATCATCCTCACATCAGCCAGCCCAGTATGCCTCTCATTCTGGTTTCTGAGGCTGTGTTCTTTGGCGCCCCGCCCCCTCTGCCTCCACCCCCACCGATAGGCACGTATGTGAAGTTCCCAGGGTGTCTGTTCATGTCCCCTTGCCAGCTCCTGGATAATAGCCAGCGTTAGATCGCAGAAGTTTGATGATGAACCCTTATCTGCCCTGAGCCTGAATGGATGCTGGGCACATAGTGGGTAAGGGCCTAATAAATGTTTGATAGACCAATAAAGAAATGAATGTGGAAAGGAGTATAGCTCGTAACTGAAGTCCTTACGGAATGAAGCTGTTTAGGCGAGCCCTGCTGTCCATAAGTGTAGCCAATTAAGTGTGCAGACAGAAGCGTGCATGTGTCCCCGTATCCATTAGTGATCGCAGACTGCAGCCTTCATTCTCCCTCGTGAATTCCTGTGCAAGCTGGCCTGGCAGGAACCGCTTGCACAGGGAGCAGTCCACGTGACTGCCCAGAGACAAGGATGTCAGGCCGGGGATCCTGCTTCACCTTTAGTGAGAAATGACTTTCTGAATCCTCACGTCTTGAAGGATCAGAACTCGTTAGAATTCTTGAAATGTAACCTTGTGAAATCGGACTTTCCCACTTCGATTAAGAGCAGAATCATCTTTGACAAAGGTCTGGATCGAACTGGCAAGGCCCAGCCCTCCCAAAGTCCAGGCATCTCCCGTTTTGCACACGTTCTCTCATTGTGTGTGGAACCAGGTTGCTATTACAGAGAGCATTTTAGCAGCCTTGATCTTGGAGACATCAAGACCATTATTCCTGTTGTTGCTGATTTAGTGTTACAGCTGCTTCCTCTTTATGTGATTTAATTTGAAGTTTCAGCCCACCAGGGGGCTATTGGTCCCCACCTATGCGGCTTTAAGAGCTGGCTGCTGTTTTCTGCATGGATGTTATTTCCATTCCTATTCATAGTGATTTTCCCCCTTCTATATTCATCTAGCAACAGCAAGGCACTGTTCCAGGAACTCGCTCTCTCTACATAAGGCGTAACACGGAGCCATTTGGATGGAAAAATTATAAATTAAAATTATTCTGTTCATTTTAAAATATTCATATTGTGTTGCTCAAGTGCCAGTAACTGGAAAATCATGGATAATGTCCTGTTTTTATAACCTCTTTCAGAGTGTTTTAAAATCCGTTTATGTTGTTACTTAGCCATGTCTTTCCCTGGAGTGGATTTTGTGATAAGATTAAAAACAAACAAGCAAAAAAAAAAAGGTTGTAGGAGTCCAGTGGCTGATGGCATATGTGATATTAAAATAAAGATGACTCCACTAATTGCAACCCCTTATTCTTTTAAAAATAAAAGGGAAAATTGACTCCCATGTGCAGAGAATATTTATACAACTGTCAGACTACACAAAGGTAGCCTGTGAACACGGCAGACTGTTTCTTTTGAAGAGAAAACCTTTTATTAAATGATTAAAACTAAGCAAATGTTTATTGATTTCTGGAACTGCACATTTACATTTAAGTAAAGAAAACCCATATATTCCTAGCACTACTGATTTGCAAATACTGAAAACATCTCCAACTTTTAAAATAGAGTTGGGCTTTTTGGTTTTTGGTGGGGTTTTTTTTGTTTGTTTTTTGTTTTTGATACCTCCTGTTCTCTATGCTAAGTTATTGATTCTTTAATTTCAGGAAAGTAAAATTTTATTTCTTTTCTTGTATTTTCTGTGTTGTGTGGGTGTGAATGAGGATGTGCCTGTCTCAGAAAGATAGACAAATAGAGAAAAGTGAACATGTTTTTATATGGTTTGGCTAGCGTTTTGTTTTGTTTTGTTTTGTTTTACAAAGTAAATCTATCTCTTACCTTAAGGAAAGAATAGTTATTGGAGATCTCAACTTCATGTCTATCTGTCCATTTCTGTGGAACGCATTAAAGAGAGGGAAGATCTTTACTCTTTCCTGTAAGTGTGTAAGTTCACATTTACCTAAAAGCCGTGTGTCTTATTTGTTGTTGCTCTTGGCTCGGAGCGTTTAAATGTATTTTTGAAATTCTTCTCTTCCATCAGCTAGAGATGATTTAAGTGATAATTTGAAGGCTCTTTCTAGACATTTATATTTTCGGGTCAGGCTGTAGTATTTCTGGGCCTTGTGTATGTGCTGAGGTATGTTCTGAAGCAACAAATCACTTTAGCATGAGCAAATTTCACAGGGCTATTTGACTGTTGGTCTTAGCTTTGTGAGAAGCGCTTGGCCTTTTAAAATAGGCTAATCCTTTAATCGAATATGCTTTCAGAAAGGTTCTGAAAACCTGGGTGGCTCCTGCTAACTCTGTTTTATTCATTTTAAATAATACTAGGTTATCCAGATGTATTTCTTTTTGATTTTTGGGAGGATGTTATTGCAGGCCATAATGTTTGAAGTCGGGATTCTTTATAGTAACAATGACAACAAAGCATATATACATTGTCCACATTCTCCTCAAGTCTGATTGATGGAAAATAGGATGCCAGCTGTCGGTAAACAGGTTTTTCGACCCAAATACTGAGTTTATACAGCAACCAACTTCTTTGAACGCAGCAATGCAGTGCACTCTATTCTTAATTGAATAAAGAAAATGAATTAGAATAGTTACTGCAGGAGAAATGGGTTATCTCATAATTAATAATTTGTGAGTTAAACCTGAACCACACTTGACATTTTTCTTTGGGCTGGTCACAGACTGATTAGTGAGTTCAGTCCTGCTAGTGCCCATTCTGTGGAGTGACTGTTTCAGTTCCAAGGCTTACGGTGCTCCATAAAATAAGTGTCCATTGTGATGGGATTGTAGCTCTCGTCCTGATCAAAGTGCTTTGGAGGAAGCGCGGTTGAACTGATTGGCTGTGAATGTTAATCACTCCATAGGACGCACTGATAATTTACAGCCTTGTTGTAACTCTCTGGTGTTCAGAAAATGAACTTAATAACCCAGTGCCACCACGGGGTAAGCTGCTTTTTCTCTGCAGTTGAATACCCAGACTGCCTGCATAATGGTGTTGAGTAATACTGCATTAAAAAGAGTGAGCAGCTGTATGATGAAGGAAACAGATTTGTTAATTATCTCCTTTGATTCACAGAGGGCGTCTGTGAGATATGGTTGACCAGTGAAGACACGGGGGCTTATGGCAGAGACATTGGCACCAATCTCCCCGCACTGCTGTGGAAACTGGTCGAAGTGATCCCTCGGGGAGCAATGCTGAGGCTTGGCATGACGAATCCCCCCTATATTTTAGAGCATCTGGAGGTAAGGAGAAGCACCCCGTTTCCATGCTGACACAGACACGAACCAGTCCAGACAATGTGGCGGCATCAGCATCATCACATGGGTTACATTGAAAACCTCTTGCACGTTTTTTGTTTGTTTGTTTGTTTGTTTGTTTTTTGTAGTCCCACATTACTAAGAATGAGTTGAGAATTTCAAGTCCTCTTCTTTGTCAGTCTGCACACCCCGTTTTTGCTCGGCTTCTCCAGCACTTGCCATCTTGTCAAAGTTCTTTGTTTCTTCTTTGCAGCTCTTCAGTCTTCCATCGCATAAATTTGCCTCGGTTCCCCCACTCGGTACCCCGGCCTGGTTCTGGGGTGCTAATACGTTGCATTAATTCCGCAACCTGTCGCAGACACGTTATCCGAGCTCCTGTTAGGCACATCAGGAAGGCGACTGGGCTGGAAGTCTGAGGATGTTTTAAATCTCCTCCCTTTGTCTGGAGATAGTGAAGGGATGGGCTAGAAACAAAGAGCGACAGAGTTTGGTGTTCTTTCCCTTGATTCTTTTGTGGTCACTGTGGAAAAATAAGGGGTTGGGGTCATGGGGGACACCTGGGTTCACTTGTATCCCTTCCCTGGGTCAGGTGCTCACCCTCAAGGAGCTTACCGTTAAGCTGGAAAAATGGGCATATGTACTGCTAGGTGGTATCTCAGTGACAAACGCCACGGTAAATAGGAGCGAGAAACACGGACAGGCAAACAATCATTTAAATGAAAAAGTACATGCTAGGATCCATGATGGCTATTTGAGAAATAAAATAATTATATCGGACCCAGAGTTATGGATAAGAAATCTAATAACTGCTGTAGGAAAATCATGTGCAAAGTATAGAAACAAGTCACTTATATTTTTATCGGTTGTGTTCTTTGCAGTTAGTTTGTACAGAAAAATAACATTCCAAAAATCTAAAAGCAAGTATGGCTGCTGAAATTTGATGCATAAATCCCAATGAATATTCAGTGATTTAAAAGATTGTTTTCTGTTGATTTGATTCGAAGCCTATACTTGTTGAAGTTGTGCTTAAAGAGCCTCCCTAATACCGAGAATGTGTTTTAGAAATTCTGAAAACAGATTTGGTAGCAGTCTGATTGTTAATTATAAATATTTAATGAAGAAATTTAGCAATTTCATTTTTCTTATTCACATATTTCTAGCCATATCTTTCTAGTAAAGGTATATGATTTATAGGTTAACTTTGGTACTTTGGACAGTGTGGGACAGTTAAGATTTGCTACTTAAAGATAAATTGCAGGCATGTCAATTTAAACGTAACCCTTTGACTCAACACTTGAAAAAAAGCAAGTGACTCTCTATAAAAATCAAACATGGTAACAGCTGTAGCAATAAATGTGAGGTTTGCAGTAAATGTGAGGTATACACCAAGCGATATGCTAGATGTGTGCATTAGGGAGAGTCTCATCAAGAATTAAGGGAACCATAGTAGCTACAATCAGGGAAGTTCATGCATGAGGGGGGATATCATGTATTGGCTCCGAGATGACTAAATAAAGTACCTCTTGGAATAAATTCAGTACTTTAATTAATTTCAAGGTTGCAGAAAGGAACGGTGCATTTATAGCAAGTCCTAGTGCTCGATATCTAAAGTAGTGCTGTAGTTGATCTCCAGGTAGATGCTCCAGGGCAGTGTCTAAAAATCAACAGGAGGTGCCATGAACATAGCTTTACACTTTACTGGGGACAACACCAGATGTTTAGTTCATAGATTATAGTTAGAGTGATAACAGGTTCTGATTGTCATGGTGTTTCCTTTTTAAAATTCTTGTCATGGGTGCCTGGGTGGCACAGTTGGTTAAGCATCTGACTTTGGCTCAGGTCATGATCTCATAGTTGGTGAGTTCAAGCCCCGTGTCAGGCTCAGTGCTGGCAGCTCAGAGCCTGGAGCCTGCTTCGGATTCTGTGTCTCCCTCTCTCTCTGCTGCTTCCCGCCCCCTCAAAAAAACAAAAACAGAAACAAAAATGGGGCACCTGGGTGGCTCAGTTGGTTAAGCGTACAACTTCGGCTCAGGTCATGATCTCATAGCTAATGAGTGGGAGCCTCACGTCAAGCTCTGTGCTGACAGCTCGGAGCCTGGAACCTGCTTCGGATTTTGTCTCTGTCTCTCTCTGCCCCTCCCCCACTCATACTCTGTCTCCCTCTCTCTCTCTCAAAAATAAACATTCAAACATTTTTTTAAAGCATTAAAAATAAAATAAAATAAAATAAAATAAAATAAAATAAAATAAAATAATAAAATTCTTGCTTTAAGCCATCTGTAGTGTTGGCCTTCCCTCCTATATTGTTATCTTCACAAGGCAAGGACTTTGTCATATCCATGCCTGGATGTACCCTGTCCAGTGGTGGTTCAATAAGCAAGCAAATAAAGAATGAATAAAGGAATGTCCTTCTTCATAAAATAAATTATAGAGCCCACTCTGTAGCCTTGAACTTTCAAGTCTTAACATTCTGGTCAGAAGAGGCCACAGAAGATGGCAAAGTAAATGAGCTTCAAGGGTGAAAGTTTATCCCAATGACAGGTACTCCCTCCCGTGCACGTGATAAGCTGGGAGTAACCCAGTCGTATTGGAGCACACCAAGGGAGAGAGCAATCCAAAGGAAAATAGAGCAAATGAAACAGAGGTGTGCAAGAATCAAAGACCCATGCCATCTGAAAATAAGAGCTTTCAAAGTCTTCCTTTGACACTTTGACAGGGTCTTTTCACCTTGGCTTTGGTGGTTCTTCTCATCTCCTTGAGTGGGAGAGCCCAGAGCTTGCAGTATTCTCCAAACACATCGTCCGTTATGTAACAGGCAAGATAACTGAGCTGCGGAGGCTTCTTAGGCTTCCCAGGGTGAACTAGGACCTCTAGAAGAGGAGGCCATACCTGGTGAGCCTCAGCCCCTGTGGGCCGATACATTGTATGTCCCCATTTTCCTCTCAGTAAGCCTGGGGCGCTCTGCTGAAATCACAGAACTTACCTAAAGAGAGTTCTCCAAATAAGAAAAAAAAAAAAAAGAAAACAAGACAAAGGATGGAAACAAAAAATAACACCAGTGAATGACAGACAGTGATGTCATTTAAAACTGTGTGGATAAAAGAAACCCACTCTTCAAATAACTACTCAGATGCCTTACTGCCCCGACAGTAACGTTTCCTTGAGAATTGTATTTGTAGGACCACGCCTTCTTATGTTTCTGAAAGATGCTTCCTGCTTCAGACTTCAACTGTAGAGCGCTTCGCTGGGCTGTTTTCTTTCCCCATTGTTCCGTTTACTTCATATTCTCCTGACTCTTGGGCAGTCTTTCTTAAAACCCTTTTTACCAGCTTGCTTGCTTGCTTGTTGCTTGTTGGTTTAAACAATTTATTTATTTAGACTATTTATTTATTTAAAGAGGAAATCATTTAAGGGAAAATATCAAAGTTTCCATCATTATTTAACAGTATGGTGTGGGGCCGCCTGTGTGGTTAAGTCAGTTGAACGTCCAACTTCGGCTCAGGTCATGACCTCATGGTTCATGGGTTCGAGCCCCGCATAGGACTCTGCTGTCAGCGTAGATCGCACTTGGGATCTTCTGTCCCCCTCTCTCTTTGTCCCTCCCTGCTTGCGCGCTCTCTCTCTCTTAAAAATAAATAAACATTAGCGGTACCCGGGTGGCTCAGTTGGTTAAGCATCCTGCTTCAGCTTAGGTCATGATCTCACCATTCATGAGTTCAAACCCCATGTCACGCTCTTTGCTGACAGCTCAGAGCCTAGACCCCGCTTTGGATTCTCTGTCTCCCTCTCTCTCTGTCCCTCCCCTGCTTGCTTTCTTTCTCTCTCACTCTCTCCCTCAAAAATAAACATTAAAAAAATTGTTTTAAATAAATTAAATAAATAAATGAACATTTAAAAAATAATCTTTTGAAAGTGTGGTGTGGAAAAATAGATCTATTGATATTACTTCTTAGTCTCCATAGGAACAGAAGATGCATATTAGAGTTAGCATAGGGTCCACTTCTAAGGTTTGATCAAGAGTCTAGGGATGCCCCTGGCTCAGTCAGTAGAGCATTCGACTCTTGGTCTTGGGGTCATGAGTTCAAGCCCCACTTTGGATGTGGAGCCTACTTTAAAAGAAGTTTAGTATCGTGTAACCCTTTATATAATAGCTGTTGAATAAATGTGGGTGAATGAAAGGAAGGGAAGGAGAATTCTTAATCCTTAACAGGCAGGCAAGTAGTGATGTGTTGTTTGGAACATCTATAAGCCCTAATTTTAACTTATTGCTGCCATAAAAAAATAATATGAGGTTAATTTTAAACAATGATATAGCAAAGAGATACCTCAAACATATGTACATACACATGTGTATTTTGGAAAAATACCCTGGAATTGAAGAAACATAATTATAAGCTTATGTATTACTTACTAGATATAGATATGAGGTCAAAACAATAGATTAAAAAATGGATTGAAATCTATCTCACCTGGTCTTAAAGTCTGCAGTGCCTGTCCATTACCCACAGGATAAAGATACACTGTGCAGTTGACATACAGCATCCTTAAGATGCCTTCTTCCAGGGCTTCCCCATTGTCTTGACCCCTTAGTACCCTGTGATGCCTCCTGTATACTGTGGGTTTTTCATACTCCTGAAATTTTTACTTTTTCTCATTCCATTCTTACCATGTGATGACAGTTGGTAATAATGAGTTAATCCGGGTCTCCTGGGTGTCTCGGTTGAGTGTCCGACTCTTGATTTCAGCTCAGGTCATGAATCCAGCCCCTTGTCGGGCTCCTTGTTGAGCATGGAGCCCACTTAGGATCACCTCTCTCTCTCTCTCTCTCTCTCTCTCTCTCTCTCTCTCTCTCTCTCTCTCTCGATCTGTCCCCCCTCCCTCTCTCCCTCTCTCCCTCTCCCCCCTCCCTCTCCCCCTCCCTGTCTCCCTCTCTCCCTCCCCCTCTGCCCCTCTCTCCTTCTTGCTCATGCTCTCTCTTTCTCTAGAGTAAAATTTAAAAAAAATGAGGTAATCAGATGTGCTACTATTTGCTACTGCATGTGCTGGCTAGTATATTGCCCCTATCATGGCAAATAAGAGATATCTTTCCTTATGTTTCCTTATGTTTTCTTGCTGATTGATATTGCTAAGGTCATAACCCGGGCATATTCTTCTTGAATGAACTGTGACCTTCCAGAAAGCAGTGTGGCTTGTGAATTTGACCCCTCTTGAAACAGCCTATCTTAGTGTTGCCTTCCTGGTTGTCGGGAACCCACAGCTAAGGTATTATAATTCAGACAACATAATACACGGGAACCCAACAGGGCACAATGAGCTCAATGGCGGTGATACAATGGCTACCACTAATCAGACACCAGAAATAGCTGGTACTTTTTTTCAAGACTGCATAATAATAACATCAGTGCAATTCATCAAGTGCTCGTTATTTTCAAGAAACCACGCTGATTGCCTTATACACATTATCTCTTTACCTTCTTAAAATAAGCTACCTATATAGCTTATTATTGGCCTCAGTTTATCGATTTAAAAGCCAAGTCTTAAAAAGTTTAATTATTGGTCAAATTATATAAGTAGTTAGCAGCTGAACTGGTTTCTTATCTTGTCTGATTCTAAAATGCTTTCTACCACACTGCATCTTTCACAGAGTCTTTCCAAATGCTTCCCAGATTCCTTCCCTGCTTTGTCGGACTCCGTCCAACGCATCTCTGAGGGCACACAGCATGGTGCTCTCCGATGATGATGACTTATTTACGTGCAAATCCAACAAAACGGTTGTCCTTTCTGGGGAGAGCCTGCCTTGTTCACGTGTTTGCTCTTCAGTGCCGGTGATAACACGCACCCAATGACCGTGTGCTGAGTGGTGTGGTACCTCCACGTTCCCTGACTGCACGTCTCACGTCTGTTGAAGTATCTTCATATCCGTGCGGAGCATCTAGTTTTAGAAGACTTTGTGGATGGTTGTTACCTGTGTGCCTCACTTAACGTGTCACTTTTCTGTGAGGGGGTACTAGATGGTGAGGGAGAATCCAGCTCGGGTGCATTTTATTTATTTGCCCTGCTAAAAGATCAGAATGTTAGGTGAGCTCTTTAGAACTACCTGGAGCAGGTGAGCTCACTGTATGATTACTGAGTCTGTAGACTATCTAGGCTCTTGGCTTCTTTCTTCTCCTTCCTGCGTCTTCGTTTTCACTGATTTTTTCTAATCTCCATCAGAGGAGTCCGCAGTGGATGGTCAAGGAAGAGACATTAAAATCAGGCAGTTTGTCTTGTTTTTCATTTTATGGGTTGGCTGCTAAGGAAAAGATATGAAAGCTGTTGACTGGTAAGAAATCTATGGATTTTATTTATCTAAGCTATTCTGGTTCTCCCTGGGTTAGGAATAATTTAAAATAACCTTAAGATTCCTGTATGTCTTAAAATTGTATCAGAATTTTAGTACATCACTTACAGCCTGGTCCAGAGAGGGTAAGTTGATGACTCTGGAGTGCAGATGCTTGTTATTAAGGACTTTCCTACGTTCAAAGTATGAACACATCAAGCTACTTATTCTTCCATTTATATTATTCTGTAAAATATCGCTAAAAATACAGTTACATTCACAGGATATTATCCTACCTTTTATTTATCTTCAGTTAAAATGTGTAGATTTTTAAAAGATTTACATTTGGTGTATTTATGTTATTTAATTATAATGTTATATTATGTAAGATATATCATAAATAAGTGATATTTAAAATGTTGCATCTGTGTTTGGTTGAGGAGTCTTGTAATCACTAACAAATCTGTTTTCTGCTACCCTTCATTTTTGTATATTTACTTCTACTTCAATGATCTTATTAGTCTAACCTAATTGTATATTTATCAGAATTAATTTATCTGGTAAAAGACAATAAATATGCCACATAGTAATTTATGAACACTAATTAACATGTTTGGCCTGGCAGACTTTTTAAAAATGCCTCCTAGTTTCAAAATAATGTAGCAAACTCCGTACTTGCTGTACTTCTGTTTCATCAAAGCAGAGCAGAATTTCCAAACTGAAGTCAGTAATTCACAAGGGGACCATTAAAGTTATTTTTCCTTAAGGCTTATGCTTTTCAACATAATAGAAAAATATGCAAATAGACTTTGTGCAGTTGTATAAAGATATTTCCCCCCTTTGACAAATGGAAGGACAGGCTAGATGATTTGTTTTGAGCAAGGAAATGGAAAGGAGAAATCTATTTCTGCCATCCACAGTTAGCTTTGGAACGTCAGTGTGCAGTTTGATCTGACTGTTGACACCCGTTTTCTGGCCAGTTATAATCATCAGCACTTTGCTTCATTCCTAACCTGGCTTTTGCGAATTTCAAGAGGTCAGTGACACCTCTGAAACTGGAAGCCAAAGTTTGTTCCTGTCTGAAAATCTGGGGGTGGGGGGTGGGGAACCTGCATTAAAAATACTAAAAGGATTCATATCCAGAATAAAAAGTTGATCTGGCTTCCCCTGGAGCCTAATTCAGAGAGCCCCTCTGCAGGGGAAGATAAGGATGGAGGGCAGGCCCCAGCCCCCTTTGCCAAAGGACTTGACCACTTGTGATAGAAGATGAAATTAACTTGCTGCTCTGCATAACCATGATGCCGGGCCCCTCCCTACTTCCAGTTCTGTAGCCTCCTGGACATGCTGGGTCTGCACATCAGCAGAGTTTCAGTTGGGCCTCAGACACTTCCATCTCTGCCCACACCTGTGTCCCAGCCTGTTCGTTCCTGCGATCCTCATTTGTTCCCGTGCCAGGTTTCAGCCTCGTAGCTCCAGGCCTGGGTAAGAAGCCTAAGCTTTTCTTGAACCCAGCAGCCCCTCAGAAAAATTTCCATAGTTTGTTGCTTCTTACTACAGTCTCAGTCTATAATATTCCGTCTGGGTGATTAAGCCTCATGATTACATGCAGACCCAAGGACCCAGAAAAGAAATGAACTCGTAAATAGATAGACGTGATCTCAACAGACGACTCTTTGTTGCTGCCCTCATAGCGAACAGACTCCAAAGGTTTCATCAGGAATTTTATTTATGCTTATTGTCCCAGGTTTTCAGGGGAAAATGAACTATTTTGTGGATGAGTGAATGTTCCTCGTGTTGAAAGTATTGGCTACCTCTGTCTTCCTGGGAAGCACAATGGAAAATGCATTGTTTAAAAATTCTATTTATGTGGCCATCAATAATGTATAGAGGCCTACACTGTGGACTTCACTGTGGTTCTCATTTCTACCTTCTAAATTACTAGATAGCAGAGGTGAGAGTCTGGACCCGCTGTGGAAATGTATATCATCAGATCATTTTTGGTTACCATAAGATGCTTTAATCGACTGTGTAGTAAAAGCTATCCATATTTCTCATTCTCTTATCTCATTTTTCCCCTTGCCATTGGCCTAAAATTGTGAAGATTGCTCATGAAATCCAATGACATGTGCATATTTATTCCCAAAAGAGATGATCATTTTCCTGAGAGAAGTACGCAAACGTAAAACACGTGTCATGACAATAAGTCAACGGGTGTCTGGGTGGCTCGGTTGGTTAAGCATCCAACTCTTGGTTTCTGCTCAGGTCATGATCTCATTTTGTGAGTTCAAGCCCCACATTGGGCTGACAGTGTGGAGCCTGCTTGGGATTCTGCCTCCCTCTCTCTCTGCCTCTCCCCTGCTTGATCTCTCTCTCTCTTTCAAAAATAAATAAACATATAAGAAAAAAAAGATGATAAGTGAAAAGTCCCCAGCAAATGCTTTATAATGAAACTGATGCCATTGTCAAATATATGGAACCATGTCTCTATGTATATATATCTTTTAATAAAGCAAAATAGTTTAAAACATACATATAGTATATACATAAACGTACATTTATGAATGTACATATTAGAAATTATATAATTAGATAATATCTGATATGTTAGATATATATAATATGTAATATGTTATATATTGTATATATTGAAAATTATATACAGTGGAAATTATATATACTAAATACTTTCCAGACTACTTCTAGAATATTCTAGAATACCTAAGAAGCCTGGAGATTTACATATTTCAGTTGTGGGATACAAATATTCCCATTCGCTCTTTTTAGTATTCCTGTGTACATTTCGGTTTATAAAGGAGGGCATTAGATATGTATGTGGTTTAATTTGCATCTTAAAAGGCATTTCACATTGCCATTCCCCTGAATCCTTAATTTCACAGGAGTAGCTGAGAAGGCTTCCATGTCACCTGTCAAAATTAGTATAGTTCAAACTGCACAATACACCATCTGTGGGCTTTATCTTCCTCATTAATTTAGGAAGTCACTTATGCTGAAACCGTTGAGGAAAGCTGCCTTTGACTTTCCTTGATAAGCACCGAGAACAGCTAACACATAAGGCAATCAGTGGACATTCCTTTACACTTTCGTTTTGATTCCAGGATATTTCTCTATTGATTTCTTTGCTCTGATAGCCTATGAAAGGCTACCTTAGGCACTTGCTAATTCAGCACTTAGTAAAATGAAATCCTCATATTTTATATCAGGTGGGTAATGGAATTTTCAGATGATTCATGGTGTAGAACAGAAAGGTTGGTAATGAAGTTAATGGTTCATAGAATAGTAGAGTGACATTCTGCATATTTTTCAGAAAGCAAAGTGCAGTTTCTTAGTTTGCTGCTATTTATTTTTAGTTTACTAAATTGTGTGCTGCTTCCCAGTCCAGAATGCATCTGTTCTTTTTCCCCACGTCTTCCTTTGCGTACCACAATAATAATTGGCGTGAAAATGTTAAGCTTGCCAGTTGAAGTCTCCAATTCTGTAATGTCACTTAACAGTAAATAATGATTGTGCCCTAATTTGGAAATGTAAGGGTTTTAAAGTTACTGTTATTATGAAGCACTACTTTATCTGTGTGTTACATAGCAGAACTCTCAGGTGGGCATCAATAGTCCACGTGTGATGAACCATTTTCAGGATTAGAGGTATTGCACGTGGGACGGAGAAAATCAAACTGTAATGTTGAAAGTAGTTTTGAATTAATTGTTCATCTATTTAAAGGGAAAAATCTATTCTGTCTCTTTTTATGGTATGTATTTTTGTGTGTTTTTAAAAATCCCTGGAAAGTTTGCCACGTGTAAAGCAATGTTTGATTACAGAAAATACTGTTGAATAAGTCTGTCTCTAATATATGGCAACAAAGAAATAACTCTCCTAACTACATGGTAAAGTATATCTCGGGGCACCTGGGTGGCTTAGTCAGTTAAGCGACCATCTGACTCTTGATTTCAGCTTGGGTCATGATCCCAGGGTCCTGGGATTGAGCCCCACATCAGCTTGGAGCCTGCTTGGGCTTCTGTCTCCATCCTCCCTCCCTTCCTCCCTCTCTCTCTCTCTCTCTCCCCCCCGCCCAAATAAAAAAAATCTATTAAAAAATATAAATAAATAAAATAAATGTAAAAAGCAAACTTTATATCAACTCTTAATATACACTGCCCATGTGCAGTATCATCCTACATTCTGATCAACTGAAACTTAAAACGTTAATCTTTTAATTAATTTATTACTATATTTTCAGCCTTCCTTTTTTTTTTCTCCCTCAACAAATTCTTGCTTTCTGTTCCTCTGTTCTTCTATTACTGCCCATGTGTTAGTTTCTTAAGGTCGATGGAACAAATTACCACAAACGAGGCTGCTTGAAATAACACGTTTTTTTCCCTCACGGTTTTGGAGGCCAAAGGTCGACAGTCAAAGTGGTGGCAGGCTTAGCTCCCTTCTGGAGGCTCTGAATTGGAAATCTGTTTTCTTTCTTTCTCCTGTGGTGGTTGCTGGCAGAGTCGGGCATTCCTTGGCTGGTAGACGCATCACTGCAGTTTCTGTGTCATTCTTTGCATGGTCTTCTCCTTGTGTCCGAATTTCCTCTTAGAGGGACACCAGTCATCGAATTAGGGCCTACCTTAATTGTGACCTCATTTAAACTTGATTACATCCACAAAAACCCTGTTTCCAACTAAGATCATATTCACAGGTACTAGGGGTAATGACTCCAATATATCTTTTTTGAGACACGGTGCGATCCACAACAGCCTTCTTTTGTGGTGAACAGACATTCTGTAGTGTGCCGTTTTAATGCCCCTGTTTGATTTATATAAATCTGTGTGTGTGTGTGTGTGTGTGTGTGTGTGTGTGTGTGTGTGTGATTTTCTTAGTGGATGCCTTCAGATTACAGTTAGTATCTTAATTTATAACAATCTATTTGACTTAATCCCAACTTTGTACTAGTATATAAAAAACTTCACTTTTATGTATACCTGTTCCTTCTCCCCTTCTGTGCTATTGTTATCATACAGATTATATCTTTGTACAAGGTATGTTCATCAGCACACTTCTAATTAGTGCTTTGTGCAAGATAAAAGCAAGAGTTGCAAATGAAAACCACGTTATACTGTCTTTTATATTTACCTTTATAGTTTTTGTTCCCTGTGCTCTGTATTTTTTCACATGGAATGTGGTTTCTGTCTAGTGTCTTTTCGTTCCAGCCTGAACTTTGTTTAGTATTTTTCATATGGGTCTGCTAGCGACGTATTGTCTCAGTTTTTGTTTATCTGGGAATGTCTTAATTTTTCCTTCTTTTTTTGGAGGATGACTTCTATGGCTCTAGAATTCCTGACTAATGGTCTTTTCCTTTCAGCCACACTTTTATGTCCTCCCACTGCCTTCTGGCCTCTGTCATTTCTGATTAGAAATCAGCCGTTAATCTTATTTAAAGCATTGCTGATACATGGTGAGTTGCTTCTCTCTTGGCGCTCTCAGGATTCTCTCCTTGTCTTTCAACAGGTTGATTGTGCAGTGCCTACGGATAGATTTCTTTGAGTTTGTCCTACTTAAACCTTCTAGAATGTGTAGTTTTTCTTCAAAGTTGTGAGACTTTTTGCTATTATTTCTTCAGATATTCTTTCTGCCTATTTCCCCCTGTCTCCTTCTGGAATTCGCATTATGTGTATGTTGGTATGCTTAATGGTATCCACAGACTCCCGAGGCACTGTTGATTTTTATTTTTATATTTATTTTTATTTTTCTCTTCTTGAGACCAGGTAATCTCAACTGACCTGTCTTCAGGTTTGCTGATTTCTTCTTCTGCCTGCTCAGATCTCCTGCTGAGCCCCTCCAGTGAATTTATTTCCATTCTTGTACTTTTCTTACCAGAATTTCTATCTGCCTCTTTTTTAATTTCTATCTCAATGGTGATATTTTTTATTTGGTGAGACATTATTCTCAAGCTTTCTTTCAGTTCTTTCTTTGTTTTGTTTTTTACTTCTTTGAATATATTTAAAATTAGGATTTAATGTCATCCAGTAAGGGGGCACCGGGTGACTCAGTCATTTAAGTGTCAGACTTCAGCTCAGGTCGTGATCTCGTGGTTTGTGAGTTTGAGCCCTGCATCGGGTTCTGTGCTGACAACTCAGATCCTGGAGCCTGCTTTGAATTCTGTGTCTCCCTCTTTCTCTCTGCCACTCCCCCGCTCATGCTGTGCCTCTCTCTGTCCCTCAGAAATAAACAAACATTAAAAAGTTAAAAAATAAATGAAGTCGGCCAGTAAGTACAACTGGGCTTTTGCCAGGACAGTTTCTATTGGCTGCTTTCTCCCCTGTGTTGTTTTGCATATTTTATAATTTTCTGTTGAAAGCTAGACATTTAAACAAACATTTAAATATAGTGTGGAAGCCCTGGAAATCACATACTCCTCTTTCCCCACGGTTTGTTGTTGTTAGTTGAGTGACTTTTCTTAATTCAGTAAAGTCTATACTTTTTGTCATGTGTGAACGGTGGAAGTCTCTACCCGATTAGGTTATCCATCAGCTGATGGTTAGAGATTTTGTTAAGTGCCTAGAACCCATCAGTCTCTGTCTTCAGCGTGGGAGAATGTTGTCGCGTGTCCTGTCAGCTCAGTCGGGGTGCTTACATCTCTCTCTTAACCTTTATTTGCTGTTTGTGCAAAACTTCAGGTTTAGCTAGAGGTGAGAGCTGAAGGCCTTCTTAGGTCTTCACTGAGCACATGCACAACCTGGACATACACATAGTCCTATGCATGCATATGGCCTTCTAGAATCCCCACAATATGTTAGGATTTTCCAACGCCCCCTCTGGACATCACATTCCCTGGCTTTTCCTGTTAAGCTTTTTGGTTTATTTATTGTTTGCCCTAACTTATTCACAGCCCCAGGCAGCCCTGATGTTAAACAATTGCAGCTGATTATTTTTGACAAATGCCCCTGGGAAAAAGGCTATTTTCACTGGGTGAGTGCCAGGTCAGGTTAAATAAGCAAGCTGAGTGAGTAGAGTCTCCCATAGAACCACTAGACAGATCAGATAATGACAGTTTTCTTGAAACAAGGCTTTGAAGGAGCTCTGACTGTCTTTTGTCCCTTCCAGTGGCCTCCTGGCTGCTGCTTTTCACCATGATTAAAGGCTGTTGGTTTTCAAGGCTACTTCAGACCTGGGGAGTGGGATATAAGAAAAGGGCAGGTTTAAAATGCCTCATAGTTCTCTATTCTTACCAAGAGTCCTCCATTTTCCTTGAATAAAGGCTACCCAGATTGCTACAAGCCTTTAGTTAATTTCTAGAATTCTGAAAAAAGTGATTTTTGACCATTTTGTCCCTATCTTCATTGCTTTCATGGAGGAGAGGATTTTCAGAGGTCTTTACTCTGCCATTCCTTCTGATGTCCATAAATGTTATTTATGCCTTGAAATGGACTGCCTGTATATCTGGCAGGCCATTAGTGCGTTGGGTTAGTCCATTTTCTTGCTTAATTTTTGTGTTCCGTGTCAAAGGTGCCGTCAATCACTTACGGTGCCATCTGCCCTCCTAACGCTTTTGAGGAGGAGCTCATGTCATTAGTAAGTTATTGACAGCCAAAGATCACTATTAATTGAGTCTCTCAGTGGCCTGTAACAAACATCACCCTCACGGAAAGCACAGAGATAAAATGTATACCTCATTAGACACTCGTAGCTCTGGGCACCACATAGAAGGTAATGTGGCATACATAGGCTGAACTTGACTGTGATGGTTGGTTGCTTCTCTCTCTCTCCCTTCTTAATTGATTCTTTTACTAAAAATCATATCAAATACTATTTTGTTATTTCTATTCTAATAGATAATTCAACTTCCACAATCACGATCTTTTATGTTGTTGAAGTTGCAGTTGGTCTTGATTCATAAAAATGCTTTGTTTTCTTGATAATGATGCCCCTTCACAACACTGTCACGTTCCATCATCGGTGTAGTCGTCCAGAAAGCTTTGCATATCAATTGATTAGGCGTTTGTTAATCAAAAAGAAGATGTTTGCTGTTGATGCAGATTTACTAAACTAAAAAGATACACCACTGGCAACTCATAGCTATAAACTCTGGAATTTGCAGTAAGCAACCGGAAAATACAGGTAATCCAGAGATCGTTAACTCCAGGAATTAATGGGTCATTTAAAAATGTGCAGCGCATTGTTTTACGGTCACAGTACACACAGATTTTTAAAATGGCTCGGTTGTATTCCCAACATTTTTGTTCAAATATCTTTGTGATGTTTTTATTTATTCTTCCAACTTGAACGGGTTGTGATTGTATCGAGCTGCTCACGCGAGTAGAAAACCTGCATCTGGATCCGTGTTGTCATTAAGGTGGCCCTTTTGTTGAGTCTCGAGTCTTTCTGAAAAGGGAACACCACTTTGAGGGGATTGCACTAAACGAGACAGAGTTAAAATTTCCATTTGGTTTCTAATTCTGATACTTCTAAGATCTTTTCAGCGTCATTTTACTTGATGTAAGCTAAGACTTCGAAGAACAAAAATGGCATTTAAAAAGTGCCATTTCATTATCTGGTGTGGACTGCTCATCTCAACACATGGTTCGAAGTGTGCGTCATATGTGTGGAAGCCTTTGTCCATGAGGCCTGGAACACAAAGACTTCCTGCTTCTGTAACAAATGTGGGGACTCGGTTACCTTGAGTTGCACCCTCCACCCAAAACCTGAGGGAAAGAAACATTCTTTTGGATCGCATGGCCCTCCGCACTCGTAAGTGCTTTTCGTATCGCAAATAACAGTGTGAAAGTGAAGTTGACAGAAAGCCGTATCCCGAACATCTCTCTGTTGCTCAAGAGATGATCACTCTGCAGATGGACTCCACTTGTCCCCGCACCTGTGGCCCTGGAGAAGCATCAGGGACCGTTTTGGTGGCCGGCACCGTGGGGCTTCAGACACATTCCCTTTAGCACTCACTGCCAACCACACCAGGCTTGGGGCGCACTCTGTGCCCTTCGTGAGCCTCTGTCTCTCGAGGCACCGGCCCCTCTTTGGTTTACTGTCAGGTGTACCGTGGAAGCCCCGAAGTTTCTTTAATATTTCTCTTCTTCTCAAAGTCCTTGCTATTTCCGCAAAGCAGTTGTCAGAAGAAAACACGCTAAGCATAAACCTAGTTCTGTTCCCCTTTCTCTTACCACCGGCCTAGCCCACCTTCACTTCTGTTCGTTTCCTCAGTTTCAGGTTCATTTCCTGCTTCTAGCATGTGTTGCCCGTGAATTAATACGGGGACCTCAGTGTGGCGTATCTTATGGGCCACTGTTCTCTTGGCTCAAGCAGGCATTCCTGATTTTAGAACTCAGAGGCAGTCCTGAGTGTTGCTGATTGGCAGGTGTCGGGGCCATTCTTGGACATGGTCCCTCCCAGATGAAGTTCTGATTTGAAACTTTTACATTTCTCCAGGTTTTGATGCTTTCACTTATCAACAGGGGCATAATAGCAGTCACCCTGTACAAAGACTATTAGACAATGTACCAACAGTGCTTTGTGGGGTACTATATAAATGTAATATTTTGTTTTAGCCTGGGATACAGGAACCTCGCTGGAGCAGTGGAGTCTTAATGAACGTAGAATGCTTAGGACAGTGCCCAACACAGGAAGTGCTCAGCAGTTAGGAGGTGGTATTATTGTTGTTAGCTTCTAGGAATTTTGGCATTTTACCTTTAAAACAACGCATCAGATCTGAAAGTACAGAGCTTATTTTTCATTTTCCTGAATGAAAGTGGCTTTTGGATCAGGTGTTCCCACCTTGTAAGTATTTTCTCCTCAGAAACCTTGGGATTGACGGAGCGAATTGAATTCTGGAGCCCTCCTGGGGAAGGAGAAAGCTGTCTGTGGAGGGAGCGGAGTGGGACTTGTGAGGGCAGTGTGAGGCTCTCCAGGGGCCACGGCGGGAGGACTGGTCCCCAGGTGACGAGTCACTGTAAGCGGAGACCGAGGTACGCCAGTATTCACTGGGCCTCCTCTGTGCTGCCGCCATCTTGTCCTTTGCCCAACAGCATGTCTGGGAGAGGCATTCGCGTTGCCATGTGTATGGGGAGTTTGTTTTTCTCCGTTGTCATGTCAGTACACCACATTTTTTCCCCCGCCATTCTCCTGTTGAATATCAGGATGATTTCTGGATTTCAGCTATTATGGGTAAAGCTTACACGGATGTTACCATTTGTGCCTTTTGGTGGACATATATGCTCATTTCTCTTGGGTTTACACTTGAGGAGTGGAATTGCTGGCTAACATGTGTTTGGCTTTAAAAAAATTGCCAGCCATGTATGAGTCTTGCCACTTTTCTCTTACACAGGTTTTGAATGGGACATAATAAAGACCCTTCAACAAATGACCCAGTATTTAATCCACCCCTACGTGCGGAATTGTTTGGGATTGGTTGTGAGTTGCTGGCTTTTTCCAGTGTGTGGTTGATGCAATGCCTATTCAAGAGAATGAAAAAAATTGGAATACAGAGTTTTTATTTATATTAAATATATTTATACGATGGCAGATTCAATAAGCCACACTGTGAGAATGCATTTTGGTGTAATTTGGTTAAGTCGGAAAAAAAAAAAAAAAAATTATTAGTAAACCTATCATAAATTTTAACTCATAAGAGTTGTATTTAAGAAGGCACTCACTGTTCTGAAAACCTGAAGGTGTTGGTTCTAACCCTTATTCTAGCCCTGATGAACGGTGTGACCTTCCACAAATCCTACATCTGTTAAATCTTTATTTTTGCCTGGAAATGGTAGTGTAGGAGAGCAAGCAGTTTGATCTCTTAGTTTTCTCATTCTATGACTTTTTAATAAGTCCCTTAAAGTTATTTATTACTTTTTTACATATCTAATTAATAGATTAATAATCTAATAAATTAATCTATACTAACTCAAGGAAGAGAAAATAGTTACAAACTCAAAGACATGGAAGGGAGTAAAATTTTAGACTACAGAGACAGTATAGGGTTTACTAAACCCAAAGTGTATGTTCTCGAAATACTAAAAGCTTTACTGGCAGCTGCTTTGGTTTTGTAATGTATCACAGATGTGGCTACTCAGCTACTACGTAATCAGAATCCTAAAGGACATTCCACATATAATGTTGCAAAGGTTCAACTTTGGACTGGGTTTTGTAAAGTCAGCTTGAAACGGATTCAGCCAGTCTGTGGCTCTTCAGATCCTACGCTGATTCAGAGTCTCACATGTGGCTGGTGTTTTTCTTAACAGTTATTAGTAGGTGGCACAGTGTAGGAAAAAGGACAATCAGCTGTTTCTGTTATGATTAAAGGTTGAGTTTTCCCTTCACAGTCCTGCCATTTCAAAATTCGATTCCTTTATTATATCCAGATGGGACTGAAGGAGGCCTCGTATTGTACTTTTTCATTCTGTAGAATATATAATTATATCTAGTAATACAAAATACTTTGTGAAAATAGAAGCAGGAAATAAATGTTACATTAGGCACACAGATGACTCTCAAGTTGAGCTGCATTTGAAACCACCCGGTTTTCATATTCTCTTTGGGCTACAAGTTAACTGTTTCATTACTGACTGATGCAATATGGTGCATTTCTTTTGGAGTGGACTGTGGGAGTTTATCGTGTTGCACATGTTAAAGTTCAGTTAAAAGAAATGAATTTAACCATTTTATTATTGGTTGTTGATTTAGAGACATGAATAGTAAAATGTGCAAAATAGTGAATGTGGATTTTTTTTTTCTGGAATGTGGAGTTTTCATTTGTTTAAAAAAATCTTACTTTGGACAGCAAAAGTGAGGTATGATTGAACACTACCATAGCACTCGAGCAGTGTCCTCTGCCCTTCAACGAATTTGACCTGTCATGTGAATGCCTTGTATCTTGATTATCTTAAGAAACAGCTTTAGGCACCTAGAATTTAGAAGTAGTTATAGTTAGTCCTTTATATTTGAAACGATGACAAATTACTTTTTGGTTAACTGTTTGTTAAAATCTCTCCTGTATAAAAAGTAAGATATCCTTGGAGGGATGAATGGATAAAGAAAATGTAGTGTATGTAGATACAGTAGAATATTAGCCATAATATAGCTAATAACAGCTATAAGCTAATATAATATAAGCTAATAATATAGAATAACAGCTATAAGAAGAAAATCCTGCCATTAGCAATACTCTGGGTAGATGTTGAGCACATTACACTAAGTGAAATAAGTCCAACAGAGAAAGACAAATACTGTATGATCTCACATACACGTGATATTAAAAAATAAAACAAAACAAAACAAAAAAACGAGCTCATGGATAGAACAGATCGGTGATTGCCAGAGTGGAGTGGGAATGAGGGTTGAAGGAGTTGGTGAAAGGGTGAAGGTGGCCAAAAATATAACCTTTCAGGGGCGCCTGGATGGCTCAGTCGGTTAAGCCTCAGACTCTTGATCTCGGCTCAGGCTCAGGTCATGATCTCATGGTTCATCAGTTCAAGCCCTGAGTCAGGCTCTGTGCTGACACCGTGGAACCTGCTTGGAATTCTCTCTTCTCTCTGGCCCTCCCCTACTCCTTCTCGGTCTCACTCTCTGTCCCCCTCTCTCTTTCAATATAAATAAATAAACTTAAAAAAAAGCACAGACTTTCAGTTATGACTAAACAAGACATGAAAATGTAATGTACAGCATGGAATGTATTTATGAGAACTGCATTGTATGAGAAAGTTGCTGAGAGAGTAGATCTTGAAAGTTCTCACCATAAGAAAAAAAACTTGGTAATTATGTCTGATGAGGCATGTTAACTAGATTTATTGTGGCGATTATTTCACAATATACATAAATATCAAATCATGATGTTGTACACCTGAAACTAATATAATGTTATATGTCAATTATGTCTCAATTTTTAAAATGAGCTCAGTATTTCCTTGCCAAAGAATTACAACCTTTTCCTGCTTGGTTACGGAGTTTCAAAATCGGTGAGTTTCCCACCTTTGTCCACTATATCTGAGTAGTTGCTGTGTGTTTCTTACATTAGTCAACCCTTAGAAGTCTCGGACGCTTTCTACCTCCTACACGTAACTGCACTGTTGAGGTCACACTTTTTTCTTACAAACCACAGTGTTAAGTGTGCATCTTCCAATGGCTGGACAGTATTTCTGGATAAAAACCAACTAGCAGGCAAGGGTCACTTAAAAACGAATCCATTTCCAGGTCTTCATTTTTCATTTGTACCCTTTCCTAAAACTGACTTGTCTGTAGTGAAGGTTTCACGCTGGGTCTCCTGTCACACCTCCCTCTCACCTTATCCAACACCCTCAGGCCACCAAACAAAGGACTTCTGAAACTGCCTTTTTCAAAGCAACGCATAAAGAGTTCCCATGCCTGCTTCCCTCACCATCCATTTCATCAAAGATTGCCATCATAATAAATTTTTACATTTATGCTAAATAAATATTTATACTGTTTTGATGAATTGTGTACTAGGAGTAATTTAACAACAATTCGATTTAAAAATGTTCTTTAAAAATGCTTAGAGCCTTGTGGTCACAATGTTTTTATTTTAACATATACACAAATTTTGATACAGAGAAGGATGGTTAGAATCTATCAATAGAAGACTTTAAAGCTTAAAAATTATTAGATAAAATGCTGTGGCAGAATTAGAAAGGAAATTCAAAGTGGAGGGAAAAAAGGATGCCAATTTTCCTATTTTTTATATCTCATTGAATACGTTTCAGAGTGTGATGTAACAGTTGTATTTCACAGTCCCATATTTGAAATATGCCAGCGAGTACATCTTCTGCAACTATTTAAACTCCTCGGGAAAGATTTCACTGTCAATAAAAAATGTATCAGGTGGCTCGTGGTTTTCAGAGAATCATTTTGGGGTAATAAATACCAAGCAAAAGTTTCAATACCACTCACTTCTCTACAAAACAAAATCCCACACCCTGGTCTGGCACTCTAGCCCTCCAGGACTCAGGCTCCTTCCCGGTCTCCTTTTCCAGTGGTGACTTTCCTCTCTCCCTCTAACATGTATCAGTTTTCAAGTAACACACTTCCACTTTGAGCAGACCTACTGCTTTGCCTAGAATGTGCTCTAGACTTTTCACCCTTGTTCAGATGTCACCCGCAGTCTGAAATGCAGACCCCCCCACCTCCAAGCTACCCTGTTTACTAAAAATCCATCCATACTTGATCAACCCCTCCCCCGCCCGTCTTTCCCAGTGTACACAGAGGGTTAATAATTTATGTTGAGTCCTTAGAACCCTGTACCTTTACTAGGCAATTACCACAGACTCCATTCTCATTAGCCCCATGCCCCTACCGCATTCACCCACCACATCATATATAAAAAATAGTTGGCATCTTTTATTTAGCTTTTACTAGCAGCTAATTTTACCAGGGGGCAATGTATTTGAGTACAACAAACTCTATTTTGGTTCTTATTTTGGCTTTTTCAATGACCTGGTATACGCCTCTAAGCCAACATCAACTTTAGATACTTTATACCTAAATTTCTGCATTTTAAGCTTGAATGTTATACTCTTATGTTTTAAAGTATGCAGTTTAAAAAAAAATAAAAAATTAAGTATGCAGTTTGACGATAATTTTTAGTAAATTTGTGTAGTTGTCCAACCACCACAATCCAATTACCACAATCATTTTTAAAATTGAGATATAATTGACATGTAACATACTAGTTTCATGCATTCAACATAATGATTCGATATTTGTATATATTGTGAAATAACCCCAATAAATCTAGTTAACAATCCTCACCACACATGCCTAAATTTTTTTTTCCTTGTGATGAGAACTTTTAAGATCTGGCTTATTTCACTTAGCATAATGCCTTCAAGGTCCATTCAGACTGTTGGAAGTGGCAGGATTTTTTTTTTTTTAATTTAATGGCTAGATATGTTACTCTGTGTGTGTGTGTGTGTGTGTGTGTGTGTGTGTGTGTGTGTGTATGCAACAGTATATACCACATTTCCTTTATCCATTCATCTATATAAAGTTCGTTTTCAAACTTCATTTAGGGGAGCCTGGGTGGCTCAGTTGGTTAAGCGGTTAAGCGTCTGACTTCAGCTCCGGTCATGATCTCACGGTTTGGTTTGTGAGTTCGAGCCCCGCGTCAGGCTCTGTGCCAACAGTGCGGAGCCTGGAGCCTGCTTCGGATTCTGTCTCCCTCTCTCTCTGCCCCTCCCCTGTTTGTGCTCTGTCTCTCTCTCTCTTTCAATAAATAAACGTTAAAAAAATAATAAAAAAAATTAATAAACTTCATTTATATAGCCAGCAATTGTGGAAAGTCACTCAAAAGTCTATTAAGGAAAAAATAAAATTAAACACCCGGATGGGAGACTCCCATTTGTTTTTAGCTTTTAATGAATAGTTTTAATGTGTAATCCTTAAACCTCTAAAGTGTTGAATTTTCCTTCCTTCATTTCACTCAGAAGACATTCCAGAGTGTTAATTTGACTCATGGGATGCTCGGGATACATGTCTTCATCTGGAATGTGTACTCCTCTTCTTGATACCTTTCAGAGTAATTCCCGGTTCTTCCTAGACGTCCTCTGAACTGTGCCCTTTGGGTAGTTCTATGGAGAGATTAGAGTCCTGTGAGGATGGGAACAGAGAAATGATTTAACATTAGATGGACCTTTCCCCTCCATCCCGGGTCACTCCAGCATATTCCGCATGTTGTTAGACTTACCTTTGACATAGTTCTTTCTTTATATATCGAGAATATATATATATATATATATATACACACACACACACACACACACATATATATATATATTATCGAGAATATAGTCTTCTATATTCTCGATCTCTAGCTAATTTTGAAATATTAAGGAAAAGGCAGAGTACTTGATTTGGAAATCATTTTTCTCACCTAAGACAGAAGAAAATTCTTAGCATGTAATCTGGTGCCTTAGTATCTCCTGAACCATTGTTACCTAGATCCATGTTAATGCAGTTCTGAAGGTGGGTAAACATAATGGGTTGATAATATACATTCAAGACCTGTTTGATCATTGGAAAGATGAAGTACAAAGGCTGATTGTCATTTTGTTAAAGTAATTTCGTCCAATAAAAATGGCAGAATTTAAGATCTGAAAACACTTCTGTATCAAATTCTATTCTCATGAGGCAGAAACTTACAATAAAGGTGCAGCCTATTTTTTTCATATTTGTAGAGGCACAGGCTTTGACAGAAGATTTTGATAAAAATCTTCATTTTCGTCTCTAATTTGAAGAAATCTTATTTCAATCTCACTGAATTTTAACTTCCATTTGATTAAAAAACAACAAAACTTTGGGATGTCTGAGTGGCTCGGTTAGTTAAGCCTCCCATCTTCGGCTGAGGCCCTGATCTCACGGTTCGTGAGTTCGAGCCCCACGTCGGGCTCTCTGCTGTCAGCACAGAGTGGCTTTGGATCCTCTGTCTCCCTCTCTCTCTCTGCGCCTCCACCCCACCCCCACTCAAAAGTAAATAAACATTTAAAAAATTAAAAACAAAACAAACCAGTAAAAAATTAGCTCAAGTCTTAAAAGGTGAATTGGCTTCATGAAAGAGAAGTTTTTCCTGATCTTTATGTTCTAGACAGTCTGTCTGGTGCTGTAACGTTGGAGCCACGATGCTTAGAAAAGCAGCAGGTTAGAATATCAGAATATTCTGACAGGGTGTTCTTCGACAAGCCAGCCTACCCCGCCGTCACTGCAAATGCTTTCAGTTCAGCTCCAATTAAAGAACTGATGTGTGAAGCCAATTTTACCAAGTGAAAACAATTAAAGTGGAACCAGGAGGAACCAGGAGGAGCCCTGCCTTGTTGCCCTATACAAATTATATACCCATTTATCAGTTTGAGTTTAGATTTCATACTGCTCAGTAGCAAAAGACTGCAAAGATCCCATTTATTATCATCTAATTTCAAGTAATGTAATAGGAGCTGTTTAATTTATGCATTTTGACACCTTTGAAAAATCCATACATTTCTAATAAATCTGATATAAGGAAAAATAGGCAACTTAAAATTTAAATCCACTTTAATATATATATATATATAGAGAGAGAGAGAGAGAGAGAGAGAGAGATTGAGATTTAAGTCTTGTTTTAGAGAGATCCCTCTTCAAGGCTTCTGTCCAGCCCCACCCCCAGAAATTATTGCTAACACCCTCACGTGAGTTAGTTTGTGCTGTTCCTCAAGAATATTAGGTTTAGGGAGAAGCACACATTGGTCTGCAGGAACGATGCTTTGTGAGGCACATTTGATGGAGCAGTGCGTAGGGGAGGGGAAAAATCTTTTCCTCTACCCATCCTCGTCTCTCTGGGAGGGGTTCTGCAAGTTAGAGTGGCCAAAGACAGATTAGTGAGAGTAAAACAGAAGTTGATCAACAAATGCATCATCACGTGTGCTCGAGGAAGCACCTGACAATCACCAACCCTGTGTTTGGAACTTGGGTCTGTATACCATCCTGTGCTGAAACAAAAGGGATTTGGGGCTTTTGTGTGAGGGAGACCAGTTAAAAGAAGGTGGCCAGGAAAAGTAAACAAGGATTCCTTAGGAAGGTTTGCAATGCAGACCCAAGTTTTACTTTTTGTCTCCCATGAGAGTCGTTCAATGTTCTCCTCTTCCTGGTCCGGAGTGTCCATATTTGTATCTTTTTCTTTTTTCCAAATTTCCGTCTTTAAAAATGAAAATTTCCTTTATAAATAGAAATTGCCTTTACAAAAGGAAAACAAAGGCCCTGTGTTTTACCGCTTTTCCTGGGTCTGCTGCTTCTCCATTGCCTTTAACTCGAAATGTCTCCTATACCAAAGAGGTGTAATTCTGGTGGCATAGTCTGGTTCCAGGGGCAGGGTGCCAGTGTTTCCAATCCCGTTCTGCCAGTGTCCCTTGGGCAAGGTCGTTAGCTTCTCTCAGTCTTAGATGCAGTAAAACTAATTCCTAATTTGTTCAGAAGTTTACATTTGAGGCATGTGACTTAGCACAGCCTCTAGTACATGAGGATGCTAACTGCTATATTTTTTACATCACCATCACAATTATTATTATTACTATTATTATTATTACTATTATTATTATTATTATTACTATTATTGTTGTTGTTACTATTAACTGCTGCTGCACCACTCATGGCATTGTGATTTGCAGAGGGCTGAGGACGTTTTTTGGTGCCCCTGCTAATCATTCTAAATAAATGACTGCCGATGGTGCACGCTTTTAAGATCAAAGGTCTTGAAGATCTTTGAAGAGCTCCCTCGAGTTACGGTCCCTTTGGGAGTGGGGAAAGGACTGCCCGTCTGTCCCTCTCCTCATCTTTTACTTTCATTCCCATTTTTATGTTCTTCTCGAACAAAGAAATTTCTTTCTTGTCTTATTTATTTTGTTCACTTGCTCATTGTAGCTCCCTGGACAACATTGTTCTAAGGGTAGTTCCAGAACGATGCTAAGGTGTTTTGCTGATTGTTATCTCTGATTCTCCTTTGTTTGTCGTTCCCATATTCAGATTTCTCTCCTGTTATGCTAATGTGGCAGCTTTAAGAGCCCCTGGAGTGTTAAGTGCCTGGGTGATTTGGACCCTGCCTAGAAGAAAGGTTTTCTTTCATTTTGGAAAAAACTGAGCTCACAGGAATGATGTTTTGTTAAGGAATATTATTAGCTTAATATTTTGGTCTTTGAAAATCATCTCACTTCTTCTAAAGCCCTCTGGGTAATATCGGATATAATTTTATAATTTGATTGTTTTAAGATGATAATAAGAGTAATGTTTCTCTTTTTTAACAGTGATTGTTGTAACTATTAGTTTTTCCCATTCTATTTTTCTGTTTCCCAAAAATCTCAAAAATGAATACATATTACTTTGATAATACAGGAAAATATTTTTTAGTGTTTACTTTTTAAAAGAAGTGGGCTTTTAAAATTATTTCATGTATGCGAATTACTTTTTGCATCTTTTTTCCAAAGGTGTGTAACGAGTACAGCTTCATAACATCTATAAACCAAATCTCTCAAGTGAACAATTCCCTCTTTAACATGATTTCAAGAAAGAATGTTACAATTGGTATACTTGATAAAAGGGTAAATAGGTATGGAAACCTTAAGTGGTCCCCAAGTGCATTTCTTATTTTTCTCAAGTGTACTTTAAAAGATATAATCGATATTATTAGGCAAAAAAAAAAAAAAAAGCACAATTTATATAATAGGTTGGTAGATTATTGTACAAAATATGCAGCTTTGTGTCTCAAGACCGTGGGATAGGTTATGTGTTACCAGTTGCGGTTTGCCTGGAAAATTTTTATCCTTGAAGATTGAACTCCATTTGGAATGAAATCTTCTGTTGCCCATGTAACGAGTTAATTTTTTCCTCCCCTCTTCTCTCTTTGTAACTGATTCATAGTTCCATCCCAGTATTTATTGAAAATTGCTTAAGGAAAAGGACTTTGCAGGGGTACCTGGGTGGCTCAGTCTGTAAAGCGTTGAACTCTTGATTTCAGCTCAGGTCATGATCTCACGGTTTGTGGGATTGAGCCCTGCCGTCCAGTGCCGCACTAACAGCGTGGAACCTGCTCAGGATTCTCTCTGTCCCTTTTCTGCCTGTGTGCGCCTTCTCTCCCTCCCTCTCTCTCTCTCTCTCCCTCTCTTCCTCCCTTCCTCAAAATAAATAAATAAACTTTATTTTTTATTTAAAAGAAGTTTTTTTAACGTGTATTTATTTCTGAGAGAGAGAAAGAGCATGAGCAGGGGAGGGGCAGAGAGAGAGGGAGACACAGAATCCGTAGCAGGCTCCAGGCTCCCAGCTGTCAGCACAGAGCCTGACCCGGGGCTCGAACCCACGAACTGTGAGATCACGACATGAGCCGAAGTCAGACACTTAACCGACTGAGCCACCCAGGTACCCCTGAACATATTATTTTAAATGTCTCCAAATGTTCTTTCCTTCATCCATAAAATGACAGTGTGGCAGTGGGATGCATGAGGTTCTGCTGTATGACAAATGATCTCAAAAAAGGACACTGTCTTATGATGACAAAAACGTATTTCCTTGCTCATGCTAAATGCTTGTCAGGGACTGACTGAAGCTCTGTTTGAGCTGTCTCTACGTCCGAACTTCGATCGTAGGAGAAGGGGAAAATTAGAGATGGAGAAACCCTTCTGTCCAGAAGTCATACCTGTCATTTCTGCCCACATCTCATTGGCCGTTCAAGTCATGTGGCTACTCCTGAGTTTAGGCAGAGATGGTAACATCCCCATAGGGAGGGAAGCCACTTCAGGAGATGAGGGGTCAGAGGAGATGCACATAGGGCCCCCACCCCCACCCCTGCACTGTGCTCATCTGCAGAGGACGTGGTTTTGTTTGTGCACGTTTATAAGATGCCCAGGAGTTTGCTGTCCTCTGTCTGCATCCCCAGTCCCAGAAAGTTAGTTTCATGTTGACTAAATACTTGCTGTGAGCAAGTCCACACCAAGCAATTGTGACTGGAGCGATTAAACCACAAGAACATTCTTCTTAGTATACCACCTAACACTTGAAACAGAAGTTACCTGAAGTTAGCCTTTGAATGATGAGACCATAAAGAAATGAGAAATATATCTTCAACCTCTGCCTCTCAGTCGCATTCCTTAATTATTTGTGTCAGGTTTGAGAGAAGCCGATAGGACAGCCTTTGCTGAGTGCTCGGTGTAATCAGACTGCACTTTCCCCATTAAACTGATCAAGTATTGATTTGTTCTTTTAGTGTTTAGAAGACTCAGTGTTGTTTTGTTTTAATAGAAAACAAGGCAACTATATTGCTTGTTTGTTTTTTTTAGGCTATTACCTGTTCATGTTATATGGTGTTTAAAACACAACAAATTTTACTGTGAGTTTTCCTCTTTGCTGTTTTATCTTAAATTTTGCACAGTAAAATTGACTTAGTCATGTATGTTCAAGTTTTCATGAATTTTCACATACATACAGATTCATGAAACTATCACCACCACAGGATATAAAAACTCCCTTGATGTCTTGGTGACGGCAGAGCGGAATAATAATTATGAAATAGAACAATGGTAACATCAGTTGAAGACAAATGTGTGTGTGATTACAACTCTTAGCATTCTGACATTAGTATTCATATACATTTTTATCTTTGTAATGCAAAGTCTGATTATTGACGATGACCCTTGTAATGGTAAAGGAGCATTGAAGTCCTTTTAACATTTCTGTGAAGGCTAATTAGAACAGAGGGCTCAACTTATATTAATGCAAATATTGAAAATGTTAACTCTTTGCAGTTTGGAAGTGAATTTCCTCTTATAATTAAGTTATAGATCAAATGTGAATTAGAATCTGTTCACAGTATCTAATCCTCCTCACTTGGGACATGCGGATTGGAAGTGTTCTCTTCTTATGCTCCCTCAATTGTCTTACTGCTGCTATTAAATGATAATTTATTTTTAGATTGCTGAGAGTAAATGTAGGTGCTGGTAATTCACTTAGTGGCTGTTACGGTGTCATTAATGAAGTAATGGATGACACATGACTCCGGTCTTATTTTATCTTGACTGACATGACTTTGGGAGTATTGAAGGTGACTCCGGAAATAGGATCTCCTAGAACACAGGCATTGCTGTTTTGACCTTTACCTAGAAGTCTTTGTAGGACTTCCTCTAAAATAATTCATGTTGACTAATTAATTGGCTCGTCGAATCATTCGTTCATTCAACTATAACTTAAGTATTTAAGGGCCAGGCATTAGCGAGGATATGGGGAGATGCAGGGAATAAGTAAGATACATCCTTGGGGTGTGAGCATGTATGGCAGAATTACAGGACAGGGAAGTAAGTGCTGATAGGAGCCTGTACAGTGTGCTCTGGCATTGACAGTGGAGCACCCAGCTCCTCGGAAGAGATACTTAGAATAGCAAAGTATTGCTACAGCAGGGTGAACGTAGAAGATGTTACGCCAAGTGAAATAAGCCAGACAAAAAGGACAGATACTGTAATGATTTCACTTATATGAGGTGCCTAGCAGAATAGTCAGGTTCATAGACAGAAACTAAATGGCGATTACCAAGGGCAGGGGGAGGGAGGCATGGGGAGTGATGTTTATGGGTACAGAGTTTTCAGTTTGGGATGATAAAAAAGTTCTAGAGATGGATAGTGGTGATGGCTGAATATAACATCATGAAAGCATGTTAATGTCATGGAATCGTACATTCAAAAGTAGTCAAAATGGGAAATTTTATGTTACATATATTTTGCCACAATAAAACAACAAAAAAATAGGAACCAAAAAATGATCAGTTATACTCCCCACCCCCAGTTCTTCTCTTTTTAAGAGAAGTTTTTTTAAAGAATTTTTTAACATTCCCTCTCCATCTTTTGTATCTGTTACAGTTTTTCCTAAAAAGATTTTATATGTAACAGCTAATCTCTGTCAGATTTATGCCATTAGATTGTGTTGCAGAAGTCCATAAGTATGGATGAAACTTGCTTTACTACCTTTCAAGCTAATAAATATTGAGAACATTTGAGGTACTTTTGTACGAAATGGCATATTTAATAAATTCTACATCGCTATATTTTATTTAATTGAAAAGAAAAGCCTACATACTTCAACATGAACGACCCTTGAGAACGTTATAAGTGAGAGAAGCCATTTCCAAAAGACTGATGGTTCTATTTATATGAATTGTCCAGAATAGGCAATTTGTAAAGCCAGAGAGTAGACTGCTCATTGTTTCGGACTGGGGGGAGGGGGTTGTGGAAAGGGGAAAATGGGAAGATTTGGGATTCGTTTTAGGGGGAATGAATCAATTCTAAAATTAGATTTTAGATGGCTGCACCATCCTGTGAATATACTAAAAAGCATTTAATTGCACACCTTTTTTTATAGGTCAATTGTATGGCATGTGAATGATATCTCCTATAAGCTTTGTTTGCAATGCTTAAAGGAATGGTTTAATTTATCTTTTTTTGAAGTATCTTTTTGCTTTTTGCTTCCTCATATGTCTTAGGTTAGTTGAAAACAATGTAGCACTGTCAAGATTAGCTTTTTAAATATGCATATACTTTCTAACAAAGCTACAATCTGAGCAGACTTTATGACTGGTAACCATCAAAATGAATGCACAGACATCTGAATACAAGTATTAGTACATTTCGTGCACTCACACGCTGAGTGACCTTGTTAAACTGGTAGCGTACATATTTAAAACCAGACAGAATATGATGATTCATTTGATGACTGCAGAGCAACAGAAATGACACATTTCTTTTAACGATGTACCCGTTATAGGATTGCTTTTAAAAATGGTCTGTTTTCGTCAACTCGTTACGTTTTCTTTGCTTTTTAATTTCATAAAAAAACTAACAAACATTGAGATGATTACCAGCTCGTGAAAGGAGAGCTCCAAAGAAAAGCACTGGGTGGAAATACTGTTTCATTGATTTGGTTAACCATTCTGTAATCCCTGCTTCTAAAGTAGTCACCGTCTAGATGTTAAGCAGCCTTGATACATTAGCCCTTAAAGTGTAAGTGACCTTACATTAAAAGAGATACTGTTTCCATACTAGTTGCTACCACAGCTCCTCATACACACACCCCTCGTGTGCCCACATACCAACTCGCATACTTGCCCACCTACTCGGACTCACAGCCAGCTCAGAACTCAGGGTTTGCTCATGGCTGCCATTTTTTTGTTAGCCACATTTTGAACTAAGTGCCCCCCCCCCCCACTTATTCCTTTGGTTAACCTGGGCCCCACATTTATAATTAATTTATAAATTAATTGCATTTATAAACTACTTGCCTAAGAAAACACATTGTGATTCCAACCTAAAGCTGCAACTGATTTTTAGATATATAACCCAATGGGGAGGGGGGTCTACCTATGAAATGTCTCATTTTTACTTTATATTTACTTATATATTAACATAGAATTTTTCACTTCCAAAAACTAAGGCTGGCCAATCATATGTTTGTTTACCTGCTTGAGTCCAACCAACTATTACTATTTGAACATCTGTCTTCCTATCAAACAGCACACACATTTTAACTCTCTTTCTATGGGGGCGCCTGGGTGGCTTAGTCGGGTAAGTGTCCAACTTCGGCTCAGGTCACGATCTCACGGTTGATGAGTTTGAGCCACGCGTCGGGCTCTGTGGTGACAGCTCACAGCCTGGAGCCTGCTTTGGATTCTGTGTCTCCCTCTCTCTCTGCCCCTCCCCGACGTGTGCTCTGCCTCTCTCTCCCTCAAATGAATAAACATTTAAAAAAAATTTAAATCTCTCTCCATGTATGTTCATGTGGTTTTAACCCATATCAATATTTACATGTTTGGTTGTATACCTAGCAGTAGCCATTGTGGGGACCCAACGAGAAGGGCAAGATAGTTATTTCCTCCTCTCAGAGAGCCTCCCTCTTGGAGATCGATGACCGTGGTGCAAGGTGGGACCAAGAAAGCACTTGGGTAACAGCAGGAGCAGTTGCTGAGGCGTCAGAGAGGAGGAAGTAATCTCTGGCACCAGAGAACCTGTAACAATAAGCTGAACCTTAGAAATAAGGGAAGAATTTTGAAAGGTGAAGAAACCAAAAGGTCCTTCACCAACATGCAGAGTTCTTGAGAAAAGGAATAGACCTAAAACCAGAACAGAAAATATCTACTCTGTCTCTTTGGGGTACATGAATCTGTGAAGTCCTAATTCTTTTAGTGGGAGAAATACAGACTTTAATTAAGGGGTAAGTTTATTTTTATTTTGTGTTCTGGCGCCTACCATTCTAAAACATTGCCGGGCTTGTAGCATGAAGCTGAGGGTAATTGCTAGTGGGGAATCTTATTTTGAGAGCCCACGGGAAAAGCCCACCGCGTTCATCCTCCCTGTTTGCTGTTAACGTTTCAATTTGTAAGTTGTCATACTGCGACAGGCCAGTAGTTCACCCGGAGCAGGGTCCTGCTTATAGCAGGCCACCCTGAGAGTTTCCAAGAGAAACTGCACTCCCCTTTCTGGCCCAAGGTCATGCTCGCTGGGAACCGCTTTCTAATTTATTGTATGCACATCAGCACAAGTTAAACCTCCTTCACTTACTAGTTACAGGAACCAGCTCATTGAAAAGCTGTTCCCAGGTTCCCATTACTCTGTATGAAAATGTGTTACCGTGAACTTTAGAAACTATTCAAGAAGAAAGAAGAGTATTAGATAAATTGGTCTGTTGAGGGCTTACGTGTAAACACATACTGAATTATTTTATTTTCCCAGTATCCCTAGAAGGTGGGTCGGCCACTCTCTCTGTCTTACAGGTAAGAAAACCGAGGCACAGAGAAGGAGAGTGAAATTTCATTCCCTGAATTATGTTCCTTGTTAAAGTGTCACTTTTTATCACAGTAGGTATGTTGAAGGTTGGCCAACGCAGGGTCCTGCCCCTTTAGTAAACACACACTTTTGTTACACTGTGGATCTTGATGTTCAGCCGCAAAAGACCTGGCCAACAGAGAAGCATAGCAGAAGGCCAGCATGTATGCGTCAGGGTGTGTGATGATTAGCGTCGCCTGACGTGGCCTCCTGTGCCGCTCGTGCTGAAGAGCCTACTGGCTGAATACCCAGCCAAGAAACATGACAGTTTTGTGAACAGATAATATGTTAGGTCTTCGTTTTTCTGTTGAATAAGAAACTCTTCAACTCCAGCTCTAATGTATATGTCTCTATGGACACGTATCTATCTGTCTTTCCAGATAGATACAAGACAAGGTGTGTATACCTATTAATTTCTCGTAGAGAAAGTATGGATAAAACATTCCAAGGAGTCCTGTTATTTGGCTATTTGAATTTCTTGGTCCAAAATGATTTTTTTTAAACGACTAGGCTGCTATTAAGAAGGTGACCGATCCGAGTTCATTGCTCTTTTCGTGCACATTCCTAAAAGCCCTGATGTTCACAGTTGGTGGACAGAAAGTGGAGACACACAGGGCATGGTTAATACATATGCATGACTGACCCCTAAAGAGCTAGGAGGTGACTCTACAGAATTAGCTGGCTCTCAGACTCCATAGATCCTCAAAATACTGTTGTAAGGACGAAATGAAATAACACGTAGGAAAATGCAGTATTTCAAAAGCTAAAAATCACTGGTCGCATGCAGGTTATCAAGGAGCAGCTCCTTTCTCAACATTCTTACTTCTTGGTCTCTTTGTACACGCCCTCTCCCCCTGCGCCCTCTTCTCTTTTCCTCTTCTCCTCTTCTCCCCCTTCCGCCAGGCTCCAGTTGATGAGCCAGTGGCAGGGGGCAGTTGGAGAAGGACTGAATCCGTCTCGTGTTCTTACTGCTTTCATAAATGGTCACATTCACGCAGCTTTCCTTGTATCACTCTTTTCCCTGCCCACCTTTGTATCCTCTGAGGAATTTTAAGACACTCTCTGGGCTTCCTAATTTGCTTCGCTCCATTTTGCTCTACCTTTGCAAAATTGGATCATCTTCCTGTTCCTCCCTTCTTACACACTCTACATCTAGCTATCAGCCGGCCAACTGGTTAGCTTCATTGTGTGATGCTGTGTCTTTTGCATAGTAGATACTCAGAAAATACATGTTCATTAACTAGCTGAAAAAGAAACAGGTGAGTTACATATTCCTTCTTCTCTTTCGGTATTAAAAAAAAAAAAAAAAGTGTTGACTGGCCTTAAATTTGGAGATTTTATCCAAGCTCACGGGATTGTAGAGCCTCAACTGTTTAACTCTTGGTGTCTTTCCTGCTAATGTAGCAAGGCAAAATAATAAAACTTCTTTGAGGCAAGGGAGTGTTTATTTTGAAAGACTCAAAAACCTTCCTCTTTAGGCATCCATGAGTTTACCTTTGTTTTGTCACCTAACAGAGACGATAAACATGAGGAAGCCACTCTTGCGTGGAATCCTCTGAAAGTAACATTAAATTTCCAAATGTCATCAGAGAGTATTGCCAGTCGACACTCGCTTGAAGAGCCTGGGTGATTGGTCTGTTTTCAGCGTGTTGATTTGATTGCCCTTGTGAGTGTTGATCTGAAGGGAACCATTACCTGATTCCTTAAAATGATTAATGTTTTCTCCTTCCATTTTTTTTTTTTTAAAGGAAATGGGAAAAATCCTTAATCATCCCAGAGTCTATGCTTTTCTGCACATACCGGTCCAGTCTGCCTCTGACTCTGTACTCACGGAAATGAGAAGAGAATACTGCGTGGCCGACTTCAAAAGAGTGGTGGATTTTCTGAGAGAGAAGTAAGTCTGTTAGTACTTAAGAAAATAACCATTTCTTTTTTTCTTTCGAAAGCATGTGGCAAAAATGCACTTATTGTAGCCACAATTAAAGGTACCAGAGCGAAGGCGAGAGTTTTGAAGCTTTCCGAGCCTTTAAGTTTCCTTAGGGACCCTTGATGTGGTTTCTTCTTATATCCACCTCCCATCTGTTCACAAAATACCATTAATTTGTGTGAGATTGCCACAGTCTGTCCAAGGTAACATGCATTGCAATCATTTTTCTACCTGACCTCGTAGATGAAAACTGTGTTGGCTTTGCTGAAATCTCCTTTAATGTGGCTTTTTGAGGTTGTGAGCTGGGCCCGATGTGGAGATTGGCCAAATCATGTCACTGCGGAGTAGATAATTTTCTCCCAAGTAGCATTTTTTGAAGAGTATCTGGAACGTTCTTGCTTTTACCCGCTTATCCCTGAAGATCACTTGGAGAATTGTGATGTATAAGGTGGTTTTGGGATTCTGTGTTTTTAAAGTTGAAATTGCTGTTGACCAAAATTAAGGCATATTTACACAATCTTAGACATGAATGATCATTTTGTTTCCACAGAAAACACTTGCAGCCCATAATTATATTCTTCAAAACCCTACTTCTCATCATCACCAAACGTTGACTGCCTTCTGTGATTATACAAGGCAGGAAATAGCAGGGCTGGCCAAGGTCATACGAAACCTTCTCAAGTCTGGGGCACTGCTCTCCCCCGTGGCGATATGTCATTTATCCGGGCGTATCTGTGGCATGCGTCTTCCTACTTTCCATAATTTTTTTCCATAATTTTTTCCTCTGTTGTTTCTCTTAATTAAGATACAACTTTGTGTTTCCATCTTCTTGTTTATAATTATATACCTTTGTACCATGTCGAAGTGCTACATGGGTATGATTGCTTTATACAAACTGTGAGCAGTTATTTTTTCCACCTTCAATTAGTGACTTATCCTGACTACATAGAAATCTTTTTAAATCTTTTTCTTCTTCTATTTACTTGCTCCTTCCTTCCTCATCTTTCCTTTATGTCTTTCTAAATTTTTTTTCCACCTCTAGGCATTTCTTGATTATCCTAACCACTAGAAATAAAGACACTTGTGTGCCTTCAAACAAACACAGCTAATTGTTCGAATATTCAAATCAGCGAATAGAAGGCGTATTTATTCTCGGATTTCGCAATTGTAATCGTTAAATATATACAGCCTTCAAAGTAGAAAGAACAATGACAGATCTTACCATCCATAGTACTCTTTGCTCTTGAACAGAATGGAGGTCAAGGCTGAAGTGTGAGAACTTTTATGTTAGATGCCTGTTAAGTTTCCCTGTATCTCTCCTTTGCGTTCATTCTAGCTTATTGTAGGTAAACTTGCCTCCTGTGAGAGAGTCCTTTTGGGCACGTTGGCCCTGGTGAATGGAATGTTTTCAAAACTGCAGATAAATTGTTGCACCTGTGAAATTTCTTGCCTCTTGCTTATTACTAGGGCAGTGGCAAATAATGTGTACAATTCATACCTGTTGCACAAGATTTTGCCAAGTGGAGACATGCATCCTGTTGTGCAGAATAGACTAGAACACTTTCCAAATAGTTTGTTGCATTAATGTGATTCAGTGAGGTTAAGGAATCAACACCTCTCTTTCTCCTCCACTTGGGTGAGTGCTGACTCAGTTGTTTGGGGAATTACTGTGGCTACCTAACTAGGCAACAATTTCACAATAAGTACTAGCCTTTTATGTTGTTCCAAAGGTGGCCTTCTTAAATCTGTTGCATCTTGAACAGTCTCAACAGCATCCGTGAGGTATAGAGAGGTGAAAAGATGATCACATCAAAGTGTTAGAGAGTAGGCTCTTGCCTTTATTCATGGGTTAAACTCATGGTCCTTTTTTTGGATTCTGAATTACCCTGAGGCATCATTGTAGCTTTTCTAGAGCTACCCTGCTATCGGAAAGATCCCAGAACGAAGTACTCTGCCTGAGGATCTGTAGTGTTTCCACTGCTGGAAATATCAGAGATCCCTGGAGAGGATATTGGAGATGCCTGGAGAAGACGCCCCCATCCCACACCCATCCATCCACAATGTCAACTTCAAGTAGTGTGAATCACTGAAATGGTAGAGTATGGGTCTAGATAGCATCTCTGAAACGTTGTTTTTTATTAAAACTCTGTGTTGTATATGTACAGCGAGGGCAGAAGCAACCTCGGTGTACAATTTCATACTTAGATTTTAACTTACGAGATGTATTGGAAAAATGTAGAAGGCAGACAGTATGGTGCACTGATACAGAGAGCAGATGACTGAGAAAAGTTACAGGTTCTCTTCAGAAAAAAAGAAGAAATCAAAGCCTCACGACTAATCACGTGATCCTTGCATGGTTTTACACAGTTCATCAGAACCATAAAATTGTGTATTTTGTCCATTCTGCCCTGTTGCTTGTGAAGAAGCATACAGCACTCTCTCCTGCACGGACAGTGGAGTCCACCTGTGCTCCTTAGTGAAAATGTGTTTCCTGTCCTTTCGGGAAGGTCCACCCATCCAGGGAGTACTTTTCAACTGTAACAAATATTTAGAAATAAATGAAGTAAGGGAATTCTTCTGTGATGTTTTGCTTATTTTTCCCTATAAAAACTAGATGGCTTTATGCCAAGTAGAGGAGTGCTTGTTGGAAACACCAAAGTCTCAGGGATTTCTGTGGCACTGCTGGTCTGGATAACTGATCCGGCACAAATTGCTTTGTTCAGTGTTTAATCAGAATTCAATAAAATATTGTCTTTTTTAGAAGGAGGACCTCACACTGTCATTTTGCCATTTTGTGCATTCATAAAATGACTGTGACTTAAAATGACTTGTTTGGTGCTTTCCTCTTGCAGCTGCTTTTTAAGCTCCTGTATTAATGTCTTCTTTCCTCTGAAGCCTTTGAAGCCCTTTTTTTCCTAGTGAGCCTTTAATAGATGAGAATCTTGATTTTTTTTCTCCATGAATATGAATCTTCTCATAAATTCATGTTACGAATAAGGAACAGAGCACATCCTAATCTGTCTCATCAAAAAAATCCAATTTTTTTAATTTTTTATTTTATTATTTTTATTTTTTTTTAACGTTTATTTATTTTTGAGACAGGGAGAGACAGAGCACGAACAGGGGAGGGTCAGAGAGAGGGAGACACAGAATCCAAAGCAGGCTCCAGGCTCTGAGCTGTCAGCACTGAGCCCGATGCGGGGCTAGAACTCATGGACTGCGAGATCATGACCTGAGCCGAAGTCGGCCACTTAACTGACTGAGCCACCCAGGCGCCCCAAAAAATCCAATTTTTAAAACAACCTATAGCATTTAAGACAGAAGTCCAAACTGTTTAAGTCTACCTGAAGCTACGGGGGCTTTTAAACTACTAATTCAGTGATATTTATGACTCCCTGTTTCTGAAACACAGGGAGGTGAAATCTCTTTAATTAATTTTCTTTACCATTGAAACCGGCCCATGTGATAGCTGGGAGCAGTAGAAGTTTACTTGTGAGCCAGCTTGAAGTTGATTCATTATTCTCTGCAGTTGTTTGAAAGTTGGCAACTGTTCTCCTAACAGCAGCTGGATTGGAGATAACCTGGTGGTGCTGGCACGTGCTGAGGCATATGGGAATTTATTAAATCACGCAACCTTTGCAAAGAAAAGTGTCTAAATTACTTAATATACTAATTTAAAACAGCTGGTCGTGAGCAGACGATCATATGACTTAAATTATTCTATTCAGATTTATTAATCCAGTTGGAAAATTAAGTTGATGTTTTTATATGAATGGGTAAGATGATTCCTTGAAATGTGTAATGGGATTTGGAGGGATACGGAAGCAAACTATACCACCAAGGTGCCATTCTGGTTTCAGAAAGATTGGTGTCTTTATGATTTTCAATAAATACCTCATGAGTTTTATTCCTTTTATTAATTGGCACTGAACTGGTTTTTCTGTTACCTTTTTAAGATATTGCTGGAATTTTTTCAAAAAGTATAAAATTGTATTTTTTCATGTTATTTTGAAAGAGTTAACTTCCTAACGAGAGGGTTTTTCACTTTGGTATGTTGAAGGTGATGTACGTAGGGTTCCTAGGGCGTTGGGACCTTGGACACGGACTTTAATTGGGCCCCCCTCCTTTGAGCAGTAAACTCAATCACTTCCCCAACATAAAACCGTATATTCACATATATTCACAAAATGACAACACATAGAATTCTTCTCTCAGGCATATGTTCTCGTGCTGAGGAAAAGAATCTCTGAGTCCTCAAATTCACACATTAAAGTGTGAAAGAAGATGAAGGAATGTCCTGTTGATAGATACATTTTAAGACATGAAAGAGTTTATATATGAAAAGATCTCTTTGTTTCCACAGATTATTTTGTCGGAGGTCCAGGGGCCTTTGGATTTATGTTAACCAGACCTTAAACCTGGGAGACCGGGTCCATCTCCCTTGCCCCGTAGATGCATTTTGAGTGAATTAACGACCAGTTACGTTTTCACCTGCTAGTTGCATAGATCTTAAGTTGTACCTTCCTGTAGCGTCTTTGTGTTGACTAAAAATGACATGATATTATCCATTCTCAGAATTTGCTGTAATCATTTGTCAATGTGCTGTGTAATTCTGGGCCAATTTGTCATGTTGCTTGTAGAATATTAACCCTTTAGCATCGTGATATCCATTCGCACCCCTGAGTTGACTCTACCCAGAGATTGCCCAGTGAAATGCCATAGCCAGTAACCAGTGAGCACTTGGGGTAAAAGGGAACCTTTCAGCAGGGAGGACTCAGCAGAGGGGAGGTACAGCGTTGCAGAGAAAGCTCTGTCCTCCCATCTCTCTGCTGCGTACTCAGGCAGTAAAGGGGCAATGAGGGCACAAAGCCGGGATCACTTTGGCAGGTTGATTTCTGTAAGTGAGTCACAGAGTTATCTCACACTGCCCAGCCTATCCTGTGACCTACTTTTCCAGTCTGTCTGAAGGGAAAAAAAAAAAACAAAAACAAAATGATGCTAACTCATTAACGTCTTGAGTCCCATTTCTTTCTTTCATTACTCCCAATCATCCATGTGTCCATACTGGAACACAGTCTGATGAAAGGGCGTTGTGCTAAATTTGTACTTTATTCCGGTTTTTATATCTAGCTTTATTCCTAGTGGCTGGACACCTGAGCAGCAATATCTGTCAGAATAGAGGAAAAGAAATTGTGGGAAAAAAAAAAAAAGAGAGGTTCGGCAAGGACTAGGTAATTAAGTTTTCTTCCACATGCATTCCCAGATTCCCAGATGTGTTTCTAGTCACTGAATAACCGCCTCCCAAATAATTTAGGCAAAATACTTCCCTCAAAGTTGTTTTCTGACTTTATTCCATCATTTCTAATATCTTTAACTAGGTTGTTATCTTGGGTGTCCGTGAGACCTTGTTCGCTATTTTATCTCTTGTCGGACCTCTTTTTGAAATAGCGACATTCTGTTGTCTTCCTCTCCCTCCCTTGCTACTTTTACATTTTTTCAAAAGAATGAATAAGTATTATTGGAACAGTTATGTAGCAAGAAAACACTTTTTCTTTTTTTGACAGGGTATTATATTTACATTTGGAAGATACTGACATCATGTGCTAAATACCGCATTATTGTGGGATTATTCTACACGTGATTCATTGGTTTGAAAGTAATTACATCTTCTATTGATGCTTTACATTTTCTGTCTAGCCTGGTCAGGAGAGAAATCTCATCATTCCTAACCTCTTTCTACCTTCTGTCGTTCCGTTACAATGCAATCGTGTTATTCCTTTCAGAAATAACACAGAGAAGAGAAGCTTCTTTCCCTTAATCCTTTGTACATTCTCTCTACCTCAGTGTTTTGTTGTAAACGTAAGGGTCGAGTCGCATAGTATGATAACATGTACTGATGTAAGCATTTTTCCTTTCATTGATAGAGTGCTTTTCATATTCCACAGGGCTCACATGCTACGTCATGATGTAGTCACAGAAGTATGTAAGATAGGTATTTTTAGTCTCCACTTTATTTTTTTTTAATGTTTGTTTAATTATCTTGAGAGAGAGAGCATACAAGCAGGGGAGGGGCAGAGAGAGAGAGAATCCCAAGCAGGCCCCGTGCTGTCAGCACAGCGTCCGACAAGGGCCTTGATCTCACAGACCTTGAGATCATGACCTGAGCTGAAGTCAAGAGTCAGACACTTAACCGACTGAGCCACCCAGGCGCCCCTAATCTGCACTTTTTAAAGTGAGCCTCAGAGTTCAGACTGGCTAAAAAGACTTGGTGAGAGCCCACAGTGATTTAATGCATAATAGAGTAGGTCTTCAGTTTCTGCTGCACAGCAATCTTCCTAACAATAATATTGATTCAATCACTCATTTTTTTTTATTTATCAGTTTTGTGCTCAGCTCTGTAATAAATGCAACAATATCAATACCAATAGTAATACTTAATATGGTGATAATAATAAAGCCAGTGGCTAATATTTTTAAGTTGTACTTTTGTGCCAAGCACTGCTCTAGGGCAGTGACATATGTTAGCTTATTTAATCCTTAAGTCCCAAGGATGTTAAGTAATTTTCCCATGGTCAGGCAATCACTAATCAGTGATAGAAACTCAGTGAAAACTCAGATCCTGTGATGCCTGAGCAGCTCAGTCATTGTACCGTACTGTTGTGCTAATCTAAGGCACAGTGCTCTAGCGATGGGAGACAGTAAGGTAGACTCAACAAATAATAATGAAGTAAAATTTACAGTGCTTCTAAGGGAAGGTGAGAAAGGTATGCATGAGTGTCAAGGATGGTGTTTTATCCCAAAACCTAATAGAAGAGGGAAAACGAGAGGAAGGAAGGATTTGGATAGAAAAAATGAGTTTGGTTTGGGACATACTGAATTTGCAATACCTGTATAGAAAATCCAGGGGAGATGAGAACTGGGTGGCTCAGTCATTTAAGCGTCCAACTCTTGATTTTGGCTCAGGTCATGATCTCATGGTTCATGGGATTGAGCCCCACGTCAGGCTCTTCGCTGACAGCATGGAGCCTGCCTGGGATTCTCTCTCTCTGTCTCCCTTTCTCTGCCCCTCCCCTGCTCACACGTGCACTCTCTCCTTCTCTCACTCAAAATAAATGTTTAAGAAAAAAAAAAAGAAAGAAAACCCAAGGGAGAGCCCCTGTAGACTATACAAAAGGTAGGCTAAGAGCCCAGGAAGGAGATGAGGATGTAGAGATACATGTTTGTGAGTAATTAGCTTTTGAGTGGCAGATGAAGCTGTGGGTGATGAGATCATCCAGCAGAAAGAAAATGGAAGGCTAAGAACAGGGGATTCGGGAAGACCGGCATTTGGGTGATAGATCCTGTGATGAGGGTGAAAAGGCAGGGTCAGGCCCATGTAGGGGAAGATGAAGGAGGAAATGGCACCATGGAAGCCAAGGGACATAGCAGTTTTAGGAAAGTGAAAATGGTAAGGGTCAAATGCCAGCTAGAGTTGCCTCTTGGGAGTGGGTGCTGAGCTAGGTGCTCTGGAGGAAAAAATAAATACTTCTTAGATTATTTTCTTTCCCCAATACCATAAGTGCTCAAGAGCTGTTGAGATGTAGTAGTGTCTCTGTGGTCCTCTGTTGACTGCATGCCCAGTTCTGAGCACGGTGCTCAGTTTGTCCTCCTTGACCCCTTGACCCCCATTTTGCTACGCTGTGTGCACAGCATCCAGGGCCACAGGAGCAAGAGGCGGGGATAATACATATTGGCTGAATGCATGGTATTTACTCTGGAACCAGAGAGGTTAAGGCTCAGAGTACTACCTCTCATTCTATTTTAATTAAAGTTCTCTTTTCATAAACAAGAAAATCTGTTCTTTGCAGAGAAACTGATCCATTCCCTTTGGTAGAACAGAAAACTCTTTATTCTTAAAGATTCTCTGTTCTGTGAACTCCTGCTGGCTTATAGCTAACAATAATTATAAGGCGATATGTATTTAGTGTATAATATGTAGGAAGCAATGTGCTAAGTACCTAAGTACTTTATGTGGATTAACTCATGTAATTTTCACAATGGCTCATACCAGATAGGAAAATATTATTACCCCCATTTGACAGGTGAGGAAATTGAGGCACACAGCGACTTGACCAAAGTTACTGTGCTGATACCTGCCAGAGTTCAGGTTCACGCTCCAGCCTGCGAACCTCCACATGCTTTTCATTGCCGCTGTGGCATCTTGCCTTTCCAGGTGGGGTCATTCTTAAAAACATTAGGGATGATCATAATTTTCTAATTAAGGATTGCACTGTATTGTTAGACAGAAAATTTCAGATTACACATACCTTCTTCCAAAACTTTACTACACCTTTTTCTAGTCAGTATACCCTCCCTTTTGCTCTCACTCCCCAAGCAGGTGGAGAGCCTCTGCATAAACAGATGATAAGCTGTGTTTGATTGTGAGCACAGGGAAGAAAAAGTACAAGGAGATAATGACCGGTTTATCTGTCACAGCATCTCTAACTATGAACTGCAGAGCATGTTCATCAAGTGTGTGTACAAGTCAAATAAAATGCTGTACTAATGGCTAGGTGTCACAGAGCTATCGTCCTACGTAATCTGCTGTGTGGCAGAAACTTTGTGAGGCCTAATTTCTGTGTCCTATTTACCCTTCCTTCCTAGAACCAAGTGTATTCAGTGTCCAGCTCGAACCCCTGCCCGTGAGCAGTCTCTGTTCCTAACACTGATCATTTCATCACTTGCTGCTGGCACAGGGGGATCCGTTGCTCTGGTTACTCTGACTTCCCATCCTCATCCTTATCATCATTCTCTGATGGACATTTCCTGAACCCTCATTATTATCTAAGACCTTATGTTCTTATCAAAACCCAGGAAGAAATCAGAGGAGCATAGCATATGCAGTGCGTGAAATTTGGGATGTTGTACTAGACTTGGCAGGATTATCTGAAAGGTACCATCACTGAGTCAGCAGCAAACAATGGGAAAAAGAGAGAGTGATGTAACCCATCATTGTTTTTAAAGATTGAATTTCAGACTGTTAAGATCTGACCAATTTAAATTCTGGAAACAGGACCAAAAAGTCAATTGTGAATTGATATTCATTTCAAAGGAGCCAAAGACTTGCATTTATTCAACTAATACTTATTGGATACAGACTGTGTGTCAGACACTTGTTGGGTGTAGAATATTAAGAGCTTGGTAAAACCTGATGACTGTCTTCTAGAAACTGACATTCTTTTTTTTTAATGTTTGTTTACTTTTGAGAGAGATTTACAGACAGAGCACCAGCAGGGGAGGGGCAGAAAGAGAAGGAGACCCAAAATCCGAAGCAGGCTCCAGGCTCTGAGCTGTCAGCACAGAGCCCAACATGGGGCTCGAACCCACAAACCATGAAATCATGACCTGAGCCGAAGCCAGATGCTTAACCAATTGAGCCACCCAGGCACCCCTAGGGACTGACATTCTTAAATCATGGTTAATATTATACAAATACTTAGAGCCACTGTGTTTGGTAAGTATAGTAAAACCCCAGTATTAACTCTAGTATAGGGGGGCAGAGCTTAAGTGTTGATTATAGGCTTTCCATGGACAAGAAGGAAACACTGAATTACAGGTCTTACAGAAAACCAATCTCCTTTCTTTAGACAAGGATACTTTACTGGTTTGATTTTGTTGATGATATAAAATCTATAGAGAAAGGGTTTACCTAGATTACACACGTGCACATGTGTATATTTGTATGTATAAAAGTGATAGTTCAGTTGTCTGAAAGTGACAGAAGAAAGTGATGGCATAAAGAAAGTGGAAGTTTTTCAGTCATGTAAATGAGGTCCAGAGCTAGGCAGTAGAGCTGCATAAAGTTCCAGCATGTCAGGGATACAGGATATAGCTTTCATCTCATGGTCCAAGATGGCTACTTAAGCGCCAGCGATCAGATTTACATTCCAGTCTGTAGGCAGGTGAGGGGCAAAAGAGGAAATGTGTTCTTCCCTTTTAAACACTTTCCCATAGTTACACATGTCACTGTGATTTTATCTAAATAGTCAGAACCTAGTCACATGTCTGCACTTAGCAGAAAGAAAGGCTAAGCAATGTAGTCTTTAATTTGAGTGGCCTTGCACCCATCTGAAAACGTGGGGGTCTGTTGAAAATAAGGGCAGATGAGATAGTGGAGAACAATTAGTATTCTCCCACAGTGTCACTCTTTTGGCCACTCATTGCTATGTACAGAGTTTACCCACCCTAGCCCCATCCAGTTACCCTGTCCTTTTGTATATCCATGGTTTATGGTCGATGCTGTCCTCTTCAGAAGGTCCAAATGCAGCTGCAAAGTCCCCCAAAGTCCCCATTTAAAATGGAGTAGATATAAGATCATACATTTTTGAAAGTCCCATTTAATATTGGGGGAATGGGAAGCACCTATCAGCTATTATTCAGTGGAAATTACTGAATCCTGCTTTGTAGAATCACGACAACATTCTGCCCTAGCACTGAAGGACATTCTTTGTTACCTCATCTGAAGAACCGCGACATCCCTCTGGGAAGGGATGGACCTTCTAGCTGATTGTCCTGTATTGCTCTGGTCTGCAAGGCCATATCTGGGTTGGGCATTAGAGAGAATGCTGTTCTGGCTGGATTCTAATACTTCATGCCTGCTTCCTTCTGTTGCTGATTTCAGACCTGGAAGTTGCACACATATGCACTCTGCAGACCGTCATGGTACATCTTTTGCAACCCTTTTCCCTTAAAAATTTAGTATGCTTCTGATCTGTTTATTTCTTGTCAGTTCAATAAACAAGTGGAGTCAAAAGCATGTCTGGGCATAGCATTGAACCTGAAGACTCCGTATTTTATTTATTGGCCTCTACCCTATGCCCTCCTCCCCCAACTCTGAACTTAGTGATGACTCCCTGGAGGCCATCTGAAACACTCATAATCCCACTGCTTCCAGGAAACTGGGCAAGTACATGGCGCGGCACATAATCTGTCTTAGGTACGGATGGCATTGTAGCCAGTTCCTATAATTGGTTTGCTCGGCCTTTGCAAACTCGCAGACCTCAAAGTCACAGGATTCTCAGTTAACATAGATTATAATTCAAGGGAGATTTTTCTTCAATCTCAGTTTACAGTTGGCCACTCCTAGTCTGAGTTCTTTGTTGCCAAGAGCAAAAAGAAGGAGCAGGCTGATACTTCACATTCTGAAATTTGTTAGCACTTCTGCTGCTGTAGACTGAGCAACTATTGGTCTGTCTACTGAGGTTCAGCAGTTGACTCTTTGACCAAGTGTTTTGCCAACATATAACATTAATTAGCTTTCCAGTCTGCAGTAAGAGTACTTCCTACCTGCTGCACAGCTAAGCTAATGCCATCCTTCTAGGTACTGTTACTTGTAGAATTCAACTTTAGGTAGATTTTGTCTGGGCTGTGAATGACCAAAAACAAAAAATAATATCTCAAATAAGGGAGGTGTATATTACTCCATCACATAGGAAAAAATATAGTTAGTAGGTGGTCAGTCATCTGGTACTGGTGAGACGTAGCAAGGACCCGGGATTCTGTCTTGGTGCTCACCTATCCACGAGTTCTGTGTCGTGGTCCATGGTGGCTGCTTAAAATCCATCCACTAAGTCTGCCTAGTAGCTAGTAAAAAGGAGAAAGAAAGGTGTATCTCTCTTTCCTTCTTTATCTTTAAAGCTCATCTCCTTCTCCTTCCCTATCTTTAAAGCTCATCTTGGAGCTGTATGTGACACTACCACTTATGTCTCTTAGAGTAGAAGATGGCCATCTCGAGGTGCAAGGGAAACTGGGAAGTAACAGTGTTTCTTCCAGACGTCCGTGTGTCTAGCTAAAAACCTGCTTCTGTGGGAGATGAAGGGAATGGAAATGGAGGGGACACCGACAATCTCTGCCACTGCTTGTACTTTTAAAAAAATTTTCATTTATTTATTTGAGAGAGAGATAGAGCGTGAGTGGGGGAAGGGCAGAGAGCAAGGGAGAGGCTCCACGCTCTCAGCTCACAGGGCTCGAACTCATGAATCGTGGGATCATGACCTGAGCCGAAACCAAGAGTCGGAGGCCTAATCGACTGAGCCACCCAGGCGCCCCTACATGTACTTTTAAAAACATTCTCGTGTTCCAGTTTGAGAACTTCCCCTAAAGAAGAATTCAATTTGTAGTTCTAATTCTAAGCATCGAATTTTTTTCTCTTGGGTATCATACCTGGTTTTGCACATGAGCCGGTTGATGGTCTTTAGTTTTTATTGGTGGTGGTGGTGATAGCGACTTCAGTTCTGACTTCAGTTTTTTAGATTTGTATCTACTGACACAGCCTTACAAGCTAAACCATATTCGGACATATTATCAGTTGTTTTCAGTGATTATCAGAAAATACCATTTTATGAAAGACTCAAAGAAACGCCTGGGGCGCCTGGGTGGCTTAAGCGGCCTACTTCGGCTCAGGTCATGATCTCGCGGTCCGTGAGTTCGAGCCCCACGTCGGGCTCTGTGCTGATGGCTCAGAGCCTGGAGCCTGTTTCAGATTCTGTGTCTCCCTCTCGCTGGCCCTCCCCTATTCATGCTGTCTCTCTCTGTCTCAAAAATAAATAAAACGTTAAAAAAAAAATTTTTTTTTTAAAGAAATGTTACTTCTAGGGTTTTGGTTTTGTTTTATTTTGTTTTCTTTCTAATACCAAACAGGAGTCCATTTCACCACAGGTTTTTTCTTGTCCTCAATGTCCTTTTTGTATGCACGTGGCAATGGCCTCAGCCTCGTGGAGAGCATTTCTTGTGTTTCTGTACCATGTGGGGCATCTCCCACCACTTAACTGCCTCCCTCACACTAGATCACAAACTACATGCAAAGGCTTACATATATTTCTCCTGTGACCCTCTCCGGGTCTAGATGCCCAGAATGGTGGACGCGGCATTGCCAGAATTACTGAGCACTTTCATGTTACAAGAAATAGAAGAAAATGAACATTTTGCTTGTATTTGTCTGTGCAGACTTATTTCCCACCCGGTATTTGCTCTGATTTGTGTGGGGTCCATGGCATGACGTGTCTTTGCTTTTATTTATTTTAAGTGTCTCAGATTCTTACAGGAATTTTCTCCTGATAAATTAATCTATTCTGATCAATGAAATCAATGGTTTCTCATTAATAGGCTTTAAAATGAACAGATTTTTCTTCCCATATTATTTAGAGAAAATTGGTTTTAGTCTAGCCATGTTGATAAGACCAAACATTAAGCTTTTTTTTTTTTTTAGAAAATACTGTTTTAATTGAACTGTGTAGTAATGACTCTTTTTCATATGCTTTCTCCTAATTTATTACAATTCAGTCTTTTTAATTGTATGATTGGAAAACACATTACTCTTCTGAGGTTTTTTTTTTTTTTTTTCTGGAAAAAAAATGTTATTGTCCAGTTTGTTCTAACTCTGATCAACTGTTCTAATGGGTTGTATTCTTTTTTCTCCATTTTAAATAAGTTGTGCTTTCAAGAATCATGATATAATTAAATTTTAAAGAGTTTTTCTACTTAGAAAATAGTCAGATTACATCTTAAAAACTTTTATAGTATAATTCCCTGAATTTTACTTAAAATGATTAAAAAAAAAACTAAGTTTAATAGAAACCTCTTGAGAACTTTAAGTCTCCTGGTACACGGAGAGCTGAAAACAAAGCAAACCCAAAACAACTATTGATTAAATTTCAATGAGTTTTAAAACGATAAAAGACATAGTATTTTCCATTTTTGTTGGCTAAAATAAATCCCCATTTTTTGCAAATAAAGAAAAAACAAAAATACGCAAATTAACAGCCCTAGCGTAAAAATATTTACCGAGAGTCACGATTGTGTGTGTGCGTGTGTGTGTATGTGTATTAGTGCTAACTTTTTTCAAATAATATTTATATTAATGACTAATACTTGTTCAGCATTTAGAATGTTCCAGTCACAGGGCGCCTGGGTGCCTCCGTCGTTAAGCGTCCGACTTTGTCTCGGGTCATGACCTCACAGTTTGTGAGTTCGAGTCCCATGTTGGGCTCTGTACTGACAGCTCAGAGCCTGGAGCTTGCTTCGGATTCTGTGTCTCCCTCTCTCTCTGCCGCTCCCCCACTTGCGCTCGGTCTCTCTCTCCCTCTTTCAGAAATGAATAAATATTAAAAATGTATACATTAAAATGTTCTGAGAAAACTTCCAAACTCTTTCTATGAAGCCAGCATTACCTTGATTCCAAAACCAGACAGAGACCCCACTAAAAAGGAGAACTATTGACCAATTTCTGTGATGAACATGGGTGCAAAAATCCTCAACAAGATGTTAGCCAACCAGATCCAACAATACATTAAAAAAATTACACACCACGACCAAGTGGGATTTATACCTGGGATGCAGGGCTAGTTCAATACCCACAAAGCAATGTGATTCATCACATAAATAAAAGAAAGGGCAAGAACCACGTGATCCTCTCAATAGATCCAGAGAAAGCATTTGACAAAATACAGCATCCTTTCTTGATAAAAACCCTCAAGAAAGTAGGGAGAGAAGTATCATACGTCAAGATCATAAAAGCCACAAATGAACAACCCAATGCTAATATCATCCTCAATGGGGAAAAACTGAGAGCTTCCCCCCTAAGGTCAGGAACAAGACAGGCATGTCCACTCTCACCACTGTTATTCAACATAGTATTGGGAGTCTTCGCCTCTGCAATCAGACAACACAAAGAAATAAAACGCATCCAAATCGGCCAGGAGGAGGTCAGACTTTCACTCTTCGCAGATGACATGATACTCTGTATGGAAAACCCACAAGATCCCACCAAAAAACTGCTAGCATTGATTCATGAATTCAGCAATGTTGCAGGATATAAAATCAACGCACAGAAATCGGTTGCATTCCTACACACCAACAATGAAGCGACAGAAAGAGAAATCAAGGAATCGATCCCATTTACACTTGCACCAAAACCCGTAAAATACCTAGGAATAAATCTCACCAAAGAGATGAAAAATCTATACACTGAAAACTATAGAAAGCTGATGGAAGAAATTGAAGAAGACACAAAAAAATGGAAAAATATTCCATGCTCCTGGATAGGAAGAACAATATTGTTAAAATATCAGTACTACCCAAAGCAATCTACATATTCAATGCAATCCCTATCAAAATAACACCAGCATTCTTCACAGAGCTAGAAAAAATAATCCTAAAATTTGTATTGAACCAGAAAAGACCCTGAATAGCCAAAACAATCTTGAAAAAGAAAACCAAAGCAGGAGGCATCACAATCCCAGACTTCAAGCTACACTACACAGCTGTAATCATGAAGACAGTATGGTACTGGCACAAGAACACACACTCAGATCAATGGAACAGAATAGAGAACCCAAAGATGGACCCACAAACGTATGGCTAACTAATCTTTGACAAAGCAGGAAAGAATATCCAATAGAATAAAGACAATCTCTTCAGCAAGTGGTGCTGGGAAAACTGGACAGCGACATGCAGAAGAATGAATCTGGACCACTTTCTTTCACCGTACACAAAAATAAACTCACAATGGATGAAAGACCTAAACATAAGACAGGAAGCCATCAAAATCCCCGAGGAGAAAGGAGGCAAAAACCTCTTTGATCTTGGCCGCAGCAACTGCTTACTCAACACGTCTCTGGAGGCAAGGGAAACAAAAGCAAAAATGAACTACTGGGACCTCATCACAATAAAAAGCTTCTGCACAGTGAAGGAAACAGTCAGCAAAACTAAAAGGCAACCGACAGAATGGAAGAAGATATTTGCAAATGACATATCAGATAAAGGGTTAGTATCCAAAATCTGTAAAGAGCTTATCAAACTCAACACCCAGAAAACAATCCAGTGAAGAAATGGCTAAAGACAGGAATAGGCACTTCTCCAAGGAAGACATCCAGATGGCCAACCGACACATGAAAAAATGCTCAACATCACTCATCATCAGGGAAATACAAATCAAAACCACAATGAGATACCACCTGACACCTGTCAGAATGGCCAACATTAATAACAACTCAGGCAACAACAGATGTTGTTGAGGATGTGGAGAAAGAGGATCTCTTTTGCATTGTTGGTGGGAATGCAAGCTGGTGCAGCCATTCTGGAAAACAGTATGGAGGTTCCTCAAAAAAATAAAAATGGAACTACCCTAGGGCCCAGCAATTGCACTACTAGGCATTTATCCATGGGATACAGGTGTGCTGTTTTGAAGGGGCACATGCACCCCCATGTTTATAGCACTATCAACAATAGCCAAAGTATGGAAAGAGCCGAAATGTCCATCGATGGATGAATGGATAAAGAAGATGTGGTGTGTGTGTGTGTATATATGTATGTACACACACACACACACACACACACACACACACACACACACACAATGGAGTCTTACTCAGCAATCAAAAAGAATGAAATCTTGCCATTTGCAACTAGGTGGATGGAACTGGAGGGTATTATGCTAAGTGATATTAGAGAAAGACAGAAATCACATGACTTCACTCATATGAGGACTTTACAAAACAAAACAGATGAACATAAGGGAAGGGAAACAAAAATAATATAAAAGCGAGGGGGACAAAACATAAGAGACGCATAAATATGGAGAACAAACAGAGAGTTACAGGAGGGGTTGTGGGGGGGGGGATGGGCTAAATGGGTAAGGGGCACTAAGGAATCTACTCCTGAAATCATTGTTGCACTATATGCTAATTTAGATGTAAAAGTAAAAAACATAATAATAAATAAAATTAAAGAAAAAAAAATGTTCCGGTCACTGTTCAGATTGGTTGGTTTGTAGAAACTCCTCTAATTCCTACAGTAGCCCGGAGAGGCATGCTACTGACATCCACATTTTACAGATGAGGACGCTGACACACAGTCTGGGGTGAGTGTGGGTAGGGAGCAGGTGGTAGAGAATTTGGGTCCAGGTCACCTAGTCCTCCAGCTGGTGCCGTTTAGCCAGAATGCTGTCCTGTGGCACACACTGCGCTGTAAGTACTGGTCCAGCGATGGCTTGCAGACCAGTGCCCCTCTGCAAACTTTTGGTCCCCGACGTACAAGGTTATTACTGAAATCAAAAGTGAGCACTTAGGAACTTTTAAAGTAATTCAGCATTCGTGAGACATCAAATTTACGATATGTTTTCAAGTAATTCATTTCAGTAGTTGTGTTTTTAAAATGCATCTGTCCATAATGAATTGGAGGGAATTATTTCTTAATCAGAATTCATTGAAGAAGCACCGCTCTAAGTAGAGTGCCGTTTATGGTGCTTTAGGTTCTTTTCAATTCATAATTTTATTTAGCTCTCACAATAACCCTGCAAAGTGCAAGGTGCTATTTTCCTGTCTAAGGTTGAGAAACTAAAAATCAGAGAAGGTATACGTGTGGTAGGTCTGGAATTCAAAGCTTGATCTTGATTCTAGAAAATATAGAAATTAGGAACTTTTTTTTAATGTTTATTTATTTTTGAGAGAGAGACAGAGCATGAGCAGGAGAGGGACAGAGAGAGAAGGAGACACAGAATCTGAAGCAGGCTGCAGGTTCTGAGCTGTCTGCACAGAGCCCGACGTGGGGCTTGAACTCACAAACTGGGAGATCATGACCTGGGCCAAAGTTGGATGCTTAAACCGACTGAGCCACCCAGGCGCCCCTGGAACATTTTTTTAAAGATTTTTTTTATTTTTTATTTTTGAGTAGTTTCCACACTCAACGTGGGGCTTGAACTCACAACCCGGAGATCATGACTCGCATGTTCTACCTACTGAACCAGCCAGGCACCCCCATATTGGAACATTTAATTGCCTATGTAAATCTGTTAAATTTTTTCAAGACCTTTTCCTATTTGCCAGTTATCTTTATAAAGGAGAACTTAGATTGAATAAGTATTTTAAAAAAATTTTGAATACTCCTTAACCCTAAAGAGAATAATACAGCATGGTCATTTATTAGCCCTTTGTTCAGATATTATTTTTATTGCCACTCATGAGAGACAATTTTTTAAATGTGTATCAGCAACCCTAATTAGCAAAGATTTCTTTTTACTGCTGCTTCTGATTGTCATGGCAGAATATGAGTTAGCATTTCCTCAGTTTCCTCATCTGTAAAATAAAAAGGATTAGCTAAACGATTTTAAATTCCATCCTAACTCAAAAGTTCTGTGATTTTGTTCCTCTTTTTTTTTTCTTAACTTTCTCTGGATGAGTTTTATTCTTTCCTACTTTTCAGTAATTGATGTTCTCTAGAGTCCTACCCGCACCGCCCCCCCAGCCTGCATTTACCTCTGCTACCTGTGTACTTTATTGTCGCCATGGCCCACTTTCTCTGTAGAACCATCTCCCCTGCTGTCTGCCTCCACCTTCCCCACCCTCCTTCTGCGCCTTGATCGGCTGACCTGCTTGCTACTCACTCTTGTCAAATTCCTAAGTGTAGGAATTCTAGCAGGCAGCTTTCCTTCTTTAGTTTTTTTCTCTCTTATGTTGGCCAAACCCCCCTTCCTCCTTGACTGGCTTTCAGTTTCAGTCAGTCCCTCCCCCCACTTCCCTCCAGCTCTCAGGCCCCCTTTTCCCCCCTTCATATCCATCTGTCTGTCTTACCTAACTGGCTTCTGAATGAGAACTTTCCCCTTGGGTGTCCTCAAGCATTCAGGCTCCACCTTTCATACTTCCTCTTTCTGTCCCGTTCTTTATGGTAGGAAAAGGCCCTACTATCCATCCAACCAAATCAGAAGCTTTGTTTTGGGGAGGTTTTTTTTTGTTTTCTGGGCTTCCTCTCACTTTCTTCCACCCAATCTAGTCTGCCACCAGGTCCCATGAATTCAATCTGCATGAGGACTTGTGTCTGCCTCCTCACCCCCTCTGTCACTGCCACGTCGAGGAAGGTCTTTTGTTTTTGTTGATGTTTTTTAGTTTATTATTTATTTTGAGAGTGAGATAGAGAGCAAGCAGAGGAGGGGGCAGAGAGAGAGGGAGACAGAATCCCAAGCAGGCTCCACACTGTCAGCACAGAGTCCGCCACGGGGCTCAGTCCCACGAACCATGAGATCATGACCTGGGTGGAATTCAGGAGTGGGATGCTTAATTGACTGGGCCACCCGGGACCCCTGAGGAAGTTCTCAGGGAGATCGTGCTGCCTCTGGAATCCCTTCCCTAACTCCAGGCTCACACCCTACAGTCCACACTTCACTTCATTGCCAGAAGTGTTCTTTCTAAAATACAAACCATACACACACACACACACACACACACACACACACACACACACACACATATTTTACAAAAATTCTCCCATAGTTCCCCCATTACTTCTAGTATAAGAAAGAATAACAGTCGCACCTGGGTGGCTCAGTCAGTCAAGTGTCTGACCCTTGGTTTTGGGTCAGGTCATGATCTCATGGTTTATGAGTCTGAGCCCCACATAGGGCT